>NC_136063.1:32736481-33336481 GCF_964261635.1 Lissotriton helveticus
AAATAGGAAAAAGGGAAGAAATACCGGACAATACCGAAACTATAGACTTGATAAGGGCAAACATTTATGTTTTACAGAGAGTGATTTGAAATCTTAAGAACGGCAGGGAACAGATGCCAGATTTTAAACAAGACAGGAGTTGATGAACACGAGTAAAGCCCAAATATAATGTCAAATGGACAGATATAGAAAGGGGACGCTCTGTAAATTAGAACTGTAACTGATGCACAGGGGGTATAACCAAAATTAACAACATAACATGGTATATCCCTTGCAGATTTTTAAACTCGTCGGATAAATCAAGAGAATCATAAGAGCAACACGCGAAAGGAGGGTTTGACCCAATAATGTATGAGAGCAGGGGATACGCATTGTTTGAATTTGTACACCGAGGTGAGAACCGCAATTTGGGGATTGAAGAAATGATAGGATTAAAAACTAATCATGATGCAGAACGTATGGGGATAGGAATAGTGCACGCATAAGATTCCCTTTATCACCCCCGAGAGAGAAGAGCCCCACTAGAAAGAGAAGGAGGACATATACCAACAAGGTTAGACTAGTGAGGTTCAGAATAAATACACAGTACAAAGAAATCAAAAACATTTATCATAAGATCTATTGTTATCATTGAATACTGCAATATAAGAACATGTCTTCTGATGAGGTTAATGTGAAGTAGGACACTGTGAGAACAAAACCCAATGTTATTATTGAACATTGAAATGTGAGAACATGTCTCCTGATGAGGTTAATATAAAGTAGGACACTGTGAGAATGGAGTGACATGGGGCGGCTCCATTAAGAGGGTAACACCGCTAATAATTAGATAATATCTGGATTAGGTGGCAATCCAGCATTCCAGCTTAGATCTTTTATGAATGGACAGATCCTAGTTAAGAGTACAGGATGTATCCATGTGATATGCTAAAAGATTGGAATATGTAGACAATGTGGTCACTGATGATGTAATTTGTTCTGTTTAGGGGAGAAGATACACAGTAATCGTTTTAATGATGAAGACAACGAAATGTTATGTCTTGATAAAGATGGAAAAAGTTATGTGAAACCATCGAAACGTGTCAACGCCAATTCAGAGCACAATCGAAGGACAGACACGAAAGTAGTTAAATACCGATGAAAGCAATGTATTGATTGACGTGTCTATGAGCCGTATTAGATGTGCATTTGTATGTGACAAAGAGTGTCTTACATGTAGTGTTGTCTTGATTATGCTGGTCATAATTGCATTTTGTTGGTTAAAGTAGAAATTGATTTTGTGATTTACATGTGTTTGATGTGCTCTTTCTAAGGGATTTCATCATTTAGATAATATTGCTACATTTTAACCTATTTTTATCTATGTATAATGGAATGTGAGCTCTAATAACATTGTGATAATAAAGTGTTTTTTAAATATTTGGAATATAGTACGGATTATGTTGGTGTAAGGTTGATAATCATATGCCAGCATTGTGAAACAGTGGGTCAGGGGAATTTTGGTTCTGTCGGTTCAAAGTACCTCATTTCCCTTGAGAAGCTTAAGGGGTCCCTCTCTACTTGTCACTATTCACTAGAATAAAGTGCAGCCCTGTGTTTTCCCTTCTGACGGCTCAAAAAAGCTGCCTTGCGCCAATGCAGACTTACGCCATGGTGCAAGGGTGCCTGTGTTGTATAGGTGATTCTTTACTGCATAAAAACAATGCATTATGATGTTTTGCTTCTTCTATGTATGTTACAGAATGCAGTACACATAGAAAGAGTAAAAAAACAAGGAGACATAAAAGTATTTCTACTCGTTGCACTAATCTAACGCCTGCTATTGTATGGCATTAGATTGTGGCGCTGCCTCAGATTCATACATCCTTGTAAATCTGGGGCAGTGTCAAAAAGCAATGGGTGTTGCGGTGCACACTGTGCCATCGGAGGGTAAAAAAAGGGATGCTCCTGTGGAGCTAGGGCTTGTAAGTATGCCCCTAACTTTAGCGCTGTTATCCATAACTTTTGTGACACAAACATGGCGTTAAATCTTATTAAATAGACCCCAGACTGAGCACAGCACCCGTCAGCTCAGTGTAGGTCAACCCATGCACCAGTGCATACCAACTCATGCACCAGTGCAGGTCACCCCATGCACCAGTGCATACCAACTCATGCACCAGTGCAGGTCACCCCATGCACCAGTGCATACCAACTCATGCACCAGTGCAGGTCACCCCATGCACTAGTGCATACCAACTCATGCACCAGTGCAGGTCACCCCATGCACCAGTGCATACCAACTCATGCACCAGTGCAGGTCACCCCATGCACCAGTGCATACCAACTCATGCACCAGTGCAGGTCACCCCATGCACCAGTGCAGGTCACCCCATGCACCAGTGCATACTAACCCATGCACCAGTGCATACCAACTCATGCACCAGTGCAGGTCACACCATGCACCAGTGCATACCAACTCATGCACCAGTGCAGGTCACCCCATGCACCAGTGCATACCAACTCATGCACCAGTGCAGGTCACCCCATGCACCAGTGCAGGTCACCCCATGCACCAGTGCATACTAACCCATGCACCAGTGCATACCAACTCATGCACCAGTGCAGGTCACCCCATACACCAGTGCATACCAACTCATGCACCAGTGCAGGTCACCCCATGCACCAGTGCATACCAACCCATGCACCAGTGCATACCAACTCATGCACCAGTGCATGTCACCCCATACACCAGTGCATACCAACTCATGCACCAGTGCAGGTCACCCCATGCACCAGTGCAGGTCACCCCATGCACCAGTGCATACCAACCCATGCACCAGTGCAGGTCACCCCATGCACCAGTGCAGGTCACCCCATGCACCAGTGCATACCAACCCATGCACCAGTGCATACCAACTCATGCACCAGTGCATGTCACCCCATGCACCAGTGCATACCAACTCATGCACCAGTGCAGGTCACCCCATGCACCAGTGCAGGTCACCCCATGCACCAGTGCATACCAACCCATGCACCAATGTAGGCCACCGCATGCACCAGTGCAGGTCACCCCATGCACCAGTGCATACCAACTCATGCACCAGTGCAGGTCACCCCATACACCTGTGCATACCAACTCATGCACCAGTGCAGGTCACCCCATGCACCAGTGCAGGTCACCCCATGCACCAGTGCATACCAACCCATGCACCAGTGCATACCAACCCATGCACCAGTGCATACCAACTCATGCACCAGTGCAGGTCACCCCATGCATCAGTGCAGTTCACCCCATGCACCAGTGCAGGTCGCCCCATGCACCAGTGCATACCAACTCATGCACCAGTGCAGGTCACCCCATGCACCAGTGCATGCCAACTCATGCACCAGTGCAGGTCACCCCATGCACCAGTGCATACCAACTCATGCACCAGTGCAGGTCACCCCGTGCACCAGTGCATGCCAGCTCATGCACCAGTGCATGCCAGCTCATGCACCAGTGCGTGCCAACTCATGCACCAGTGTGTGCCAACTCATGCACCAGTGCATGCCAACTCATGCACCAGTGCATGCCAGCTCATGCACCAGTGTATGCCAACTCATGCACCAGTGCATGCCAGCTCATGCACCAGTGTATACCACCCCATGCACCAGTGCATGCCAGCTCATGCACCAGTGCATGCCAGCTCATGCACCAGTGGATGCCAACTCATGCACCAGTGCATGCCAACTCATGCACCAGTGCATGCCAGCTCATGTACCAGTGTATGCCAACTCATGCACCAGTGCATGCCACCCCATGCGCCAGTGCATGCCAGCTCATGCACCAGTGCATGCCAGCTCATGCACCAGTGCATGCCAGCTCATGCACCAGTGCATGCCAGCTCATGTACCAGTGTATGCCAACTCATGCACCAGTGCATGCCACCCCATGCGCCAGTGCATGCCAGCTCATGCACCAGTGCATGCCAGCTCATGCACCAGTGCATGCCAGCTCATGCACCAGTGCATGCCAGCTCATGTACCCGTGCATGTCAACTCATGCACCAGTGCATGCCAACTCATGCACCAATGCATGCCAACTCATGCACCAATGCATGCCAACTCATGCACCAGTGTATACCACCCCATGCACCAGTGCATGCCAACTCATGCACCAGTGCATGCCAGCTCATGCACCAGTGCATGCCAGCTCATGCACCAGTGCATGCCAACTCATGCACCAGTGCATGCCAGCACATGTGCCAGTGCATGCCAACTCACGCACCAGTGCATGCCAACTCATGCACCAGTGTATACCACCCCATGCACCAGTGTATGCCAACTCATGCACCAGTGCATGCCAGCTCATGCACCAGTGCATGCCAACTCATGCACCTATGCATGCCAGCTCATGCACCAGTGTATGCCAACTCATGCACCAGTGCATGCCAACTCATGCACCAGTGTATACCACCCCATGCACCAGTGTATGCCAACTCATGCACCAGTGCATGCCAGCTCATGCACCAGTGCATGCCAACTCATGCACCAATGCATGCCAGCTCATGCACCAGTGTATGCCAACTCATGCACCAGTGCATGCCAGCTCATGCACCAGTGTATACCACCCCATGCACCAGTGTATACCACCTCATGCACCAGTGCATGCCACCCCATGCACCAGTGCATGCCAGCTCATGCACCAGTGTATACCACCCCATGCACCAACGCATGCGTTGCATTTACAGCCACTGAGTGCAATGCCAACAGTTGTGGGAAGCCCCTCTAATTGTAGGACTACTAGAGTGAGTGCTGCCCAGGAGCTCAACGCCCATAGGGTTCAAAAGGCTTCAGCCCCGGCCCCCACCCCTCCCTCGTTGTGTGTCAGCTCGTGCTGAGACAGCTCCCCTGGCACACAGTTTTTGAGCTGCACCCGAGTTCTTCACAGACCATTCACTTGTTAACGAGGCTTTGTTATGTTTACACTCCTTCTTAGAGCGCCTGCATCTCGACTCTGCCTACGGCTGGAAGAATTACCCTGCCCCCTGAAATTTGGCTGTAGTTGCACCTCTGGTGCTGCCACAAATGTGCCTTTCTTTCTCACTCGCCCTCTGCCTAGTCTGGGTCAGGTCGCCTTTGCAGGCTCAGTTGATACATCGTGTGTGGGGAGAGGGAGCGATAACGCTGGTGCTCGTGTCGTTTCATTGCTACCCTGGGCCTCCCCAGGGGCGTAGCTAGAGCTTGTGGCGCCCGGGGCTACTCCTCAGATTGCTGCCCCTTGAGGGGGGGGGTGCTGGGGAAAAAGGGCGGTGAGCACTTGAAAGATGTCCGAGTCTCCGAGGAGAGACACGTAGTATTGCTGCTAACAGTTCCCTCGATCATGAAAGTTACATTTAGTTATTTATAAAGTTTTATATAGCGCGAACTTGAACCCGAAGGATATCAGAGCGCTTTACAATTTGAGGCAAAGGTAACAAATCAGAACATTAGGCTAACATGGGGAATCTAATGGGCATTGAGATGTTTACTCCTCTCAAAATCGGAATGGTTGTTTGTTAGAAATGGGGCTCTCTAGTTGGCAATGGCTGGCCACTGTCCAAGTGGGGACCCTTCTTCCTAAGTCAGAGTAAGGGGGCTACACACCCTTTGATAACCCTGTGGTAACGTAGCACGAGCAGCTAGGCTTATCTCAGAGGCAGTGAGTAAAGCATTTATGATCATACACTCCTGACGAGGTACTAACTTGCTCTTTCATTGTGCGCCCTGCCCTGATTTATGCCAAGGTCCCCTCTGGTGACTCACGTTGGGAGGCTTGAATGGCAATCCCCAGCCTTATAACGGTTGGTGTTGTGGAGCAGTAGGCACTGGAGGACTCCGCGCGCTCTGAGGTGCTATCCGCGCGCTCTGCTCTCTGCCAGGGCGCCAGACTCACTCGCCACAGCTCGCCCGGGCCCCCATGCACACGCTAAGCGTTTAGACTTCAAAGGGTGGTTTTCCTGTTCAGCTGGATTGGATTAAAAGCTGTGCTCTGTCCCTCTACTGCCAGAAGCCCCACAGTCACGAGTCACCAGACTTTCAAGTTGACATGTTACTGCTGAATTCCCAATTTCCCTTTGAACAAACTGCAACTGACAAAAACAGTCCACGCCTAACTATATCACCCCTGAATAACATGCCAGCTCAGTCGAGGAATAACTCTGTATTAGCCCACCCACCCAGAATAGTATTTGCTCCCGACAATGCTAATTTACTGCTCACATAAAATAGCTGTGGGCATCCTCTTACACGCAGGAGTACCACACGGAATTTGTACAGTGTTTTTGTTCACAATCACAATGAATTTAGGTTTCTATTAATTTCCACCACTACACAAAAGACTGCACCCGTGGCATTTACACATCATCACAGGTAGCCTCTCAACTTTTAAACATCTCAACATCGTTTTGTTTTGCTGCCCTTGAAATTACCAGGAGCCACCAACCCTTACTCAAATATAGATTAGTGTTTGGGTGCCCACATGTCATTTTGCAGTAATGCCAATATTCCTTTCAATATCACAGTTGTCTAAAGATCACGAAAGCAATCTTGATAATGCAAACGTATTTATTACAGCATACAGCAACATCGTGCCCTTACAATCGTCATTCAGAGAAAACGGACACAAATCTCTATTCCTTTAGCTAACAATCCATCCAAATGGCAGTGTTTGCAGTTCTCTAGGATCGTCCCGTGGTTTGAGGAAAGGTTTGTACTAATGCTGCTGCGTAAAGGAGAGGGGTGTCAATAAAAGACCTCTGATTTGTTGTCAGTAATGCTTCATCTCGGTCTGTGGAGGGAGCGGTCATTGTAGTCCTTTTTCTATGTCTATGACCTGTCCCTGTTTTTTGTTTTGAGAATCTGGTCACCCTAACATAACTGCCAGTGCCCACTGCCTTAAGACGGAGTGCTCGCTCTCAACTCACATCTCTAACTCTAATTGACTTTGAGCAAACTCATACTCGTGCAGAATGGGTATTAGAATTTCAATGAAGTAAGTGCATAGCCATAGATCCTAACTAACGGCAGAGTGCAAAACGAGTCTTGGAGTCTGTGCACTTAGAGTGTGTAGTAGTGTAACACCACACGTGTGCACAGTGCAATGGTTGCAGGTGTCATTGGACGGCCGATGACCGTCGGTCATCTTTATTCTTTCCTTTCCTCGCCTGAATAATTGTATAGCTTGTTGTTGCGTGCGTGCCGCTGCCCCTGGCCCTATGCAGGCTGCAGGCAAGATGAAACTGAGAGGAGAATGGTAGTGGCGCGCTCCTCCGACTCTCCAGGCTCGGCGCGAGGACGAGGCGCGGGCGGTGGGCGCGTAACGCCTCACACTGCTCGCTACGCGGGGGCGCGGCGAGGGCTGCCAAGTCCTTACAGGGCCGCCATTGGTTGCGCTAGCGCACGCCGCGCACGATACCACTGGATTGACAGCCTGGAGGACGAGGCGCGGGCGGTGGGCGCGTAACACCTCACACTGCTCGCGCGGCGAGGGCTGCCAAGTCCTTACAGGGCCGCCATTGGTTGCGCTAGCGCACGCCGCGCACGATACCACTGGATTGACAGCCTGGAGGACGAGGCGCGGGCGGTGGGCGCGTAACGCCTCATACTGCTCGCTACGCGGGGGCACGGCGAGGGCTGCCATTGGTTGCGCTAGCGCACGCCGCGCAAGATACCGCTGGATTGACAGCCTGGAGGACTGCACTACTAGCGTGACTGAGGGAGGCCATCATCACGTGAATCTTGAATTTGTATTTAATTTCGAACCCGGGGCCGACCGTGACAGCAACTAAGACAGTGTGTGTTTAAACAGTCATTATGTATTTATTATAATGCCCATAAGAGTCAGTGCTTAGTGCTAACTTTACATATTGACGTGTTATTATTGATACCTAATGTAAAACTAAAGCGCGCCGCCGCCCGCCGTGCAGAGGGCCTCGGCCTATGACAGTCAGTGAGACCCCCTCGCTCTCGGGGGCAGCTGCAGCATCCTAGGACCCCCTATACCGAAGCCCGGCGTCTATGCGTGTGTAAACGTGTCCCACGTGGCTATCTGCCCGGTTCACACCTTGAAATTAAATATACAGCAGTATAGCGCCTATAGCGCTCACACAAAATTCACCGCAACCGAGGCGCTTAAAGACTATTCAGTTTAAGCTTCATCTCCCACATGACTTGGAAACTCCTGGACCAATAGATTCATACTCACTTAACACATCTGTTTCCCTGTGCCCTTATGTTTAGGGACCTGTTTCTCAATGGTTCGAAAGTCTGTTTCCCCTTATACATTGCAGCTTTGTGGGGTACCTGAGGGCCCACTTGCTCCCCAGCTATACGATGCGCGTGGCGTCTGATGGTAGGCGTGACCCCACTCGTGGGAGGCGTGTGAACCTCTGTTCATGTGCTCCGGTGGCCGCAGTGCAAGGGTAGTGCTGGGCCCTGCAGCCAGTGCAAAGGCGTCGGCAGTCCAGACCCCCCTTGGATCGTACCCGGTTTACTGCAGTTTCTTTTAACCCCGTAGTCGCCGAACGGCCGGTTGCTTGGTTGCCGTAGCGGGTGGAAGCCTTAACTCCAGCACTCAGCCCAATCGCAGGAGCTTGCCACTCTGATGGGTAATGTGGACCTTAAAATGCAAAATGGTGGGCGCTGGTGGGCGCAGGGCACCGAGGGGCAGAGTGTGCTGGGCCCCCAGGCCCCGCTGTTAGCGGCCCCCAGGCACCCTTTACGGTGCAGAACAGTATGTGGGCCGGGTAGCGCCAACGCTCCGCACCGAAGCACGTTTGCCACTTGTAGGGACCAGTGTGTGTCACAGTAGAGGCCTATGACAGTCAGTGCCGGCTCGTGCGGCCGCGGCCGCCTCAATAAAGGTGCCGCCTGGGGCGGACCGCCCCCCACGACCCCCCCCCCCCCCCCAACCCCCCCCCTAGCTACGCGGGTGCACCCCTGGAGGAAGAGGCTTCACAGGCTCGGTCGGGCGGCTCAAAGGGGGGGAATCTCTTCTCCCACAAACCCACAGCCTTCTGGTCTATAAACTCCTGTGGGGATCTGCTCCTGCCCCGGAGGGGGGGCACACCTGAGACTGCTCGGGCGGGGGCAGGGGGGCAGGGGGGCACCAGCGACATGGAGCATCTATCACAAACCGATGCACAAACTACGATTTTCTTCTCAAACATCTGTATCACAAAGAGTGTGGATAGATTCACAGTTTCCATCACTAAAAGGATGACTGAGACAAAACCGACGCACCCCCCAATGTGCGGGGTTCTTGTCTATTCGCAGCAGTGACGCGGCTCACCTTAGCAGCAGCAGCGCGGGCAGAGGCGTCTTCTCCGGTCCCACAGCGCCTACGAGTGCAGCGCCTACGAGGGCAGCGCCAGCGGGTATTATACAGGTGCCGGCCGCGCCTACAGGAGGCGGGGGGGCTGAGACATACCGCCCCCCGGTGCCAGGCGGCGGCCTTGGGCGGGCATCCATGGCAGTGGGTGCCGGTTATGCCCGTCTCTGCCCCCAGGGGCGAGCCTCCGTCACGTGAGCTGCAGGGCTCTCCCACTGCCTCTGCCCCCGCGGTCACAGCGCCCCACCCAGGGGCAGAAGTCAGCAAAAAGCGGCTCCGGGTCGGGGGCAGCTTCACTCTCCGCTGCTCTCCACCCTCCTCTTCTCTCCCGCCGGGGCTGAAGCTGACACAAGCTGCGGGGATGCCCTGGTATCAGCTGAGACTTGCGTGTCCGGTCAAGGAGTGCCCGGGGTAAGTGCCACCCGCCTTTCCGTCGCCTTCTTGTCACTGCCATGTGTTGCAGGATCTGTTCTGCGGCGCATCTTGGCAGCGTCGGGGCCCCTCCAGCAGGCGGGGCCCCTGGATCCCCTCGGCTCAGAGGACCGAGCATTGAACCCGAACAATAGACAGGTGAGTAAATAGACAATTTCCAGACACAACTCCACATATAAGTACATGGGTTATAGGGTTCTTATGGCGCGTGGCTGATCACCCGTTAGGGTACAGAGCTTCAAACTTGTCGCCTGAGCCCCCCCATCTAAACATTATTACACATCGAGCGACCCCCCCCCCCCACCACCACATTCTGACAAAATGTCCTGGAAGCTGGAACTCAAAAATATATATTGATATCCCCCCGTGGTCAATACATTCTTTCATAAGCGGCAAAAAGCTCACAATTCAAGTCAAATGACCTTCAATTAGACATAGGCACAAAAAAAAAAGGTGCTAACCTTTCATTATAATTCATTGGTTTTTTAATATATTGCAAAACTTATGGTATTATTCACTGAATTATTAATAGGATTTGAATTATGACTCATGTCCATTAACTGATGTACACATAAAAAAATAAATTAAAAAAAGCATTTTTAAATATTTTTGATACACTACAAAAGAAAAAAGAAATACAATATGTAAAATAAGAGAACGAATATTGTTGTGCCTATGTCTAATTGAAGGTCATTTGACTTGAATTGTGAGCTTTTTGCCGCTTATGAAAGAATGTATTGACCACGGGGAATATCAATATATATTTTTATGTAATTGTTGTCCTCTCTTTTCCCTGGTCATTAAAGTAACCATAGAGGGAGTCCCAAATTTAATGTCACTGGAAGCTGGTACTCTGCATCATTGATGGCCGTTCCCTCCTGCCGAGCCCAGGTCGTAGAGGGCAAATCATATTAAATAAAGTAAGAGTGTGGAGTAAACGGAAGTTTTTGTAGTGCTTGTGTTTAATATAAAGTTCAAACGAAAAGTGTCCAAGAAAAAAAGCACCAAAAATTACATTGGTGCTTTATTTTTAGCATAAAACACAAACTTTAGGATAGATTGGTAAAAACACTCCCAAAACACAGGTGAGGAGTGTGCCTGTTTTTCTCCACAAAGACAATGTGTGGATGTATTCTTGCTTTTGCCAGGTTGTGCAACTTCCAGCCTTGAGCAGTGCCTGGAAACGGGAGTGCTCACAACATTTTGTGATATATTTTCTTCAGTTTCATATAGCGCGAACATGACCCAAAGGTATTGGAGCGCTTTACAGGAGCATCTTTTACATTACACAGACACACATTCATTTTTTGTAAGCACAGAGAGATTTGCAAGTGATTTGCCCAGAATCACAGGATGCTGAGCAAACACCAAGAATTGGTTCCCCAGCTCCACGGTCATCGGCTCTGGCTGTTGTGCCACATCCTTGCCCCTAAACAAGATATCAGAAAAAGGGGTTCCGCGAAACATGCTTTCAGACACAATTGAAAAATCTGTGATCATATGTAGTATGGCCAGGTGTTGCCATGCCAGTAGGAGGCCAGCCGCAGTTTTCCAAGAAGGCCTAGGGGACATTTACATACACATGTGATATAAGTGATTCAAGAGGATATATACAGCTCTATATAATAATCCACATTTGTAAAGCGCACAATCACCCGTAAGGGTCTCTAGGCGCTGGGGGCCGTCGGGAAGATTAAGCGAGCTATTGCCCAGAGTCGCATGGTGCTGGGCTAACCTGCCACCGGAGCCGGGGATCGAACCGTGGTCCCCAGATTCCAGCGTCAGTCGCCCTGGCCGCGGCGCCACACCTCTCCCACTTCCCTCTTCTCTAGCAGCATCAAGAGTCAATTTGTTAGGATAGTGGCTTATGGAAAAGATCGCCTTCCAAAGCTTCAGAAATGGATGCCCAAGAAAGCATTACATTTGGTCTTCGAAGGAAGTGAGGACAGATGGTAGGCACACTTCGCAATATTTGTTATATTAGGCTTGTGGACTCAGCTAATGGACTCATCTCTGGAGATTGGAACATGTTAAACAAGCACTAGCGAATTTAATCGCGGTCAAATTCATTTTTCGTAAGTCACTGGTAAATTAATCGATTTTGTCCAGGATCACGTGATGTTGAGCCAATGCTAGGACTCTGACCCAGGTCCCTAAAACCAAAGTCAGCACCTATGGCAACTGTAAAGTAACTGTGATATGAATAACAAGAATAATAATAAATGTGGCAGTACTTATATTAGCAAGACTGGATTTACAGTTCATAAGAAAGTAATATATTTAAGAAGCGGAAAAAAGACTAAAGTGTTCCCTGGGTTATTGATTCAAATGGGGAACCAGATCATTCATTCAACTCACTTATATTATCACACTACCTATTTATCAACCCTGTGCTATAGTAGAACCACAAAAACATAAATTGTGTGTACAAAAACTTCAGAATCTTTATTATAAAGATTTTTTTTGTTTAAAAAAGTATTCAGTACATTGTAAAACATGAATTCACCACTGATAGTTAAAAACTATTTCCATCTATTCAAAGATGCCTCGGTTTCGGTGTGTTTTGGTCAAATACATAAGCCCAAGATATACAGATTAACACACTTTACAAAGCATCAAATTGCAATTGTGTTTTTGTACACACAATTTATGTTTTTGTGGTTCTACTATAGCACAGGGTTGATAAATAGGTAGTGTGATAATATAAGTGAGTTGAATGAATGATCTGGTTCCCCATTTGAATCAATAACCCAGGGCACACTTTAGTCTTTTTTCCGCATCATTACCCTGTTCCTGTGGGTGTTACTATAAGGGTACTCTCTTTCTTTTTAAATATATTTAAGAAGTACAACATCAGAATCATAGAAGAAAGTCCACAGTGGCACATAACAAACAGCAACTTTTAAGAAGGGCCAGAGTGGCACACAGACCCAGCAACGTAAAAGAAGTAGAATAACGGGGAATAGCACAAGTGATATAGATGGACAGCAGTGGCACGTTCAACCGGCAACATTGAGGAAAGACCACAATGGCACATACTGTCAGGGACATAGAAGAAGCGCTATAATGCCACTTATAGACTTTGCTAGGGGCATGGCAATGAAACAAAGTCACACAATTCAGTTTGAGGAATTGTGAAAAGTGGGAGCATAAGAGAAGGATAGAAAATATCCAAACCAGCAAAGGTCTTTGAACTTGAGCTTCATTAAGGCTCAGTCTGTATATTTCTCAAATGTGTCATTTCCATGTCAAGATTATCAGGGCCGTACCCTTGAAAGCCTGACTATTAGGGTGCCTAATTAAAGTTAAAAAAATTGATTAATATAAACTTTTCATCCATATCACTTTTACTGAGGAGGAAGTGTCCGCCTAATTAGAAAAGACTATAAAAGTCAATCAATCAATCCGCATTTGTACAGCCACCGCTGGGAGTATCTGGGTGCTGGGGTGCGAGGTCTCCGTCGTTCAAATGTCGGCTGCTAATCACGCCTCGCCCAATGGCAGATCGCAAGGTTACCTCAGGCAGGTGAGACACTTGGATTCCTAGACCCAAGTCAGACCTTGGGGGCACCGGCAGGCTGCCGCACTCCCTCAATAAACTTACCTTACAGTAGCCAACCTGCAGGTACAGTCTCCTGCTCCTTCTCTCTTCTCCCTGGGCATTCCTGGTAGGAGACACCTTAGGCACCTCCTTTTTCTTGTATCCAACTGCATCACAGAATCCTCTAAAGATTTGAGGGATAAATGTAACCCCTAATCCAGGATGGCTGCCACACCATTTTTACGTATGAGACTTTCCCAAACCCACATGGCGCAGCCCTCCCTCTGCGGCACCACTGCCCAAGAAGTACATTCCTGTCTTTAGGGTATAAAAGAAAGGAATTACTTTAATCCTTGCGTCACAATGCTGTATCAGTCCTGTAGGTATATTTCTTCACTCCTAACCTTTTCTAAGTGTGTCCTGGGGTTGTCTCTCTCCAGTTATTCCTGTTCATAGCTGCTCTGGCTTTACCACAAGCTTTTTCCTCTTCTTTGTATGTGTTTAGTCTACTCTGGGTTAACTCAATTCATCCACCCGTAGCCTTGCTGCCATCTAGAAGATTTTTTCCCTACAGGCTTTCTGGAAGACACCATCTGCTTAGGCACTAGCAAGCATCCGCAGCATCATGGCTACTGGATGGGATCCCGCTTACCTCTGGCAGACTGTTAAAAACTAGGCCTCCGAAACTACCCGCAATCACAGGTCTTTCATTAGGCATCAGTCCCCGACAAGAAATTACTAAGCCTGTCTTTTATAATGCTGGAGCTGAAACTGCTGTTGACTGTACTATAGAGTGCCTTGAGGTTCTTAAGAGAAGTATATAGGATTGTGTATAGGGCTCCTTCTCTGTCGAGTGGAGTGGTGTGGCTCACTGGTTAGAGGCGGCAGACCCAGAAGCAGAGGACGGCCTGGGACCAGGGTTCAATTCCCGACGCAGCAGGGTTGTGGACCAGGGTCAGCGGACTCAATAATTCTCGCCTCGGTTCCTACTCTAACCAGGGATCACACTCGGCAACTCTGGGCATTAGCTTGCCTCATCTCCACAACGGCCCCCCACATACGCCGGGGATGCCTGGTTTCACCCTGGAGATACCCAGCAGGGATCATCTCACAGGGAAAGCCAGGACGGGTTCCCCAGTGGTCTACAGCGCTGGGACACCCCATTGCTGGGGTAGCCATGCGCTTTACAAGACAACCTAACATAACATAACATCCATAAGTATCTCATGGAGAAAATTAAGTGCATGTCTGATGAAAATGTCTATGAAAAGGTGGCTTCAGCCTACTTCTCCTCCCCCTGTCCCTTTTTTCTCAGTTGCTAGAGTGATCCCAGCTGAAACCAAGCTCACAAGCAGGACTGTGAATATCACACTACCAATTCCTGTAATTCATTTATGATGAAGAAGCTATACCCAGTTTATGTGCATATTATCACTGAGGTGGTAATTAGCTTATTTAGAGATAGCCACAGCCCAGATTCTTTGAAAGAATTGTGGATGACCTGTTACTTAAAAAAAAAGTATCCAGCTGAAGACCAGTGTCCGGCCCTGCTTTTTTTGATAAGGATCTTGGACAATCTTCCTTTATATTATACATATGTCACCCCTAAGGTAGACCCTGGAAAGATTGCAGTGTACTTAACCCCTTCTGCGCTCATGACAAGGTCAGCTCGTCATGGGCGTTACCTGCGCTACGCGGATGACGAGCTGACCTTGTCATGTAACGCTGGATTTTCAAAATCGCAGCGCGCAGCAGGAAAACCGCTAGCGCGCATGCGGTTAAAAACAACAAGACCTCTAGCAGCCTGCACTAGGACCTGTGGCTCTGCAGAAACCAGAAGGAGATCCCCTACTCCAGGCGCAGTTAGCAGCAGAGTCTAATAATTGTGTGTGCGCGCATTGCCAGCCTTGTGAATAGCATCAGTCCAGCTGTGCATGCTTTAAGCTGTCGGTCAGTTCTCTTACTTTGTTTCACCTCATCCAGTCCTCTAACGATCCAAACGCCGGTTGAACTTCCCACTTGGTCTTCTCTCTGCTCTGCCAAGCCAGAGGCCAGCGGTGCACGCAGAGTGGCTTCTCCCATCTCCAGAAGACCTTGCTCTTCTTGCAGCTGATTCGGCTCCTCTGTCACCGAACTTTCGGCCACATGCATCAACCTATTTAGGAAGTGCAAACGGTGCGAATCGGTAAATTCGGCCGTTTGCGCTTCCTAAATACGTTTTTGGGATGCATGAAACAATTTTTGAAAATCCACATTTTTTTGCAATTCCTAAAAATGCGATTGCATTTAAGGAATCGCATTTGTGCGATTCCTTAAATGCGATGCATGAATTTTTTTAAAAATGCGAATTTTGAAATAGGAAGTGCAAATTAACACGAGGTTGACCCTCGTGTTAATTTGCGAAATTCTGAAAAAAAGCACAAAAATGCATTTTGGAAAGTGTCATGTTACACACACACATGTCCTTTGGACATGTGTGTGTGAAACTTGCACTAAAACAAACATTTCAAGGGTGCAGGGGGGGTCCTTTGGACCCCCCTCAGCACCCTTGCAATGCATCAACAAAATGTCATTCGCAAAAAAAATTGGAAAAAAGGCATTGATTCCTTTGGGCCTCTAGGCCCATAGGAATCAATGTAATGCCATTCCTTAATTGCGATTCGCAATTAAGGAATCGCAATTTCCGAAAATTAAGAAATCCTAAAAACTTTCAGGATTTCTCGATGCATAGAATTTTGCAATTCCTAAATTGCGATTCCTTAATTTTCGCTATTTAGGAAATGCAAAATCCTACATTGATGCATGTGGCCGTTACAATCTCTTCCACCATTCTTCCCTTCCCGCCTTCTATTTCTGTATTCCAGCTCTCCAACTCTCGGACGAGTGGTTCTTCCTCTCCCCATGCTGCTACCTACTGCAGCTGCCATATATAACTGTCTTTTCCTTCTCTGTTCCAACTGCCTCCATACTTCCAATTCAATTCTACCAAGTCTAGACTTTTTGTAGCATTACGGTATTCAGTGCCACTGATTAGTCCTTGACTAACATGCAGGGCGGGATTCATTCTGCCCCCTGTTAGACGTGTTTTTTTGTGCCCTTCTGCCCTCTGTTGTTCCCTTGTGTTTGTGCCCTTCTGCCCTCAGTTAGACTCGTTTTTGTGCCTTTCTGCCCCGTTAGACTCATTTTGTGTGCCCTTCTGCCTTCTGTTAGACTTGTTTTTCCCTTGGTTTTCTGCCCTTCTGCCCTTTGTTAGACTGCTTTTTGTGCCTTTCTGCCCTCTGCATCACCACATTATCACTCAGCGCTACCCCAGCATCACTCAGCTCTACCACATTATCACTCAGCACCACCACATTAACACTCAGCACCACCACAGCACCACTCAGCACCACCACAGCATCACTCAGCACCCCCACACCATCACTCACCACCCCCACAGCATCACTCAGCACCACCACAGCATCACTCAGCACCACCACAGCATCACTCAGCGGCACCACAGCACCACTCAGCGCCACCACAGCATCACTCAGCACCACCACAGCATCACTCAGCGCCACCACATTATCACTCAGCACCACCACAGCACCACTCAGCACTACCACAGCATCACTCAGCACCACCACAGCACCAATCAGCACCATCACAGCACCACTCAGTGCCACCACAGCATCACTCAGCACCACCACAGCATCACTCAGCACGACCACATTATCACTCAGCACCACCAAAGCACCGCTCAGCACCACCACAGCATCACTCAGCACCACCACAGCATCACTCAAAACCACCACAGCACCACTCAGTACCACCCCTGCATCACTGCTTCACTCAGCACCATCCCAGTATCACTCAGCACCACCACAGCACCACTCAGCATCACCACAGCACCACTCAGCACCACCCCAGCACCACCCCAGCATCAATCTGCGCAACCATTCAACAACAACTGGTTCAAATATGTTCTCTCAATGTTTCAAACTTTATTACAAATGTCACAAAAAGATGTTAATATTTCACTTCTGTTCTTGGATTTTCGTCACAATAAAATACACTGAACATAATCTTCACAAAAGTTATTTACAAAAGTTTAAGCTATTGCCATTATAAATTAAAATCACTTTTATTTAAGTATTAATTATTTAAAAATTAAAAGCCATTGTAATTTGTAATATCAATACAGCTAAGTCACGTAAATTCAAAACATGCGAGACCTATTGCATTGCAAATGCTTGTTTGTACTTTGTCATCTACGAAATCTTTGAAATGTTTCAAAAAAGAGAAAGAGAGAGAGATAGAGAGAGAGAGGGAGCGAGAGAGAGAGTGAAAGAAAGAAAGAGAACGAAAGAAAGAAAGAAAAAAGAAAGAAAAGAGAGAGAGAAAGAAAGAAAGAGAGAGACAGACAGAGAAAGAGCAAGAAAGTGAAAGTGAAAGGGAGAGTGGGAAAGAGAGGGAGAGAAAGAGAAAGAGAGAGTAAGAGAGAGAGGGGAGAGAAAGAAAGAAAGAAAGAAAGAAAGAAAGAAAGAAAGAAAGAAAGAAAGAAAGAAAGAAAGAAAGAAAGAAAGAAAGAAAGAAAGAAAGAAAGAAATAACTTACTAAAACAGACATGTTAAATAAACCTGGAAGCCTTCGGGTGGTCTTCCCCTAGACTTTTTGCCTTCTACCTCCTGATTGTACTTATTCTTTTTGTTGGCCTTAGGACTCTGAGCACTTTACCACTGCTAACCAGTGCTAAAGTGCATGTGCTTCTGCCCTAAACATGATGATATTGGTGTATACCTTATGTACTGGTAAGTTCCTTGTAAAGTGGTATACCATAAACCCAGGTCCTGAACTTCAAATGCTATTAGTGGGCTGCAAAACTGGTTGTGCCACACACAGAAGTAGCTTTTCAAAACTGTCTCATTCCTGCCACTACAGGGCCTGTGTGTGCAGTTTACTGCCACCTCGACTTGGCATTAAAACTACTTGCCAAGCCATTAGCTTCCATTTCATTACATATATGTCACCCTTAAAGTAGGCCCTCAGTAACCCCAAGGGTAGGGTGCTATGTAAGGAGAAGGTTGGGCATGTACATTTAAGTTTTACATGTCCTGGTAGTGACAATCAGCCTATTTCATTTTTCACTACTGTGAGGCATACTCCTCTCATAGGCTAGCATTGGGAATTCCTTAATATACTTTTAAGCGGTAGTTCCTGATCAGAGAGGATTAGCTTTTTCATGTTTCATATGTTTGGAATGGTAATGATAAATCCTCCTTACTGGTGAAGTTGGATTTAACATTACTGTTTTAGAAATTCCACTTTTAGAAAGTGGACATTTCTCTCCACTTACTGCTTTGCATGCCTAACAGCCTGTCTCCAATGCATGTCTAGGGAGGGTGACAGCTACACTTAGTGCATTCAATCTAGACATCCATAACACAGGAAAAAGGGTGCGTCTGAGTCCCCATTACATACATCGGCATTCTGATTGCCCTGTCTGGGCATGATCGAAGCAAGGGGCTAAAACTTAACTTGACTAGGCAGTGTCCTTTCCCCACACAAACGACTGTTTATCCTGGCAGTTTCCTTTCCCCACACAAACGACTGTTTATCCACCACAGATAGTCTGTCAGTCAGCACCAGGCTGTGCACTTCAGAGATTTGCTTTGAAGTCACCCCCATCAAAGGCACTCTTCGGTTCAAGTACTGGGTCTCTGACCGATTCTAATTAGACACTACTGGACTTGTAACTAAGCTCTGCCAGATGATCTGCTCTGCTGTTTGAATACTCAACTGGACTGCTGATCTGGAAGGCCTACTTTTCTGTTTGATGCAATGCTGTCTACTGCTCTCTGACTCTGTTGAAGAAAAGCTGGACTCTGTCTTCTTTCCAAGTGATCTACAAGGGCTTCTCAGCTTCTCTTGTTGCTTGAGCCTCTGGGATATCAAAGTCTCTACCCCTGCTCCTGTGCCTCGCTCACTTGAAGTGGCCCATCTACTAGCAACACTAATTTAGACACATATCTTGCCTGCGTGTAGCAGAACCGGTGCATCAACGCTGTTGCGGGAGTAAATTTGGTGCATCGCATCGGAACCACTGCTTTGCCTTCCAAAATGTATGCATCTTACACTGCATTGCCACCGCTGCAGCTTGGTTTGATCTTAGAATCTTGTGCATAGCTTTCAGCCTTTCAACTCCAGCACCCGTCTTTGGAACCGATGCATTGTCTTTACTGCATGAAGAAGATTGACGCATCCTACACCTGCGGGTCTCAACATTGACGCATCTCATTCTGCATCTTGCTGTTGGAACCTAGAAAGATACTTTGTTCACCGAGACACCTGCGAGGGTCCTGTAGTCAGCCTGCTATTCAACAAGGTCATCCTGAACTTTGACTTTGCCCTGGTTCAGGGCAACCTAAAGTAACCTTTTAGCGATACTTGGTTTTAAGCAGTTTGCTGCATTTTTTCTTTCTAAAATCACTATCTTAACTTCTGCTAATTGGATTTCTGTTGTTTTGGTTTTGTTTTGTACATATTATAATAATCTATTTTTATAAACCTTTGTGGAGTCTTTTTGTTGTGTTTTTATTGTTACTGTGTGTGTGTGTTACCCAAATACTTTACACATTGCCTCTTTAGATAAACCTGACTGTTCTGTGCCAAGTTACCAGAGGGTGAGCACAGGTTATCTTTTAGTGTGTAACTATCTAGCTTACCCTGACTAGGATTGTAATTCTTGCTTGGCCAGTGTGCATATATCTATCAACTTGGAATCCAATTTCTTATAGTAACCCTGCCCGTCAGAGTACTATGTGGCATTTAAGGAAATAGGGGTAATAGATAACAACTGTAAAATTAAATGGGTATGCCACATCAAGGATATTCTGTTCAAATACCAACTCAAAGATCACTGGGCAGATAAGGGATGTTTGTTACTTCTCCCCAAGGACTCTCTCAAGGATAACTTTTGGGCCTGTACATGGAGTATTAAGGTGAGCAGCAAGAACCAAGGATCTCTCACCTCACAACTACTAGGGCCACATTTTGCATTTCCTAAATGACAAATGTTTGGTAAGTGACATTTTAGGAATGCACAATAGTATGTAAGAAAATAGCAATTACCTAATAGTGATTCCTAAATAGTTGCAATCACTATTAGGTAATTGCTATTAGGTGATACTACTCCATTTGTTCCAATGGTCCTAAAAGCTCATAGGTGTGAATGGTTTTGCCTTACCTAATTTGTGATTACCTAATTGATAAACACAAAGCACACTTGATGGCTGTGCCGATTTTTGTAAGTTGCGAGGGTTGGAGATCAACTTAACTAAATCCAAATACATGGTCTTCAAACCCCCCAGCATGACTAGGCCAAACCCTTCACTAAATGGTACTCCTCTGGAAAGAATGAAGATATAAGACTATCTGGGAGTTCCCATGTCAGAGCACTTTGAATGGGGGCCCCAGCTGGACAAAGCAAGTCTCAGGCTAACCCGGACAGTGAGCGGCATAATCAAAATGTACAGGAGCTCAGTTTTTAAACCAGCCGCCCCTGTGGTGGAAATCTACAAAGCTCAAGCAAGGGGTGCCACACTATATGGGGTGGAGTTGTGGGGGTACTGCTCTACCACCAACTTGACGAAGGTCGAGAACAATTTAATACGGCTGCTTGTTGGCCTACCTCGTAGTACCCCCTTATTCCCCTTTGTATGGACAGGGGTATCAGGCCCCTTGATGAAGAGATTGCCCTGAGACCTTTAGAATTCTGGAGAAGTCTATGGGTGACCCCAGAGTTGTCCGTCTATAACGCTGAGTTAAAAGACCATCTGCACCACCAAGAAAATCCCTTGGCTTTGTCACATAAGGGATCTTGCCTTTAAGTTAGGCAAGCCGGGCCTCTGGAGAACTTCCAAATTATCATGTGCCATGATTTCCAAGCTAAAAATAGTTAAATGCTGCAGACAATTTAATTTAATGTCCATACAAGAAAGTGTTCCACATGTAGTCGTTAGACAGCAATCGCAAGGAAATTTTTTGGGATCCTATCCAACCCCCACTGGCCAGGAAATTGTATGTGCAATTTAGATTAGGGACCCTCCCATTACTAGCGAATATCAGCAAATGGGTTAAAGACCAAAAGAGGTAATGTCATGCATGTAATTATAAGATGGAGTCTGAAATACACGTCCTATCGTTTGCCACGCAAGCGCTGGCTAATCCAACTTTGTAAGAACCTGGGCTTTGTGCTCTGTGCATAGGCCTACAGATTTTTAAAGTATTTTTGAAAATCCACATGTTTTTGCAATTCCTAAAAATGCGATTGCATTTAAGGAATCGCATTTGTGCGATTCCTTAAATGCGATGCATGAATTTTTTTAAAAATGCGAATTTTGAAATAGGAAGTGCAAATTAACACGAGGTTGACCCTCGTGTTAATTTGCGAAATTCTGAAAAAAAGCACAAAAATGCATTTTGGAAAGTGTCATGTTACACACACACATGTCCTTTGGACATGTGTGTGTGAAACTTGCACTAAAACAAACATTTCAAGGGTGCAGGGGGGATCCTTTGGACCCCCCTCAGCACCCTTGCAATGCATCAACAAAATGTCATTCGCAAAAAAAATTGGAAAAAAGGCATTGATTCCTTTGGGCCTCTAGGCCCATAGGCCTCTAGGCCCATAGGAATCAATGTAATGCCATTCCTTAATTGCGATTCGCAATTAAGGAATCGCAATTTCCGAAAATTAAGAAATCCTAAAAACTTTCAGGATTTCTCGATGCATAGAATTTTGCAATTCCTAAATTGCGATTCCTTAATTTTCGCTATTTAGGAAATGCAAAATCCTACATTGATGCATGTGGCCGTTACAATCTCTTCCACCATTCTTCCCTTCCCGCCTTCTATTTCTGTATTCCAGCTCTCCAACTCTCGGACGAGTGGTTCTTCCTCTCCCCATGCTTCTACCTACTGCAGCTGCCATATATAACTGTCTTTTCCTTCTCTGTTCCAACTGCCTCCATACTTCCAATTCAATTCTACCAAGTCTAGACTTTTTGTAGCATTACGGTATTCAGTGCCACTGATTAGTCCTTGACTAACATGCAGGGCGGGATTCATTCTGCCCCCTGTTAGACGCGTTTTTTTGTGCCCTTCTGCCCTCTGTTGTTCCCTTGTGTTTGTGCCCTTCTGCCCTCAGTTAGACTCGTTTTTGTGCCTTTCTGCCCCGTTAGACTCATTTTGTGTGCCCTTCTGCCTTCTGTTAGACTTGTTTTTCCCTTGGTTTTCTGCCCTTCTGCCCTTTGTTAGACTGCTTTTTGTGCCTTTCTGCCCTCTGCATCACCACATTATCACTCAGCGCTACCCCAGCATCACTCAGCTCTACCACATTATCACTCAGCACCACCACATTAACACTCAGCACCACCACAGCACCACTCAGCACCACCACAGCATCACTCAGCACCCCCACACCATCACTCACCACCCCCACAGCATCACTCAGCACCACCACAGCATCACTCAGCACCACCACAGCATCACTCAGCGGCACCACAGCACCACTCAGCGCCACCACAGCATCACTCAGCACCACCACAGCATCACTCAGCGCCACCACATTATCACTCAGCACCACCACAGCACCACTCAGCACTACCACAGCATCACTCAGCACCACCACAGCACCAATCAGCACCATCACAGCACCACTCAGTGCCACCACAGCATCACTCAGCACCACCACAGCATCACTCAGCACGACCACATTATCACTCAGCACCACCAAAGCACCGCTCAGCACCACCACAGCATCACTCAGCACCACCACAGCATCACTCAAAACCACCACAGCACCACTCAGTACCACCCCTGCATCACTGCTTCACTCAGCACCATCCCAGTATCACTCAGCACCACCACAGCACCACTCAGCATCACCACAGCACCACTCAGCACCACCCCAGCACCACCCCAGCATCAATCTGCGCAACCATTCAACAACAACTGGTTCAAATATGTTCTCTCAATGTTTCAAACTTTATTACAAATGTCACAAAAAGATGTTAATATTTCACTTCTGTTCTTGGATTTTCGTCACAATAAAATACACTGAACATAATCTTCACAAAAGTTATTTACAAAAGTTTAAGCTATTGCCATTATAAATTAAAATCACTTTTATTTAAGTATTAATTATTTAAAAATTAAAAGCCATTGTAATTTGTAATATCAATACAGCTAAGTCACGTAAATACAAAACATGCGAGACCTATTGCATTGCAAATGCTTGTTTGTACTTTGTCATCTACGAAATCTTTGAAATGTTTCAAAAAAGAGAAAGAGAGAGAGATAGAGAGAGAGAGGGAGCGAGAGAGAGAGTGAAAGAAAGAAAGAGAACGAAAGAAAGAAAGAAAAAAGAAAGAAAAGAGAGAGAGAAAGAAAGAAAGAGAGAGACAGACAGAGAAAGAGCAAGAAAGTGAAAGTGAAAGGGAGAGTGGGAAAGAGAGGGAGAGAAAGAGAAAGAGAGAGTAAGAGAGAGAGGGGAGAGAAAGAAAGAAAGAAAGAATGAAAGAAAGAAAGAAAGAAAGAAAGAAAGAAAGAAAGAAAGAAAGAAAGAAAGAAAGAAAGAAAGAAAGAAAGAAAGAACTTACTAAAACAGACATGTTAAATAAACCTGGCAGCCTTCGGGTGGTCTTCCCCTAGACTTTTTGCCTTCTACCTCCTGATTGTACTTATTCTTTTTGTTGGCCTTAGGACTCTGAGCACTTTACCACTGCTAACCAATGCTAAAGTGCATGTGCTTCTGCCCTAAACATGATGATATTGGTGTATACCTTATGTACTGGTAAGTTCCTTGTAAAGTGGTATACCATAAACCCAGGTCCTGAACTTCAAATGCTATTAGTGGGCTGCAAAACTGGTTGTGCCACACACAGAAGTAGCTTTTCAAAACGGTCTCATTCCTGCCACTACAGGGCCTGTGTGTGCAGTTTACTGCCACCTCGACTTGGCATTAAAACTACTTGCCAAGCCATTAGCTTCCATTTCATTACATATATGTCACCCTTAAAGTAGGCCCTCAGTAACCCCAAGGGTAGGGTGCTATGTAAGGAGAAGGTTGGGCATGTACATTTAAGTTTTACATGTCCTGGTAGTGACAATCAGCCTATTTCATTTTTCACTACTGTGAGGCATACTCCTCTCATAGGCTAGCATTGGGAATTCCTTAATATACTTTTAAGCGGTAGTTCCTGATCAGAGAGGATTAGCTTTTTCATGTTTCATATGTTTGGAATGGTAATGATAAATCCTCCTTACTGGTGAAGTTGGATTTAACATTACTGTTTTAGAAATTCCACTTTTAGAAAGTGGACATTTCTCTCCACTTACTGCTTTGCATGCCTAACAGCCTGTCTCCAATGCATGTCTAGGGAGGGTGACAGCTACACTTAGTGCATTCAATCTAGACATCCATAACACAGGAAAAAGGGTGCGTCTGAGTCCCCATTACATACATCTGCATTCTGATTGCCCTGTCTGGGCATGATCGAAGCAAGGGGCTAAAACTTAACTTGACTAGGCAGTGTCCTTTCCCCACACAAACGACTGTTTATCCTGGCAGTGTCCTTTCCCCACACAAACGACTGTTTATCCACCACAGATAGTCTGTCAGTCAGCACCAGGCTGTGCACTTCAGAGATTTGCTTTGAAGTCACCCCCATCAAAGGCACTCTTCGGTTCAAGTACTGGGTCTCTGACCGATTCTAATCAGACACTACTGGACTTGTAACTAAGCTCTGCCAGATGATCTGCTGTGCTGTTTGAATACTCAACTGGACTGCTGATCTGGAAGGCCTACTTTTCTGTTTGATGCAATGCTGTCTACTGCTCTCTGACTCTGTTGAAGAAAAGCTGGACTCTGTCTTCTTTCCAAGTGATCTACAAAGGCTTCTCAGCTTCTCTTGTTGCTTGAGCCTCTGGGATATCAAAGTCTCTACCCCTGCTCCTGTGCCTCGCTCACTTGAAGTGGCCCATCTACTAGCAACACTAATTTAGACACATATCTTGCCTGCGTGTAGCAGAACCGGTGCATCAACGCTGTTGCGGGAGTAAATTTGGTGCATCGCATCGGAACCACTGCTTTGCCTTCCAAAATGTATGCATCTTACACTGCATTGCCACCGCTGCAGCTTGGTTTGATCTTAGAATCTTGTGCATAGCTTTCAGCCTTTCAACTCCAGCACCCGTCTTTGGAACCGATGCATTGTCTTTACTGCATGAAGAAGATTGACGCATCCTACACCTGCGGGTCTCAACATTGACGCATCTCATTCTGCATCTTGCTGTTGGAACCTAGAAAGATACTTTGTTCACCGAGACACCTGCGAGGGTCCTGTAGTCAGCCTGCTATTCAACAAGGTCATCCTGAACTTTGACTTTGCCCTGGTTCAGGGCAACCTAAAGTAACCTTTTAGCGATACTTGGTTTTAAGCAGTTTGCTGCATTTTTTCTTTCTAAAATCACTATCTTAACTTCTGCTAATTGGATTTCTGTTGTTTTGGTTTTGTTTTGTACATATTATAATAATCTATTTTTATAAACCTTTGTGGAGTCTTTTTGTTGTGTTTTTATTGTTACTGTGTGTGTGTGTTACCCAAATACTTTACACATTGCCTCTTTAGATAAACCTGACTGTTCTGTGCCAAGTTACCAGAGGGTGAGCACAGGTTATCTTTTAGTGTGTAACTATCTAGCTTACCCTGACTAGGATTGTAATTCTTGCTTGGCCAGTGTGCATATATCTATCAACTTGGAATCCAATTTCTTATAGTAACCCTGCCCGTCAGAGTACTATGTGGCATTTAAGGAAATAGGGGTAATAGATAACAACTGTAAAATTAAATGGGTATGCCACATCAAGGATATTCTGTTCAAATACCAACTCAAAGATCACTGGGCAGATAAGGGATGTTTGTTACTTCTCCCCAAGGATAACTTTTGGGCCTGTACATGGAGTATTAAGGTGAGCAGCAAGAACCAAGGATCTCTCACCTCACAACTACTAGGGCCACATTTTGCATTTCCTAAATGACAAATGTTTGGTAAGTGACATTTTAGGAATGCACAATAGTATGTAAGAAAATAGCAATTACCTAATAGTGATTCCTAAATAGTTGCAATCACTATTAGGTAATTGCTATTAGGTGATACTACTCCATTTGTTCCAATGGTCCTAAAAGCTCATAGGTGTGAATGGTTTTGCCTTACCTAATTTGTGATTACCTAATTGATAAACACAAAGCACACTTGATGGCTGTGCCGATTTTTGTAAGTTGCGAGGGTTGGAGATCAACTTAACTAAATCCAAATACATGGTCTTCAAACCCCCCAGCATGACTAGGCCAAACCCTTCACTAAATGGTACTCCTCTGGAAAGAATGAAGATATAAGACTATCTGGGAGTTCCCATGTCAGAGCACTTTGAATGGGGGCCCCAGCTGGACAAAGCAAGTCTCAGGCTAACCCGGACAGTGAGCAGCATAATCAAAATGTACAGGAGCTCAGTTTTTAAACCAGCCGCCCCTGTGGTGGAAATCTACAAAGCTCAAGCAAGGGGTGCCACACTATATGGGGTGGAGTTGTGGGGGTACTGCTCTACCACCAACTTGACGAAGGTCGAGAACAATTTAATACGGCTGCTTGTTGGCCTACCTCGTAGTACCCCCTTATTCCCCTTTGTATGGACAGGGGTATCAGGCCCCTTGATGAAGAGATTGCCCTGAGACCTTTAGAATTCTGGAGAAGTCTATGGGTGACCCCAGATTTGTCCGTCTATAACGCTGAGTTAAAAGACCATCTGCACCACCAAGAAAATACCTTGGCTTTGTCACATAAGGGATCTTGCCTTTAAGTTAGGCAAGCCGGGCCTCTGGAGAACTTCCAAATTATCATGTGCCATGATTTCCAAGCTAAAAATAGTTAAATGCTGCAGACAATTTAATTTAATGTCCATACAAGAAAGTGTTCCACATGTAGTCGTTAGACAGCAATCGCAAGGAAATTTTTTGGGATCCTATCCAACCCCCACTGGCCAGGAAATTGTATGTGCAATTTAGATTAGGGACCCTCCCATTACTAGCGAATATCAGCAAATGGGTTAAAGACCAAAAGAGGTAATGTCATGCATGTAATTATAAGATGGAGTCTGAAATACACGTCCTATCGTTTGCCACGCAAGCGCTGGCTAATCCAACTTTGTAAGAACCTGGGCTTTGTGCTCTGTGCATAGGCCTACAGATTTTTAAAGTATTTTTGAAAATCCACATTTTTTTGCAATTCCTAAAAATGCGATTGCATTTAAGGAATCGCATTTGTGCGATTCCTTAAATGCGATGCATGAATTTTTTTTAAAATGCGAATTTTGAAATAGGAAGTGCAAATTAACACGAGGTTGACCCTCGTGTTAATTTGCGAAATTCTGAAAAAAAGCACAAAAATGCATTTTGGAAAGTGTCATGTTACACACACACATGTCCTTTGGACATGTGTGTGTGAAACTTGCACTAAAACAAACATTTCAAGGGTGCAGGGGGGGGTCCTTTGGACCCCCCTCAGCACCCTTGCAATGCATCAACAAAATGTCATTCGCAAAAAAAATTGGAAAAAAGGCATTGATTCCTTTGGGCCTCTAGGCCCATAGGAATCAATGTAATGCCATTCCTTAATTGCGATTCGCAATTAAGGAATCGCAATTTCCGAAAATTAAGAAATCCTAAAAACTTTCAGGATTTCTCGATGCATAGAATTTTGCAATTCCTAAATTGCGATTCCTTAATTTTCGCTATTTAGGAAATGCAAAATCCTACATTGATGCATGTGGCCGTTACAATCTCTTCCACCATTCTTCCCTTCCCGCCTTCTATTTCTGTATTCCAGCTCTCCAACTCTCGGACGAGTGGTTCTTCCTCTCCCCATGCTGCTACCTACTGCAGCTGCCATATATAACTGTCTTTTCCTTCTCTGTTCCAACTGCCTCCATACTTCCAATTCAATTCTACCAAGTCTAGACTTTTTGTAGCATTACGGTATTCAGTGCCACTGATTAGTCCTTGACTAACATGCAGGGCGGGATTCATTCTGCCCCCTGTTAGACGCGTTTTTTTGTGCCCTTCTGCCCTCTGTTGTTCCCTTGTGTTTGTGCCCTTCTGCCCTCAGTTAGACTCGTTTTTGTGCCTTTCTGCCCCGTTAGACTCATTTTGTGTGCCCTTCTGCCTTCTGTTAGACTTGTTTTTCCCTTGGTTTTCTGCCCTTCTGCCCTTTGTTAGACTGCTTTTTGTGCCTTTCTGCCCTCTGCATCACCACATTATCACTCAGCGCTACCCCAGCATCACTCAGCTCTACCACATTATCACTCAGCACCACCACATTAACACTCAGCACCACCACAGCACCACTCAGCACCACCACAGCATCACTCAGCACCCCCACACCATCACTCACCACCCCCACAGCATCACTCAGCACCACCACAGCATCACTCAGCACCACCACAGCATCACTCAGCGGCACCACAGCACCACTCAGCGCCACCACAGCATCACTCAGCACCACCACAGCATCACTCAGCGCCACCACATTATCACTCAGCACCACCACAGCACCACTCAGCACTACCACAGCATCACTCAGCACCACCACAGCACCAATCAGCACCATCACAGCACCACCCAGTGCCACCACAGCATCACTCAGCACCACCACAGCATCACTCAGCACGACCACATTATCACTCAGCACCACCAAAGCACCGCTCAGCACCACCACAGCATCACTCAGCACCACCACAGCATCACTCAAAACCACCACAGCACCACTCAGTACCACCCCTGCATCACTGCTTCACTCAGCACCATCCCAGTATCACTCAGCACCACCACAGCACCACTCAGCATCACCACAGCACCACTCAGCACCACCCCAGCACCACCCCAGCATCAATCTGCGCAACCATTCAACAACAACTGGTTCAAATATGTTCTCTCAATGTTTCAAACTTTATTACAAATGTCACAAAAAGATGTTAATATTTCACTTCTGTTCTTGGATTTTCGTCACAATAAAATACACTGAACATAATCTTCACAAAAGTTATTTACAAAAGTTTAAGCTATTGCCATTATAAATTAAAATCACTTTTATTTAAGTATTAATTATTTAAAAATTAAAAGCCATTGTAATTTGTAATATCAATACAGCTAAGTCACGTAAATACAAAACATGCGAGACCTATTGCATTGCAAATGCTTGTTTGTACTTTGTCATCTACGAAATCTTTGAAATGTTTCAAAAAAGAGAAAGAGAGAGAGATAGAGAGAGAGAGGGAGCGAAAGAGAGAGTGAAAGAAAGAAAGAGAACGAAAGAAAGAAAGAAAAAAGAAAGAAAAGAGAGAGAGAAAGAAAGAAAGAGAGAGACAGACAGAGAAAGAGCAAGAAAGTGAAAGTGAAAGGGAGAGTGGGAAAGAGAGGGAGAGAAAGAGAAAGAGAGAGTAAGAGAGAGAGGGGAGAGAAAGAAAGAAAGAAAGAAAGAAAGAAAGAAAGAAAGAAAGAAAGAAAGAAAGAAAGAAAGAAAGAAAGAAAGAAAGAACTTACTAAAACAGACATGTTAAATAAACCTGGCAGCCTTCGGGTGGTCTTCCCCTAGACTTTTTGCCTTCTACCTCCTGATTGTACTTATTCTTTTTGTTGGCCTTAGGACTCTGAGCACTTTACCACTGCTAACCAGTGCTAAAGTGCATGTGCTTCTGCCCTAAACATGATGATATTGGTGTATACCTTATGTACTGGTAAGTTCCTTGTAAAGTGGTATACCATAAACCCAGGTCCTGAACTTCAAATGCTATTAGTGGGCTGCAAAACTGGTTGTGCCACACACAGAAGTAGCTTTTCAAAACTGTCTCATTCCTGCCACTACAGGGCCTGTGTGTGCAGTTTACTGCCACCTCGACTTGGCATTAAAACTACTTGCCAAGCCATTAGCTTCCATTTCATTACATATATGTCACCCTTAAAGTAGGCCCTCAGTAACCCCAAGGGTAGGGTGCTATGTAAGGAGAAGGTTGGGCATGTACATTTAAGTTTTACATGTCCTGGTAGTGACAATCAGCCTATTTCATTTTTCACTACTGTGAGGCATACTCCTCTCATAGGCTAGCATTGGGAATTCCTTAATATACTTTTAAGCGGTAGTTCCTGATCAGAGAGGATTAGCTTTTTCATGTTTCATATGTTTGGAATGGTAATGATAAATCCTCCTTACTGGTGAAGTTGGATTTAACATTACTGTTTTAGAAATTCCACTTTTAGAAAGTGGACATTTCTCTCCACTTACTGCTTTGCATGCCTAACAGCCTGTCTCCAATGCATGTCTAGGGAGGGTGACAGCTACACTTAGTGCATTCAATCTAGACATCCATAACACAGGAAAAAGGGTGCGTCTGAGTCCCCATTACATACATCTGCATTCTGATTGCCCTGTCTGGGCATGATCGAAGCAAGGGGCTAAAACTTAACTTGACTAGGCAGTGTCCTTTCCCCACACAAACGACTGTTTATCCTGGCAGTGTCCTTTCCCCACACAAACGACTGTTTATCCACCACAGATAGTCTGTCAGTCAGCACCAGGCTGTGCACTTCAGAGATTTGCTTTGAAGTCACCCCCATCAAAGGCACTCTTCGGTTCAAGTACTGGGTCTCTGACCGATTCTAATCAGACACTACTGGACTTGTAACTAAGCTCTGCCAGATGATCTGCTGTGCTGTTTGAATACTCAACTGGACTGCTGATCTGGAAGGCCTACTTTTCTGTTTGATGCAATGCTGTCTACTGCTCTCTGACTCTGTTGAAGAAAAGCTGGACTCTGTCTTCTTTCCAAGTGATCTACAAGGGCTTCTCAGCTTCTCTTGTTGCTTGAGCCTCTGGGATATCAAAGTCTCTACCCCTGCTCCTGTGCCTCGCTCACTTGAAGTGGCCCATCTACTAGCAACACTAATTTAGACACATATCTTGCCTGCGTGTAGCAGAACCGGTGCATCAACGCTGTTGCGGGAGTAAATTTGGTGCATCGCATCGGAACCTCTGCTTTGCCTTCCAAAATGTATGCATCTTACACTGCATTGCCACCGCTGCAGCTTGGTTTGATCTTAGAATCTTGTGCATAGCTTTCAGCCTTTCAACTCCAGCACCCGTCTTTAGAACCGATGCATTGTCTTTACTGCATGAAGAAGATTGACGCATCCTACACCTGCGGGTCTCAACATTGACGCATCTCATTCTGCATCTTGCTGTTGGAACCTAGAAAGATACTTTGTTCACCGAGACACCTGCGAGGGTCCTGTAGTCAGCCTGCTATTCAACAAGGTCATCCTGAACTTTGACTTTGCCCTGGTTCAGGGCAACCTAAAGTAACCTTTTAGCGATACTTGGTTTTAAGCAGTTTGCTGCATTTTTTCTTTCTAAAATCACTATCTTAACTTCTGCTAATTGGATTTCTGTTGTTTTGGTTTTGTTTTGTACATATTATAATAATCTATTTTTATAAACCTTAGTGGAGTCTTTTTGTTTCGTTTTTATTGTTACTGTGTGTGTGTGTTACCCAAATACTTTACACATTGCCTCTTTAGATAAACCTGACTGTTCTGTGCCAAGTTACCAGAGGGTGAGCACAGGTTATCTTTTAGTGTGTAACTATCTAGCTTACCCTGACTAGGATTGTAATTCTTGCTTGGCCAGTGTGCATATATCTATCAACTTGGAATCCAATTTCTTATAGTAACCCTGCCCGTCAGAGTACTATGTGGCATTTAAGGAAATAGGGGTAATAGATAACAACTGTAAAATTAAATGGGTATGCCACATCAAGGATATTCTGTTCAAATACCAACTCAAAGATCACTGGGCAGATAAGGGATGTTTGTTACTTCTCCCCAAGGACTCTCTCAAGGATAACTTTTGGGCCTGTACATGGAGTATTAAGGTGAGCAGCAAGAACCAAGGATCTCTCACCTCACAACTACTAGGGCCACATTTTGCATTTCCTAAATGACAAATGTTTGGTAAGTGACATTTTAGGAATGCACAATAGTATGTAAGAAAATAGCAATTACCTAATAGTGATTCCTAAATAGTTGCAATCACTATTAGGTAATTGCTATTAGGTGATACTACTCCATTTGTTCCAATGGTCCTAAAAGCTCATAGGTGTGAATGGTTTTGCCTTACCTAATTTGTGATTACCTAATTGATAAACACAAAGCACACTTGATGGCTGTGCCGATTTTTGTAAGTTGCGAGGGTTGGAGATCAACTTAACTAAATCCAAATACATGGTCTTCAAACCCCCCAGCATGACTAGGCCAAACCCTTCACTAAATGGTACTCCTCTGGAAAGAATGAAGATATAAGACTATCTGGGAGTTCCCATGTCAGAGCACTTTGAATGGGGGCCCCAGCTGGACAAAGCAAGTCTCAGGCTAACCCGGACAGTGAGCGGCATAATCAAAATGTACAGGAGCTCAGTTTTTAAACCAGCCGCCCCTGTGGTGGAAATCTACAAAGCTCAAGCAAGGGGTGCCACACTATATGGGGTGGAGTTGTGGGGGTACTGCTCTACCACCAACTTGACGAAGGTCGAGAACAATTTAATACGGCTGCTTTTTGGCCTACCTCGTAGTACCCCCTTATTCCCCTTTGTATGGACAGGGGTATCAGGCCCCTTGATGAAGAGATTGCCCTGAGACCTTTAGAATTCTGGAGAAGTCTATGGGTGACCCCAGAGTTGTCCGTCTATAACGCTGAGTTAAAAGACCATCTGCACCACCAAGAAAATCCCTTGGCTTTGTCACATAAGGGATCTTGCCTTTAAGTTAGGCAAGCCGGGCCTCTGGAGAACTTCCAAATTATCATGTGCCATGATTTCCAAGCTAAAAATAGTTAAATGCTGCAGACAATTTAATTTAATGTCCATACAAGAAAGTGTTCCACATGTAGTCGTTAGACAGCAATCGCAAGGAAATTTTTTGGGATCCTATCCAACCCCCACTGGCCAGGAAATTGTATGTGCAATTTAGATTAGGGACCCTCCCATTACTAGGGAATATCAGCAAATGGGTTAAAGACCAAAAGAGGTAATGTCATGCATGTAATTATAAGATGGAGTCTGAAATACACGTCCTATCGTTTGCCACGCAAGCGCTGGCTAATCCAACTTTGTAAGAACCTGGGCTTTGTGCTCTGTGCATAGGCCTACAGATTTTTAAAGTATGACACCCATCCACCAAAAATCTTTGCTGTGTCTCGATTTCTAAATTGTATGTTATGTGACACATTCGGCGAGCTATTTCAAAGTAGAACCTTCTTAGATGTAGAAATGCACAGAAATTATACAGGTTCATTAACTGTCTATCTATGTTTGGGGTTCATTGCTTTAGTCCCGTATTTTTACTTTACTAAACATTTGAGAGCGTAGCTCACCTTCAGTCAGCTGCATTTTTTTTTAATGGGCTGAAGATTGTATCACAAAGTTTTTACATCTCTGTGAGATTCTTACTTCTTGTGTGTTCAGCGGATTACCATTGTTTCAACATATGAATATGAGAGATCTAAATTTTATAATTACAAATCTATATAAATAAAAATGTAACTGTTCGTTTGTTCAAAATCTCAATCTCCGAAACTACTTCACCGATTGCTTTGACATTTTGACATAACGTTGCATTAGAATACGCGCGTGTTTTTATATATAGATGTCACACCTGTGACCGGTAAAAGGCGCCGGAACGGAAAGGTGCTGGTTGATCTGCGACAGAAAGGTGCCGGTTGATCTGACCTCAGGATGAATTTTATTGCCTCATAACGTTTGCAATTTAGTCACGTCAAAAGAAGAATTGGTTGAAAAAATATGTCCCAATTATAAGAATCATGATTGGCTGAGTGAACGAGCTATTCTTGCGGCCAAGAACAAAGACGTCTACGAACTTAACAATATTGTGCAGTCTAACATTCAAATGAAGGTAGTCACATACAAGTCCGTCGACACTGTTGTGGAAGCAGATGAAGCGGTTAATTATCCAACAGAATTTTTTAATTCACTCTATCTTCCAGGGATGCCACTGCGCGTACTGCAATTGAAAATCGGCGTGCCAATCATCATGTTGCGAAATATCAACCAGCCAAAGCTGGGCAACGGCACGCAGCTTGCAGTAAAAAAATTAATGAGCAACGTCGTAGAAGCAACAATCTTGACAGGACCTTTCAAAGGTGAAGAGGTCCTCATTCCTCGCAATCCTATGATTCCAATGGATATGCGGTTTCAATTCATGAGATTGCAATTCACAATTCCATTGGCATTTGCAATCACCATCAACAAAGCTTAGGGCCAATCTTTAGAATTGTGCGGTTTACATCTAGACATGGATTGCTTCTCACATGGACATTTATATGTTGCGTGTTCTAGAGTCGTCAAACCATCCAATCTCTATATCTGCACAGACAATGGAACAACAACAAATATTGTATATCCACAAGCATTGTGAAACTTGCGCTTCCTCTTTTCTTTCTTTTCCATTTACCCAGACTGAGCCACAGCAACGGGTGGCTGGGTACAGCTAGTGTATAATATTTGTTTTATTGCTACCTGTACTTTGATGGCCCCAGTGGCCAAAATACAGTTATTGAATGGATAAACACAAATTAGGTAATGCAAAACCAAGGGTGCCCGAGGGCCTATGGCCCCCCCTGAAGCACCCCAAAAACAATGCGCATGTGTATGTTAGCTCTCCAGATGACATCATACACTAACACTTTAAACTTGGGATTTTCTGCTGTTATGTTCAATGCACTTTAAGTCAAGCTAATTCTGAATATTTTATGCACTTTAAGTCTAACCGTATCAAGCTAAACCTGTATCCAGGGTAACAATTGCATATGTCATGTTGTGAGTTTTAGCTCTAGTGTACATGATTGCCCTGCACCTGCTGACCTGAGGTCTTCCTACTACACTTCCTACTTCAGATCTGGAGAACTTGCTTGCAATACAGCAGGAGGGAGGGGCACAGTGCACTTCTACGTTGCTGCTATGAATGAATACTATTATTGTACAGTTAATTAAAACTTATAATTAAAACAGATAAAATAAAACATTTAATTGAAAAACACATACAAATCCAGCTGTCCTTGTGTGATAGAGTAGATGAGCTGCAATACAAAATCGTGCTTTGTGCTTTAGCAAGAGAATTGAAGAAGTATGCTGACCTGGGCCGAGACCAATCAAGGAGCCCATTTACAATCCTGTGCACCCCCTGGAATGTCATCTTTTGTGACGTTCGGTGGAGCACGGGGCTTAGCTATCTCTTCAAGTATCTATAGGCCATGTAAGGCCACCCTGCATGGCTTTTCCTGGCCTTGTAGATGTGGACCGAGGCCACCGTGCCCAAGTCGCTGCTTTGCCTCACACTACGATCACGACGAGTGCCATGAGTGTTAGGGTGGGTGTTCCCACGTGACACCCATGGCATTGTACACATTTCTAGATTTACAACAAATTGAAAACCTGGGAGTGCATCAAAAGCCTTTGCCTCCGTAGAGGAGGCACAGGGGAGGCACAACGAGGAGAAACAACTTTATTTCTCCTTGTTTTATTCTCTTTCTATGTGTGCTGCAATCTAAAGCACACATAGAAAGAGGAAAGCACCCCCATGGAGTGTTTTTGTGCAGGAAGCCTTCCCTTCAGAAGTCCTCTGTCTACTATGAGGAAATTCTTAAATGGCCCCACCTGGGAACACAGGACCTGTCCTGGACCTTGAATGGCCAAAGATAGGCCTCTGCTTTAGGGTAGATTAGAACATTGGAATGTTGGGAGCTCCATTGAAAACAATGGAGTGCTCCGGGCTAATAATGGCTGGTAGAAGCCCGGAGCTCCAACATTCCAATGTTTCTTTGTTCACAGCTCTGGCTGTGAACAAAGGGTTCAGGGAGCCTGAGGGGATTCCAATCCCCTCACGCTTCCATAAGGCTTTGTATTTTTTGTTAGAACTTTCTGCCCTCTAGTGACAGAATGTTCTAATAGCCTTATAGCCCTTCGTAGTCGGGCTATACCAGCCATTAAAGTCCCTCTCCCTTGTTAAAGGCCCTCACCTTCGGCTCTGGGCCTTTAACGCTGGAGAGGGCCTTTGATAGCCGGTATAGCCCTCTACGGCGGGCTATAAGGCTATATTAGATTAACCTGTATTTGTATATGGATTAGACTAACACCAGGACCCACATACAAGTCAGGGTACCAGATGCACATGTAGTTAGACACTCAGGGCCAGAAAAGAGGTAGAGGAGCCACCCCAATGCCTCAGATCAGTAAATCCTGTTGGGGTGGCCACTCTGCATCTTTCCTAGCTCCTAAACCTTAGAATACTCTACCTTTAGAATTGCATTTACTGGAGCATGAACTTCCCTTTCACAAAGCTTTGAAGACTTGACAGTTCAGTTACTAACTCCCCTCACAGCTGCTGACGCCTTGCGATGTCTGTTTCAGCGGGTAGCGAGGCGCTATATAAAACTCCAGACCAGACTTTCTACTATGCTGGGGATGTTTCTGTCCCAGCAATTGATGACTTAGGCCCAAATCTGTTCAATACGTATTCACTATTCAACATTGCCTATGCCCTGTTTTTTTCTTTTCTGTGCTTGAATTATTTTGTGAAAAATGTTATTCTGTCAGGTTGCTGCTATATATAAGATTTTAAAAATACAGAGATACTTTGTTCATTTCTATGAATTTCAAAATCTCTATGGTGCAATGTCCAAGTTGCGTTGAAACTGAATTGTAAGAAATTATCCTTGAAAGGACCTTAAATGTGTCTCAAAAGAAACATCACAACTCCACAGACTCAGGCTGCTGTAGAGTGTGCATGTGTGTAATACCTGTGTAACTATTCCTGTAAACCTGTATAACTATTCACCATGAAAGTGCTGTGTGTGTTCATTTACTGACTGGTCACTTTTCTTGTGAAACAGGAACCAGACATTGTATAATTGGGTGTGTGCGCGGGACGGCGGAGCAGTATACATCTGCGAAGAAGGGCGCCTGAGATGTGAATCATACGCACACAACAATTTGATCATCCACTGGAAGTTTGACTGTGGAGACAGAGCAGGACCGCACAAGTCTGAACACTTCCAGAGCCCAGACTACCAGCAGTTTTCACACGCCATGGGCATGGCCATTCCACACTTGCCGCAGGCTGGGGCTGAGTGGGTCTGCACATTGGTGAAAAACCTGGAAATACAATTTAATCAGAGCAGCCGCTGAGAAGGCCATAGGGGCCTACTGTTTTTTGTTCCTTTAAATCCCAATTATTTTTTTTTTTCCTTTTCAAAAACCTTTATTCAACAAAAGTTGCGTAGCAAAATTACATACGGATATCAATGCAAAGCATCATGGATATTCACTCAATTGAGTCTGACAACTTGGATCATAATCGCGGCTTGAATGAGAATCTGTCCGTTACGGCCGGGATTTGGCCAGTCTCTGAACCACGCCAAGGATAATGAAGTGCGCCTTATCCACCCGTTCTAAATCCCAAATGTATGTGCACCAATCACAGTGGAGACGCTTTGCAGTTGTATCTGTATTCTGAGCAGACAGGGCTTTCCCTAACCCTTGGAGCACAGAAGATAGCAACTGTCTTCAAAGCTCTCACCAGATCTCATTGCAAACTCTATATTCTTGGACTTGGGGTGGGAAACTTCAAGCAGCATTGTTATTCGGCAAAATAATAAGACCCCCACCCCAACAATGTCAAAGGCAGCGGTGACTGGTGTTTCTTTATATGAATGCTAAACACAAGAAGCACTTTGTAGAAGCAAAATATATTCCTTTCCTTACTGGTTTATGAATGGGTTGTGATTAAAGGTTTAATTGAACAAATAAATGAACAGCAATCAACAGTTTTTTTTCAATTTTTGTGAGCTTCTGACATAGAGCAGATTCTGGGAAACTAAAAAAATTAATTACCCGCCTGAGGATGAATATGAATGTGCGAATGACGTCACGGCTGACAGTAACGAGAAATATAAAATGTCTATATTAACATATACTGTTGTGATTGCATTCCATTGAGGACATTCTTTAGTAATCCAACATAGGGCAGATTTATTAACCTCATCGCTGCGGCGGCTATTCCGCCGCAGCGGTAAGGGGGCGGGGGTGCGCGCGGCGCACCAATGCTGGTGACGGAACCGCTCCGTCACCAGCCGCGGTTGAGCTGTACTCATGACGGAGCGGTTCCGCCATGGCCCGCCCGCTTAAATAGAACGCGCCGCGCAGGCGCGAAATCAGCGCCGCACAGGCGCGTCGGGCGGGCCATGACGGAACCGCTCCGTCATCAGCACAGCGCCACCGCGGCTGATGATGGAGCGGTTCCGTCATCAGAACAGAAAGGGTTAAGAAACCACTAAACATAACGCAATGCAACGCTGCACTGCACAACATTGCCTGACAGGGAAGGAGCAGAAATGCTCCATATCTATTGGCTCTGGAGCATTTCTGCTCTTCCCTTATGCTGGCATGCTTCAGGCTGCCTGGCTCCAACACAGGCACCTTTGCACCATGGAACAAGTGTATCGGCATTAGAAGCAGGGTAATTTTTGTGCAGGGAAAAATACCTGCATTTTCCTTTTCTCTATGTTTTCCAAACGCAGCACACGCAGAAAGAGGAATTAACGCGAAGAAATAAAGATATTTCTCCTCATTACATCTCACATACCTTTGTGACACCATCCCAGGTTTACTGACCTTAGTACATCTGGGATTGAGTCAAACGCCATGGATGGATTCGTACTGTGCTCCACCCATGGAACTCCTTCCCAACGCAGAATAACACAAGGTAGCGATTTGCACTGTTTGCATTAATCTGGTCTTACCAAGTCACGCAAGATGGTTTTGTATAGGTTATTAGAACATTGGAATGTTAGGAGCTCAATTGAAAACAATGGAGTTCTCCGGGCTTATAATGGCTGGTATGAGCCTGGAGCTCCAACATTCCAATGTTTCTTTGTTCACAGCTCTGAGGGGATTCCAGTCCCCTCGCGCTCCCATAAGGCTTTGTTTTTTTTGTTAGAACATTTTGTCCTCTAGTGTCAGAATGTTCTAATAGCCTTATAGCCCTTCGTAGATGGGCTATATCAGCTATTAAAGTCCCTCTCCCTTGTTAAAGGCCCTCGCCTTCGGCTCGGGGCCTTTAACGCTGGAGAGGGCCTTTAATAGCCGGTATAGCCTTCTACGGCGGGCTATAAGGCTATATTAAACCCTATTTAATGGCTTGCATTGCCTTGTGTCACTTTGCATGATCAAGAGTGATGCACGCCCTTTGTAAAGCTGCCCCAAGATCTAGGGCCTAAAATCTCTTTTGAGACAGTGTGACTAAGACCTCTGCAGCCTGGATCCCCTGCTCCCGTGTGTCTCTTGCCACCCTCAAGCCAGCCGGCTGCAGTACGTTCGTACTTTCCAGAATACCCTGCAGTGTTCCTCCAGTGTCTGTCTGTGGCTGCGACATCATGCTGCAAGAAAGTGACTTTACCTGCTGGACTATCTAGAGCTACTTGTCTGTTCCATGTTAAACATGAGGCGCTCGCACTATCCCAAGAAGCATTGTCAAGGAGAGGCAGGTTTTTTGGGGTTTCAGGAAAGATGTCAAGTGGTCGATGATTGATCAGGCCCCATCTCCGTTTGGTGTATTTTAAATTCCTCAGCAGATACAATAAAGGCTTTTTTCATATTTTTTCTTGTATGATAGAACATCAATAGCAAACAAAAATCCTCTAACAAACATTGTGGCCTACATATTGCTTGATAAAATGTTATTCCAATGGGTGTAGATTTGTCTGTTCCTAACTCCAGTGGAACAACATTTTGCAGGGAATATTCGATGCATGTTATTTTTGTCAGATGATATTTGAGCCTCAATATAACCATACCATGCCCTTTTTTAAGATATTGTGCCACATGGCAGTAACCTCTGACATCACACAAGATCAGGTGCCCCCTGGATTCTATGGCCATTCTCAAGCATTGTCCTTTAGCTCTGTGCTGTGATAAAGCCCCTATAGATGTATTGACCACTCACCAAAAACCTCTTGGAATTCTGCTCTTCACACGTGAAAGCTGATCAGAAAATTGGCATAAGATTCAATATTAAACTATGTTGTCCTGTATATTCCACCAATATGGTCTTGTTATGCACCACATACAATATTCTTCTTGTGCAACCCTTAATTTCCAATGTCACCACCTTAAAAGAACTTCCTCCTCCTTCCTTAACACAGTCCTTGCAAAATGAGAGGCGCGGTCCTACCCAGGAGAGAGGCGATCCACGTGCCCTCTTAGAAGAAGAAAGACAATCTCCCAAAAAAAGGTTGTTCTATTTTTTATTATTTTGGCTCTTCCTGTTACTATAGGAAACCGAAGGACTCAGCAGACACCCGCTATTGTTTTTCCCCATAGGAGGCAGGCCCTGGTCCACCATTCTATTCCGTCATGGGGGTATATGTATGTTTTTGAGGTCCGATCTGTTATGTTGTTTAGGAATGCTTTTTTCTCTTCTTTATTTCTGCAGGGCCTCATGTAGTAGCTCAAAAATAACTTGCATCAGGCCTGTGGCTCCTCAGATCTGATACTGAGATGGGATTGACGTCCTGCACTATACTGTTTATTGCAGTCTGGGCATCAGCCGGCCATAGTTTCTGACGATGTAGTGAGTCAGACCCAGTAAAAAACATCAGAAGGGAACCCCTATACTACGTAGCCTTTATCTCGACACCTGCCCAAGGGGATCACCCAATGGTATTAAAAGGACTCTCACCCACTGGGATTTAATTGGTATGCATCATCATAGAGTCCTCATCTAGATACCTAGTGTATCTGGATAGGCTCAACCTAGGTAGACAAGGGAGCTCTTTGGTTATTGGGTAAGAACCTAGATTTCAAATCGTCTAGGGAGTCCGGAGGGTAAATTTTTATTTTTAAAATGCCACCCTGACACAGTTAAAAACAAGTGAGGATGCACTAAGAAAATTAGTATCCTATAAATTCCTAGGCCAACATGTTTCATCCATCACACCAATGCCTAACCGGGCTAGTTTGCTTTCATCAGGACCTCACAAGGATCCTATTAGTATCCTTTTTGTGCACATTCAGTTGTAAAACCTCCATTCATCATACTCATACATACCGACCTATTTGGTCTCTATGTTCATGTTTCTTTGGTACCATCCTATTTAGAGCTGGATGAGGGTAAGAAGGCGGGTGGACCTTGTAGTCAAACTTTAATCAAAGGCCTCTTCTCAACTGTGAACCATGAATCTGATTCCTCCTTCTCCTCTCACACCTTGCATTGGTGTTGATTTCAAGCTGCTGTAGTGAAGTGAGGCTGTCTATGCTTTCCTTGGAGCACTATGCCTGGGTCTCATCATGTCTGACACTTCTGACTTTGGAGAGGTCAGTGTCTGATGTTGATTCTGTGTCCACAACATCAGAAATCATCCTTGCGCCATGTAACCTTTGAGCTCCAGCTTTAAAGAAGTTAACTTGCTCACCACACGACTACCAGGTTCGCCAGCTACCTTTACCAGCCCCATCACTGACTTCCTTGCCCTTTCCCATCCGTTCCATTGCCCTCTCACCATCAACTTTAAAGCCTTCATACTCCTTGGCGACCACACCTTCCTCCTAGACAATAAAACTGACCCCTGCTCCACCGGACTCCTCAAATGCCTGAACAACTTGGGACTAACTCAGATTGTCACAGAACCAACACTGATTGCCAAGCAACTGTTGGATCCCATCTTCACCACCAGCGACATCATCAAGTACAACTCAATATCATTTCTCACATATGACCACCCCATCATCCACTTACACATCAACACATCACAAACCAAGGCACCCACCAATGAAAGCCTACACAGCCACAGCTGGGTCAAAATCTCAGAAGCAGCTAGCGCAAAATCTCAGAAACAGACTGGTTCAATACCTTCAACACAGATCAACCCAACCACACAGGTATCCTCAAGAAGATCACCATCAATGTCAACAACTGAATCAACATCTGTGCAGACTCTCTCACATCCATCAAACTCAAAAATCAAAGAAGAGTCAACAAGCAGGCCTGCTGGTACACAAAAGACCTTTGAGATTGCAAACAACACTGCAAACAGCTAGAAAGAAAAAAGAGAACCAGCTACAATACCAATGGCAGATTCACCTACAAAGTTGCGCTCATAAACTACCACCAAAAACTAAGAGACACAAGGAAAAGAGCACTAGCTCAATGCATCGAAGAGAGCTCCAACAGCTGCAAAGAAAATGTTGTCAACCATCTAGGACTTTACCACACCCACAGCTCCGTCAAAAGCATCACCCCCTCCAAAGAACTCTGTGATGACCTGTCCAAGTTCTTCCACAGCAAAATTGCAAGCACCTACAGCGCCTTCACACACCATCAAGACCCTAGTAATCTAATCGTAAGCTGCTCAAAACTAATCAAGATGACAACCTGACTGTGGATGGAAAACTCTCACCAGAAATGAAACAGTGACTATCATGCACACCATCCACTCAAGGGCCTACTAAATCAATGCCACAACCATGTCTTCAACCTCAGCACATCTCCAATCAGCACTGTCCTCACCCATATCCTCAAAACCTCAATCAAGTTTCAAGTTTCAAGTTTTTTATTAATTTAGCACAGTTACTTAAAACCATTGCTATACAAAATCAACTTTAGCACAGGTGTAAAATTTAGCTTTTAGCACATTTATCAAATCAAAACAAGGCTAAAGAACAATTTTCCAGGCTTAGAGACCGATATGCTTATTGAGGAGCAGCGTTATAGTTGCCTGTGTGAACGTTTTGCTGTGCTTAGCCAGATAAAATAATTAAGACAGAGAGTACTGGGCCAAAGGATGGAAAAAATCTGCAATGAGTCTTTGAGGGGGAGGGGGAGGAAGCATGGCAACCAAGGGAGGTAATAGAAGATTGTCCAAAAGTCTCGTAAATTTTTCAAATCTTGCGAGCACTTGAATGTCAGGAGATGTAAAGCACAAGGCCGAGGCCTCCCAGCACGTCCTAGCGCCCCATTTTAAGAACAAGGGTTTCAAAAGGGACCTTCTGGGGGCTGCTAGTGCCGGGCAGCAGCACAGGAGATGCAGCCATGATTCAGAGTCGTATTTGCACAGCCTGCAAGCCCCCCCTCTCTTGATGGGGCCCATTTGTTGAAGGCCGTCGTGCGCAGGCCTAGAAGTCGCATAAACATTATGTTCTTCCGAGCCACTTTGCTTAAATTTTCCTGGCAGTATGCTTGTGGGACCCCAGGAAGATATGAAGAGTTCAAGGGGAGCAGAATGGTTGATGTCTTTAGAGCCTGCAGATCCATGGACTGAGAAATAAGTTTGACTTGCTTATTTATGGTGCTTTTCCAGGCCGAGTATGGAATAGTGACTGAGAGGAGAGATGACTTGTCAATCTCTAACACTCTTATGGCCTTTACAATCTGGGTGTTCCAGGGATTGCCAGGGCTAGACAGGATTCCTTTTAGCTGGAATTTAAGAGTGTTATCACCTGCTTTTAGGGTCCTAATAAAATATTTCAGGATGTCGGCCTCGCAGTGAAGAGATTGTCTTTGTAGGCCCAGCTCCAATCATAGTCTTGCCCGCTGAATAAAACTTGGCAGATGGAAACGTTTTTTATAGGTGGAGATATGGGAGAGCTCAAGACTGGAGGAGCATGCACCAGGGAAGGCCTGGTGTCCGTAGGATAATGCAGGAAGTAGAATAGCTTTAGTCACCTTCAGGATGGCTTCTGCAGAGGGGCTGCTCAGAGTTTGGTTCAGTCGGGTCAGGGAGTATGTAATTGCACCTGCTCTCTTTTGCAAAGCGTCTAGGTGAGCTGTAGGCCTGGACGTCTCGCTGAACCAGACTCCCAAGTAATTATATTTTACTGTTGTGTTAATCCTGACGGTCCCGATGTTCCATGCCAACCTTTTCTTGTTCTTGCATCTGCCAAATGCCAGTACCTTCGTCTTTGCCTGGATGATTTTCAGGGCATTGGGGGAGTTATATGTATGAAGCGTACTTAATGTCCGTTGGAGACCCGATTTTGCTTGTTCCATTATTACAATATTATCTGCATATTGTAATAGGTGAAGAGGCTTTTTAGCGGGTCCTAGTTTTGGCGGGAGAAGATTACTATTCTTCAAGAATGTACCGACGTCGGCTGTGTAGAGATTGAACAACAGCGGGGCAAAAACACAGCCTTGCTTTAGCTCATCTTCGATGGCAATTCTTGAAGAAAGTGTCTTTGGGCCGGTTTTAATTCGCACCCACGTGTTCTTATGCAGGGAAATTAGTGCTCCTAGTAGGGCAAGCGGAATCCCCCATTTGTTCAGCTTCCTCCACAAGATGTTCCGAGACACCTCAATCACCTCTTACACCTTCCTGGAAGACTAAACGCATTCTGTAGTTAACACCATCAACTAGAAATCTTCAGCCAACTGAGCAACTTCTGTCCCACTTCTGCATCTTACCCATCTAAAGGGATAAAGAAAGCCATAAACAAGCAACTCACATGCCACCTGAAGCTACACAGCCTATTGAACAACACTCCGGATTTAGAAAGAACCACAGCAACTAATGACATCAGGACCCTTCTGGACTGAGGATGAACACAGTCTCCCTCAACATGCTCATCAGAATACTCTACAAGATCAGCATCCATGGACCTGGGCTCAACTGGATCTGCTCCTTCCTCACGGGAATAACCCAAAGAGCCAGACTGCCAACCTTCCCATCGGAGACCAAGAGGTCTGCAGAGTCCCACAAGGATTGTATCTCAACTCTGTTCAATGTCTATATGACACAGCTAATGAATATTATCCAAACTCAAGGCATTGCCATTATCTCCTATGCTGATGACACCCAACTCATCCTCTCCCTCTCGGACAAGAAAACCACAACCAGAGACAACTTCACCAACTGCATAACCATGGTAACAGAATGGATGAGAACTAACTGCCTGAAGCTCAACTCCTACAAGACTGAACTTTTTGTCTTCCGAAACAAGATGTCCCCATGGTACGCCACCTAGTGTCTGACAAAACTAGGACCAACACCAGCACACACTGACCTCACAAGAAATCTAGGGTTCATCATTGACAAAAAGCTCAACATGACTGCACGAGTCAATGCATTGAGCTCTACATCCGATGAATGCTTTGGAAGATTGTCAAGTGGCTGCCACAGAGCACCAGATGAAACATCACGCAAGCACTCATCACAAGCGAACTCGACTATGACAATGCACCCTATGCCAGAATCTTCAAGCAGTTTCTATACAGACTTCAGACCATTCAGAATGCTGCAACGGGACTCATGCTCAACCTCCCATGCCACACGAACATCTCTTTTCACCTCAGAAAGCTTTCCCTATTCACTAACCAGCCAATTCAACCTCCACACACACCTACAAAGCCCTTCACAACGCTGGACCAGCATACCTAATAAGCCGCATATACTTTCGGTAGCCTGCCCGAACAGTATGATCAGCCACACTCTAACACATTCCACTTTGACAAAAGCAGAACAGGAGGTCGCTCGTTGTCCTCCATCACATCTAAAACATGGAAAGACCTCACGCAAAACATCAGAGCCTCTCCCTCACTTCTTGAGTCCTGCCAGAAACTGAAGACCTGGCTCTACTAATAACTCTGCCGGGCTACATGCCTACCTACCTGCTCAACCACCAGGATACCCTCCTGGATGAGTAGTGGGTTCTACAAATCCACACTACATCATAAAACATCTTTCTCTGCCCGGACATTGAAGATCAGCACTGCTAGCTGCCAACCACCTTAATTTTAGGCCTGGGCATGAAATTCTTTCCTGTTCATGGAGCCTGCAGAATTTTTCACACTCTGCATGCCGCACAATGTGCTGAGTCCCAAAAAACTCAGTGGAGTAGAGCTTTTTCCTTGTTCACGCTCGCCAGTGTTAGGTTGGTGAGCAAGAGTGAGGAAAATCATACTCCATTCCACCTCCCCGTGAGATTTGTCAAAGCGGGCGGACGGGTATAGTTGTCAGGTTGAGAACCCTTCCACTCGAGTAGAATATCTTCTCAATTGGCAGAAAGAAGCAGCACCCTCTTGCGCTGCATGTGGTGTCCCTCACACTGATTTTACAGCATGGAACAAATACCTGGCACTAAAAATCAGTGATAATGGCATGAAGTAACCCACTCCTCATTTGTGGAACTCCACGAAGTGTGGCAAAGGTTTTTTTGTCACTTAGCGGAGTTCCACATAGCAGAACTCCGCAAACTCTGCTCAGGCCTACTCAATATTTCCTGGTGGTTCTTTATTTTAGGTAATTTATCTTTCTATGTAATTAAGTAAGTAAATTAGCAGCAGATGATCTCTTAACTACCTGTCAGTACTTTTAAGGTATATTATAGTTTTCACATCTGGTTACTGATTGCACTAAAAACGTTTGCCATGATTGCTCCCTGTGTTTTACAGTCTTTGGGGACTTCCTCACACTTGCCCTGCATTCAGATACCAGACTGGCACCAGTCCTTGAAAGAGTCCTCATGCTCTAAGTGCATTTTCATGAATAACCATTCGGCCTTTTGTCAATTGTGATTTGTACTTTGGGTGCACCTTAAGCCAGTTTTCTTCTCTATGTAAAGGTTTTAATTATTCATGCAATACACTCTAACCTACTTATGTGCTGTCACAAACATTTATTGCTGTGCAATAGTAGATGAACATACAAAACATACATTGTTAGCAACATTCCATGCCTTTTTGAGTGTGCTGTGGTTTGGGTCTGAGCTATGACTACACTGGAGCACAGGACTGGCGTTAGGGCAGTGAGACTGGTGCAGCTGCATGGGGCGCTGACCTGAGGAGGGCGGCACTAACCTCAGAGGAGGGCGCTGTGTTTCACAATAACTTACTTGAAAAGCACCTGCTGCAGAGTTCCTTGTGCGTTCAGCTTTCAGGCAGCAATAAAAATGTCACGATAACTCTTCCGATGAATGTTGCTGCTGGAGAGAGATATAGCAGTTTTGTCTAGGGTCAGTTCCCTCCATTGCTACTCTCTATGTGAGAGAGGGCAATGGAGGGATGAGGGGCACTTTTGACCAGTGATAGTGAAGGGGGTGCCAAAAAAGATTGTTGCACCCGGCGCCACCAACAATAAAACTGGTCCAGAAGGAGGTTATGATATGAGTTTGTCAGACCCTTCAGAAATTAAATTACATTATTGTCTATGCTAATTAGAAGCAGACTTATTCCATTCCTGTTTGGCAGTAATTTAGAGGTAAGAGAAAAAACTGCTGATTTTATATTTGAGGGAACTAGAGGAATACATAGAACAACTGATGGTAGCAGTATTTAAAAAAGATAAGCTTTCACCACAAATCGTTGTGGAAAGAACCCACTGCACCTTGGGGCCTCAACTGATCCCTGGAGCACCACAATGCCCAATCTTAGCTAAGCTGCTTAACTATATAGATTGTGACGCTGTACTTGTCCCATTCAGAGACAGAGGTCAAGTCACACATGAAGGAAACAGACTGTCATGGAGTGGTGTAGCTCACTGGTTAGAGGCGGCAGACTTGTAAGCAGAGAACGGCCCGGGACCAGGGTTCAATTCCTGACGCGGCAGGGTCGTGGACCAGGGTCAAATCGGACTCGATAATTCTTGCCTCGGTGCCTACTCTAACCAGGGAACACACTCGGCAACTCTGGGCATTAAGCTTGCCTCATCTCTACAACGGCCCCCCACAGACGCCGGGATGCCTGGTTTCACCTTGGAGATACCCAGAAAGGGACCATCTCACAGGGAAAACCAGGACGGGTTCCCCAGCGGTCTTCAGCGCCAGGATACTCCTTGGAGTCGCAGTGCGCTTTACAAGTACACCCACATTTTTACATTTGGACAACATCCAGCCAGTGCAGGAAGCCCAACAGAAATGTGCATCCATGAAGAGGAGAGTTCAAGAAATAAACATTTATTATGCAATGTTGTATCCCGCATGGCTGAGATTATGTTGCACTGGAAAGCCCCATTTTGTTTGCGGACCATCAGGCTGAGGACCACTTCCTAATACCACAAGACAAATTGAAACATAGGAACCGACAACCAAATGGAACTGCTTCAAACCAAGGCCTCAGCAATGTCCAATGCTGCTCTAAAAATGGCTAGTATGGCATGCAAACCCTTGCCTTGTGGCGATGAGAGAGGGAGCTGCTAGGGTGGACCTGTTCTCATCAGGGCTACAACATTGCCTCTCACGGTTTGGGCCCTTTTACGGGATCTACATACATAAATCAATCAGGTATTTACATAGCACACTAATCACCCATGAGGATCCTAAGGTGCTGGGGGAAGGGGGTTTGGCAGCTCTGAGGTCATTCGAAGAGTCAGGTCTTGACGCCCCCTCTGAAGGCTTGCCGTATCATGCTTCGTCTGAGGGAGAGTTTATTTTAGGTTGTTCTAGGTCTTGGCCACAATGTAGGATAGGGTTCTGCCTCCCATACTGGCTCTGCGGATGCGTAGGATTCAACCATTGCTAGGTCGGCGGAGCAGAGGTTTCTCTTGGGGGCGTGTAAGGAGATTCTTTTATGCAGAGGGTGTTGAAACATGTGGAAGATACAGTGTTGATTTGTAGGTTCATGGTGAGAGAAGAGTCCAGTTTGATGCCGAGGTTGCGGGTGCTGTCCATTGGGCTGGGAGGGTTTCTGAGGGTGGGATGTCACCAGGTGTCATCTCATGCAGTGGGGTGGGTCAGAGGATGAGGAATTCCATTTTCTCCGAGTTGAGCTTCAAGCAGCTGCTGCTCACCCAGGATGCGACGTCCCTCATTTCTTCCTGGAAACTTTGCCTGATGGTGTGGAGTTCTTTGGTGAGAGAGAATGGCAAGGGCCATTGAGCTATGTTTGAAGGCTAAACATTGTATGGTCTTGGGTGATCTCAACATTCATATGGACCAAGGAGGTGAGGGAGACACTATTAAAATCTTGGAGGTTACCGCCCCTCTTGGTCTTATCCCCTACTTGGCTGTACCGACCCATAATAGAGGTCACACCCTTGATCAGGTGTTTTCTACCCTGCCTCTTATTATGGCTAGCCCGGTCCCAGTGCTCTGGTCAGACCACTTTCTGATATCCTTTCAGATTGTTTGGGTCGGTAAGCCTGTGTGTGCCGTCACTCTTCCATCGGCGCAACCCTGTCGGGCCTATCATAAGATTTCCCTTAAAGATCTGGGACAGGCTTTTATGGATAATCCCTGCCCGCTGTCGGGAAATCTGGAGTCCGACCTTGCCCAGTTGCAAGACTGGTTTAGGGAGCGGCTCAATGAACTTGTTCCTGAGTCCTCTCCTCGTAAAACTCCCAGGCGGTCCTCTGCACCTTGGTTCACAGAGGCCTTGGCCTCGTCCAGACGCGCTTGTAAGAGTGCTGAAAGACGGTGGCGCCATAGGTATGAGGATGTGGCCAAGACGGAATACAGGGTAGCTATTAAGGTCTATCATGCTGATATTCTGCTGGAAAAACGGCTTTACTTCTCGGCTAGAATAGAGTCAGCCTCCAGCTCCTGCAAGGAGATCTTCGCTATTGTGAAGGAGTTCATGTCGCCCAAAGCTACTGCATCCCAGCACGAGTTCTCTGAACCGTGGGTGATTGCACTGGCCAGTTTTTTTCATGATAAGATCAAGTTAATCCAGGACTCCTTCTCAGCCCCTGTCTCTAAAATGATGGTGTGCCAGGAGGATTTTTGGAGTTTGGCGGAGGTTTCGGAGCGTACTCTGTCGGAATTTCCTCCTCTGTCGATCCCTGCTTCGCTTGATTTGTTATCTCAGCTTAAATCAGGTTCACCTGCTGACCCGTGCCCTGCCAGGTTCTTGGCGAGGATGGCGGAGGTGGTCAATCCTTTTGTGAATCCTGTGCTGAATTGTTCTTTGACCAGTGGCGTTGTTCCTGGCGTCTGGAAAGAGGCGATGGTGGTTCCGCTTCTCAAAAAGCTGGGCCTTGATCCGGTCCTTCATGTTAACTATCGCCCGATCTCCCTCCTACCTGCTTTTGCCAAAATCGTTGAGAAGCATGTCCACAAGGTCCTCTCGGTTTTCCTTGAGACACATAGCTTGCTGCATCCCACTCAGTCTGGCTTCCGAACCAACTTTAGCACTGAAACTGCGCTTTTAGAAGTCAGTGAAGCTATCAAAGAAGTGCTGTATTCAGGTGGTAGGGCCATGTTGGTCATACTTGATCTGTCGGCGGCCTTCGACACCGTCCCTCATGAAGGTCTTCTTCGCAGACTTTATGAGATCGGTCTGCGAGGGACGGTGTTGAGGTGGTTTCAATCTTACCTGGCTGGTCGCCGACAGGTGGTCTGGGCCCCCCACTACTCAGCCGAAGTGCCGCCTCTGGAGGTCGGAGTCCCGCAGGGCTCCGTTCTGAGCCCGACTCTTTTTAATATCTTTCTGACCCCGTTGGCGGTGCTGGCTGAGTCCTTTGGGGCCCAGATAATATCATATGCCGACGATACTCAGCTCCTTTTTACGTGTGCAAAGGGGGCTGAGTTTGATGGAGAGAGGATTTGTGGTTGTCTTGGAGCTGTCTTTAAATGGTTCCAGGGCAACTGTCTCAAATGTAATCCAGGCAAATCTGAGGTGCTTTTCTTCGGGTGTAAATCTAACCCAAGTTGGCAAGCATGGTGGCCGCACGACATGTTCCCTCCGGTGTCTTCCTCCACCGTGGCGAAAAACTTGGGGTTCAAAATTGATAATGGGCTGACTATGAAAGCCCAAGTTCTTGGTCTTGTGGGCGTCTGCTTCGGTCTGCTTAGGATGCTTCGGAGGTTTCTTCCAGTGCTGTCATTGGACCATCGCAAGATTACCGTCCATGCCCTCATTGGCTCGAGGCTAGATTACTCGAACGTTCTCTACCTGGGTTTGCCCGAGTATCTGTTGCAACGACTTCAGGTAGTCCAGAACTCGGCGGCCCGGGCTATTTATGGTCTTCCCCGTCGTGCTAGCACTTCTGACCTTTTAACTACCTTGCACTGGCTTCCTGTCCGGAAGCGGATTGTTTTTAAGGCCCTTACGTTGGCCCACAAAGCACTGTATGCCACTGGAGCTACCTATATTCAGAAAAGGTTGGCCTTCTATAAACCTGCTAGGGCTCTCAGATCTGAAACCCTCTCTCTTGCGGTGGCGCCTGTGGTGAAGAAGGCCCGGACTGGTGGACGCTCTTTTAAACGTCTGGCGCTTCAGCTCTGGAACACCCTTCCCTTGTCACTCCGCAGCACTGCCAATTTGCTTGCCTTTAGGAAGGGTCTAAAGACTTGGTTGTTTTGTTTCTAGCTTTCTGTTGTTTTTTTTTATGGGTCATTCTACTGTTGTGTTGTGTGTTAGTGTCTGATCTGTGGGTTGAAAGCGCCGGGACACTCCTTTGGAGTAGCTGAGCGCTATATAAAACACCCACATAACATAACATAACAGAGGCTGAGCTGCATGTCGTTGGTGTAGGATACTATGCGTAGGATACTAAGTTCATGTTTTCTGACGATGTTTGTGGGGGGGATGTAGATATTGTTGAGCGTGGGGCTGAGGGAGCATCCTTCGGGTACTCCTCATCTGATTTCTGTAGGTTCAGAGAGGAAGGGTGTGAGTCTTATCCTTTGTGTTCTGCCGTAGAGGAAGAAGCGGATCCAGTATAAGGTGATTTCCTGTATGACCAAGTTGTGGAGTGAGAGATGTTGTTGAAAGCTGCTGAGAGGTCTATGTCCCGGGTCTAGAGATCGGGGGAACAACAAGTATCTACTTGTACCTACTTGCACCTACATAGGTGAACCACTTATGAACTTTCAGTAATTCTTCGAACTGCAGGCACTACACATACCAGAGTGCTTAGGGGCGACCCGGAGGAGGGGCTAGCGGTGTGCGGTCCATTGCTGTTTTTTCTACATAAGGGCTCCCATGAGCCTCCGAAGCTGACGAGCTTCTGGACGACGCACCTGCATGCTGGGCATCAAGGCCCATGACGGTTACGAGGCGGCCTTCTCTTCCACCCCTATTGACTTTCTCTACTGATGAGGGAAGATATCCCGAAACCCGGGCCATGTCCCGGGTCTAGAGATCGGGGGAACAACAAGTATCTACTTACACCTACATTGGTGAACCACTTACGAACTTTCAGTAATTCTACAAACTGCAGGCACTACACATACCAGAGTGCTTAGGGGCGACCCGGAGGAGGGGCTAGCGGTGTGCGGTTCATTGCTGTTTTTTCTACATAAGGGCTCCCATGAGCCTCCCAAGCTGACGAGCTTCTGGACGACGCACCTGCGTGCTGGGCATCAAGGCCCGTGACGGTTACGAGGCGGCCTTCTCTTCCACCCCTATTGACTTTCTCTACTGATTAGGGAAGATTTCCCGAAACCCGGGCCATGTCCCGGGTCTAGATATCGGGGGAACAACAAGTATCTACTTGCACCTACATACGGGGGGACCACGTACGAACTTTCAGTAATTCTACAAACTGCAGGCACTACACATACCAGAGTGCTTAGGGGCGACACGTAGGAGGGGCTAGCGGTGTGCGGTCCATTGCTGTTTTTTCTACATAAGGGCTCCCATGAGCCTCCCAATCTGACAAGCTTCTGGACGACGCACCTGCGTGCTGGGAATCAAGGCCGTGACGGTTACTAGGCGGCCTTCTCTTCCACCCCTATTGACTTTCTCTACTGATGAGGGAAGATATCCCGAAACCCAGGCCATGTCCCGGGTCTAGAGATCGGGGGAACAACAAGTATCTACTTGCACCTACAAAGGTGAACCACTTACGAACTTTCCGTAATTCTTCAAACTGCAGGCACTACACATACCAGAGTGCTTAGGGGCGACCCGGAGGAGGGGCTAGCGGTGTGCGGTCCATTGCTGTTTTTTCTACATAAGGGCTCCCATGAGCCTCCCAAGCTGACAAACTTCTGGACGACGCACCTGCGTGCTGGGCATCAAGGCCTGTGACGGTTACGAGGCGGCCTTCTCTTCCACCCCTATTGACTTTCTCTACTGATGAGGGAAGATATCCCAAAACCCAGGCCATGTCCCGGGTCTAGAGATCGGGGGTACAACAAGTATCTACTTGCACCTACATAGGTAAACCACTTACGAACCTTCAGTAATTCTTCGAACTGCAGGCACTACACATACCAGAGTGCTTGGGGCGACCCGGAGGAGGGGCTAGCGGTGTGCGGTCCATTGCTGTTTTTTCTACATAAGGGCTCCCATGAGCCACCCAAGCTGACGAGCTTCTGGACGACGCACCTGCGTGCTGGGCATCAAGGGCCGTGACGGTTACGAGGCGGCCTTCTCTTCCATCCCTATTGACTTTCTCTACTGATGAGGGAAGATATCCTGAACACCGGGCCATGTCCCGGGTCTAGAGATCGGGGGAACAACAAGTATCTACTTGCACCTACATAGGTGAACCACTTACGAACTTTCAGTAATTCTTCGAACTGCAGGCACTACACATACCAGAGTGCTTGGGGCGACCCGGAGGAAGGGGCTAGCGGTGTGCGGTCGATTGCTGTTTTTTCTACATAAGGGCTCCCATGAGCCTCCCAAGCTGATGAGCTTCTGGACGACGCACCTCCGTGCTGGGCATCTACCATCTCAGAAAGATTGACTGTTTATTATTTAACTGAGTTTGTGCCTTTGACTGTGGGGGATTTCTTCAAGGTAGCACGTGGTATTTCCTCTGGTTCTCCTTTGGACCCCGTGCCACACAAAATCTGGAAAGAGTTTATGGCAGAGTTGTTTCCTACTCTTCGGTCAATCTGCAATCAATCCCTTGCCAGTGGGGTAGTGCCATCCCATTGGAAACAGGCACTGGTGACTCCTTTGTTAAAAAAGCCTTCTCTTGACCCGGAATGTCCTAAGAATTATAGGCCAATCTCTCTTCTACCTTTCCCGGCCATAATTACAGAACGAGTGGTCAGTAGGACTCTCTCTAATCTTCTGGAGCAGCATAAATTGCTGGAGGAGGCTCAGTTTGGTTTTCAGTCTGCTCATTGTCCGGAGACGGCCTTGGTGACCGTGATGGACGAGCTTCGGATGCGGGCAGACAGGGGTCAGGCAGCTGTTCTTATTCTGCTTGACCTGTCTGGTGCCTTCGACACGGTTACCCATGGGACTCTGTTGAGGGAGGTGGGGGTATTCCTATAGCCCGACGCCCAGGACATATTGTTTGGGGTCAAGGGCAACAAGTTTTAGTGTGTATTTTGACCTTGGGACAAGTAGGCCCAACCCCCTGCAGCACAAACCCTTTGGCTGCCAGTTTGCAGTGCCACATTAAGGATCAGGGAAGGGCACTGTCTGCAGTTAAGTTAATATTTGTGTGCATATGTTAATGCTGTTCAAACTTGTATTCATGGTTCATTAATTTGAAGCCTTTATTATTAGGGTGAGTGCTCTAAGTAAATGTAAATTCTGACTGCACTACTGACAGGGGTTCCAGTATAATATTGTGTACACACTGTTTCAAAGTTTAGCATTATGAGGCTATGCATAATGGTCCCAGAATGCTCTCTGATTAGATGCAAATACTTGCAGAAGCTTGAAAGCAAGATTAATGATTATTTGCTTTTATAAAAATGCTCCTAAAAACATGAAAGTAGGGGGAAAAAAACATTTTGCTGAACTACCGTGAAATTTCAGGTACCATTTCATTGCAGCATCATTTAGTAAAATGTGTAGATGCATGCTAGTATTTCTCAAAAATATTCATATTTGAAAATCAGTGTAATCAGTTTCAATAAGATTAATGGAAACATAAAAATAAACAAGCTTTGGCAAATCCAGTTAGTCTGAAATTGGTGGTCAGCTTTTTAGTTTCAGCAATGTGTGACTTGTTTTGGCATGGTTTCTGGAAAACCTTATTGATGCGAGAGCTGCCGGACCCTCACCATTATAACAAACACTGTCAAAAGCAAAAATAGTTTTTTGTCTCAATAAAGCACACACTATCACATTAGTTATTGGCACTGAACACAACTACTTTGTGTGCCGATATGCTCCTTGTGAAAGAGCAGAATGCGATAACTCACAGTGAGGGAAAGTGCAGCTCTATGGCCTTTGTGAATTTACAGAAGTAGGGCAAGAAATTGTACTCCTAGAAAATATTTGTGAACTGCATTTTTGCATGAGCAAATATGCATGTGTGGATTTGCTCATGCAAAAACCTGAGTGTTTGCAAGTTCATTTTTCCTCCAACCACTTTTTTGCCCAACTCTGGAAGAAGGTGTACGTCTGCCATTATCAAGAGTACATTTCTCAGTATGGGAAAAGATTAGAGAAGAGTGGTTGAAAACCCTTAAACATGCAAGGTAGATTTGCACACTCAAAAGGGCATTCCAACCCTGGAACTATTGCTTACCACTACCTGCAGTCACAGTATGTAGATCTGCCGAAATGTGGCAACATAAAGGTATTGCTAATATTCCAACACTACTATGGTATGAGCCCTGGCATAATCAGAGAGGCTATATAACAGCTCTTATATAATGATATTGCTGCCATAATTTGTCACCGCACTACATGGCGCCCAAGGGAAAAGTGGATGTTGTTACAGGACAAGTAGATTTATGAAGCAACCTGACGAATGGACAAGTAGATATTTTAATAAATTCCACAACCCTGCACAGGGCTCGGCAATCAGCCCTATTTTATTTAACATCTACATGATCTGATTGCGGTCATCAAAGAGCATAATATTAACATCGTAAATTATGCTGATGACACACAGCTTATTCTCTCCTTGGAGGGAGAGCAGTCAACCTCATTGGAAGAGTCACATTGCTGCTTGCGTGATACAGCTCTGTGGCTGAAGGGAAATTCACTGCAGTTTAATGCAGGCAAAACTGAGGTGCTCTACTGCTCGGCTGATAGGGTTCCTTCTGTGCTGCCCAGAAACTTCTGGCCAAACGATATGTCAACCGTAGTTAGACCAGTTGATACGGTCCGTAACCTGGGCATCATGTTTAACAATAAGCTGACAATGGAGGCTCAGGTTACTAGAACGGTGGGCAGCTGTCTAGCTATTATTAGATCTCTGTGGAAAATCTTTCCACTGCTGCCTTTCCAGGCGCGTGCGTTAGTGGCGCGGAGCACCATTCTAAGTAGCTTAGATTATTACAATGCTCTTCTGTTAAAGTCTCCAAAATTTCTTTTGGATAAACTTCTTAGGATTCAGTCCACAGCAGCCAAACTAGCCTTGGGCTGGCCTAGAAGGTCTTCTTGCTCTCGGGCGCTGGCAGAGTTGCATTGGCTCCTGTTGGGACAGATAATTCAGTTTAAGTCCCTCTGCTTAGTGTTTAAAGCCCTGCATGGACTGGGACCTGTTTCTTTGCAGATGAAGTTTGAGTGGTACTTTCCAGTTAGAAGCCTTCGTTCCTCTTCGGCTAGATTAGTTAAGACTACGAGGATCAGGAAAGTTAAAGCAGGTGGTAGAACCTTTGGGGTAGCAGCTGCTAGACTTTGGAATAGACTCCCACTGGAACTGAGACAAGTCAGTGATCTCCTTCTTTTTAGGAGGAGACTAAAAACTTGGCTGTTCCCCAAAGTCTAGTTGGCCTTCTGCCTCTCTCTTCGCACGCGCCTATACTGTACTCTGAGTTTGCCAGCACCAGGATGCCTGCTGGTTGACAGAGCGCTTTACAAATAAAGTAAATAAATAAATATAAATAAATAAATAAGCATCCCATGGACAATTGTACTGCGTCCCCTCCTGCTCCCGATGGCAAACATAGTGGCCGTGACATGGGGGGGCATACATTGCCAATAGGCCTATTTCCTACCCCATGGGCCACATCCCTGCTATGAGCCCCCACTGGGCCAAAAGGCTTAGTTAACGACTGCACCGCTGGTACTTTTCATCCCCCCGGGGACACAATGGCATCCACATACCTCCGGATTATCTCAGGCATTCCTCGGGTTTAGTAGATGAGACAATTTTCGTTCAATCTCACCCAGTTTATTAAAGTGAGGGGCTAGAAGGACAGAAATAAGGGTCTCCAGTAATGGATTAATTATGACATGCACCCAGAGGGCCCTTAGAGGTGCCGCATGAAAACCTGCTAGTCCTCTGGTGTGCTGGCTGACTGGTATCATCCAGCCTGCTACCACAGATGCAGGTGAGAGCCTGTGCTCTAAGAGGTCAGAAACAATGCCTGCTCTAGAAGCAGGCAACCACACCACCTCCAGCAGGGCCCCTAGTGAATTAGCATGTCAAGGCCAGAGGGTCCAAAGAATCTGCGTGCTTTGATATGCAACAATGGCTTCCCCCAGACCTGGTAAATGCACCCCATACCCTGGTGTCCATTTGGCAACAGATCAGGTGGGAAATTAAATTGTTAGTAGATGTGATGCACTTTCAGGCTAGGCACACCCATAAGGTGGGCCACCTGAAGTGGACAGCCAAAAAAGAGCTTCATCATTTTGACTTTGCTGAAAATAGGAACTCTGGGTCAGCATTTTGGCCGCTCTCCACAGGATGTGTTCATCTAGGGCATGTAGACACCCCGGGGGTAGGTGGCCCATTGGCTACGACCTTACACTCCCCCAAATGCACCTGAATTCAGTATTTATCTACCTGGGAACCGATCAAGGAATAAGAAGAGCTGATATCACAAGAACAGTGGACCAGCTCAGAAACTGGCACCAAACCCTGTTTGGCTGATACTTTCCGGACAATTGTAAAGCACCGACTCGTCCAAAAGCTGTGCATCCTCCTAAAGTACTGAAGGATAGCCCAGAAATGAAACAACGAAGCAGCATCTTGCTTGGGGCGGCAGAGCCACTCCACTGCAGTTGCATGCACCAACTGCACATGATTGGCACTCCGCTTTGCTGACTTTCAGGGACCCCCACGGTAGCATCTTGCCAAGAAGAGGTCACACTGATTCCAGCGGGCAGCACCATCTTTCCAGTGAGATTCAATATGCTAGACCCTTCAAGAGTCTCACAGCACCAACACCTTGGGTACCATAACACTTGCAGCAACCAAGGCTTGTTGAGTGTTCAGCCTGAACACAATCACTGCCAAATCTGACCTAGTAATGAGGGACATCAGTATCAATGAAGCCATCACTGAGACTGGCCCTGCTGTCTTTTTTCTCTACCTCTCCAGCTCGACCCAAGAAGTGAGATCCTCCAATGCAAGCAATCCGCCGAAAAAACAACTCTGCACCTGCCCCCCCACAGCCCAAGCCCTATTAAACCGACACTGTTCGCTTGCTCCAGAGAACCTCAAGAGCTCATCCCCACTTTGGATTCTGCCTGACTTGTTCAAGTCCCCACTTGCAGCCTTTCGTTTGCAGGTACCTTCCCATTGACTTTAATTCGTAGCTCTCGAGGCTACCAACAGGACCAGCACCTCTGCAGCTAGACTCACCAGGGCAGGTAAAACCAAACTGCTGGTGCTTTCTTGGACCTTGCCCTCAAAACATCTTAAGTCCTAAAAGGTGTCCCTAAAAACAGTTTGCAAATATATGTCTTTGTATGAGTATATGTTTGTATGTTTCAGTCACAAGATAACATTACCGTGTTCGAGGCTCATTCCTCAACTTCCGTTATTTGAGTATTTTACTGTTTTACTATGAAAATCCTATCTCCAACAGTACATACCTGATTCTGATGATCTTGGTGGCTAAAATGATATAAAAATCTTTGTTACTTTTCTAAATTGGTTTAGGATTTCTTTTTGAGTTTGTGCCCTCATTTCTTGACTCTGTGTGTACAACAAATGTTTGGCACTCCCCCCTGATAAGTCTAAGCTGCTCAACAACACTACCAGTAATAGAGCACTTTGGAATATTAAAGTAAGCCCCTGTAAACCAATCGGGGTCGTCTGGACTGTTTGCATGGTGTATGGTGTACCCCTACATTGATAATCTACATAAACAGCCAGCTTCATACAGTGTCTTCCAGTGGCTACCCGTCAGTCCACAATTTGGTGGTGAGGTGGTTTTGACCAAGGGGTCGATGTCCCTCAAAGTCCTCTTGAGCCTGACAAAACCTTCATTGGGCGATAACTCATCTTCTGGGTACAGTGGCACCACTACAACTCTGCTGCGTCCAGCAAACTCAGGTGTAGCTATAAGTGTCGGCCCCTGGTCCTTGGTGCTGCACGGAAATGAGGAGTGGCGATGTGAAGATCTGGGCTACAAACTCACCATAGCAGGTTTTTTAGCTGTTGTTGCCATGTGCTGTGAATAAGAGGTCAACCACCTGACCCTTGGAGTCTCTTGTTTAAGCTGCGCTCAAGGACGTCTTTTCTATGAATAGGACACAGGAGGCACGGTACTTTTTTCTTAGCGAGCCACAATGTTCAGCAGGTGCAGTCCATGTTGGTGTAGCCTCTCTTTGCCAGGTCCATGTTGCAGCAAAACAGTTTTCCTCCTGTCCTCTTCTCCAGTCTATTGAGTTCTAGGTGCCAAGGGTGCCCTTTTTATGACCAGAAAATGCCCTACGGGTAAGTCATGACCAGTAGCTAATGAGGTACTAAGACCCCTCCTTCTTGATGACTGCTTCCTGTAAATGTGGCATCTGGCTTTCCCAGAATTCTCCATTCTTCCGTTTCCAACATGGCAGAATTCTTCACTTCGTGTGTAGACCTCCCTTGCCCAGCCCCGAGGTGTGGCTACAAAGGGGGCTACTTGACCCTGAAAAATCAGTTTGGCAACTGGTTTCCCCTCTCCTTTCTGAGTGCCAGCCTGTCTGCCTAAACATTAGAACAGCCCCACTCTCATGTTTTCGCCATTTACTCCTAATAGGCAGCTTCTACTTTGAAGCTTGCCTTTTGGGCTGACGCCAACGGGCCTTCCTGCCAGGGAGAGGTAACACCTCTCTCCCACACAGGCTTCTATATGATCTTCTTTTCTGGGAGTTGTTTGCACATCTCTCCAGGAGGACAGGAAGCTATCGCAGGGAGAGGTGTGGAACTCTGGAAGAGCCGTGGGGATTTAGGACAACAAAATGTCAATTTGGTAAAAGTTACACACTGCAACAAGGTACATTAATATCAACTTGGGCATATAACAGGTTGTTCGGGACCTACAACATCAGCTTTAGTGGGTTCAATCAAAAGTGCTGCTGTGGGAGCTTGCAACTCTAGACTCGACGGTGGGACTACTATCCTTTTCCACAGTGAAAACAACATTACACTTCTTTGTATAGCACTTGGCCATAGGGTCGCTAGGCCTATGTTGAGTGTGGGCTTACCTACATTTAAAACAACAGGAGGACATGACTTTGCAATTACTTTAATTGGAAAAGACGAGTTAGCAGTTTAAAACAACTCTGCCACTCTGCAGTGGCAGACCAGGAGCCATGTTTTACTGTTGTCACACCCAGGGTGGCACAACCAGTGCTGCAGTCCCTGGGGGGACCCTCTAATTTACAGGCCCTGGGTATTATATACTGACAAGAAAAATAGCGTATGCCACTTTGGGTATCAGCCAATCAACTCTACACACTTTACGGTTAGGGCACAGCCCAGGGGTCTGCTTATCAAGCCTCTGTGCACTCTGAGAGCCGAAAAAACAGTAGCAACAGTCCAACACTTTGTGGTGACCACACAACAATAGAAGTTTCTTAATATTAGTCTACGCTGTTGTTCGAAAATGCGTAATTAGTTGTGTGACCTGCACAGGTAATGGTTGTACACGTGTCCACCAATGGGAATCAAACAACGTATTCTATCGCTTGACTCTCATAGGGTAGCGTTGCAGAGCAGTTCAAAGCCTATTAAAGGTAGGAGGTGTGGGCTAGTAAACACCATTCACATATACACAATAATATGGCTCAATAAATGAGTGTCCAGTCTGTGCTTTTTCTTTTGAAAAAGAAAAAGTTCATTTATTCCACACACACTACGCAATGCTATGCCGCAATTTACAGATATCACAAGCTGATGGAAATACTGTTGGATGGCATTGCAGAATCATTCTTGCCCCTCCCAAGGGAGATTTAGATCCACAAATCACGCCAAAAACATTCACTTGTATTCCAATGCAATACTGGAGCATAACTTAGGGTGAGAACACTTAATACTGGCAATAAAGCATGCAAACTATGACATCATTATCTCAATAAAGCATTGCGCCATAAGAGTAGATGCAATAAGTAAATAGAACCATGTGTGAGAGGACATGATACTGACAATCAGGCATATATACTCTGGTCACGAGTGGCTGTCAGTCTCATTATTCAAACAAAGCATTTGCAAGTATAATGTATACGCATGTTGGAGAGAATGTACATCCAGCATCAGTAACACCTTTCAAACATAGCCCCTGAAGGGCATCACATTTATAATTACAACACTGTGCAATTATAGCTTCCACACCAGAGGGTGTTTGCTGAAAATACTTTGAATCACATTCAGTATAAAATACAGAACATTTAACATGGTCCCAAAAAGATGTAAACTGTGTAAAAACACAGATTTGTAATTACTATCCTTCACCCCTATATAAGTGTTGCCAACATGAAAACTCACATTGTACAGTTGTGATCCATGGGCATTGCAACCGTAGGTTTTGCTCATAGAGGAAGCAGCCCTCCCAACAGAAGAGGGCAAGCTCCAGCCTGGGAAATGTTATCTTTTGTTAGTCACCGTAAACTTAGGGTGGGGACTTTTCAATTCTTTTTCAGCGGAAGTCTGCTTTGCTTCTTCAGCTCATCCCGCACTTTTGCCTCCTTTAAATGGTTTCATCGCTCTACTGGGGTCACCACAGTGAGAGTAAATAAGGCAGCCAGTCCCAGAGGGCATTATGGGCAATCCTCCATGAGGGCGTGTATACCAGAGCAGCGGCTCTCCTGCTGCGCTGGAGTGAGCCATTTATTTGATATCTTTTTCACTTTTTGTAAGTGGCTTATTGCCGTGTTTACCCTCCTCGGAGTGCCCGGTCCCACCCAGACACCTGCTTTCAGCTGACATGGCGGGACAGCCTCAGGAGCCCACATTGAGCTGCCCTAGCCGGCTACCCCCTCACCAGCACTCTGGCTGCTGCAGAGGGAGCTGGGGGCATAAGACTGGTCTGTCCACTTCTGTGGGCAGATGCGTGCCTCGTAGCTGCCTCCGCACTCCCCCCACACACAGGCGTGGGTACTGGGGAAGGCGGACCCCCATCCGGGGGCACTCAACCCTCCTTGTGAATGGCACCGGGGCCCAGGGATGTGGTCCTGGGCACCCTCCTACTTTTGCGGGGAACACATTGGTACTCCCTCGATGAATGGGGAGAGGTGTGGCGCCGCGGCCAGGGCGACTGACGCTGGAATCTGAGGATCAGGGTTCGATCCCCGGCTCCGGCGGCAGGTTATCCCAGCACCATGTGACTCTGGGCAATAGCTCGCTTAATCTTCCCGACGGCCCCCAGCGCCTAGAGACCCTTACGGGTGATTGTGCGCTTTACAAATGTGGATTATTAATCCGCTTCTCCGGGCCCAACGATGGGGCACTGGGCCCTTTCTGCACTCACAGGGAAGAGCAGCAGTACTTACCCATAGGCAATCTTCTTGGGGGCAACCTCTGTGGGGCTGCCTCTCTCTTGGAGGATAATGAGCATCTGGCAGCAGTGCCCATCTTGGTTGTGCTGGCCAGTTGGGAGTCATTGGGCCAATATCAACAATTTTTGTGTTGTTTTGCTCCTGGTGGCGGGTCCTAGCCACCTGGAACACTTTCTTCAGGTCTCCTGGCTTCAAAGTCAATAAACTTTGCAGGGAGCTGGTTTCACTGGCTCCCTGTGCCAGACTTTCATTTTGATCTTCCTCTGGGCCACTAACCTTCCTGCTCAGGAGCCCAGTCTTCCCCCGACTGGTCCTCACGAGGGGTGAATCATAGGCAGAGTCCTTAGTCCAGGGGACAGTCAGGGGGTTCCTCCTTCCATTTGTCGATGGCAACAGGTTACCTTTCCAATGTTAAGACGAAAAGCCCATCCAAGAAGCTCTCCCCTTGTGCAAGAACTTTTAAGTGGGGGCAAGAGGTTCGAGCAGGGATGCGCCTCTGTCCTATCCTGAAGTGCCACAACAATTCCCCTCCCCTGTCCGAGCCTCTGACCCCAACTTCCCTGCGCAGCTTTCTGGGATACTTCAAGATGGCATCAGTCACCCATAGGTCACTTGCCACATGTTCTCTGCGGATATGAGCTCCACCCCTGGCTGATATCCCTGCCAGGGCCTGCTAATGCAAAACTTCAAAGGAGCCCCCTGCTGGTTTGGCCCCAGTGTTTGGGCTCTCTTTCTTTTGTATCATGGGCTTGGGTCTGCCCTCTTCCTGGCACAGGATGACAGCTGGCTGACTGATGCAGAGCAGTCCACCCTTCTGAGGAGCTGACCTAATCAAGGTTTGTTGGCCCCTTTGTGGGGAGAGGCCTTTGTTCCTGCCGATGGAGTGAAAAGCAATATACCCAACTTAGGAGGACGACAACAGGCCTGGGCTCTGATCCTGAGCTGAGCCAGAGAAACACGGCATTCCTGGATGACCAATGAGCTGCACAGATATGACTTTGGATTTTACAGAATTGTTTTTTTCATACAAATTACACTGCACCTTGGTGTGACCCTGATGTCTTTAGACCAAGGAGAAGTGGAGCTGAACTCTCAGGCAGTCTTCCCTAAAGTGTATAATGTCGGGTCACTGCAGATCAGACAGTAAAGCCACTGACGCTCCCTATCTGTGTAGACCAACGTTATAAGGCCTATCCCAGGTCAATAACCAACCCTGCAGAGTCCCTTCTGTGCCAGGCTAAACATGTGCAGTTTCTGGGCTGCACATGGCAGGGGTCTCTCACGTGCAGCCCTCACACGTGTGCACATGCATGTCACACATGTACATGTGAAACCAGCCAATTGCCTCTTACTCTCGCTGCGTCACAGAGGCCTTATCATAAAAGGTGGATACGGTCATAAAAACACGCTCAATCAATTTTACCATGAGTTTACCATGGGTGAATCACAGGTTGTGAGACTCCCCTACAGGAAAAGTTCAAAAACCCAGGTGATCAAAAAGCGAAAAATCCAGCTGGGTTAGATGGTCAGAATCACCTTCTCGCAGCACCCTTGGAGAAACTGAGCATTTTTCAAGATAGAGCAAAATTCAACCACTAGATTGTTGCTTCTTCTTTGTGCCTTCAAATGTCAATGCTTTGTGCTTAATTCTTGGGGAATGAGATCAGAGCTTGGTTGACACACAGAATCCATACTATATTTTGGGCATTTTCCATAATGGAACCCTTGCACAAGGACACATCAGTGCTTCACAACAGATACAGATACAGGCAAAGCTGCCCCCCTCTGGTATCTCAAGAGACTCTTTTATCACAAGGTGTGTGATTGGGAAACAGTAATGCAAGAAAATATGTAAATCACATTTCACCACAGAAGTGCAACTTCACAAAATGTTCATGGAAATCCGTGAAGATTCGTGAGAATAAATGACACGATCTTGCCCAGTTATTCAACCCCAGACAAGCGAGTGTCTACCCCCAGTCTTCCTAAGCTCCTCTCTTGTTTACACATCTTTCTGGGGCTCCTGCAGCTGCACGTCTTTTGCTTCATCTCTTTCTTCTCCTTCTGCACGCACTTCCTGTCCTCTGCTCCTCTTCCTCAGCCCCTCTCACACCAGCGATGCACTTTCATTTCCTTCCACACCGGCTCTTTTACCTCAGTCCTCCCTGTCGGTTGCAGGGTTAGTACCTTGGGAAACAGAGACATTAACCACAAGTTTCGCAACGAGAACCTTTAGTTCCCTCAACACACAAGGAGAGTTTTCTTGTCATGCTTGATTGAAACGTGTTGACGCCACACCCTCGGCGGCTGTATGATAAACACGGGCCTGTACTGCCCTCGTGTGGACAAATGAAGTATTCCATGAGTTGAAGTTAGAGCGTGGCTGTGGCTCAGGGGCAGCTTTCTTTCTGGCATTAGTGCAAGGCTGAGCAAAGACAGTGAGGCTGAGCCAATGGCCTCCTTTACGGAGCTTCCATTCACTGCACAATCAGGGTGTGATTGCCAATGCAAATAGCGCCCCCTTGTGTTCACTTAGTGCAACCTTGGCCAAGATTCACAAAGATTGGGCGTCGGAGATGGGCGCGAGCAGACGGGCTCTGCACAATGTACACACAGGGGCTTTAGAGTCACAATCACAATCTGTTGTGCAGCTGGAGGTGATCTTTTAGTGACAGGGGTCCCCTAGTTAGCCGGCCAGCAGCTTCATGGCATTTATATGCTGTTTGCCAGTGATCAGTCAATCAGTAAAGACAATTCATGATTTACTCGCTCCTTCTTTAAACAATCAAAGAGCATGATTTATTTGGCCGGCACACGGGGAAACAGCAAAGACAATCCAGTGTTTGAAGATCCACAGACGAAATATTGGACTGAGTATTATTTGGCCTGGGATGGGCTCAAAAGAAAAGAAAAAAATCAATGTTTACCGGGATGTCAGTGAAGAGGGTATCTGCTATTAAGGTGCTTTAAGGACTAGAGCAAACAAGTATTGGCAAAGTCAAAAGGTCTAGCCTATGCAAGAGTTATTGGCTTAGCCAATGAGTTCAAGTCATGCTGTACACCAGCACGGCTGCTCTTCAGTATGGCTAAAGGTTAGGGGTGAAAGGAGAGTGGAGTGTCATGAAGGGGAGTGTTAGGGAGAGATGTAGAGAGTCCTAGAGTGGTGTAGAGCGGAACAAAGTAGCACAGAGTAGGGTAAAGTAGATTTGAGTGATGTAGAGTGTCATGGAGTGCAGTGGCGTAACACAACTTGAGGGGGCCCCCCTGCAGGATACGTGGAAGGGGCCCCTCCGGTTGACCTCTTCATGTAGGACTTCCACAGGGTACATGTCTGGGGGGGTAGGCAAAGGTCTGCCTACTCCACTGTCCGCAGGTCTGCTTCTGAGGCTGTCAGTGCTTCTTCAAGGGATGTAGTCGGTGGGTTCAGGTGACAGATTATGCCCTTTGAGTCTCTCTCCATCACTTCCTATCACTCACTCTTGTCTGTTTGTGTCTCCATCACGCAATATCCTGTCTCTCTCCATCACTCATTCTCTATCGCTCACTCTCCTCCCTGTGTGTCTCAATCACATAATATTGTTGTTGTCTCTATTCATCACTCCCTCTCCCCCTGCGTCTCAATCATATAATATCCTCTTTGTCTCCGTCATCACTCACTCTCCTCTGTGTGTGTTTCCCCCTCCTACAATATCCTCGCTGTCTCCATCACTCATTCGTTATCACTCACTCTCCTTTCTGTGTGTATCGATCATATAATATTGCCCTTATCTTCATTCACCACACCCTCTCTTCACTCAGTCTCCACCCTGTGTCTCCATCATATAATATCCTCTTTGTCTTCTTCATCACTCATTCTCTATCACTCACTCTCCTCCCTGTATGTCTCTTTCTCCTTATTCTCTTCCCGTCCCAAATCTTCGGTCCCCTCGCTCCTGCAGTCTTTTATGTCATTCCCTTTATCAGTAGTCTTATTCCCCCATCTCTTTCTTCGTCCTGTACACTCTCTCACCAGTGCCATCTCTTCTATGTGTTTCTGCCTTCATATGCTCTCAAGTCTCACACGTTTATTCTTCTCTCTGTATTTGCTACAACTCTCTCTTCATTTTCTCTTTACCATCACCTCCTCTCCCCTCTCAGACTTTCCTATTCTTTTCTCCCCCTCCAAGACTTCAAGTTCACCCCTGATCTGTCTCTGCCTCACGTCCTCTCCACCCAGCTCTTTCAGGACGTGTCCACCCGCTCTACCCTCCTTGCAGCCCTCAGCTCAAGCTTTCGGATGAGAGTACTGTGCTGAGAAGGCCCCCTGCAGCTTGGGCCCCGCCCCAACACCACAGGGGCTGCAGGGGCCTGTGGTACACCCCTGATGGAGCATTTTGGAGTGGAGTGGAGTGGAGAGAGTAGACTGTCGTACAGTAGATTGTCGTCAAGTGGAGTAGGAGAGTGGAATGGCATAGAGTGGAGTGGTGTTGAGTGGCATAGAGTGGAGTGGTGTAGAGTGGCATAGAGTGGAGTGGTATAGAGTGGAGTGGTGTAGAGTGGCATAGAGTGGAGTGGTGTAGAGTGGCATAGAGTGGAGTGGCATAGAGTGGAGTGGTGTAGAGTGGCATAGAGTGGAGTGGTATAGAGTGGAGTGGTGTAGAGTGGCATAGAGTCGAGTGGTGTAGAGTGGTATAGAGTGGAGTAGCGTGGTGTAGAGTGGCATAGAGTGGAGTGGTGTGGTGAAGAGTGGCATAGAGTGGAGTGGTATAGAGTGGAGTGGTGTAGAGTGGCATAGAGTGGAGTGGTGTAGAGTGGCATAGAGTGGGGTAGCGTGGTGTAGAGTGGCATAGAGTGGAGTGGTGTAGAGTGGCATAGAGTGTAGTGGAGTGGTGTAGAGTGGCATAGAGTGGAGTGGTGTAGAGCGGCATAGAGTGGAGTAGCGTGGTGTAGAGTGGCATAGAGTGGAGTGGTGTAGAGTGGCATAGAGTGGAGTAGCGTGGTGTAGAGTGGCATAGAGTGGAGTGGTGTAGAGTGGCATAGAGTGGAGTGGCATAGAGTGGAGTGGTGTAGAGTGGCATAGAGTGGAGTAGTGTGGTGTAGAGTGGCACAGAGTGGAGTGGTGTAGAGTGCCACTCTACACCACTCCACTCTATGCCACTCTACACCACCCTCGTGCAAGGAGCAACAAAAATGGTACCTCACCAAACAACCACGTGCAAGGAGCTACAAAAATGGTACCTCACCAAACAACCACGTGCAAGGAGCTACAAAAATGGTACCTCACCAAACAACCACGTGCAAGGAGCTACAAAAATGGTACCTCACCACACACCCTCGTGCAAGGAGCTACCAAAATGTCACCTCACCAAACACCCTCGTGCACGGAGCTATGAAAATGGTATCTCACCAAACACCCTTGTGCAAGGAGCTATGAAAATGGTACTTCACCAAACACACTCGCTCAAGGAGCTATAAAAATCACACCTCACCAAACTCCCTCGCTCAAGGAGCTACGAAAATGGCACCTCACCAAACACCCTCGTGCAAGGAGCTATGAAAAGGGCTCCTCACCAAACTACTTTGTGAAAGGAGCTACGTATTTTCAATTAATTCTTAAGCCTGCAAAAGTAATGCCTCACTTTACACACTCCCACATATGAAGTCACAACATACAACGTCTTCTCACGACGACGCAGAGGCTCTATTCGTCTTGCCCCACCAGTGTGTGGACTTCATTATTCTAACAAGGCTTCCAATCGTTTTGAATTATGGATGCCCCCAGTACATATCCTTTTCAGAAGTGGCCATGTCTTTAACCCCTTCGCTGCTGGCCCGTTTCCGCCGCTGTGCGGTAAACAAAAGAACAGGGCAGGGCTGTGACGAAACCCAGCCGTCATCAGCACACGAGCACCGTGGAGCGTGACGGCTGGGGTTCGTCACCAGCATGCAAGGGGTTAAAGTTATCGACGGCTCGTAATTTTCAATACGTTTTTTAAGAAGGTTTCTTTGCATTTGGAATTTTATAGGAGCCCTGCCATCCTCTTCTGTGTTTGACCGATTCACATTTTCTTAAACTCTGGTCTCATAGCGTTTTGAGGGAGCTTTCTATCACGACCTTAGGTACTACCTAAGATGCTCATACCCATCTTGTTGCTACTCCAGATGTATTTCTACTCTTGGTTTTCATATAATAACTAACCAGTGCATCTTGTTTGCTTAAGACAGCGCTCTCAGCCCAGCCGTGCACACTTGTGATGCCAATATTCTTCTGATGACCAAATTCCGGGTCACAATTTATTATTTAAAATATATTAATGTGCGCCCTGATGAGGGAAGCTTTATTGGGAGCTGTTTAGTTTCCGAAACGCACGTCTGCACTTTTCTTCTTTTCTTTTGTTTCTATGTTAATGTTAGGAATGACTTTATTGTACATAATGTCCTTGTGTTATGTTGGATGTTTTCATGAATTTTTTGTGATTAATTGTTTTTTCTGATTAATTGTTGATTCTCCTTTTGTGTATGTTTTTTATGGTGGTTGTTGTTGATACAGTGTGTATTTTTATATGTGATCTCTTTGATAGTGTTTATTTCGGGGTTAGGCTTGTGTATTTATGTGTTGTTTAATATTTCAGATGTATTTTTATGGATGCAATTTTGGTATATGTTTTCTTCACTAAAAAAAAGGATAACATTTCGAATAATGAAAAATAAATAAATTATCATTTGAGCTGTTCTGTGGGTGGATGTTTTGGAGCTATTATGAATGTGAATGTGAATGTGAATAGGCTTTTATAGAGCGCACTTACACTCCAGGGAGCATATTGGCACTAGACATCACTGTCCCGAAAAAGAAGAAAGGGGGATGCTGCTTAAGGTAGATCATATTCATAGATCCTGGTCTATGATTAGAGTGTAGGGTTAGATTAACGCCAAGCAGAGTGAGTCTTCGGTTTTGAAGATCCATGTTTTGAGCGTTTTGCGAAACAGTTTTTCGGAATGGATCAAGCGCATTTGTGGTGGGAGCTTGTTCCAGGCTTTGGCTCCAAGTACTCCGATGGATTTTCCACCTTTTGTGGTTAGTCTAAATTTGGGAACTGCGAGTAGGTTTAGGTTGGATGATCTGAGTGACCGTGAGGGAGTGTATCTTCCAAACCTTTGGGACAGGTATGTCGGTCCTGACTGGTGGTAGGCTCTGAACGTAATGAGCAGGATTTTAAATAGCACTCTTTTGTGGATGGGTAACCAGTGCAGGGTTTTGAGTGCTTTTGAGGCAGATGATTTCCTGGGTAGCCTTAGCACCAGGCGGGCGGCGGCGTTTTGAACCATCTGCAACTTGTGCAGAACAGCTCTGTTTGAGCCTGCATAGATGCTATTGCAGTAGTCTAAGCGGGATGTGATGAGGGCTACTGCCACAGTCTTTCTAGCTGTTAAGGGAAGGAGGTCGAAGAACCTTCTAAGACCTTTGATGATATTGAAGCAGGACCCTGCCACTGTACCTGCTTGTTGCTTAAAGGATAAGGCTTCATCAAACCTTATCCCAAGGTTGCGGGCCGACGTGATGGTGTTTGGTGGAATTTCGGCGTCTTGGGGCCACCAATTGGTGGGGGAGAAAAGGTTGTTTTGGCCAAAAGGGAGGATTTCAGTTTTACCTGAATTACATTTAAGGTGGTGCGTTCGCATCCATTCAAAGGTTGCGGTCAGACAGTTTCTTAAATTTTCCTCCGCTTTAGAAGAGTTGTTATCCAGTACTAGGATGAGCTGGGTGTCGTCAGCGTAAGATATCGTGCTGATGTTAAAGGATGTGATGAGTTCAATCAGGGGGGTCATATAAAGGTTGAACAAAACCGGGCTTAGGCTTGAGCCTTGTGGTACCCCTGTTTTTATGGTTTTTTCATCCGAGCAGTAGTTTCCTAGCATGGTGACTTGCCTCCTATGGCTTAGGAAGTTTTTAAGCCCTTCGAGGGCGGTTCCTGCTAGCCCTGACTCTGTCAGGCGGCCTATCAACACGGGGTGTGAGACCGTGTCAAAGGCCGCCGACAGGTCGAGCAGGATCAGGACGGCCTTTTTCCCTTGGTCCAGTGCCATCTTGAGGGTCTCTACAGTATGTAGGAGGGCTGACTCCGTGGAGTGTTTGGCCCTGAAACCAGCCTGGTTAGGATGAAATAGGTGGTTTTCCTCTAGATGTTTAGTCAACTGCTTATTTACTGCAGCTTCGGTTAGTTTGAACAGTAGTGGGAGCAACGAGATGGGGCGAAGGTTGGAGAGCGTAGTGGGGTCAGGTAGGGGTTTTTTTCTGCAGAGGTTTGACTGCAGCGAGCTTCCATTCAGCCGGAATGGATGCAGTGGCCAAAGAGGAGTTTATGATGGAATTTATGGCTGGATTTACCATGTCCACCAGAGTGTGGAGCAGCATTGGGGGGCATGGGTCAAACAAGGAGCCTGATTTACTGGAGAGAATTGCTTGTCGGGATTCGTCGAGACTGATGTGAGTAAAATTTTTCAGCTGGGGTTTGTTGTCGAATGGTCGCGTTGCGTCGTAGGGGGGGTTCAGGAGGGTCAGGGAAGTCTGTGGTAAGTTTAAGTATTTTCTGTTCGAAATAGTCAGCTATATCGTTACAGAGAGCCAGTGAGGGTGGTATTTCTTGCCTGAGGATTCTGGGGTTCATGAACTCATCAACAATTTTAAAGATCTGTTTCTGATTATTATTGGACCGATTGATTCTTTGAAGGAAATGGTCTTTTTTGGCGTTTTTTATCATAGAGTGATATAGTTTCCTAGCGATTCTGTAGGCAAGGGCTTCCTTTGGATCATAGTTTTGGCGCCATTCCTTTTCGAGAGCTCTGATCTCTGTACGTTTGATTTTTAGCTCGGGGGAGAACCAGGGTGCGGATTTTCTATTCTGTTTTTTTCTTACTTTCTCTGAGTTGGCCGGACCGCAGCACTCAGAGATCCAATTGCAAAATATTTTGTAGTCGGATTCTGTGTCTCCAGATAGCGATGGTTTAGATTTCTCTGCGGTGAGCAGGAGATTTGGTGAGCTGGCAAGCTTTTTCCAGTCTTTTTGCATCGGGACTTCGATTTTTAGGTTGGCGGTATTAGACATTTTCTTGTTGGTGGTTAGATTGAACGGAATTAACCAGTGTTCGGTCCATGTTTGGATCAGCGGGTTTTCGACCGTTAGGGTTTTGGTATTGGTGCAAATGCAGTCTAGTATATGGCCTGCTTTGTGCGTGGGCATTTTGGTCAGTATTTCCAGACCTAGGATATTGGTTAAGTCCTTGAGCCATATGGTATTGGGGTCGTTGGGTTTGTCTAGGTGGAAATTTAGGTCACCCAGAACTGTGAAATTTGCGTATTTTAGGGTTAAAGTGCTGAGAGCATCTTCGAAACTTTCGAAGAAGCCGTTTTGGGGTCCTGGGGGGCGATAGATGAGGGCTCCCGCGAAGGTATTTTCCTCATTTAGTTGGATGCAGAAACCCATACTTTCTGCCCCTTTTACGTCTGAGAGTTCGATGGTCGTACATTTTAGTGAATCTCGATGGATGATGGCTAGGCCACCTCCTCTGAGTTCTTGTCTGTCGATCCTCTGAATGAGGTATCCTTGGGGGACAGTTTGGGCTATGATCGGGTTGCACCATGGTTTCAGCCATGTTTCGGTTATGAAGAGCATGTCAATGTCGTGCTCCGTAATGAGGTCAAGAATGTGCTCCCCATTTTTGCAAATGGACCTCGCATTGATCAAGGCTCCTCGAAGCGAGGTTGCGTTGTTCATGTTAAGTGACTGTTTTTCCGGAGTGAGGAGAGTTCTGCAATGGAGGCAGCATGCGGGTCCTAACCATGTCTCGGCATTGATAATGTTAAGACAGTGATTTTTATTGTGGTTTAGAGCGAGTAGATCAGCTCGGGTATAGGTAAGTAATTGATTTGTACGTACCGTAGGTTGGGCAGCGTGACCGGCCCTGGGCCCGGCCGTGGCACGGACGGGCACAGACGGGCTTGCCTTAGGCACGCCTTCGGCGCCCAAACGGCGCTCCCGCTGCGCTCGTCCGCTGCGCTTCCTGTGCATGCACATTTGTAGGGCGAGGGGGCGTGGCCTCTAGTGGGCGTGTCCGGCGAGCGCGCCTGCTCTAATGGCGGCCGCTTTGTTATTGAGGAAAGCACAACAGCGTATGCACCGCTGTGTGCTACAAGGAGTAGTTGGCAGTATTTTAAAAGAAGTTACAGTGCAAGTAAAGAGTGACACCACACAAAGTTTTTAAAATTCGATTTTGCCAATGGTTTGTTTACAGTACCTCCAGCTCCCGGCTTCCGCCTCAGGACTGGGTCAGTGATCGGTCGTTGCGCTGAAGATCAGCGTTTAAGTAGTCAAAGGGGCGTGGCCTCTAGTGGGCGTGTCCGGCAAGCGCGCCTGCTCTAATGGCGGCCGCTTTGTTATTGAGGAAAGCACAACAGCGTATGCACCGCTGTGTGCTACAAGGAGTAGTTGGCAGTATTTTAAAAGAAGTTACAGTGCAAGTAAAGAGTGACACCACACAAAGTTTTTAAAATTCGATTTTGCCAATGGTTTGTTTACAGTACCTCCAGCTCCCGGCTTCCGCCTCAGGACTGGGTCAGTGATCGGTCGTTGCGCTGAAGATCAGCGTTTAAGTAGTCAAAGGGGCGTGGCCTCTAGAGGGCGTGTCCGGCGAGCGCGCCTGCTCTAATGGCGGCCGCTTTGTTATTGAGGAAAGCACAACAGCGTATGCACCGCTGTGTGCTACAAGGAGTAGTTGGCAGTATTTTAAAAGAAGTTACAGTGCAAGTAAAGAGTGACACCACACAAAGTTTTTAAAATTCGATTTTGCCAATGGTTTGTTTACAGTACCTCCAGCTCCCGGCTTCCGCCTCAGGACTGGGTCAGTGATCGGTCGTTGCGCTGAAGATCAGCGTTTAAGTAGTCAAAGGGGCGTGGCCTCTAGTGGGCGTGTCCGGCGAGCGCGCCTGCTCTAATGGCGGCCGCTTTGTTATTGAGGAAAGCACAACAGCGTATGCACCGCTGTGTGCTACAAGGAGTAGTTGGCAGTATTTTAAAAGAAGTTACAGTGCAAGTAAAGAGTGACACCACACAAAGTTTTTAAAATTCGATTTTGCCAATGGTTTGTTTACAGTACCTCCAGCTCCCGGCTTCCGCCTCAGGACTGGGTCAGTGATCGGTCGTTGCGCTGAAGATCAGCGTTTAAGTAGTCAAAGGGGCGTGGCCTCTAGTGGGCGTGTCCGGCGAGCGCGCCTGCTCTAATGGCGGCCGCTTTGTTATTGAGGAAAGCACAACAGCGTATGCACCGCTGTGTGCTACAAGGAGTAGTTGGCAGTATTTTAAAAGAAGTTACAGTGCAAGTAAAGAGTGACACCACACAAAGTTTTTAAAATTCGATTTTGCCAATGGTTTGTTTACAATACCTCCAGCTCCCGGCTTCCGCCTCAGGACTGGGTCAGTGCCCTATTTTTTAAAGTATAGCTGGGGACCTCCTTTGATGTTCTTTAGTTTACCTTCTTCCCTGCTTGGATGCTCCCTAAGAATTGGTTTCTCACGGTCACTCTTATGTTTATTTAGTCACAACAAACAACAACCACATTGTGATTCCGCATACCATTACTCTGCAAGTCGGAACAACGACTAGCGGAGGGGGGGAGGTATTGGATTTAAAATCCAACACCTTCCCTAGTGTCCGCACACACTGGAGTTGGAATAGTAAATTATACTATTCCAACATCCAGTGCCCCCCCTCCGCAAGTCGTTGTTCCGACTTGCAGAGTAATGGTATGCGGAATCACAACGCGGTCGTTGTCACGAACGTGTTGTGATTCCCTGCGGGGGGAAAAGACAGCGGAATAACGTCACAGATTCTCCCTGCATATCAGCAGGGATGGACCAGTTATGGTGTGTCATGGCTCCACCAGCATGGATGCGCCGCATTTACAATGCGGCACACCATGGGGCAAAAACAGACAGATGTATGACACATCTGTGTTGTAAAGGCAGCGCATTGCTGGAGTTGTGTCACAAGAACGATGCAGCTCCAGCAAGGCTCTGGGGTGCCCCATCTTTAAAATGCTGCGTCAATCCTTACGCCTGCTTCAAGCATGCACAGAGTTTTGACGCAGCATGAACTTAAAACTCTTGTAGATTTTACTCAGCCACTTTTAGGAGGCGTTCCTGCGCCAGAAAGCCCCCCCGCGCTGAAACGCCTACTTCTGGCTCAGGGCTTTACAGATGTGTCACGTTGTAAATACCCAGCAGCATGGCGTAAAAGAGGCACAAGGGGCTTGTAAATCTGCCCCTACAACTCAATTGTGCTCCATGAAGACTGGGGTAAGCGGGACACCTCAAAAGCACGGGCATAGGAGCCCGTCATGCAGATGTGAGGGTACAGCTGGAGTTTAAGGACACCCTCACACTATTGGAACACTTTCATGTTGTTTTTGGCTTCTCATTGCGTCTGGCCGCTGCCGTGGGAATTTCTCATCTGTTTCAGGTGCCTAGAGCCAGGGGCTGTTCTGGTGGGACTCACTGTGGCACTGCGTGAAAAGAAGTAAAGTTCTACCCGAACCCTCGTCCACCCTCTCCCTCACTCGTCACCCACTCCTCTTCCTCTCCACTTCTCCTCCTAGTGCTCTTTCTCCTCGCTGCTGGTCCCCACTCTACAATCCAGTGTCTGCTTTCCTCGATTCCACAAGTGCCAGCATCAGCGGCGGCCATGCAGCGCAGAGGTGAGCAGTGCAGAGGTGAGCAATGCAGTGGTGAGCAGCGCAGAGGTGAGTTCACGCAGACATGAGCAGCGCAGAGGTGAGCAGCGCAGAGGTGAACTGCACACAGAGGTGAGCAGCGCAGAGGTGAGCACCACAGAGGTGAACTGCGTGCATAGGTGAGCAACGCAGCGCAGAGGTGAACTGCGTGCAGAGGTGAGCAGCGCAGAGGTGAGCAGTGCAAAGGTAAGCAGCGCAGAGGTGACCTGTGCGCAGAGGTAAGCAGCGCATAGGTGAGCAGCACAGAGGTGAGCAGCGCAGAGGTGAACTGCACACAGAGGTGAGCAGCGCAGAGGTGAGCAGCACCAAGGTGAACTGCATGCAGAGGTGAGCAGTGCAGAGGTGAGCAGCACAGAGGTGAGCAGCACAGAGCAGCATAGAGGTGAACTGCGCACAGAGGTGACCAGCGCAGAGGTGAGCAGCTCAGAGGTGAGCAGAGCAGAGGTGAGCAGCGCAGAGGTGAGCAGCGCAGAGGTGGGCCCTGCCCTTGGACATGGGAGACATAGGGGGCACCAGCGGGACATGAGGAGAGGTTGAGCACTACCAAGGCCCCCACCTCAGCCATACCTGCTAGTCACAACAATGCATCTTCGGCTGCTTTTGGTGCACCTTTTGAGTGCACTTTGGTGGAGGCAGGGTACACCTGGGCATCATTTTGAAACCATCTTGGTAGCCTCGGGGGCCAACCACAGCAGTTCCGGGGACCCTGGATCTTTGGACACGCCCCAGGCCACGGATGCCTATCCGGGTTACTTCAATTTCATAAGGTAGTCGGACCCCCGTTGAACTGCAGCTCAGGGGAGTTCATTTTCTGCTGCGGGACCTGTGGCTTCTGCTGCTTCTTCCTCTGCAAGTTCAAGCAGGTCAGCTTGGACCAGACCCCTTGCACCAACTACGACCGGCCCATCTGGCTGAACGCTGCCAAGCCCCCTCCGCACCTCTACCACCCCTTACACGACCCCAGCAAGGAAAAGACCAACCTGGTCATGTACATCACATTTACGCCGCCATTGCGTCACTTTTGTAAAGCAGTGCAAAGCCAGCGCCATGCTGCGGGATATTTACAATGTGACACATCTGGGAGATGCATCACATTGTAAAACCCAGCGCCACACGTGGGCGTTCTGGTGCAGGGGGGGCGTTCCGGCGCAGGAACGCCTCCTAAAAGTGGCTGAGTGAAAGCTACAAGATTTCACTCAGTCACTTTTAAGGCCCTGCTGCTTCAAAACTCTGCGCCTGCTTGAAGCAGGCATGAGCTTGACGCAGCATGTTAGGCATAGGGGCACCCCGAGCCTTGCTGGAGCTGCGTCGAGCTTGCGACACTACTCCAGCAATGCATTACCTTTATGGCAGCAGATGCTTCATGCATCGGTCAATTCTTGCCCCCTGGTGTGCCGCATTGTAAATGCGGCGCATCCATGGTGGCGCAAGAGGTGTCTGTTGTGACGCACAATAACTGGTGCATCCCTGCTGATATCCAGTGATGCGCCTGTTATTGTAAATCTGCCCCACAGTGCGCCAAAAACACCTCACATCACCGATGAAGCCCACCTTGGCCGTGCATTGATGGAACACACTTGCCATCCTAATCTGCTTAACTCACCATCTCACCTTTGCAATTTAGCAGGGGTGCCTTGGTACCAAGCTGTCAACAAGCTACGGCTTGCTCACCCACCCCCCCCATCTTATAATAAATCTGCATGTTTATTGGCTCTGTGTGACAATGATCGTGAACAAGGATGCCTTGGTTAGGTTTCGACTCCAGAGGGGTGGTGGAAGGAGGAGGAGGCGCTCACCTGCACGGATACTGTAATCACAGAGCTGCAGAGGCGATGAGCTCTCGGACCTGCACAGTGCCTGCTTTGTTTGTGGCAAAGCAGAGGGGCACACTTTGTTCGCTCCGCACACACTTCCAGCACATGGTCCATTGAGTACTGCTATACACTTGTTTTGCTTCTGCTGCCTCAGCACCACGCACGCATGTGTGGTGTGGTGCACAGGTGTTGCTTGTTCTAGTGTTTTGTCTCGTCACACGACATTATCAGAGTGGAGGAGGTGACAACTAGAATTTACCTGCAGCCCCATGTGCTGTCCAGGATACTGATAGTAGAACTGTGCCAGTCACTAACCATCGCAACATAGGGACCAGTGCACCTGCTCTGAGGGAGAATTGCGCAACCCGCACTGAGTGAAAGGCATCTATCTATTTGTCAGCCTTGAACTGGTAAAGGGACGATGTTACAGGCAGGCTTTGTTTTAGAAATGGGATTTCTGGCTAGCTCAGACTATGTTCACATGTTTAATACAATTGAGGATGTATTTTCTCTCTATTTAGTGCGTGGCCTCTTAGTCCTGAGCGAGTGCCAGGCGAGGTGAGGCCGTTCCTCCCTACAATGTTGGGTGAGTGGATTATACCCATGTGGATACACTTAGTATAACACAACAAATGTGCTTGTCTAAATTTAACACTGGCTTTTTTATGTGTATATTTCTTCTTTTTGTGTCCTGTTTCATAGGAGAGTTTCTGGATTAAAAGACCATACAACTGGTAGGTCTACACAATCTATATTATCACGTCTTGTGGTAAGTGTAGCAGTAGTGCACATCATAGGTCCTGATGAGAGCCCGGAGGGGCTGAAACATGTCGACCAACCTATATCTTTGATGAATAGTAATATTTTTTACATACTATATTCACTCTGCTTTTAAGTATGCCGTCTTGATGGTCACATCTATTAAAAAAATTTCTCTAGACATCAAAACAGGCATTTTTATATCACCACTAACTTTGTTTATACTCTGTACACTATTTGAGCACTGCAACTCACCCTTTCAGCCTTTAAATACTCATCTTCTGGTTGATGGTCCTCTTCTTATGATCCGACTCTAGCTGTCCTCAATGAATGCACTGAGGAGGTGTCTAGCGGATATCATCTTTCTCCACAAAACCCAGATGATGAAGTTCCGCCAACTGGTGGGCTGATGGGTTTCTTTCTTTCTTGTGTTTAGATCACCCATTTCTCTCTCCTATGACACCGATAACCATTTGGTATCTTTGAGTTCGTATACCATAAATAGGTACAGACTATAGCATAATTTCATAAAGACCCTTGGTATCTTTCGTGTGTTTCTATACTGTTGAGTTGGGGGACAAGATACAAGAAGGTTTATAAATATTATAAACTCCCCTGGGACCCTTCTTTCTACATTTAGTTTTCTGTTGTTCTGTGTGCAGTTACGGCTGCGGGTCTGATTACAAAAAGGCTAGCTGCCATAGCGGTGCCTGCCTTGCAGTTGTACCTCTGAATGTAACAGGATGGCAGATTTTGCAGGCCTAGGCTTCGATGACGAGACTCTATCTTCCATCTTGAATGACAATCCCAGTATGCTGGATCTAGTTCCTACCACATTATCAACACCCCCAGGAGACTGGGACGCTGTGTTGAATCTCAAGAAAAGCCATTCAGGTACTATTGTACATGGACAAATCATGGCCGAATACCTTCATGGGAAGTGTGCTCCCACAGGCCTGATTGTCACGAACGTGCCAAGACTATTTCTGACAGATAAAACATTTATCAAAGACTGGTCATCGATAGCTTGGCGTTGCACACGTGATTGGCTTACCTTGATAATTTCGACTGCCAAGAGGGTGGCGGATGCCATTCTGGTAGAAATACAGATCTTAGAAGGCCAAATCAAAACCACATTGACAACCAAAACGCTTTGAAAAACAACAAGAGGAATCAAACAAAGCTAACAAAGAATACAAGGAACCTATATTTTTCGCAAAAATCGACAAATTTAAAAAATATTTAGCGAAATTTTCCCATGAAAGAATCTATCCTTACACGAGCGAAGATTACACTCCCACAGATTCCAACAAACAAGGAAAACCCTATGGATCCAACTATGCCACCTCCTCTGATCCAGAATCTTCTGACTCAGACAGTAGTGGTACATCCCAGTGGAGAGGGAGAGGCCGCAACAATTGTCCTAACCGCAGACGCAACGGGCGAGGCAACATGTATCAACAAGGACCGTGGTGGCCTCCCACCCCATGGGGTTATCCACAATTTCCACCGACCATGCCTCACTATGCTATGCAACCTCAATATTATGACAGCCAAGCTTTTTTAGGGCAGGGCCGTGGCTGGAACAGAGGGAGACGGAGAGGCCCAAACCAAAACCAAGTTCAATGGGCAGACGAACAAGACCCACCGATCACTCGCAGCAAGCGAGGCCAGTAACTATCACACCCGCTAGCAATGAGGATCTGGTGGTGAACCTTAGTGCTCGAATCTTGTCTCCCCCAGAACATCAGGTACTCAATAAAGGGCTTGGGTTCGTACCCACCAACAGTGGAGATGCTTTTCAACTCTGCGGCAAAATTGAAAGATTCTTTTGTAGTGTAAGACTGCACTTCTTCTTTAAAGATAGTAGCAACGACCAAACACAACCAAGCTAGACACAAACACAGGTCTTAAAACTAAGTCTACCTTCATGCCCCTGCTGCAACAGGTGCCATCGAGAGTTGGCACGTTTGAAACTGCTGTGCTGCATGAGATGAAAGCATTAAACTTCTCCAGACACGGCGATTTTCAAAATTTATCAAGGTATGAGAGACAAGCACTTGAAACTCTGTCTAATGACAAGAACATCACGATAAAACCGGCCGATAAGGGGGGTGCTATAGTTATACAGGACACCACCTCTTATCGGGCCGAGTGCCTTAGACAGTTAGGGAACACTCAGTCCTACTCACTCCTGAGTGCAGATCCTACTATCAGACTCCTGACTGAGATCAAACACCTAGTTGAAGAGGCAAGTGCGGAGGGCTGGATAACAGCACAAGAAGGACGCCCGATAATCTCGGGCATCGGATCTCTTCTGGAACCATTGTCTTCCTTTGTTGATGTGTTCCTGGGACCTCTTGTCAAGACCATGCCAACGTATCTGCAGGACTCCAAAGATGTCCTACGTTTACTACCTGAGACAGAGTTCAATACTGATCAGGACATTCTTGTTAGCTTCGATGTAGAGTCGCTATACACTTGTATACCGCAAGCTGAAACTCTACAAACTGTTCAGGAACTTCTAGAAACCACCAATCATGACAGTATAACACCCATCCATTTTATCATGGATTTAGCCAGGATCGCGATGACTGAGAACTTTTTCAGTTTATAAGATTCTCTGTATCTTCAAACATCAGGGACGTCAATGGGCAGTAAATTTGCGCCAAGTTTGGCCAATTTATATGTCCACCATTTCGAGACTCATCATGTCCTCAACCACAACAATCCGTATTTCCATCAAACGGTGTTGTGGAAGAGGTACATAGATGACATTCTGGTGGTATGGCGTGGAGAAAGTCAGTCAATACTGGCCTTTCAGACCTGGCTTAACAGTCAGAATCCATTTCTAAGATTCACTGTAGATTACAGTAAAACTGAGCTCCCATTTCTGGATCTGTTAATCATTCCTAAAGAAGGACATCTTTCAAGCAGTTTGTATCGCAAACCCATGTCACGCAATTCCCTATTGAGATTCGATAGCCATCATCCTCGATCCCTGCGAGAAAACCTCCCTTTCGGGCAATTTCTCAGGGTTCGAAGAAATTGCTCAGAAAAACCAGATTTTCATAAGCAATCCAGAGATCTATCTCACAAACTCGAGCAACGTCTATACCCGAGCACGCTGATCAAAAAATCATGCAAAAGGGCCTCTAATAACCATCGAGAGGCACTACTCGCACCTCCGGTTGAGAAACCACCTTTGAACAGACTAGCCTGTGTGACCACTTTCAGCACTGCCTCATCAAGGATTCAAAAGATCATTAGACAAAAGTGGCGCATTTTGAACAGTGCAGGGGATAACATCCCGTTACCTCTTTTCTCCTTTAAGAGGAGCACCAATCTGAGAGATGAACTGGTTCACACCAGACCCTGCAGCATGATCTGAGATACCACACCGAGATTATGGAATCTTCCTCTGGTACAAGGTCACTATCCTTGTGGCAACTGCTCGGTGTGTCCTCAGACCAGGAAAACATTATCAGTTGACATCGGTACAACACGCCCCTGGCAGTTAAAACAACATACAAACTGCAACAGTGAGAGGGTCATTTATCAGATCACTTGCCCTTGTGCCCTCCGCTATATAGGGATGACGACCAGAAAAATAAAACTGAGGATACAAGAACATAAAAGCACCATTAGATGCAATAGACAAGCAACTCGGATGACGTCCCACTTTCTCACCATGAAACACTCTGCAGAGGAGCTAGAATGGCTGGTATTGGAGCAGCCATTTATACCTCCACATGTTAGTGATATTTCTCACTTCCTGCTCAGAAAAGAGCAAAAATGGGTTTTCAAACTTAAATGTGATACAGAGGAGTTAAATGACGAAATACCTTGGTTACAGCTTTAATCAATCCTCCGTCCAATTACAACTTGCCATCTGCTGGGATTGAGCACACAACTGCCAAAGAGCGATTATTTCATTCATAATCCCTCCTATTCGAGACATGTGCATACGTTTATCTGATTGACAGCTGTCTACCTCCAACTTGACCGCACATGCTTGAATTTAGTGTGTAATGATCCCTGTATTACTCAAGTTCTAGATTGATGACTCTGAACTGTCCGCCGGATTTGTATCGTCTCCTCATTAGGGGATACACCAGTTCTGTTCGTTGCACGTTTTCAGGGTCGCGCAACTTTGTGGTGCTTTTCTGACCACACTCAATGACTATAACACACCCTACATATAGGTTTTTGCTATTTCGAGTACCTGTATAAGCAAAAGAGAGCCAACACATGTGACTATATCACACCCTACATATAGTTTTTGCTATTTCGAGTACCTTTACAAGAGGGCTAACACATGTGACACCTTGATGGCTGTACCACAGTACATTTATAAGCATCAGAAGTTTAACACACAAGACATTTTTTGCTGTGTTTGTTTGTGTTTTTGCTGTGTTCTCTCTAATTGGTCTGCTTAGCGTGCCTTTGCGTATGCGTCTACGTGTTAGCATAACCAATCGGTGAACTTCAATACCACATTATGGAGTTCCCGGGATGGTCCGCCCCACGTCCCATTCTTCGCCTATCGCGCAGTATTTAATCGATAAACTGCTTCCTCTACACAAGACATTTCTGTTGTTGAGTATTCTCATACTGGTCTGATTAGCATGCCCCTGTGCATACGTTTACGTGTTAGCACAACCGATTGGTGGACCTGAATACCACATTATGGAGTTCCCGTGGCGGTCCGCCCCACGTCCCATTTCTGGTCTATCACGCAGTGTTCAATCGAGAGACTGCTTCCTCTATGGCTCCGCATTTCCGGTATCGGCCACCTACCAATTAGAAACTCGCCATGAGATGGAGCGGTGTTTACTTTTCTCAAGGGCTCTCATTGGGTCTTTGGAGGTGAGGTTCCGTGAGAATCGGAATGATGTTTTGGACTTGTTCGAATATGGACGAGTTTGGTATCTATGAACCGCAAATGACGAGTTTATTGGGTGTACGTGTTTTCGCTACACTACTTTGCACCGTTCGTCTTATTCGTGGGTTTCTTCATTTGAACGCATGGGTTCCATTTTAGATACAGCATCCATTTTGTTTCTTGCCCTCACGTAGTCAGCGAACGGACAGTGTTCGCTTTGTGACCATGGGATTCCCAAGCTCTTACTGAAGACACATGTTCCTTTGAGTGTGTCTTTATGACTAGGGGGATGACACGGCAAGCGCAGATGGCTCCGCTTGAGGCTCATCTGGCCGTGCCGGTCTATTGTTTCAGCCTTGCATGCGCTAGGCTGGAGTTCTTTGATCCTAAGATCGTGCTTCCGACATTGCCCCATATTCCTTTTCAATCTGTTTTCTGTCTTCCTTGCACCTGTTTCTGTCTTTTCTCTCAGTCCGTTTACAACTAGAGTGGAATGTGCATAACGACAAGATAATGTGCTTTTACAGTTGGGAACCGGCAATGCTACTGTAATTATGTTCCGGGCTTCTGAAAACATGAATGCGACCCTTTTTGAAGTTTACTGTGGGAACTGAGTTGTAACCTTTTGTTCGTATGTTGTGCAATGGCAAAACTATGTATTTAAGGAGCGATCCACTTAGTACAATTTGAAGCAGTCTCTCAGAACCTACACGCTGTGCACTTCTTGTGATTTCTGTATCCCTGCAGTAAATAAATGCTGATCTTTGACGCCGAAGGAAGTGTCCCGTGTCTCTGTCATTTGTGCGCCAGAACAGGTAAACCCACGAAGGTTTCAGGTGTTGTTCCCTGGCACCGCTGGGCCTTAAAATAGCCCAGTCCTTCAGAGGCCTGGGCCATAATTTCCAGTTCCGGTATTACTTTCCAATCGAAGCAGTCCTTACATCAGTGATAGTGACATTTCATTATTACCGTGCTATTACAGGCTTCCCCCCACATTGAATAGCCTATCAGGAGACAGCCGACCTCAGAGCGAGCTTTCTATCAGGTCCGCATCACGCATTCTTAACCTACAACAGCACGCAGCCTCACCACCTTCCCCTCGGCTCAGTTGCCAGACCGAGGCAACAACGGAGAGGTAAGTGAGAGCTGCGTGTACTTACTCTACTAGTTTAAATAGCCATTCTATAGTTAAAAGTAGGTCTACTTGAATGAAAGGCGCTATTTTTAAATATTTTGAAATATTTCTAAACATTCATTTTGTCAGATCTTGAAGATTGCAGTATGATATACCTCGCCTCTATTTTGTATCTACAGGCAATTAATATATAGAGGTTTTTGTAACATATGTTCACTGCAATTCATAAATAAGTCTGTGGGGATGTGTCAAAGAGTCATTGCTCGTGGTTGCCATGGACCTGCTTCTCTGCCTATCTGTTTTCATTCTAATTTTTGGAGGTACACAGTCAATACATGTTGGCATCAATGTTCACATGTTTAATACAATTGAGGATGTATTTTCTCTCTATTTAGTGCGTGGCCTCTTAGTCCTGAGCGAGTGCCAGGCGAGGTGAGGCCGTTCCTCCCTACAATGTTGGGTGAGTGGATTATACCCATGTGGATACACTTAGTATAACACAACAAATGTGCTTGTCTAAATTTAACACTGGCTTTGTTATGTGTATATTTCTTCTTTTTGTGTCCTGTTTCATAGGAGAGTTTCTGGATTAAAAGACCATACAACTGGTAGGTCTACACAATCTATATTATCACGTCTTGTGGTAAGTGTTGCAGTAGTGCACATCATAGGTCCTGATGAAAGCCGCGAGGGGCTGAAACATGTTGACCAACCTATATCTTTGATGAATAGTAATATTTTTTACATACTATATTCACTCTGCTTTTAAGTATGCCGTCTTGATGGCCATATCTATTAAAAAAAATTCTCTAGACATCAAAACAGGCATTTTTATATCACCACTAACTTTGTTTATACTCTGTACACTTTTTGAGCACTGCAACTCACCCTTTCAGCCTTTAAATACTCATCTTCTGGTTAATGGTCCTCTTCGTATGATCCGACTCTAGCTGTCCTCAATGAATGCACTGAGGAGGTGTCTAGCGGATATCATCTTTCTCCACAAAACCCAGATGATGAAGTTTCGCCAACTGGTGGGCTGATGGGTTTCTTTCTTTCTTCTGTTTAGATCACCCATTTCTCTCTCCTATGACACCGATAACTATTTGGTATCTTTGAGTTCGTATACCATAAATAGGTACCGACTATAGCATAATTTCATAAAGACCCTTGGTATCTTTTGTGTGTTTCTATACTGTTGAGTTGGGGGACAAGATACAAGAAGGTCTATAAATATTATAAACTCCCCTGGGACCCTTCTTTCTACATTTAGTTTTCTGTTGTTCTGTGTGCAGCTACGGCTGCGTCTGATTACAAAAAGGCTAGCTGCCATAGTGGTGCCTGCCTTTCAGTTGTACCTCTGAATGTAACAGGATGGCAGATTTTGCAGGCCTAGGCTTCGATGACGAGACTCTATCTTCCATCTTAAATGACAATCCCAGTATGCTGGATCTAGTTCCTACCACAGTATCAACACCCCCAGGAGACTGGGACACTGTGTTGAATCTCAAGAAAAGCCATTCACGTACTATTGTCCATGGACAAATCATGGCCGAATACCTTCATGGCAAGTGTGCTCCCACAGGCCTGATTACGAACGCACCAAGACTATTTCTGACAGATACAACATTTATCAAAGACTGGTCATTGATAGCTTGGCGTTGCACACGTGATTGGCTTATCTTGATAATTTTGACTGCCAAGAGGGTGGCGGATGCCATTCTGGTAGAAATACAGATCTTAGAAGGCCAAATCAAAACCACATTGACAACCAAACGCTTTGAAAAACAACAAGAGGAATCAAACAAAGCTAAAAAAAAATACAAGGAACCTATATTTTTCGCAAAAATCGACAAATTTAAAAAAGATTTAGCGAAATCTTCCCATGAAAGAATCTATCCTTACACCAGCGAAGATTACACTCCCACAGATTCCAACAAACAAGTAAAACCCTATGGATCCAACTATGCTTCCTCCTATGATCTAGAATCTTCTAACTCAGACAGTAGTGGTACATCCCAGTGGAGAGGGAGAGGCCGCAACAATCGTCCTAACTACAGACGCAACGGGCGAGGCAACATGTATCAACAAGGACCGTGGTGGCCTCCCACCCCATGGGGCTATCCACAATTTCCACCGCCCATGCCTCACTATGCTATGCAACCTCAATATTATGACAGCCAAGATTTTTTAGGGCAGCGCCGTGGCTGGAACAGAGGGAGACGGAGAGGCCCAAACCAAAACCAAGTTCAATGGGCAGACGAACAAGACCCACCGATCAATCGCAGCAAGCGAGGCCAGTAACTATCACACCCGCTAGCAATGAGGATCTGGTGGTGAACCTTAGTGCTCAAATCTTGTCTCCCCCAGAACATCAGGTACTCAATAAAGGGCTTGGGTTTGTACCCACCAACAGTGAAGATGCTTTTCAACTCCGCGGCGAAATTGAAAGATTCTTTCGTAGTGTAAGACTGCACTTCTTCTTTAAAGATAGTAGAAAAGACCAAACACAACCAACTGTAGACACAAACACAGGTCTTAAAACTAAGTCTACCTTCATGCCCCTGCTGCAACAGGTGCCATCGAGTGCCAAATTTATCAAGGTATGAGAGACAAGCACTTGAAACTCTGTCTAATGACAAGAACATCATGATAAAACCGGCCAATAAGGGGGGTGCTATAGTTATACAAGACTCCACCTCTTATCGGGCCGAGTGCCTTAGACAGTTAGGGAACACTCAGTCCTACTCACTCCTGAGTGCGGATCCTACTATCAGACTCCTGACTGAGATCAAACACCTAGTTGAAGAGGCAAGTGCGGAGGGCTGGATAACAGCACAAGAAGCAAAATTCCTGATCACAGCACATCCAGTCACTCCGTACTTCTATACGCTGTCCAAAATCCATAAGACAGCCAGGCCTCCCCCAGGACGCCCGATAATCTCGGGCATCGGATCTCTTCTGGAACCATTGTCTTCCTTTGTTGATGTGTTCCTGGGACCTCTTGTCAAGACCATGCCAACGTATCTGCAGGACACCAAAGAGTCCTACGTTTACTACCTGAGACAGAGTTCAATACTGATCGGACATTCTTGTTAGCTTCGATGTAGAGTCGCTATACACTTGCATACCGCAAGCTGAAACTCTACAAACTAATTTCTAATTTCTAATTTAAAATACTTGTAGAGCGCGGCGTCCACCTTGCGGTTTCTTGGCGCTAGGGGGATCGGCAACTGAGGTGAAAAAAGACCAGGGAGAGATGAAGGGGATATTTGAGGGAGTTTAAGTGGGGAAGGCCTGGCTGAAAAGGAACGTTTTCAGATCTCTGCGAAAGGGGAGATACTGAGTGGCAAAGCGGAGGTGGTCAGGAAGTGAGTTCCAGAAGGTTGGAGCTAGGGTGGAGAAATTAGCCCCGCCCCACTTTTTGCGAGTGAAGCGAGGGATCTGGAGGAGGGACCTGGAGGAAGACCGAAGTTGTCTAGTAGGTACATAGGACTTGATTAGTGAGGAGATGAAGGCAGGGGCAGAGCCCTGGCGGGCCTGGAAGACCATGCACCCGATCTTGAATAGGGCCCGTTCCTTTATGGGGAGCCAGTGAAGCTCCCTGAGAAGGGGGGTGGAGTGGTGGTAACGAGGGAGGCCGTACACAAGCCGGGCTGCTTGATTCTGGACGGTCTGGAGTCTACGCAAACTGTAAGCGGGGATACCGTGGTAAAGAGCGTTAGCGTAGTCCAATTTTGATATCACGAGTGCGGCCATAATGGTCTTAAGTGCCTGGGGAGAAAAGAAGCGGGAGACAGTGCGGATAGTGCGGAGAGAAAGGAAGCAGGAGGACACCACAGAGCTGATTTGTGAATGAAGAGTGAGTTGGCTGTTTATTTTGACACCAAGTGTTTTGACCGTGGTGGAGGTGGTCGGTGCAGAGCCAAGAGAAGGGGGCCAGAAGAGAGAGTTCCAGGGACTGGATGAACCACCGGTGAGAACCAACTCGGTTTTATCCGGGTTCAGCTTAAGGTGGTTGTGGTTCATCCAGTCCCTGATGAATGTCATAGTTGACTGGAAATTGGAGACCGAGAGAGGAGAAAGGGACAGATCAAAGATGAGCTGGAGGTCATCCGCGTAGTTATAGACGGTGACCTCCAGCTGCTATAGTGCAAAGATAAGAGGAAAGATATAAAGGTTGAAAAGTAAGGGGGAGAGCGAGGATCCCTGGGGAACACCGCAAGTGACAGGGAGGGGAGTGGCCGTGAAGTCGCCTAACCGGACCGCCTGAGTGCGTTCCCTCAGAAAGGAGGAGAGCCAGATCAGAGCTGATCCCCCGATGCCGGCCGCCTTGACACGGGTGAGTAGGATGGTGTGGTCCACCGTGTCAAAGGCGGCGGAAAGATCAAGGAGGACCAGTGCCTGGTGTTTGTTTTCGTCCATACCCTTTCTGAGTTTGTCCAAGACTGAGACCACGACTGACTCGGTCGAATGCCTGGGACGAAACCCGGCTTGGCGAGAAGCCAGTCCCCCATTTGTTTCGACATGGGCGCTGAGCACCGCGGTAACATGGCGTTCCATCACCTTGCCCAGGAAGGGTAGCAGGGAGATGGGGCGATAGTTGGCCGAGATAGAAGAGTCAGCGCCAGATTTCTTCAGGATGGGCACTATGGTAGCTGCCTTAAGCGAGTAGGGCACTACACCCTGGGCCAGGGAACTGTTGAGGAAGGCAATGGGGGGGTCAGGGCAGCTGGAGTAGATTTGCTGCAGGACTCGTGCTGGGCAGACGTCCGCGGGAGATCCCGACTTCACTTTAGGGAGTATCTCCAGAAAAGAGTCCTGCGTGAGGGGGGGGATAGAGGTAAGAATGTAGGGGAGGGGAGGAGGGGCGGGATCGACGAAGGCAGAGGAGGGTGGGGGGATATTAAGCTTGATGGTTGCTATTTTTTCTAAAAAATAGGTATTGAGCTGGTCGCAGAGAGGTTGGGAGGGAGGGATATTGGGCGAGGTTCGGTCTGAGAATGCCAGGTCATTCACTATCCCGAAGATTTCCCTGTGTTTGTTTTCGGCAGAAGTGATTTTGGACGAAAAGTAGGTGGACTTAGCAGCCAGGATTGCTGTTTTATATTTGTCCAGTGCTGATAAGAAGTGGGTTTTTAATAGGGGATCGTAATTTTTCCTCCATTTCTTTTCTGCCTGTCGTGCGCTCAGTTTGAGATCTTTTAGGTGGTCATTGAACCATCTATTAGAGTCCTTTGGTCGGCGGATGGAGATGCGGCGTAGGGGCGCCACCGAGTCGCAGCCATCCGCCAGCCAGGTGTTAATGGCCGTGGCTTGAGAGGTAGATGTTAAGCCAGTAAGAGTAGGAGTAGAGTCGCGGGTTCAGGAACTCAGGAGTTCAGGAACTTCTAGAAACCACCAATCATGACAGTGTAACACCCATCCATTTTATCATGGCTTTAGCCAGGATCGCGATGAATGAGAACTTTTTCAGTTTCGAAGATTCTCTGTATCTTCAAACATCAGGGACGTCAATGGGCAGTAAATTTGCGCCAAGTTTGGCCAATTTATATGTCCACCATTTCGAGACTCATCATGTCCTCAACCACAACAATCCGTATTTCCATCAAACGGTGTTGTGGAAGAGGTACATAGATGACATTCTGGTGGTATGGCGTGGAGATAGTCAGTCAATACTGGCCTTTCACACCTGGCTTAACAGTCAGAATCCATTTCTAAGATTCACTGTAGATTACAGTAAAACTGAGCTCCCATTTTTGGATCTGTTAATCATTCCTAAAGAAGGACATCTTTCAAGCAGTTTGTATCGTAAACCCATGTCACGCAATTCCCTATTGAGATTCGATAGCCATCATCCTCAATCCCTGCGAGAAAACCTCCCTTTCGGGCAATTTCTCATGGTTCGAAGAAATTGCTCAGAAAAAACAGATTTTCATAACCAATCCAGAGATCTATCTCACAAACTCGAGCAACGTCTATACCCGAGCAAGCTGATCAAAAAATCATGCAAAAGGGCCTCTAATAACCATCGAGAGGCACTACTCGCACCTCCGGTTGAGAAACCACTTTTGAACAGACTAGCCTGTGTGACCACTTTCAGCACTGCCTCATCAAGGATTCAAAAGATCATTAGACAAAAGTGGCGCATTTTGAACAGTGCAGGGGATACCATCCCGTTACCTCTTTTCTCCTTTAAGAGGAGCACCAATCTGAGAGATGAACTGGTTCACACCAGACCCTGCAGCATGATCCGAGATACCACACCGAGATTATGGAATCTTCCTCCGGTACAAGGTCACTATCCTTGTGGCAACTGCTCGGTGTGTCCTCAGACCAGGAAAACATTATCAGTTGACATCGGTACAACACGCCCCTGGCAGTTAAAACAACATACAAACTGCAACAGTGAGAGGGTCATTTATCAGATCACTTGCCCTTGTGCCCTCCGCTATATAGGGATGACAACCAGAAAAATAAAACTGAGGATACAAGAACATAAAAGCAACATTAGATGCAATAGACAAGCACTCGGATGACGTCCCACTTTCTCACCATGAAACACTCAGAGGAGCTAGAATGGCTGGTATTGGAGCAGCCATTTATACCTCCACATGTTAGTGATATTTCTCACTTCCTGCTCAGAAAAGAGCAAAAATGGGTTTTCATGTGATACAGAGGGGTTAAATGACAAAATACCTTGGTTACAGCTTTAATCAATCCTCCGTCCAATTACAACTTGCCATCTGCTGGGATTGAGCACACAACTGCCAAACAGTGATTATTTCATTCATAATCCCTCTTATTCGAGACATGTGCATACGTTTATCTGATTGACAGCTGTCTACCTCCAACTTGACCGCACATGCTTGAATTTAGTGTGTAATGATCCCTGTATTACTCAAGTTCTAGATTGATGACTCTGAACTGTCCGCCGGATTTGTTTCGTCTCCTCATTAGGGGATACACCAGTTCTGTTCCTTGCACGTTTTCAGGCTCGCGCAACTTTGTGGTGCTTTTCTGACCACACTCAATGACTATAACACACCCTACATATAGGTTTTTGCTATTTCGAGTACCTGTATAAGCAAAAGAGGGCCAACACTTGTGACTATATCACACCCTACATATAGTTTTTGCTATTTTGAGTACCTTTACAAGAGGGCTAACACATGTGACACCTTGATGGCTGTACCACAGTACATTTATAAGCATCAGAAGGTTAACACACAAGACATTTTTTGCTGTGTTTGTTTGTGTTTTTGCTGTGTTCTCTCTAATTGGTCTGCTTAGCGTGCCTTTGCGCATGCGTCTACGTGTTAGCATAACCAATCGGTGAACTTCAATACCACATTATCGAGTTCCCGGGATGGTCCGCCCCACGTCCCATCCTTCGCCTATCGCGCAGTATTTAATCGATAAACTGCTTCCTCTACACAAGACATTTCTGTTGTTGAGTTTTCTCATATTGGTCTGATTAGCTTGCCCCTGCGCATATGTTTCCGTGTTAGCACAACCAATTGGTGGACCTGAATACCACATTATGGAGTTCCCGTGGCGGTCCGCCCCACGTCCCATTTCTGGTCTATCACGCAGTGTTCAATCGAGAGACTGCTTCCTCTATGGCTCCGCATTTCCGGGATCGGCCACCTACCAATCAGAAACTCGCCATGAGATGGAGAGGTGTTTACTTTTCTCAAGGGCTCTCATTGGGTCTTTGGAGGCCTGGGCCATAATTTCCGGTTCCGGTATTACTTTCCAAACGAAGCAGTCCTTACATCAGTGATAGTGACATTTCATTATTACCGTGCTATTACAGGCTTCTCCCCACATTGAATAGCCTATCAGGAGACAGCCGACCTCAGAGCGAGCTTTCTATCAGGTCCGCATCACGCATTCTTTACCTACAACAGCACGCAGCCTCACCACCTTCCCCTCGGCTCAGTTGCCAGACCGAGGGAACAACGGAGAGGTAAGTGAGAGCTGTGTGTAGTTACTCTACTAGTTTAAATAGCCATTCTATAGTTAAAAGTAGGTCTACTTGAATGAAAGGCGCTATTTTTAAATATTTTGAAATATTTCTAAACATTCATTTTGTCAGATCTTGAAGATTGCAGTATGATATACCTCGCCTCTATTTTGTGTCTACAGGCAATTAATATATAGAGGTTTTTGTAACATATGTTCACTGCAATTCATAAATAAGTCTGTGGGGATGTGTCAAAGAGTCGTTGCTCGTGGTTGCCATGGACCTGCTTCTCTGCCTATCTGTTTTTATTCTAATTTTTTGAGGTACACAGTCAATACAAGTTGGCATCAATGTTCACATGTTTAATACAATTGAGGATGTATTTTCTCTCTATTTAGTGCGTGGCCTCTTAGTCCTGAGCGAGTGCCAGGCGAGGTGAGGCCGTTCCTCCCTACAATGTTGGGTGAGTGGATTATACCCATGTGGATACACTTAGTATAACACAACAAATGTGCTTGTCTAAATTTAACACTGGCTTTGTTATGTGTATATTTATTCTTTTTGTGTCCTGTTTCATAGGAGAGTTTCTGGATTAAAAGACCATACAACTGGTAGGTCTACACAATCTATATTATCACGTCTTGTGGTAAGTGTTGCAGTAGTGCACATCATAGGTCCTGATGAAAGCCCAGAGGGGCTGAAACATGTCTACCAACCTATATCTTCGATGAATAGTAATATTTTTTACATACTATATTCACTCTGCTTTTAAGTATGCCGTCTTGATGGTCACATCTATTAAAAAAAATTCTCTAGACATCAAAAAGGCATTTTTATATCACCACTAACTTTGTTTATACTCTGTACACTTTTTGAGCACTGCAACGCACCCTTTCGGCCTTTAAATACTCATCTTCTGGTTGATGGTCCTCTTCTTATGGTCCGACTCTAGCTGTCCTCAATGAATGCACTGAGGAGGTGTCTAGCGGATATCGTCTTTCTCCACAAAACCCAGATGATGAAGTTCCGCCAACTGGTGGGCTGATGGGTTTCTTTCTTTCATCTTTTTAGATCACCCATTTCTCTCTCCTATGACACCGTTAACCATTTGGTATCTTTGAGTTCGTATACCATAAATAGGTACCGACTATAGCATAATTTCATAAAGACCCTTGGTATCTTTCGTGTGTTTCTATACTGTTGAGTTGGGGGACAAGATACAAGAAGGTCTATAAATATTATAAACTCCCCTGGGACCCTTCTTTCTACATTTAGTTTTCTGTAGCTCAGACTTGCGCCAAAGCGAGGCAGAAACCACCACTCTAGCCAGGATAAGGGCGTTACACTTCTAAAATACCCCTGCTCACCCCCTTGGTAGCTTGGCACGAGCAGCCAGGCTTATCATTGAGGCAGTGTGTAAAGCATTTGCACATAACCAGCAGTAAAACAGTGTGCGCACTACAGAAGGACACCATACCAGTTTAGAAAAATATACAATTTTTATATACTTAAGACAAGACCAAATACGATAAAAATCCACAACACTGTACTTCAAAATCATCACTTATCAAAATATGCTTTAAAAATAGTTCCTTGATGTTGATAGCTCTGTCCGGGGCTGACATGACATCTTAAACAACAAATCCAAAAACAGTTCTGGCTGACCGCGGGGTCGCAGGCCAACTACAGGGTCGGGAAGACCTGCAAACAGTACCCTTCAGAGGTGCAGGGCGATGGGGTCCTTGAAGTCACTCACGTTGCTTGTCAAGCTCCTTTATGATGGAATCCGGAGTGCTGGCACCAACAGGTGTCGGGTGCTGTGGTGTGCAGCACAGCGGTGCGGCATGCTGTGCCCCAGGTCAAGGTGCGAGCGGCAGCTCGGCGATGGCGTCAGATGGCATCGTCAGTGAGACCAGGGTCGCAGGGCAAGATGGAGGCGGTGCTCATCACGGTGCTAGCAGGACACGGTGAAAGCAGCGACAATGTGGGATGAGGGCGGTGCGTCGTGTAACTTATGAGCGGTGCCCTCGAACCACGGTGCAGGCAGTGGCATCGATTTCAGCAGAAAGTGGTGGCATCAGGAAGGCAGGCCCACAGGTCGTAGTGCGAGCAGCAGCTCGGTGATGGCATCAGCAGGCGTCGTCGGTGAGATCATTGTCATGGTATGGCATGGCACCACTGCGGTGCTAAAGCTTCGGTGTGAAGCAAGGGGGTGCAAAGTGTGGTACCCAAAGGTCCTGTTGCAAGCAGTGGCTTGGTGATGGTGTAAGCAGGCGATGTCGGTGAGACCAGGATCGTGGTGCAGCATTGCGGCGGTGCCCTTTGCGGTTCCTTCAGGACACGGGTTCGGAAGGGTCGTCACAGAAGTTGTTGGGTGGTGTTCTTCGGGTGGCAGCACAAAACATACAGTCCCCAGTAGTGCGAGTCGAAGAACCTGAAGTCTCTGCTGTTCCTTGGACTTCTTGAACAGGGGCAAGCTCTACCTTAAGCCCTTGGAGAGTCTCACCAATTCAGTTGCAGAACGTCCAGTCCAGGCCATTCACTGCCCAAGACAGAAGCAGCCACTGCAGTTCAGCCAGCAAAGCATGCAGCAAAGCAGTCGTCGCTTCTGTGCACTCATCTTGATCCAGATGAGTACTAAAGTTCAGGGGTCTGGGACCCAGCATTTGTATAAAAAAATCCTTTGGTCTGCCAGGCAGTGGTTGTCAGTGTCTGCCAGAACCAGTTGTGTCTTCTCTGGGTTAATTCCTGGCAGAAGGTGGAGACGGCTTTGTCAGATGCAGACCAGGCCCTTTGAAGTGCAAGGAAATCTCCCCCCACTTCCCCCATCGTAACCCAGGTCTATTTAGCCCTTTTCTGACCTACCTAGACTAGGAGCCACCCTGCTCCCTAGCCATCTGTCCTCCATAAACCAGACAGGCAATCCACATTCCAGCAGAGGCACCAGCGCTTTACCACTGATCAGCAGTGCGAAAAGCATACAGAAACGTTATATCAACAAAAACAGAGTCAAAAACGCAAGGGCAGAAAGCAAAATCTTGGGGGAAACATGCAAAAAGATGCCAAGTCTAACACATGTCCCATCCAGCTGAAAGTAGGGGGAACTTCCAACACTCAAGGGTATTTTACTCAGTAAGGCAGAAGAACCGGGACAGGCCATCTGTGTTGGCGTGATCTGTCCCAGGAAGGTGTTCCACCGTGAAGTCCATTCCCTGTAGGGAGATGGACCACCTCAGCAGTTTTGGATTCTCCCCCCTCATCTGCATTAACCACCTGAGGGTCCTGTGGTCGGTCTGAACCCAGAAGTGAGTCCCAAACAGGTAGGTCCTCAGCTTCTTCAGTGCCCAGACCACTGTAAAAGCTTCCCTTTCTATGGCACTCCACCTTTGCTCCGTAGGAAGTAGTCTCCTGCTAAGGCAGACTACTGGTTGGTCTAGGCCCTCTTCATTCAGTTGTGAGAGCACCGCTCCCACTCCAGGCTCTGACACATCGGTCTCCACAACAAATTCTTTGGAGAAGTCGAGGGCCTTGAGAACAGGGTCCATGCACATGGCAGCCTCCAGAGTATCAAACGCCTTCTGGCAGGACTCAGTCAGATCACCATTTTTTGTCTACTTCATGGATGTCTGCACAGTTAAGTGGGCCATGATGGTGCCATATCCCTTAACAAACCAATGGTAGTATCCGGTGAGTCCTAAGAAGGCCCTCGCCTCGGTCTAGGTTTTGGAGGGGCTCCCAAAACAGAATGTTGTTGATCTTTGGCTGGAGGGGTGAAGCCTGGCTGCTCCCTACCTGGCGTCCCAAGTACACCACCGACCCCTGCTCGATTTGGCACTTACTGTCCTTAATTGTGAGGCCTGCCGTCTGCAGCGTCCTCAACACTTCCCCGAGGTGTTGCAGGTCTAATTCCCAACTGGAACTGAACACGCAATGTCATCCAGGTATGCAGCGCTGAATTCCTCAAGCCCGGCCAACACCTGGTTGACCAACCTCTGAAACGTAGCAAGGGCATTCTTCAAGCTGAAGAGCATCCCACGGAACTGGTAATGCTGTCCGGGGTCGAGAAAGCGGATCTTTCTTTGGCTCCCTCGGTCAGGGTGAACTGCAGTACCCTGACGTTATATCGAATGTACTCAGGAATATGGCCCCTCCCAACCGGTTGATGAGCTCATTGGCTCGGGGGATGGGGTGTGCGTCAGTCCAAGTGACGGAATTGAGCCCCAGATAGTCCATGCACAACCGCAGTTCCGGGGCGGCACCGGGTGCTGTGGCCTTCGGGACCAAGACCACGGGGTGGCCCAGGGGCTGCTGGACCACTCAACCAACTCTAACACCAACATCTTCGAGACCTCCTCTTTGATGCTGGCCTTGACCCGGTCAGCCAAACGGTAAACACCAGGGGGCTGTCACTGGTATTCACTTTGTGGGTACACCAGTGAGCAACACCGGAGGTCAAGGAGAACAGGGGGGGAAATTGCTCCTATAACTGGCGACACTCGCTCTGTTGCTCCGCGGTTAGGGCCGGGAAGATGGTCACACCAACCACCAATTTATCCCCCTCTTGGGCGGACAGGAGGTTTCGGAGAGGCTCACTCTCTGCTTCCTCCCTGCCGTCTGTCACCATGAGCATGCTCACTTCAGACCTCTCGAAGTGGGGCATGAGGCGATTTATGTGGAGGACCCGCTACGCGTTCCAAGGAGCCTCCAAATCAACCAGGTAGGTGACCTTACTTTTGCACTCCACCACCTCAAAGGGCCCCATCCACTTGTCCTGAAAGGCACCACAGGGGCCATACCCACACCTTCTGTCCAGGTTGAAACTCTACCAGAGTGGCATTCTGGTCATACCACTTCCTCATTTCTTCCTGGCTGACCTCAAGGATTGCCTGAGAGTGTTTCCTGAAGTGGGCTGTTTGGTTGCAGAAGGCCAGCAGGTAGCTGAACACATCCTGGTGTGTCTTCTTGGGAGCGGCCTCCCCGCCCTCCTTCAGCAAGCTGAGCGGTCCTCGCATGGGGTGACCATACAAAAGCTCGAAGGGGCTGAACCCAAGAGACTTCTGGGGTACCTTCATGTACGCGAAGAGCAGACAGGGTAAGAGGACATCCAACTAATGCCTCATGGGTTCAGTGAGACCCTTGAACATGCCCTTTAAGGTCCTGTTGAACCTTTCCACCAGACCATTACCTTGGGGGTGGTAAGGGGTGGTGAACTTGTATGTAACACCACACTCCTTCCACAAGGATGTCATATACTTTGATATGACATTGGTCCCTGTTAGACCTGGCATCATTGGCGTGGGTCTCCCTTCCCCTTTACTTTTCCTGGCTGGATTTAGATGTTCTGGGCACCGTGCCACTGCTAATCAGTGCCACAACGCAAATTCTCCCTGTATATAAATGACTGTGTGAATAAGGATAACTCTAATGCTAACATCTGTATAGCCTATTTCTTAAGGATTACTTTCTATCACTCTATCCGACACTAGGAACCCGATAGGAATTTCAAGTTTGATATGTTTATCCTCAGGTCAGTGAGGGCCACCTTTTAGTAATGACCATTTAGATATCACATTTTGTGAAATGCTTCCTAAAAACGTGGTAGTTTCTTGCCTAAAACTTTACTGCAGGCTTTTGCGAGTATGCGTATTGGCCGTCTGGTCTTGGAGGCGCAGGGCCAGCTGGGTCAGACCTGGCTGGAGAGAGAGATCGTTATTCCGAGCGTGGGGAGGGATGACTCTTTGATCCAAACAGGGCTATGCCTGGAAAGGTGAATAATGGCTACACCTCCCACTGGGTATCTCATAGCAGACCCCCTCATTCTGAAAGGGCAGGATGTCGCCTCGTAAACCAAGTGCTCCCCGACCCAACCAAACTGGTTCTGACCGGAGTCAGTGATTTGCGACCTTAGGGAACAAAGACTTATTAGGTATAAAATACCTAAGCTGGAACTTTGGCCAAGTGTGTTCCTTCTGGATGTCAACACAAAACTCTGTCTAAGTGAACAGAGGAAAGGACTTTGCAACTTTCCTCAAGCTTGCCGAAGAAACTACCATAGGGCCTAAATCGAGAGTTCCTCCTGCAGTAGTCTCAGGGGGACATTAGACTTCAGAGAGAGATGCCGCCGCTGAACGCCCGCCTCACTCTGAAACTTTGAACCTTTTTGCTAAACCTGTGTGGGCCGCTGTAGGTAAGAAGAGAGCTGCCACTGTGGAGAGCCTGCCTAAATCTGTATCTTCAAACCTTTTTTTGATCCGTGTGGGCCGCTGCAGCTGAGAGAGAGCTGTCGCTGGTGAGAGCTGCCTGAATCTGCACCTTCGGAACCTCCCCTGAATCTGCGTGGACCGCAGATGTTGCGAAAGAGCTGTGACTGCTGAGCATCCACCGTGGTGTCAGCCTGGTCGAGACCATCCTTTGTTGTGCGGGCCGCCGCAGCTGAGAGAGAGCTGCTGCAGCTGAGTGCCCACACCCATTTCCACTTTGCCTCATTGAGATTTGTCCCATGGTCCACTGCACCCTAGAGAGAGCGATAGCCGCTGAGCACCCCCACCCTGTGCTACTGTGCATCATCGTGATTTGTCCCTTGGGCCCTGCAGCCAAGAGAGAGCTCTAGCCACTGAGTGTCCACACCCTGTGCTACTTTGCATCATCGTAATTTGGCCGGCGGGCCGCTGCAGTTAAGAAAGAGCAGTGGCCACTGAACGCCTGCACAGTGACAAATTAGCATCCTTGGGTTTTGTCCTGTGGGCCACTGCAGCTAAGAGAGAGCTGCTGCCTCTGTGAGCCCACCACAGAGCTCCACACCGAGAGTCATTGCCACCACCAGCCCGGGCCGCCACAGCCGCACGCTGCTGCCACTGAGCGCCCGCCTGTCCATGAGTGCCCAAATCACTGTAAGTGTACACTGCGGACCTTAGCCTCCAAGAGTCGAGGTCGCTGGGAGACCGACTGTCACCGTCTCTGCTTCACAGACAAGCTGCGTGCTGCATCCCCTTTCAACAACAGATATCTAGTGCGCAACGGGTCACGTGGGTTCCGGCTCTGAACTAAGTCAGTGTCACGCTTTGGGGAATACGTTGTTGTCTCTTTGAGTCCCTACGCATTGACGTGAATTATACTTGTTGAAACACTTTGAGCTTTTTGAGTTAAACTGTTATATAAAGATATTAATTTTCTATATCTACATGAGTTGTGTCCTTTTGTGGTGTCATTCCTGCCTTATTGTACGTGGCCTCTGACGCTTCACACACTGCCTCTAGGATAGGCCTACCTGTGTTGCAGGGTTTCTGTACTCACACAGAACTGTGCACAGAGGAGTGGAACCTCGGCAAATTAGGATGTCCCAAAACTTACCTTAGCAACCAACTCACCCCTTACCGAGCTAGCTACAGTGTCTCATTGGACATATCAAACACCCAATGTTTAGACAAACCAGAACATGAACTTACAGTACCTCAGGGTACGTGGGACTCATGAACACTCTTTCGTTATATTATCATTACAAACCAGAACATGGAGTAAAGAAGACACATGTGCATTTGAAATGTTTATTTACTAATGCCGTCTTCTCAGGCGCAGTATCTTTGATAATACAAGTATACTTATTATCAGTAGCAAAATTATCAGCATAGTTACTAAGACATAAAAAGCGAATGGTGACAGCATGTTAACATGCTGTAATGAATAAGAGTTAACAACACTTATATCTCACCCTCCCTAACACATATATTATATTATTATCTAAGAAGGTCTCTTTGGGTTGTTTTAGGGCGGGCCCATACCTTAGTGTCCTAGCATGAAGGAATCACATCAGCATACACCAGCTCTCTCTGCATGTGCACCGCATCAAGTGTGTTAACAATTCTCGTGCAAAGCAATATAAATCCCGCCTCAAGCCCAAGTTGGCAAAGGCTGCACTTGTGTTATGACTATGAAGGCGTGGAGATCAGACCTCATAACAATTCCATATCGTGTTGCTCCTGAAACTTCAGCACTCTCCGTGCAGACATGGTTTATTAAACAAGACTGATATCAGAGCAATAACATATTATTCTCACATACACCACGGCAAACCACTAGGTTGAAAGCTAAGTCAACAATTAAGGGTCGTGTGCAGAAGTTGCAAGAAAGGAAAAATGGCGTTTAAATCCGAAATGTACCTATGCTAACTTAACACGATATAAGGATATATAGGAGCTATACAACACCCCCCCATGATCCGAGAACGGACTAAATAAGGTAACAGAAGTGCCATCACATGAGAGCAGAATCCATGTATAAACGAGCATGAATAAAAATTCAATTATAAAAACTAATGCCAAAAAATAGCCCACAAATATAATGTGGCTCAAGCCAATAGGCAAGCAAAAATAAAATGTCTTGACCAAAAGTCAATAAAATCAAGGAAATGCTATCAATCAGCATGTCAATTTGAGGCAGTGTCTATGATAAGACTGTATATGAAAAGTAAGCTGCAACAGCCTCCAGGAGGAAGTCACTGTCCTCATCCGAAAACAGTTCAGCCATCCAATTTAAAAGATGAAAGGAACATACGTGATCTTCCAGCACCGGATCCTCTATAACCATCAGAGGACAGCTCGGTGGTTTCTCAAGAAAACTTAGTTCCAAGAAATTCTGCGCTGCCGACAACACATCCCAGGGACCCATTAGTCCATGTGCCACCGCCAAGGCCATAACCCTTTCGTCAGAACAAACCAACTCGTGAGCAATGATAGGACTCATCAGTTGATTAAAATCGACGTCAGAAGATGCTGGTCCGCAGAGACACAAATCAATGGCCCAAAGGAAATCACAGGTCAGACAGCGAAATACAGGCTGGACACAGGTGAAATAGGAGAACCGAAAAGATAATCCAAACGCCGTGCTTAGAGTCGCCAACGGCAGTGTGCCATAGTAATCAAGCATGCGGTTGCGAAACCGCGTCAGCAGTAGCTGTTCGTGGTCTAGCACAGGAAGGGCATCCATATTTAAAAAGGCAGAAAACCACCAATGCGCCAGCCGCTAATGCAAGCAAAAACGGGAACCCTCCAAACAAGGATGAAAAAATAGAATGGAAGAAAGCAGGGATGACTCCAAAAATCTTCTCAAAGGAAGTCACGAGACCACCGCTAACAACTTTAAAAAAATGTGCTAGGCCCGTTGTGGAGGATGCGTTAAAGATAGAACGGACCATGGCTCCGAAATGCAAGGGCAAATCAGTGTTTAAAAGAGCCTGAACCTCCGTGCGGGTGTTAGCAATGTGAAGCACGAAAGTTTCACGGGCCGAGCTCAAGGCCACCTCTTTCTGGGACAATAGAGCTCTTATTCTAGCCATGCCGCTGAATTCTGCTCCCAAGGTCGGTATCTGTGGCCAAATGGAAGACTCCCTATGTTCACGTGTGGGAGGATAAAGAACATTTCTGCAGCAAATAACTCGCTCACTAACCGTTACTATGAAAGCTATACCTTTAATTAAACCACAGCAGTTTTCATTATTGAGCATTAAATAACTACCATTCTCCAACAATTTAAACGTGGGGATGATAGCAGGAACTGGCGTGCCCTGTAAAACGCAAGCCATATTCGGTCGGTCCTTGTTACATGAACCGTGTAACTGTATGTGTCTGCACATTAAAGAATGATCTGGCGTCTCAGTACACTCATCCCCTGTTAGATAAACCTCTTGTTCATCCTTGAAACATCTGTATGTGTATGGGAGTGACCAGACCTCATGAAGAAAACCGCTACCTAAGGGTTCAAAACGACCTATTGGCACATATTTCATACAATTTGAAAACTTATATAAAGCAAACGGCAGCGTTATTAAACCGTGGATAAGCCACGTAGCAGCAGTGGTCTCTGCCACAGAAAAAGGTAAAGATTCCAATCTTTCAATATGGAGCATAGAAAAGGAAGCATCACGCATTGAAAGCAAGCGTTGTTTGTCTGTCAAATTAAACGGTGCAAATAAAGAGGAAACGTTCATGTATCCCCAGGGAACTTTACCCATTTTTAGAGTCTGTAGTGTCCATGCAAACTGCATGATTGAACGTAATTGATTTTGACCATGGTATAATACAGACACTTCATCATGCACAATATCAACAACAGACGACACAATATTATCTAATGTGTAAATTCTAGAGGAAAGCACGTTAATGCTATTGTCAACCACTGCAAGCACTTTCTCAAGATTTGCCTGATCAATAGCCCTAAGGCGTGAAGCAGCCTCAATTTGTGAGAGTTTCCAAATTTCATTGTAAACACCATATAACCACCTTTTCGACCTGCCACTAGCTGGGCCCTTAATGAAATCATTCAAATCCACGTCTGCATTCAGTTTGGAAAGGTGATACTTAACCGCAGGTAAAGTTGAATGTTTCAGCCAAGCTTGACACAACTTGCCAACTGAGTAAGAGGTGACAGTATGACTCAAATCAAAACGGGGATCAGATCTAACAGTCTTAAAACCGTCAGTTATATTTAAAAATCTCTTTTGGCAAGAATCAGCACTACGGTGCCAAAGCAGCCAACCCTTGGGATTCATACTGGAAATGTTAAAGGAGGAATTCAGAAGCAGAGCCTGTATATCTCTAATGGACAATTTAGTAAAATTACTCCAATTCTCATATTCCTCCAACTCCGGGAAAGACGGGGTGTTTAACCTTTTAGATGTAGCCAATCCAAAGCACGTGGTCTGGGAAATGGTTTCATTTAAAAACCACATATGATTTGGGATGAGAAATGCACGGTGCAAAGCCTCAGTGCCTTGTACCTGCCAGGCCCTTGAGCCCCAAACTGATTTAAGGTCTATGGTATCCTTCCATAACTCATACCCACCAGTAACTAATTGATCCAGGAAGGCCTTTGAATATAACAATTTTGTATATGTAAGTCGAACCTTGGACAGTGGCTGTTTGTGAAATTTAAAATAAAAGGACTCGGGATTGGACTGATTAAAGTCAGTGAAATAAGTATACTTTTTAAGAAACGTTTCTGAACTCCCTTGTGTTGGTGCTGGGCAATGTTCCCACTGAGTAAAATTAACCGCATCCCTTCGGGAAGATGTCTTGTGTAAGAAGTGATTGCCATAATGTTGGTAACAGAACAATTCACCATAATTAGCAGATTCTAAATATAAATCCTCAGCATCAAAAGCAGCATAATATTTCAAATCAGAAAATAAACTTTCCACAGCATTAACATCCCAATCATCAGAACGAATGTTTTGTTTCACCACATCCCCCATATTAACTCTTAGTACATTAGGGACATTAACGACTTCCGTTGGACCATGTATCTGAAAACGAACTGCATCCCACGCGATTCCATCCAGAACAGGCCACGCTGTGATGTTAACCAAAGTCAAGTCTCTTTTTAATCTGTGTGTAGAATGTGAAGAGGAAAGTGGGGCCAAAGTTCCATTCAAATGAGTAATGCAAGTTCTCTCCTCGACATAGTGTCCATTCATAATCCGAAAAAAATAAAACACAAAACCAATTGACATAAAAAGGTAAACTGAAAAAAGGACCAGCCAAATGTATATCCAAGGAGGTATCAAAAAATGTTTTTTAAACAGGCTAGCATATACTGCAATTTTAGAGGGTTTTTTCGAGGCAAGGGAAGCAGAGTCAAATGAAAATCTGGATTCCGTGGCTAAACGAGCTTGTAGGTCAGGCATGGACAAATCAGTGGGGTATGTATAGTCTGTCTCATCAAGGTTAGTTCCTGGTAAATTATTCAATAATGGACTGGAAACAGCAGGTAATTCGATGGCCACCTCAGGTTCATTATTAGAAGCAGTGGGCATAATTGAATTTCTCACAATGGAAGGACAGGAAACAGCCGGTGTCATGCTAAGAAGAATCGGCCACTCTGTGTATCTTGACATTGTCAATAGAAATAAACCTGTTTTCCTTACGACCTGGAAGTGGTGGTAAAATGACTGTTCTTGTGCCCTTCACTCCAAGCACTGGGACCGGAGCTCGATAGGAGGGACCAAACTCTTTCTTGTTGTCGATCTTCTCTCGAACCAGTTCTCCAACTTGGGGTAGCCAGCCAACTACCGGGATCTGCAACGCATCATCCGATGTGGAGGGCAAATGTTCCTTTGCAAGAGTGTCTCTCGTCTTTTGTAGATTCTGTAAAACATTGCAATGTTCATCTGCGTCAAAGGAAGTGGCGCGAACCACCGAGTCTAGACCGTCAAGGTCAGGGACGAACATCTTGATGCCAAAGAGCATTTCGTATGGGGTCCGCCCACCCAGAGACCTTCTAGGGAGATTATTAAGAGCACGCTGCACGCCATAGAGGTGAGCCAGCCAATTTCTGCCAGTGCCTATAACTCGGGCTGTCAAAGATTGCTTTAAATCACGGTTCATTCGTTCAACTACACTATTACCCTCGGGTCTGTAGGGTGACGAAAACTTGACTTGGACCCCCATCGAAGTCATGGCATCCTTATACGCCTTAGAGGCGAAAGCCGGACCCTGATCCGAATGGAAGGTACCACAGGCAAAAATCCCTATAAAGATACGCAAATCTCTGATGACAGTCCGGGAATCAGCGCTGCGATGTGGCCATACCCACACAAAGCGTGTGCATGAGTCAACTGCTACTAAGATGTATTTATACGCAGTATCAGATGAAAATGGACCGCAGTGATCTAAAAAAACACAGCCTAGTGGTTTATTAGAAATGTACAACTGAGTCTGAGGCGGACGCGTAGCAGTTGAAGGTTTAATCTGCTGGCATATGTCACAAAGAAGGACATAATCACGCGTCTGTTTGTACAGTCCCCGCCACCAGAAACGTTGTTGTAGTTGCGTTACAGTGGCTGAGACGCCCGCATGCGCAGACGCCACACCTTCATGAGCCGCTGTAATCAAGTCTGTTCTGCGATCCGAGTTGGGAATCAGCCGTTCCCCAACATCAGGAATTGTCACAAAAGGAACCTTTTCGGGACTTAAGTGGTATTTATACTTCGAAGGGAATCCCGAAGGATGTTTACTTCCCTTCTCAGAGGCAGCAATCGCTGCCAAGATGTCGCTATCAATCTTGGTTTTAGACCTAGTAACTGCTGCAACTAAGTATGTAGATACTGCTGATTTCGCCGCTTCATCAGCAAGCGAGTTGCCAACAGCGTGTACTCCCACGCGCTGATGACCGAGAGTATGAATCACATAAACGAGTGGCAACATAGCCTTAAGCTCGGCCACTCGAACCCAGATCATTTTATGTTTTATCGTGCTACCCTTGGAATCATGAAAATCATTTTGAATCCAAAAGAACAAGTTCTCATTGTAAGACTGGACACAGTAGTAAGAATCACTTACAATTAGAGTAGTAACACTTGGATCTGCGTACTCCAAAGCTAGTAAGAGAGCACGAAGCTCTGCCAATTGTGCGGTGCAATCGCCCAGGGGCAACGTGTGTACCTCCCTGGAAATGAACTCATCATTCAACATAGCACCGACCACAATGGCGCATGCGGAAACGTAGGCATGTTTAGAGCCATGCGCAACCTGCGCCGACCCATCAGTGTAAATGATGCAATGGAAGTCCTCCAAAGGTCGCATCGCCAGAGGAGCAGGGTGAACGAATTCATACTGCAAGAACTCCTGCGACCGTAAGGAAGCGTCAAAAATAAACATGACATCCGCGGATGACAATGACGCAGCCCACTGAATCCACCGAGGGTGCAAAGCTTTAGAATTTGGTACACTGGCTTTCGTGACTGCCTCCAAATGAGGACAGGGTGTTACCACTAGCATGCGTTTCCCCTGTGACAAAGCTCGTTCCTTTAGAATAGCCATCTGTACAGCAGTTAAAACCTTTTCTATGGTGGGAAACCGCATCTCAGCCGAGGTGTACAAGTGTGACTTGTAAGCAATAGGTACTGTGTCACCTTCATTAAAAGTGAGGTAAGTGAAACCCACCGTCCCAGGAATTATTCTTATGACCAGGTTGGTGTGGTTATCACGAGTCAGTAAATATTTAGAAGCGAGCAGATCAGCCTGCAAGGATTGCAAAATGGCTGAATGCTCAGGCAGCCAGCATGATTTTGAGAAAGTTGGTTGTATCAAAGCATACAAAGGCTTGATACGCTGGGCATATTCCGGAATGTAAGTTCTGCCGAAATTCAAAAAGCCCAGTAAGGATTGTAATTTTTTCAGAGTTGTTGGTGCGCGCAATTGTGCGCACTTCTCCAAGAAGTGAGGAGCCAAACCTCTACCTTCATTGTTGAGCTCATAGCCCAAAAACAACACTGTGTGTTCAGCAATGTGCGATTTTGCAAAGTTGAATTTGTAACCCATGTCTGCGAAGTTGCAAACAAGAGAATTAACACGACACAGATGCTCCCAAATATCGTCGTCTGTGAGATATATGTCATCCACATACGAAAAAGCATCAGGGTCGAGTGCCTCCAGAATAGAGACAATTCGAGCGGTAAATACACCAGGACTATTCTTGTAGCCCATTGGAAGACGCCGGAATTGCTTTTGGACTCCAGCGCTTGTAAAACTGGTCCATTGGGAGCTAAAGCTGTCCAATCTGTGGGCATAAAAACCATTGGATATGTCAAGCGTTGTCTTGAAACGCTTACGCACGAGACTATCCACTAGGGCAGAGCCGTGGGTATTCTGTACTGCACAGTTACGGCAATGCGAGTTCAAATGCCGGTAATCCAAAACCAAACGATATGATCCGTCAGGTTTATTCACAGTAAAAAGGGGATTATTCATCGGTGACACACACGTTTCAATAACTCCCTGATATTCCAATTGTTCAAGGATTTCCGCGACGGAAGATTTTGCTTCACGCCGAATGGGATATTGAGGTTGAGGCTGCGGCTGAGACCGCAACGGAATTTCGTGGCAAGGCGACAATTTATCCCAACCACATTGGTTACGGTACAGAGCCGGCGCGAGAGCCCGAGCCCACTCTTCTGCAAAATGCTGCGCATGCTCTTTCGAGACAGTGTTCGCGAAACTGGGTAGGATTACCTCCTCCCCTCGCGGCGCCGCGAGCACAAAAGGCGGGGGCCAGTCAGCCTCCGAAAGTAAAATATCATATGTAGAAGACAGATTCTCCCAAAATACACCTTTAACGGTACGCTGTATGTCACCTTCAATTAACAGGACAATTTCATATAGTCTTTCAGGGGGAGCAAGTCTCGTATCCGCTGTTTCTATCACAACGTAGACCTCAGTCGCTGTCACCCTCAGTAGTGGACGCAGCGCCTCTCTGACTATGGTTATCTCCGCCGCGCTGTCCAGCAAGGTCAGAGCCCACGTCAGATTCCGAAGCCGCGTTCTCACTATCTGTGGCATATCGATGCGCTGTTAAGGCTGCGACTTTCTTTTTCGCAAACTGCGGACGCCTAGGCGTAGAATCCTCCTGCTTCACTGCGCCGTCCGTCTGGCGGGACTGACCACGTCCTTGTTGGCCACCACGTCCACGTCCACCCCCTCCTCCTCCACCGGTCTTGGGAGCCGATGTGTCCTGAAAGGAACGAGGAGAGCGTTGATCAGAACCCTGAAAACGATCAGGCGATTTAATCATCGCGCGGTCGCGCAAATCATAAACTTTTTCGGGTGGCGCAGGAGCTTGTATTGCAGGAAAAGTACCCTGAGTCTGCGTTGTCTGCTTCCCCTGTGTCTGTTTTTTAGGCCAATTTTGTTTCTTGGACTTGGGCTGGGCATCTGTCACTGCAGATTGTCCCTGTGGTTGTTTTTTCTCCTTTACTGGAAAATATTTTAGACCTCTACTTGTGCGGCCAATTGTTTTATAAGCGGCCACCACAATCTTTGCTAACTGGCGGGGTTTGTCGGCATCGGGCAGAGCAGCCAAAGCATTCGACACCTGAAAGTTAACTGCATCTCCTTTAACATTGGAGAGAATGAGATCACTTACAATCTCAAAAGAACCACACAGGCGCATACCCAATTCAACCGCTGCCTCTGGACCGTGATCATTCTGAACACGTCTAACGATTTCAGGCAGGGCAGTCATAGACGGGGTGCCGAAGCACCTTGTATAAACTGCCGCAAATGTTTTTCCCCAGCTGTCACAGTCAGCAAGTTCAGGAGTAATATCCTTCGGTAGAGTAATCGTTAACATTCTATGTTTATCAGCAGGAGTAGAATTCGGAAAAACCGCCTCCAGTTGATCAAACTTCTCTGCTAGCCAGAATGGGAAGTCATCGTTGTCAACAGGACGCGCACCAAAAACCGAATTTACCATCACTGGATTGAGACGCATTCCGCCTCGTTCCATGGGAGCGGCCGCACCCCCCTGGGGACCACCAGGAAGATGTCGACCGATGTATTGCACTAAAGCACGAATCACGGAAATGGAAACTACATGCAGCCTGCGAATTTCAGCCAGGGTGCAAGCCCCGTGATTCGGGTGCGGGGTAAAGCCACCCAACGCAGGCCAATTAGTACCTGGAATTGAGAGTGGACCTAACCTCGCAGGGGACATAGAGTGGGGGAGGGCGCCATCAAACCAAACTCGATGCTGCCAATGATCAATAGGTATTTCCAATGCCCTGTACGGCGTATATTCAGCCGGGACATCCGAGGCGGTGTAGGAGTGGTACAAACCAGAATTAGCGTCCACAGCCGGAAACGTAACCCAAGAGTAAAACAACTCGTAAGGAAACGCCGGATCTGCACTTACCACGAAAATCACAGCCATCCCATCTACTGGGACCTGGTACGTCTGAAGATGGTTGCGTACCGCTACGCGACTATGCTGCGCAATAGCCACCGCTGCCGCCATTACAGAATTGGAAACAAGAAAAAACAAAGAATACTTTGTAGCACAACTGGGTAGTAATTCAAAGAAACCTTTTGAGAAAGAATCAAGCTTGAATAAAGACCTATTTCAAAAAATAGGTAGGTTTCACCGACACCCCGTTTTCCGGAAACGGATGTGAAGGGGTTAAGGCATGAATGATAAACTACTCGAGTGTCATGATATAAGACCACCGAAAACCGTTGGGCGCCATGTTGCAGGGTTTCTGTACTCACACAGAACTGTGCACAGAGGAGTGGAACCTCGGCAAATTAGGATGTCCCAAAACTTACCTTAGCAACCAACTCACCCCTTACCGAGCTAGCTACAGTGTCTCATTGGACATATCAAACACCCAATGTTTAGACAAACCAGAACATGAACTTACAGTACCTCAGGGTACGTGGGACTCATGAACACTCTTTCGTTATATTATCATTACAAACCAGAACATGGAGTAAAGAAGACACATGTGCATTTGAAATGTTTATTTACTAATGCCGTCTTCTCAGGCGCAGTATCTTTGATAATACAAGTATACTTATTATCAGTAGCAAAATTATCAGCATAGTTACTAAGACATAAAAAGCGAATGGTGACAGCATGTTAACATGCTGTAATGAATAAGAGTTAACAACACTTATATCTCACCCTCCCTAACACATATATTATATTATTATCTAAGAAGGTCTCTTTGGGTTGTTTTAGGGCGGGCCCATACCTTAGTGTCCTAGCATGAAGGAATCACATCAGCATACACCAGCTCTCTCTGCATGTGCACCGCATCAAGTGTGTTAACAATTCTCGTGCAAAGCAATATAAATCCCGCCTCAAGCCCAAGTTGGCAAAGGCTGCACTTGTGTTATGACTATGAAGGCGTGGAGATCAGACCTCATAACAATTCCATATCGTGTTGCTCCTGAAACTTCAGCACTCTCCGTGCAGACATGGTTTATTAAACAAGACTGATATCAGAGCAATAACATATTATTCTCACATACACCACGGCAAACCACTAGGTTGAAAGCTAAGTCAACAATTAAGGGTCGTGTGCAGAAGTTGCAAGAAAGGAAAAATGGCGTTTAAATCCGAAATGTACCTATGTTAACTTAACACGATATAAGGATATATAGGAGCTATACAACACCTGCTCGCGCTACGGCACCGCAGGGTTGAGTAAGAGTTGTTAAAGGGGAATACCCATTTGCCCTGACAGGAAGAATGGTCTCTATTTAGGTGGTGGCTCCAGCCAGTGCCAACTAGAGGCCCCCATTTCTAACAGTCCCCCTGTTGGAAACCATCTCTCTGGGGAACCCCACACGGGAAAAGATCCTCATTAGCGCCTGGCTCATAACGGGCGCCATTTTTGTCCTGAGAGGGATTGCCCCCGGGTACTGGATGGAATTGTCGACCAAGACCAGGATGTACCTGTTGCCCATGACTGTCTTGGGATCCAGTGGCCCGACAATGTCCATCACTACCCTTTCAAAGGGTGTCCCCACCACAGCGAACAGTTGGAGAGGCACTTTGACCTTCCTCCCACTCTTGCCACTCGCATGGCAAGTTTGGCAAGACCAACGATGTTCATACGACTGCCTTCGCATTTAAGGCAAGAAAAAGTTGGTGACAAGCCGGTCAAGGGTCTTGTCCTGCCCCAAATGTCCTGCCAAAGGCACGTCGTGAGCCAGACCCAGTAGGAAGGTCCGGAAGCTCTGGGGTACCACCAGCACACGGGCTGATTCAGGTTCTGCGACCTTAGGCTCGCTGTACAGGAGATCATTCTCCCAATAGATCCAATGTGATCCGGACTGATTACCAGTCACCTGGGCTGCAGCCTGCTGCCGCAGACCCTCCAGAGAAGGGCACTCTTTCTGCTCCCGGCAGAACTCCTCCCTGGTGGGACACCGTTCTTGCTGCCAATGGGTCAGCTCAGAGATATCCCCCAGGTTGGCTAACTGCTCCCCTGAAGGCACCAGGGCGTCCCGCTCGAGGTCCACCTCCTCCCGGGTCATGGGAACTTCAGAGGCTGGTTTCCCGCAACCCCTGCCCTTTCTCTTGGTAGGGACCTGGGCCACTGTCTCAGGCTCCGGGTCCCTCTGATCACCCTCTTGGGCTGCCATTGACCGAGTGGACACACATGCCCAATCTGACAACCCCATCTCCAAGTGGGACCTGAGCTCAACATCCTTCCATAAGGACTGCTCGAGGTGGTTACCGAGCAGACAATCAATAGGCATGGAAGGGCTAACAACTTCCCTCAAGGGTCTTGAGACCCCCCCACTCGAAGGGAACCTGTGCCACTAGACACTGGTGCTATGAATTATCGACTGCGATAACCTGGTGGAATGCCCCGGGAACTACCTGCGTCTCAGGGACCAGGTGACACTGGACTGAGGTCACACTGGCTCCAGTACCCCTGAGAGCCTCTGCCCTTTTCACCTTTTCACGTTGATGGTCACCCAGGTGCTGTATTTCTTTGTGTAGGGGGCACCTGGGCTCCTGGGACCATCTCACTGTACCCTAGTGAGATGAGGGTAATTTCCGCTGGGTCTCCACACTCCTGTGGGTATTCCTCTTCCTCCCCAAGCGCTATGCTAGCCAACTCCTTGGACTGCCCACCGGTGGGTGGCTACGCCCCCTTTGAGCATCTGGGGTCCCCCTTCATCTTCCCCACCTGGTCACATGTGAAATGTTTGCGGGGGCCGGGCTCTGCCAGCTTTCCGGTTGCGACCACTTGCGTCTTATCTCTGGGGAATGGGGACCTTTACCCTGGGTGTTATTTTGGGGCCCTTTAGAGAACTCCTGTATTTTACTATTGTCCCTCTACCTTTCTGCTGGGGACCCTGCCCCCCTTTGGCTGAGTCTCCCCTAAACGCTTTCTTGTGGACCCTGATACTCACTCAGTGGTCCACCTCCATAGCAAGCTCCCTGGGGTCAGTCAGCTTACAATCAACTAGGTGCTGGCGCAGACCTGCAAAACATAGACTGGACATGTGCTCCCATGCAATCAAATTGTAGAGCCCCTGATAATCTGTTACATTACTGCCTTTTACCTAGCCATCCAAAGATCGGCAAAACACATCCACACATTCGAACCATGTGTTGGCATCGGACTTCTTACTGGACCTAAACTGGTCCTTGTACTTTTCAGGAGTTAGACTATACTTAGTGAGGAGGGTGTCCTTCATACCTGGATAGGTGAGGTGATATCCCTTATCCAGAGCTAGCTAGAAATCCCATTTATAACATTGGAGGCAGCGGTTGGATGGGGGTGGTGCATCATGTAACTTACGAGTGGTGCTCCAGAACCACGATGCAGGCAGTGGTGCCGATTTCGGCGAGAAGTGGTGTTGTCAGGAAGGCCAAGGCATCGTCATGTAGCGGGGTGGTGCACAGTGCGGGGCCACAGATCGTGGTGTGAGCAGCAGCTTGGTGATGGAGTCAGCAGGCGCCGTCGGTGAGACAAGGGTTGCGGAGCAGCGTGGCGGCAGTGTCCTTTGCGGTGCCAAAGCTTCAGCGTGAAGCAAGGCGGTGCAGTGTGCGGTGCCCACAGGTCGCGGTGCGAGCAGCCGCTCGCTGATGGCATCAGCAGGTGTTGTCGGTGAGACCAGGGTCACGGTGCGTCGTTGATGTTGCATGGCGTTTTAGGACCCGAGTGAACTTTTCCTGATTCATGCCCTTATATAGGTACAATTCACATTGCCCTAATATAGGCATAGAAATCATACCCATATTTAGATACAGCCCATGCAGTCCAAATACAGGCATGGCCGTTCCGAAAAGCCACAACGATTTCTTGGAAAATCGGCTTAAGCAGTCAGGGACACCCCCCTTGCTTGAATATTGATTTGTCCAAGAACTCATGAAGCTTTCAAAGAGCTGCCATTCCTTGATGATGTTATTATGCCCGACTTTACATCAAACCAGCCACCTTCAAGGTATACATATGCCTTCATTTGCTCTAGCAAACACACAGTGGTTCAGAGCAGTTTGACTATATACTTGGCTGATGCAGCTCGCTACAGCAAGTGCCAAAGGAAGCCAACCCTCCAGCTGACGCACTGAGATAGACGCTGTCTTTTCTCTCGCCGAGAAATCCAGCGCCCGTGTTTCCAAGCTCCCCTTGCGGGATGTTGGGAAATCGAGTCCCGAGACAGAGATATCAGACCTCTTTCATTGTAAAACCAAGGTATAGAGATGATTAGACCCTAAAAGAAATCTTGGAAAGATTCTTGGCAAAGAATACTAAACCTATGCTACACCTCACTTACTTCTTCCCTTGTACTAGACTTAGGTTAGGTACATTGGGGTAGGCGTATTTTAGAAACACCAGTTGAGTACTTTTAGTCTTTGTTATTTATGTATGTTATTTTATATGACTTAGAAACCATACAATGCTCTTACAGTATTATTTCATATTACTGTTTACGCTGTACGCAATATACTTTGTGACTTGCATTACAATTGTAGCAGTTTATTTCTTCTGTATGAGAAAGAAGACTGTTCAGTAAATCCTTTTATAGGAAACGCCTGTCTTTCTATTTCTCTACACCTCTGGTGAAACAAAGCATGCACGATTCACTGAGTGAAATACTTATCTATTGTTTCCGCGAATCTAGAGATACATTTATTATTCTTGGGAAACAAAGTTGTCATGTTTATGTGGTTGTCAGAAACTAATCCCTTCTTGTGAATTTGAGAAAGTTTATAGTGACCTCTGAGCTAGTTGGCACTCACAATTAAGTTTAATATATTCGATAGAGACCTAGTCGACCTCAGTCCTACGTCTAATCTATAGGATATATTATTCCAATGCGCAGAGCCTATTGGGAATATAGGAAGTATACCACATTGCGGCGGTGCCCTTTGCGATGCCTTCAGGACACAGGTTTGGCAGGGTCATCGTAGACGTCGTCAGGTCGTAGACTTCGTCAGGTGGCGTTCTTCGGGTGGCAGCACAAAACACACAGGGGCATATTACCAAGGCAGGTGAAATGAAATTATTGCCTCTTTTGCGGCCGTTTTCGGCCGCAAATCGGCGATAATTTCATCACCCTATTAGCAAGCTGTCGCTAACATCAGTTAGCGACAGCTTAAAGGTGATAGCAAGCTGTTTGGGGCCCGCTTTGCATTTCAGCGATATTTATCGCTAATGACATGCAAAGTGGGCGAACCCAACTTGTTAGCGACTGAAAGCAGTCGCCAACATCGCTATCACTTATTAGCAAGGCAGGCGTTGCGATAAAAAAATTTGCGCTAAGCGCGAATATCGCTGGAAACTAATGCCTGCTCAGACCAGTTCTTAACCTGTATATCCAACGGGAGGTGGATATTCAGGTTAAGACCCTATTGGTGTTAATGCCTGAATATCGCTGGATTCAAGCATTTCGCCACTATTGCCGGATATTTTATCGCACTGGAGATAAACGTTGCTAATAGCACGTTATCACTGCGATAAAATCCGGCGATGCTTGGCGATAAAAAAAAATTGCTGAGCATATTTAGCGATAAATATCGCTAGTTGTTGATAATTTGCCCCACAGTCCCCAGTGCTGTGGGTGAAAAAACCTGAAGTCTTTGCTATTCCTGAGAATTCCTGAACAGGGGGCAAGCTCTACCTCAAGCCTTGGAGAGTCTTACCAATTCCGTTGCAGAAAGTCCAGTCCAGACCTTTCATTTCCCAAGACAGAAGCAGCCACTGCAGGTCAGCCCAGCAAAGTGTACATTAAAGCGGTCGTCCTCTCAGCAGTTTCTCCTGCTCTCCTTCTGTGCTGTCTTCTTGATCCAGATAAGTTCTGAAGTTCAGTGGTCTGGGACCCAGCATTTGTACACAAAAATCTTTTGATCTGCCAGGCAGAGGGTGTTGGTGTCCTTACAGAACCAGTTGGGCCTTGGAGACGGCTTTGTCAGAGGCAGACCAGGCCCTTTGAGGTGCAAGGAAATCTCCTCCCTATTTCCCCATAGTAACCCAGGTCTATTTAGCCCTTTCAAAACCAGGAGGGCAGAAAGCAAAAACTCCGGGGAAACACCCCAAAAGATGTCAAGTTTAACCCCTTCAACGCGGCACGAATTCTCCCGCTGTGCTGAAGGTTCTATTGGGCCAACTGACTCATGACGGAACCGTTTCGTCATGAGCACAGGCCAACCGACGCTCATGACAGAACTGTTCAGTCATGAGCATCGAAGAGGTTAACACTTTGTGAAAACGTCAGAGGAAAGAGGAAAATGGGGTTTGACCTATTTTCCGGGGGGATATGGATCATGTGTTCAGAAAGGGGGCTGCCAAAAGAGCGGTTGCTGCGCTCCTCATGCTACGCGCCTGCTCAGGAGCTGGCATGGTTAATGTGTGGGCAGAGGTGGGCGGGGATCCTCTGTGGGTCTGTGCGCCTGTGGTGTGTGCACTGGGCAGGCTGATGGCCCTGGACACAAGGCCAGGTGTGAGAATCATAGCGGCAAATCGTGTCAGCACCTCAGAACTGAGGCACAACACTTTCAGAGAAATGTGCGGGCCTGTCTTATTCATTATACAAATTAGAGCACACTGGGGCACAAACAGATGGGGGAAGACATGTGCAGATGAACTCAGCTCTGCTCCTTTGTAAGTCTCGAGGATGTGTCCAAGATCCTGGGTAACTTTTTAAAGATGCAGCTTCACAGGAAGCAGCTGTCTGTGCGATCATTGAGGAGGAGGGTGGACTGTTTTCAGCCCTCTGCCATCTTAACAGAAGAAAGAGACTGCATGGTGCAGCAAAAAGCTTCATGCACACTAATATACAGTTTTGAATTTTACTTTGAATGCCAAGTGACTGGTCTAACTGCTTGAGCATGTTTAAAATGCACCATAAATAAATGGATAGATTGATAAATAGATTCATAACTAAATAGAACAACATGTAATGTCATCCTTAGTACGTTTTACTCTCAATCACTGTTTCCAGGTTATCTATACTGTTTCCAGGTTATCTATCCTTCTCTATGTAGACCTGCCTTTGAATCTCATCCACTGCTAAATACATAAATGTAGCATTCCCTTCACACCATTTATTAGTAATTACAGCACTGACTGTGCCATTACAATACAAGACGGAAGACACACAACTGTCTGTGACAGTCTTATAAAAAGTTGACTGTAGTTTTTATACTCTTCTAAGTAGTGCTCACAAGTTATTGAATGATGACAACCAGTGATCCACCAAACTCTTCACCCCTCTTCCTCGTTTTATGCACTCCTTGTGCCTCCTTCTGCACCTCTGTTGCTTCTTTCTAGACATCTGTTGCTTCTTTCAGCAATTCTCTTGCCTCTTTCTGCACTTCTCTTGCAAGTTTCTGCACCCCTCTTGCCTCTTTCTGCACCCATCTTCCTTCTTTGTGCAACTCTCTAGCCTCTTTCTATAGCGCTCTTCCCTCTTTCTGCAACACTCTTGCCTCTTTTTGTACCTCTGTTTCTTCTTTCTGTACTTCTCTTGCCTCTTTCTGCACCATTCGCTCCTCTTTCAGCATCTTACTTGCTTCTTTCTGTACTTTTCCTCTTTCTTTCTGCACTCCTTGTGCATCCTTCTGTACCTTTGTTGCTTCTCTTGGGTCTTTCTGTACTGCTCTTGCCTCTTTAAGCATCCCTCTTCGAGCACCTCCTTTGCTTCTTTCTGTAGATCTCTTGCCTCTTTCTGCACCTCACTTGCCTCTTTCAGCACCTCTGTTGCATTGTTCTGCAGATTGGTTGCCTCTTTCTGCACCCCTCTATTCTCGTTCTGCACCTCTCCTGCCTCTTTCTGCACCCCTGTGCCCTCTTTATGCACCTCTCTTGCCTCTTTCTGTACTTTTGATGTGTCTTGTTTCACTTATCTTGCTCTTTCGGCACCATTTGCACCTCTTTCAGCACCTCTGTTACTTGTTTCTGTACTTCTCTTCCTTCTTTCTTCATCTCTCTTGCTTCTTTCTGCACCTCACTTGCCTCTTTCTGTTCCCCTCTTTTCTCTTTCTGTACCTCTTGTGCCTCTTGCTGCACCCCTGTTCCCTCTTTCTATTCCTCCTTTGCCTCTTTCTGGACCTCTTTTGCTTCCTTCTGCACTTCCCTTCCTTATTTCTGCACCTCTCTATCTTCTTTAGCACCACACTTGCCTCTTTCAGCACCTCTTTTGCTTTTTTCTGCAGATCTCATGCCTCTTTTTGCACCCCTCTTTTCTCTTTCTGCACCTTTCTTGCCTCTGTCTGAACCCCTGTTCTCTCTTTCTACACCTTTCCTGCCTTTTTCTTCCTCTCTCTTGCCTCTTTCTGTACCCCTGTTGCCTCCTTCTGCACATTTCTTGGCTCTTTCTGCTCTTCTTTTGTCTCTTTCTACACCTCTGCTGCCTCTTTGTGTACCTCTGTTGCCTCTTTCTGTACTTTTCTTGCTATTTATGCACCCTTCATGCCTCTTTCAGCACCTCTGTTACTTCGTTCTGTACTTCTCTTCTCTTCCTTCTTTCTGCACCTCACAGGCCTCTTTCAGCACCTCTGCACCCATGTTCCCTCTTCCTGCACCTTTCCTGCCTGTTTCATCGTATCGATTGCCTCTTTCTGTACCTCTGTTGCCTCTTTCTGCAAATGTATGTCCTCTTCCTGCATCCCTTTTGCCTCTTTCTGCACCTCAGTTGCTCCTTTCTGCACTTCTTTTGCCTCCTTCTGCATCTCGGTTGCTTCTTTCTAAGCATCTGTTGCTTCTTTCAGCAATCCTCTTGCCTATTTCTGTACTTCTCTTGCTTGTTTTTGCACCCCTCCTGCCTTTTTCTGCACCACTCTTCCCTCTTTGTGCCACTCTCTAGCCTCTTTCTACACCTCTCTTCCCTCTTTCTGCACCACTCTTGCTTTTTTCGTTACCTCTGTTGCTCCTTTCTGCACTTCTCTTACCTCCTTCTGCACCCTTTGTCACTCTTCCAGCAACCCTGTTGCTTCTTTGTGCACTTTTCTTGGGACTTTCTGCAATGCTGTTGCCTCGTTCCGTAATCCTCGTGCCTCTTTGAGCACCTCTTTTGCTTCTTTCTGCACTTCTCTCTCCTCTTTCTGCTCCGATCTTACCTCTTTGTGCACCTCTTATGCTTCATTCTGCACTTCTATTGCCTCTTTCTGCACCTGCCTTGCTTTTACATGCATCTGACTTTCCTCTTTCAGCACCTCTGTCGTTTTTTTCCTGCAGATCTTTTGCCTCTTTCTGCACCTTTCCTTCCTGATTCTGCACCTCTCTTGCCTCTTTCTGTATCTGTGTTGCCTCTTTCTGCACATTTATTGCCTCTTTCTGCACCCCTTTTGCCTCTTTCTGCACCTCTGTTGCTCCTTTCTGCACTCGTATTGCCTCTGTATGCACCTCTTTTGCTTCTTTCTGTACCTCACTTTCCTCTTTCAGCAAATCGGTTGCCTTTTTTCTGCAGATCTCTTTCTCCTTTCTGCACCTCACTTGCCTCTTTCGGCATCTCGGTTTCTTTTTTCTGGAGATCTATTGCCCCTTTCTGTACCTTAATTGACTCTTTCAGCACCTTTGTTGCTTTTTCTGCAGATCTCTTGCCTCTTTCTGCACCCCTCTGTCGTAATTTGACAATGGCCGAGTTAGCGCTTAGCTGTGCTACACGTTTTCCCGCTTAACTTGGCTATACTTGGAAACGCCATCTTGTTTGTTACGGCGGCCATCTTAGATCATGAGCGGCCTCGTGGCCAGCGTGCCCTTTAGTCCGTTGTCCGTACCATTGACCACTCGAGTTTGCCCAGCAACAGGCTATTTTTAGTAACGGTCAAGCCTGTGCATGCGCAGTCTCAACTGACCAGTCACCCCTCAGGAATGTGCCGCCAAACTGACCAGCGGGGTTGTAACCCCTCCAATGAGCTGGCTGTGTTCCAAAAATGACCATATATGTACATACTGCTCTGTAACTCTGTACCGCCTATCTTTTTATTACCTGCATATTGTATAAAAGAACGGGTCACACCGATGTTCGGTGTGATACTTCTTGCATTACCGAAGGGTGCTGTAGGAATGTACCACCACCCCATGGGGTCTTAATAAACTTGTTCTTTGTACTTTTCAGTTTCCGTGCCAACAGTTCTTTCAATGTAAGTGGGTTATCTTCGGAACATGTAGGCCTTGGGAACCCGATACAACAAATTGGCGACCACGAAGGGACTCATCGGCGACTCGGATGCCCGAAGGAGAGGTCGTGACGAAGGTTTGGAAACTCGCCATGGACGCGTACTCTGCCACCGAGTGACCCGAGTCTTGGCACCCGCGGTGTTTCTTCCTTTCCTTCTGATCTGACCTTCCAGGTGGCGCCGGTCTCCGACTGAGTTCCTGATCGTCTGCGTTGCTGGATAAAGTGCCGTTTGGCTGATTCGATTAAAAGACCTTGGCAGTTGGAATCTGGACCTTTGAGACTTGGGTAAGATTTGTGATCGGTAAGGTAGTCTGCGGACGCTTACTGAAGTTCTGTGATTTGTGATCGGTAAGGTAGTCCTCGGATGCTTGCCGAAGTTCTATGATCTATGATTTTGATTTGAGTTAGCTAACATTTGTGAATTTGTGAATTTGTGACCTTTGAATTTATATGTGTAGTGCATTTCACATAGGCAGGCATGTAGAGATGTTTCTCTAATTTAGTTTTTTTCCTCTGAGCGGCACGTTTGTGTGAAGTACTGTAAGTGCCATTTTATACAGTATCACGCTTTCGTGATACTTTTTGAACATGCCTGTTTTCAGCACACTCCGAGGGATGTGCTGTCTTGGAAATGGTACCTCAATTAGGTTAGCGGAATCACAGCCGGCTCCCCCAGAAGGAACTCCAAATCGGGAGATGTACATCAAATTCGGCCTTCCCCCTATAATGTACAGTAAATTATGGCATAAGTATACTAGAACAGATCCCGAGTTACAATGGCCTCTACATGGGTCGTTCGACTTGCGAAAGGTTCAGTTTGTGGAACAATGTTTGTTTCAGCGAAGGTCTAGACAAAATATGTTTGATTGTGTGCGAATGTGGGAGAAAGCGGTGCGTGAACGAATGAAGCGTGAGGTTGCCTTGGCGGACAAAGAGCAGCGCAAGGCTGCTCAGGATAAGGCTTTACAGCTTGAGGAAAAGGAGGCGCAGGAGAAGTAAGAGAGGGAGGAACGGGAACGTAAATTGCAAACGACTGGTCAATTCCCTATTCGTCGACCGCTTTATCCTGTCCTTAATAATGAAATTGATGATTTTTCATTGCTAGATCGATCACCGCCTCCGTACGTCTCACCTACGGCTCCAACTGCAGACTCTGATGACGAAGGACAGGATAAGCCAGGAAAAAGGGATGCGTCTGGTGTCAGGTTTTCTGCGGAGAAATCCGCAAATTTAGTTGGGCTGGTAAAGTGAATACGAATTGTGTTACTCAGGCTGAAGTTGTTGTTGAAAGGGGTAAATGGACAGACCAAGAATTACTGTATTTTTTGGCTACTTTGGCAGATGAAGTTGTTGCTGCATACCGTCAATTTTCGGATACGTTAGAATCTAAGGTTGTGTCAGTTCACCGTGAGAATTTGGAAAAAGGTGTATTTGATCTTTCAGATGTCGATGCCTTTTACAAACAACTGATCCAGCTGCGGGATGAGACGTCCAGATTGCGAGACGAGCGGAAAAAGAATAAGGAGTCCGGGCCGGAGTCTACTGGGCAATCTAAGGAGTGTTCTCTCCGGGGTTCAGATAAGAGTTCTACAATGCATGTTATGCCTATGCGCGAAGCCGCACCTTTGTATGTTCCGCCTAAAGGGGAAGGTACGGATGATGATAAACTGTCAAAGGATGCAAAGGGATATTTTGTATATAATTGGGTGTACACGCCCTGGAATAGAGCGGATGTTATGGCGTTAAAAAATTATTTGCCTGATCTTCGTAAGAACCCGGCGGCATTTTATGAAGGGGTTGAAGGGGCTATTTCGTCCTGCGTTATGACTTTGGTCGATATAGATTTGTTTTTTGGGTTAATTCTTCCGCCTGACGTGTGGAGACAAATTCGTAAGAATAATGATGAAATAATACTTGGGGGAACATGGAAGGAAATAAATGCAGCTGATTTAGATAGGGAACCGGCATGTAAGCCATGTCAGTTGATTTTAGACCTCCCGGCGGCTATTTTGGTTAAATTAAAAACGCTCGTCCCATCTAAAAAGCCAGATGAAACGGTTTCAGATTTCTTTACACGCTTCGAAGAGGCGTTTCATGATTACAGTGGTAAATCGTTAACAGATGATACGGGCAGGCATTTGTTTGTAGATAAGTATGTGGCTAATCTCCTGCCGGAGATTGCGAAAAGATTGAAGTCGAGTGAAAGTTCCTGGGCCACGGCGACCCCTGCGTCTTTGTTGACTATGGCTCAGTATTACGAGCGGCAGGAATTGGAGGCTAAGGAAAGTGTTGATAAGAAAGCGAAAGAGTTGAAAACGAAGGTGATGTTTGTGAGAAGTTGGCCTGGTATATAATGCTCACTAATTCTTAGTGATCACTTTGTACCATGCCAAGCAACCCTTATGATGATGGTTGTAATTCAACCTTGTAGACCAGTTATCCTAGTGGTAACGTGGACAAAGCAGTCTTAGGCTAAACTCTGAAAGGCATGTGAAGCCAGCTGTTATACCATACACAACCCCCTTGAATACCAAATGAAAGGGACACCACACAGATATATATTGAAAATATATATTGATTTATTAACTATAAAATCCCCTGGACTCTTTATGAGCACAGAAGCACAAGCGTTAAATCACAAGACAGTTTAAAATACACAAAAGTTGCACAATATGGATGAGCCCTAGGGGCCACCTAAACCATATACTAAGAAAGTGGTATAAGAGATACCAAAAGGAAAGGGAACCGGCCTAGGGCCTTGGGAATCGCTGGAGCTATTCGAAACTAGCAATGATTAAGTCGGGAAAGGCCCACGGGACTCGGGTGCAGTGTTCAAAGTGCACGCACTTTCCAATGCAAAGTCTATGGTGCGTAAAAAGTACACAAAGTTAGTTTAAGGGCACTTTCGCTGAACCTAGAGGAACAAAACTTAAGACACAGACCCTAGAGGTGTGTACCAGTGTAGGGACACCGGCGTTGCAATGTTACCTCACCCACAGGAAGTGGGTGCACAGGGTCGAAGTGGCGTCGGGTTTTGACACGCAGGTTCTTGGCGCTTGACGCTGAAGATGCTGCAGGCGATGTGAAGGAGAAGTGTCCGGTGGATCCAAGGGTGGATCTGAAGTGGTGAAGACCTGAAAGCAGAGGGGACAATGTTCAAAGTCACTGACCAGTGACCACCGTGGAACCAGATTGGAACCAGGCAAAGTCGGGTGCAAACAGGTGATGAGGTATTGCTTCTCTCTGCAGCCACGTGGACACGAAGAGGTCAAGGACGTCCAGGAGTCGATCACAAGCTGTCCCTCGAAGGCTCTAGCTGATGGCGGTGTCGGCAACTCGATTGAAGCAAACAAGCCTTGGCTAATGCAAGCCACGGGGAAAGTAAAAAAGGCTTATTACTCGGACCAGCAAGGTCAGAGCGGGTACTCCTTTCTACAGGAGCGAGGGCAGGTCTGGAGCAACCAGACCCACAGTGTAAATTGTAGGTTTCGTCACCAAGATGGCCGCTGATCACGTGACAAGCGGCCGGGATGGCGAGTCGAGTGGCACAAAGCAAAAGGGCCCCACGCAGATTGTGGAGATGCTGGAGGGCTGATCTTTGGTGCAAATGCTGCTCGGTTGTGGGGCTTCTTAAACCCCAAAGCACAGAGTCGAGGGTGCCTCGGGTGCTGCGCAGTCAGCGTCTCGGGGGTCTTTCAAGATGTCCGCTCCCACGTCTCTCGGTGCCTCCACGGGTCCCTTCTTTGCAGGGACTGTGGATCGGGCTGTGAGAAGTCTGGGAAACTGGGTCTTGTTAGGCTCTGCACTCGGGCTCCGGCGGAAGGCGGCGGCAAAGCAGACGTCGAGGTGCTGGGGGATGCCTGTGTTCACAGGGTGGCCCCTCCTAGGCCACAAGGGAGATTCTCTTCAGTCTTCTGTGCAGCAGAATGTCGAAGTCCAGTCTTCTTCTTGTTTAAAGTTGATTTCAGGATGATCTCAGTTGCATTGGCACTGCTCCCACTCTTATTCCAATCTGAGGGGTGGATCTCCTGCTAGGTCCCTCCCCTATGGGTGGGACCAGGAAGGGGGGTGGTTACACCCCCTTTCCTTTGTCCAGCTCCTCGCCAGGACTGGGGCTGGAAAGCCCCAGAACCGGTTTGGGCTGGCTTATGCACAGGGACACCTTGTGTGCCCCAGGCATGTCTCAATCTATTCAGCCCTGTCCTACCCAATACACAAAACCCTGTCTGGGGTGGTGCTCGCACCTCCCCAGGCAGGAAACCCTTTGTCCAGGCCCTCCTCGCTGGAAGGACTCCCTGCAGCAGGAGGTCAGACATGTGTCTGTGGTGGCAGCATCCATTTTGTGATGCTGAGGCTCTGGTTAACTTTAACCGGGGTTAAGGCTACACACATGTCGTGTCCCTCTAGAAGGGTGGAATGCTATCCCCGTCGACAGAACTGTCGAGGGGATAGTATTCCAATTCGTATGACACCTTACTCGACATGTTTTGATAAAGCCAAACCAAAGATAGCATATAACCGCGAGGATTATAATGCACTTAAGAGTATATGGTATGGCAATATCCCAGAACAGCTTAGGGAGTGGTTCCCGACAGCTGCAGACAGGCTCAGCTCACGCTAGAGCACCATCTCACATATTTCCAAGCACTCTGCCTCCAGGATTGATGAGGCCTTCCATAGGAGTGGCTGATAGGAACATATGTGTCCAGTTTAGGGTTAGGCACAGACATACTGTACCTAAGTAAGAGGTGATTACACCAACTTACCCCAGCTGAGTGATCAGCCAGTTGTGTCAAATATGGAGGCCAGGCCAGGGGTGGCATAATACATGCTGCAGCCCCTGGTAGGCCTTGGCTACACCTATGCCCTGGGTACCTATGGTACACTGTTACAGGGGCCTATAAGGTGAACCAATTCCAAGTGTTTTATGCACCTAAGGTACATGGAGTCCATTTTAAGGAGAGAGCAATCGGCCTGGGGCCCTGAATAGCAGGATCCCAGGCCAACTAAGTCAAAAACCAGCTAAACACCAGGCAAAAAGTTTGGGGGTAACCATAGTCAGATATCCACCTTCCTACATAACCCCCCCCCCCCCCAAACGAAAGGAGATAAGGCTATCCTTGACCAGGTAAGCCTATATTGCCTAAGTGGCCGTATAAGGAAGTACCAGCTCTGGCTTGGTAACCCCCTGTCTCATGGTCCACTAAGCAATCCCTCACCCTAAGGGCATCTGAGGGTCTCCACCATAGGGAATCTCTACCTGTGGTGTGTCTTTGCAAAGTCAAAGGCTGGTGTTGGGATGGAGTACTGAAGTGAGTTTCCTCTGTAGGGCTCAGCTTCCTCCAATCACTCTCCACCATGTGTGCCTTTCTTTCTCTGACTGAGTTGCACTGTGCTCTCAGGGTCAACCTCTGGCTACCTAAAGCTGGAGGCTGAGTCCCTCTGTTTGGCTTACTGGAGGGACAGTTCAGGTTTGGGCCCTTAGGGTCCCAGGTTTGGCTGTGCCCAACAATATCCATCTGGGGGAGGTCCCTAACTACTTTTAAGGGGGATCCCTCAGGAGTTTTTAAAGTTTGCACCTCACTAGGGCTACTAGTTTCGGTGCCCCTAATCTGCTGATGGGGGTGCTTTATTTGACAGGGGGCCCTTTGGGTCTCACTGTCCTTCTTGTCCTCTGCAGCCCTGGGCTAAGTAAGGCAAGGTAGAGAGGGGCAGGTTACCTGCTCCAGACTGGGTCCCACCTGAGAAGGGTCCACTGCCATCAGAGGCTCTGTCAGGCCAGGCCTACCAACCTCTGGGACAGTTCCTTCATCAGGGGTAAGATCAGTTCCCTGAGGAGGCGGATCCTTTCCTAAAGTCTGGTGGGAGGGAGATTTCTCTTCCTCCTCAATGCTCTCTGTTTGGGTGGAGTGATCCATCATTTCAGGCTTCACTACCCATGTATCAGTTTGAGTTTGGGCTGTGGCCATCACAGCCCCACCAACCTTTTCAGGAGGAGACTCAGTTTGGGTATGGGCTGTTACTAGTACAGCCCTGCTACTCTTTCCAGGAGGGAAGTTATCTAAAGATGGGGCTGAGGTTTGCTCAGCCCTCCCAACCTTTTCAGGAAGGACATCTCGAATTGGGGCTGTAGCCATTACAGCCCCACTAACCTTCCCATGGAGATTTACCATTCTAGAATGGGTTTGCTGTTCAACCTCAGCCCAGGCTGAGATTTCCAAATCATTACCCAGCAGGCAATCTACAGGCAAGTTTGCTGACACTGCCACTCTCTTTGGGCCAGTGACACCTCCCCAGCTAAGATTGACTACTGCCATGGGATGATTGGTTTCTATGCCATCAATGTTTGTCACCTGATATCTGGCATCAGGTAAAAGTTGCCTTGAGGGGACTAGACATTCAGCCACCATGGTGATGCTAGCCCCTGTGTCTCTGAAGGCCTCAACTTTCAAGCCATTGATGAGGGGCTCCTGTCTATACTTGCTCAAAGTGTTTGGGCAAGCTGTGAAATTGGCAAACCCCATGCCAGTCTCATAGACAAGAGTATCTGAGTTAGGGGACCTGGATAGGCCAGGGTCCACCTGTCCTCCAAAAGTAAACCCACCCAAATTCTTGGGGGTGCTCCCACCACCTGGGGGACCACTGCTAACAGTGACAGGAGGTGTTGGAGCCTTACCTGGAGGTATATTCTCCTTATTGCCATTCTTGGGACAACAGCTATCTGTTTTGTAATGCCCCACCTGTTTACAGGTATGACAATACGGCTTTTTCTGGGATGTAGAAGTGTCTTGGGACCCACCCCCATTCTTGGAGTTTTGGGGCCCTGGGGAAGTCTTTTCCTTACTTTTATCCCCACCCTTCTCTTGAGGCTTGGTAGTCTCTTTCTTTTGGTCACCACCTTGGTTCTTAGGCCTGATCCTGGTTCTGACCCATTTGTCTGCCCTCCTACCCAATTCTTGTGGGGAGGTCAGATCAGAGTCAACCAGGTGCTGATGTAGAAGCTGATTTTGACAATTACTTAAGATTTGCTCTCTCATAATTAAATTATACAATCCTGTATAGTCAGTAACCTTACTTCCCAGCAACCAGCCCTCCAGAGCCTTAGTGGCACATTCAACAAATTCAGACCAGTCCTGAGTCTGTGTCTTCTGGGTATCTCTGAACATTAACCTGTACTGTTCAGTGGTTAAGCCCAACCCATCAATCAGAGCACTCTTCAGGACCATGTAGTTTCTAGAATCCTCATCACTAACTGTGAGGAGTCTGTCTCTGCCTCTGCCTTCAAAGGAGAGCCACAAGATTGCTGCCCACTGCTCCTGAGGGATCTGCTGTACCATGCAGGCTCTCTCAAGTGCAGTCATCCATTTGTGGATATCATCCCCAGCTTTGTAGGGGGGCACAATCTTACTCAGGTTTCTTGTATCAAAGGACCTGTCTTTATCCTTCTGGATATTGCTGCCACCAGTGGATCCTAATCCACTCTCTCTAGGCTGTCTTGCTCTAACAAGTTTCTCTTGGGCCAGGGCAATTTCTAACTCTTGTCTCTGGACTCTCAATTCAGCCTCTCTAATTTGAGATTCTCTCAATTTGGCCTCATGTTCCCTTCTCTGAGGGCTAGTCATCCTCTTTCTGGAGTGACCATGAGAACCTCTAGAAGCATGGGAGTTGTCAGAGTCACCTGAGTGAGTCCTTCTCCTCCTAGGCTTCTGGTTAAGTCCACCTGGGGGTCTGAATGGGTTGTTACCTGATTCATTCCCAAGTAAGCTTAAGTTAGCCTGGTTCAGTCTACTGACCAGCACCTGACTATTTCTGTCATCATCTGACTCACTGCTTTCCACCTCTTCCTCTTCCTCTTCCTCCTCATCTACCTGAGGAGCTCCAGTGGCGGAGGCTTCCTCATCTACCAGGATGATAGGACCAGGGGTGTCTACAGTGTCATCCTCTAAAGGATGGCCTCCTTCAGCATCCCCTGTGGGGTTTGCCTTAGAGGGCTTTAGAGTCTCAGACTGGTCTAAGAGCTCTCTTAGGTGGTCTGTAGTAGGGGAAGGCCCTGTCTTCAGACCCCTTAAGACACAAAGCTGTCTTAATTCCTTAAAGGAAAAAATAGCAAATTTGGATGGTGCCCTTGGAGGGTCACTCTCAACAGGGATGTTCCCAGTGGAACCCTCTGCTCCAGACATTGCTCTAGTGTGGGTGGATGTGTTGCAATCTACCTACACTGGTGTTTACCTACTAAACCTATCTAGTAGTTGTAGCTAGGTTGTGCTACTCCCTTTGCTCTACAACAACTAAGTTCAGTAGAACTTAAGTATACTAGTCTTGTTTTATATGTACCTAGCAGGTACCTGTATGATCTTTCAAATGAAAATCTCAAAGATTGTAATGGTAAAACAACAGCAAGCTCAGATCCCAATCCGCTGCTCACCAATGTGAGAAGTTGGCCTGGTATATAATGCTCACTAATTCTTAGTGATCACTTTGTACCATGCCAAGCAACCCTTATGATGATGGTTGTAATTCAACCTTGTAGACCAGTTATCCTAGTGGTAACGTGGACAAAGCAGTCTTAGGCTAAACTCTGAAAGGCATGTGAAGCCAGCTGTTATACCATACACAACCCCCTTGAATACCAAATGAAAGGGACACCACACAGATATATATTGAAAATATATATTGATTTATTAACTATAAAATCCCCTGGACTCTTTATGAGCACAGAAGCACAAGCGTTAAATCACAAGACAGTTTAAAATACACAAAAGTTGCACAATATGGATGAGCCCTAGGGGCCACCTAAACCATATACTAAGAAAGTGGTATAAGAGATACCAAAAGGAAAGGGAACAGGCCTAGGGCCTTGGGAATCGCTGGAGCTATTCGAGACTAGCAATGATTAAGTCGGGAAAGGCCCATGGGACTCGGGTGCAGTGTTCAAAGTGCACGCACTTTCCAATGCAAAGTCTATGGTGCGTAAAAAGTACACAAAGTTAGTTTAAGGGCACTTCCGCTGAACCTAGAGGAACAAAACTTAAGACACAGACCCTAGAGGTGTGTACCAGTGTAGGGACACCGGCGTTGCAATGTTACCTCACCCACAGGAAGTGGGTGCACAGGGTCGAAGTGGCGTCGGGTTTTGACACGCAGGTTCTTGGCGCTTGACGCTGAAGATGCTGCAGGCGATGTGAAGGAGAAGTGTCCGGTGGATCCAAGGGTGGATCTGAAGTGGTGAAGACCTGAAAGCAGAGGGGACAATGTTCAAAGTCACTGACCAGTGACCACCGTGGAACCAGATTGAAACCAGGCAAAGTCGGGTGCAAACAGGTGATGAGGTGTTGCTTCTCTCTGCAACCACGTGGACACGAAGAGGTCAAGGACATCCAGGAGTCGATCACTAACTGTCCCTTGAAGGCTCTAGCTGATGGCAGTGTCGGCAACTCGATTGAAGCAAACAAGCCTTGGCTAATGCAAGCCACGGGGAAAGTAAAAAAGGCTTATTACTCGGACCAGCAAGGTCAGAGCGGGTACTCCTTTCTACAGGAGCGAGGGCAGGTCTGGAGCAACCAGACCCACAGTGTAAATTGTAGGTTTCGTCACCAAGATGGCCGCTGATCACGTGACAAGCGGCCGGGATGGCGAGTCGAGTGGCACAAAGCAAAAGGGCCCCACGCAGATCGTGGAGATGCTGGAGGGCTGATCTTTGGTGCAAATGCTGCTCGGTTATGGGGCTTCCTAAACCCCAAAGCACAGAGTCGAGGGTGCCTCGGGTGCTGCGCAGTCAGCGTCTCGGGGGTCTTTCAAGATGTCCGCTCCCACGTCTCTCGGTGCCTCCACGGGTCCCTTCTTTGCAGGGACTGTGGATCGGGCTGTGAGAAGTCTGGGAAGCTGGGTCTTGTTAGGCTTTGCACTCGGGCTCCGGCGGGAGGCGGCGACAAAGCAGACGTCGAGGTGCTGGGGGATGCCTGTGTTCACAGGGTGGCCCCTCCTAGGCCACAAGGGAGATTCTCTTCAGTCTTCTGTGCAGCAGAATGTTGAAGTCCAGTCTTCTTCTTGTTTAAAGTTGATTTCAGGATGATCTCAGTTGCATTGGCACTGCTCCCACTCTTATTCCAATCTGAGGGGTGGATCTCCTGCTAGGTCCCTCCCCTATGGGTGGGACCAGGAAGGGGGGTGGTTACACCCCCTTTCCTTTGTCCAGCTCCTCGCCAGGACTGGGGCTGGAAAGCCCCAGAACCGGTTTGGGCTGGCTTATGCACAGGGACACCTTGTGTGCCCCAGGCATGTCTCAATCTATTCAGCCCTGTCCTACCCAATACACAAAACCCTGTCTGGGGTGGTGCTCGCACCTCCCCAGGCAGGAAACCCTTTGTCCAGGCCCTCCTCGCTGGAAGGACTCCCTGCAGCAGGAGGTCAGACATGTGTCTGTGGTGGCAGCATCCATTTTGTGATGCTGAGGCTCTGGTTAACTTTAACCGGGGTTAAGGCTACACACATGTCGTGTCCCTCTAGAAGGGTGGAATGCTATCCCCGTCGACAGAACTGTCGAGGGGATAGTATTCCAATTCGTATGACACCTTACTCGACATGTTTTGATAAAGCCAAACCAAAGATAGCATATAACCGCGAGGATTATAATGCACTTAAGAGTATATGGTATGGCAATATCCCAGAACAGCTTAGGGAGTGGTTCCCGACAGCTGCAGACAGGCTCAGCTCACGCTAGAGCACCATCTCACATATTTCCAAGCACTCTGCCTCCAGGATTGATGAGGCCTTCCATAGGAGTGGCTGATAGGAACATATGTGTCCAGTTTAGGGTTAGGCACAAACATACTGTACCTAAGTAAGAGGTGATTACACCAACTTACCCCAGCTGAGTGATCAGCCAGTTGTGTCAAATATGGAGGCCAGGCCAGGGGTGGCATAATACATGCTGCAGCCCCTGGTAGGCCTTGGCTACACCTATGCCCTGGGTACCTATGGTACACTGTTACAGGGGCCTATAAGGTGAACCAATTCCAAGTGTTTTATGCACCTAAGGTACATGGAGTCCATTTTAAGGAGAGAGCAATCGGCCTGGGGCCCTGAATAGCAGGATCCCAGGCCAACTAAGTCAAAAACCAGCTAAACACCAGGCAAAAAGTTTGGGGGTAACCATAGTCAGATATCCACCTTCCTACAATGTTGGCACAGGTTCGCGGAACGCAATCTAGAGGGAATGATAGAGGCAGACGAGGAGGGGGCAATGCGTTGTACGGGTGTACGGATATAGCGGAGGATCAATGTGCTTACTGTAAGAAGTTTGGACATTGGGCTGATGATTGTCCGGTACTTCGTGAGCAGCGTAGTCAGCGTGGTAGAGGAGGTGGAAGGTCGAGGGGAAGTTACTCGGGAGCGAGAGGTAGTGGAGGTGATCGTAGCAGGTTTGAAGAGAGGGGCCGTGGCCAGGATGAACGTAATACGTTTGATAGACGGAACCAGTATCAGATATCAGAGGGCGAGAATGTGGAACATCAGGATTATGTACATGCATAGGATTGCGTAGGATGGGGTACGGAATCAGTTGAAGTGCCAGTAGATCAGAGTGGTCCATATGTATCAGCGGGCATCTTGGGTTCTACTGATCAGTTTCTAGTCGACACAGGAGCTACTCGTAGCGCTTTGTCTAAAAATTTGGTTCCGAGGGCTCCCCTGTCTGGCGATATGATAACATGTGTAGGGTTTGATGGCACACCCACTCCTAGCCCATTATCAAAGCCTCTTGCACTCTGTCTCGATAAAATTTTCAGTTTTGGCCAATTTTTGTTGTCACCTTATACCCCGGATAATATTCTGGGCATTGATTTGCTTAAATATTTTCGAGCAACGATACGCTGTGCCCCCGAAGGGGTGCGGGTTATTTTGAATGACAACTACCCAGATCCGCACAGATTTTTCACGATTAAAGACATTGAAGCATTAGCCTCTCTCCCTCACATGTTATGGGCAACCTCGGATACGGATGTGGGACAGATGCTTATTCCACCTATTCGGATTACTGTAAAAGAGGGAGCTTCCTTGCCACGTGTTCCGCAATATAAGATCTCTAAAGAAGGTGAAATTGCTCTTACACACATTGTTCAGGATTTGATCACTGCAGGGGTAGTGGAGGAAGTCCCCTATAATGTTTGCAATAGTCCTATTCTCCCGATCCTTAAGAAAGATACTGACGACAAAGTCTATCGATTTATTATTGATTTAAGAGAAATTAACAAAATTGTCATTCCCCAATACCCGGTGGTGTCTGACATCACGACCTTGCTTCGACTGGTGCCACCAACGGCAACGACCTTTAGTGTTATTGACTTGAAAAATGCGTTCTTTTCCATTCCCATCCATCCTGATAGCAGATATTTATTTGGTTTCGTGTTAAATAATAAATCGTGTAGATTTTGTCGTGTTCCCCAAGGTTACACAGAAAGTCCTAGCATTTATAGCCAGGCTTTAAAAAGACAGCTTGACTCTTTTGAATTGCAACATGGAGTAGCCCTTATCCAGTATGTGGATGATATTTTGCTGGCTGCGGATTCTTATGTACAATGTGAGGAAAGTACACTTGCCCTACTGTCCTTTTTAGCTCAGAACAACCACAAAGTATCTAAGAAAAAGTTGCAATACTGTAGACCCAAGGTGACCTACCTCGGTCATCTTTTGTCTAAGGAGGGGCGTGCATTAACATCAGATCGAATTCAGGCGATTCTAGATACACCAGTCCCCCGCACTCAGAGAGATGTACGTGCTTTCATAGGTTTGACGTCCTTTTGCAGACAGTGGATTATGGGGTTTTCGCATATTATCAAACCTTTGTTAGCGTTACTGTCTAAAACGACACCAATGCCCCTTGAATGGACAGATGAATGTCAGAATGCGTTTGAACAATTGAGACAGGCTCTTTGCTCTGCACCCGTGTTAGGTACACCAGACTATTCAAAGATTTTTGCATTGTACGTGCACGAGAAAGATGGGTGCGCGTTATCGGTGCTAGTACAAGTACACGGGGACAAGCAGAGGCCATGCGCATACTTCTCGGCGCTTCTTGATCCTGTAGCACGAGGGTTACCTGGGTGTTTCCGAGCAGTTGCAGCAACAGCAGTAGCTATACGACAGAGTGAGGGAATAGTTTTATCGCACAAATTGTTGGTGTTAGTTCCCCATGCAGTCGATGCCCTGTTGAATCAGACGAAAACCCAGTATCTCACGAGTGCACGTTTGACAGGATATGAGCTTACACTTTTGGCGCCACATATAACACTAAAAAGATGTGCTACCCTGAACCCTGCCACTTTATTGCCCTCTCCGGTCGAGGAGGGTCAGGAAGAAAAACATCATGATTGTGTCTTCCTGACTGAGGAACAGACAAAGGGTCGTGTTGACTTACAGGATATGCCATTTCCAGATGTGGATGGGGAACTGTGGGTTGATGGATCGTGTTTGAGGCTGCCAGATGGTACGACTTCCGCAGCATACGCGATCACGACACTTAAGACAGTGGTAGAAACAGCACGAATACCACAAAAATCAGCTCAGGCAGCAGAGCTGATAGCCTTGACGAGAGCCTGCGAATTGAGTGCTGGCCTATGTGTGAACATATACACAGACAGCCGGTACGCCTTCGGAGTAGCACATGACTTCGGGCTACTCTGGAGAGAACGTGGGTTTTTAACTTCTCATGGAGTACACATTATGCACGGAGAATTGGTGCGTGATCTCCTAAACGCGTTGCTTTGTCCGAAGAAAGTAGCGATCATTAAATGCAGTGCCCATAAAAAGATCACTGATAAAGTGGGCCAAGGAAATGCCTTTGCAGATAGCATAGCGAGACAAACAGCTATGTCCCGAACTGACTCCCCTATGTACGTAACAAAATCACAAGCTGAGCGATGGTATGATGCTAGAGCAGAGATACTAGACATCCAGAAATCAGCGACTGAAGCAGAACTTGCGGCATGGGCAGCAGATGGGGTGCTAGATGATGAGGGTTTTGGAGAAGCAAAGACATGGAGAAATGGAAATTGCCTGCAGCTTATTTGCAAGCAATGGTTCAGATGACTCATGGACTAGCACATGTGGGATCTCTGGCGATTACTCGGTTGTTGACACGAGTTTGGGAACATCCCGAGATTGCCAATACTGCCAAGAGAGTAGTGCAGACCTGCCTGATATGCTTACAGCACAATCCTGCGAAAGGGACCCATACTCCGAAAGGAGGGTTCGTTCCACCTTCTGCACCATTTGAGGTACTCCAAATGGATTATATCCAGCTTGAGCGTTGCAACAACCTGAAGTATGTCTTAGTGGTGGTATGTGCTTTTAGCAAATGGGTTGAGGCTTTCCCCATGAAAGACAATACAGCTTTGACAACAGCTAAGGTGTTGCTCAAGGAGTACTTCCCTCGATTTGGAGTTTGCAAATTTTTGTGGAGCGACAATGGGCCTCATTTTGTCGTGAAAATTGTGGAGTATGTGCTGAAAGGGTTAGGAATACAGCAGAAGTTTCACGCTGTGTTCCACCCCCAGTCAGCAGGTCTTGTTGAGCGGTACAATGCCACGTTGAAACTGAAATTGGCTAAGATTGTGGCGTCCACGTCATTGAAGTGGCCGGATGCCTTACCGCTAGCATTACTCTCTCTCAGATCAGTACCCCACTCTCGAACTGGCCTCACACCATATGAAGTGGTGTTCGGAAGGCCGATGAACATCTGGGGAGTGCCTAAGCCGCGATCGATACATGATGTGCCTTGTATAATGATGAATGACTATTTGGCACGATTAACAAATGATTTACTTTCTATTCATCAACAGGTTCGAGAAGCGCTCCCTGACAACTCTACTGGAGAGGCTCACAATCTCCGTCCTGGAGATTTTGTGATGGTCAAGTCATTTGAGAGGGCGAACAGCTTGGAACCGAGGTGGCGTGGCCCCGAGCAGGTCCTCCTGGCGACTCGAACAGCTGTACGAGTGACCAATAGAAAGCGGTGGGTGCACTCAACCCACTGCCGTCGTGTCTCTCCTGATCTGGTGAATCCTGCTGTGTTGACTGACTACAAGGAGATTCTGGAGAAAGAAAAGAGCCCAGCTGCGACGTCGGCCGAAGTTGAGGGAGCCTTCCCGGACCACACTGTTTCTGGACGAGAGCGCTATAATCTGCGGCCACGATAAAGAAGATTTTTGGTTTTTCGAGACTGGTTGGTTACCGCTCTGGGGTTTGTGAAACGGAAACCGGGAATCTCAAGGGGGGGGATCAGTTCTGCCAAGAGTAGCGACACCCGTCTTGACCCCGGAGAAGAAAACAACGGCTACCTCGGAGCTCAGCACCGTATTTTTCTTTTTTTTAGGTATATACATATGTACATTTGAGACTTTGTGAACTTTTGAACTATCTGAGACATTAAGGACTTTTTGAACTATGGCGTCTTCAGCATTACGAGACAAAAGAATACTTGGTGCCATCCTTTTCGTCTTGACAATTGTAGTAATAGCAGTGATAGCCTGGGTAGTTGAACTCGTGGTGCGTGCACGTGAACATTTGCTGCCGACTACCCCGGCTCCATCTGAACATTTTCACTTCACCTTGCCCTATCATGAAGAACGGCACCGACAGACTTATTTGAATAATAGCTTTATTCAGATTCTGCATCATACGCATAACATGACAAATATGTCTAATTGTTGGGTGTGTGGGATGTTGCCTGGGCATCAGAAGAAAGGGGGCACTCCACTCATTCCACTCCCGTTTTCACATAATGGTTCCTGTAACGCCTGGTACACTCTTCTCTTCACCTTACGATGGCCAACAAAAGGGGGGGTGCTTTTCCGTTTGAATAAAATTTGCTATCACCACCGGGATGGGTATCCACGGGCTGAGGGTACTCGATTTGAATGGGAGGAGTACCGCCCCGATAATGCGTCTGCCCCACGTGTTTACAGCAATCAAAGGAATATCAATGTATCCAGTTCACATGTTATTAATGTTATTGCCACTAAAGCTGATTTGTGCATACGCAATAAAGGTACAATTGCGGTGGGGAAAAGTGAATGTAACACTACACTTACATTTGACAGTCCGAATGGCATATCGTTTGTAGCATCTCGTAATACTTATTTCATTTGTGGAACAAAGGGTTATCATCAGCTCCCATTAGGATGGTTAGGCACATGTTATGTATCGTTTGTATTGCCCCCTGTATTCATTGCCCCACCGATGTATCATAATGATTATGTCCTTTACCACGATTTCGTGTTGAATCGTGTTAGACGTTCTGTTGTTCTGGAGGACATTGATCAGACCGATACTGCTTTACAACAATATGTGGACTTTAATTTGGGACTGTTTTCCTTTGTGGGGGCTGCACTGAATAGTCGGAAAATACGACGATTGACCCGTGTTGTTGAGGCTGTAGCTAATGATACTGCTATTGCACTGGGAAATATTACTGAAGAACTCCAGATCTCTAGGATTGTCACGTTTCAGAACAGAATGGTTCTAGATGTGGTTCTAGCTGACCGTGGGGGGGCATGTAGAATCATCGGAAGTAGCTGCTGTGTATACGTACCTGATAATTCGCCATCTGTTTATGATGCTATTTCGAAATTGCACAAGATAGCTGCCGAAATACTCCCGGATAATGGAACTTGGACTCTTTCAGGGTGGTTCTGGTCAATGCGTACCACTTGGGGCTGGAAACTGTTAACGATTCTATGTATCATTGTTGGGATATTGTTTTTTGTATGTTTGTGTATACAATGTGGTCCAGCTTTATGCTCCATGTGCTTATCGGCTTGCATACCATCAAGACGAGCTCTTTCTCACAACAAAATGATGCTTCATAAAGAAGTAGCCCAAATAATGCTAATTGATATAGAAGATGAACACCCTGACTATGTTCACTATGAGGTAGCTTCAGCTAAACGCTAAAAGGGTCGTCTGTCGTAATTTGACAATGGCCGAGTTAGCGCTTAGCTGTGCTACACGTTTTCCCGCTTAACTTGGCTATACTTGGAAACGCCATCTTGTTTGTTACGGCGGCCATCTTAGATCATGAGCGGCCTCGTGGCCAGCGTGCCCTTTAGTCCGTTGTCCGTACCATTGACCACTCGAGTTTGCCCAGCAACAGGCTATTTTTAGTAACGGTCAAGCCTGTGCATGCGCAGTCTCAACTGACCAGTCACCCGTCAGGAATGTGCCGCCAAACTGCCCAGCGGGGTTGTAACCCCTCCAATGAGCTGGCTGTGTTCCAAAAATGACCATATATGTACATACTGCTCTGTAACTCTGTACCGCCTATCTTTTTATTACCTGCATATTGTATAAAAGAACGGGTCACACCGATGTTCGGTGTGATACTTCTTGCATTACCGAAGGGTGCTGTAGGAATGTACCACCACCCCATGGGGTCTTAATAAACTTGTTCTTTGTACTTTTCAGTTTCCGTGCCAACAGTTCTTTCAATGTAAGTGGGTTATCTTCGGAACATGTAGGCCTTGGGAACCCGATACAACACCTCTTTTCTCTTTCTGCACCTCTCTTGCTTCTATCTAAACCCATGTTCCCTCTTTCTGAACATTTCCTTCCTGTTTCTGCACCTTTCCTGCCTGTTTCTGCACCTCTCTTTTCTCTTTCTGAACCCTCTGTCCCTCTTTCAGCAAACTTGTTGCTTCTGTATGCACTTTTCTTGGTTCTTTCTGCACTGCTGTTGCCTCTTTCTGTATCCATCTTACCTCTTTGAGCACCTCTTTTGCTTCTTTCTGCACTTCTCTCTCCTCTTTCTGCACCCCTTTTGCCTCTTTGTGCACCTCTGATGCTTCTTTCTGCACTTCTATTGCCTTTTTCTACACCTGCATTGCTTCTTTCTGCAGCTAACTTAGCTCTTTCAGCACCTCTGTTGCTTTTTTCTGCAGATCTGTTGCCTCTTTCTGCACATTACATTCCTATTTCAGCACCTCTGTTGCTTTTTTCTGCAGATCTCTTGCCCCTTTCAGCACCCCACTTTCTCTTTCTGCACCTCTCTTGCCACTTTCTGCACCCCTGTTCCCTCATTCTGCACCTCTCGTGCCTCTTTCTGTATCTCTGTTGCCTCTTTCTGCACTTCGCTTGCTACTTCTGCACCATTCGCACCTCTTTCAGCACCTCTGTTACTTTTTTCTGCACTTCTCTTCCTTCTTTCTGCACCCCTCTTTTTTCTTTCTGCATCTTTCTTGCCTCTTTCTGCACCTCTGTTCCCTCTTTCTGCAACTTTCTTGCCTGTTTCTTCATCTCTGTTGCCTCTTTCTGCAACTCTTTTACCTCTTTCTGCACCTCTGTTGCTCCTTCCTTCACTTATATTGCCTCCTTCGTCACCTCTGTTGTTCTCTAGATTTTAAACCATAGCCCAGCAGGCACCAAGGGAAACCTAGCCAACCGTACATTTTTAAAACTAGACACTTAGGAGTATCCAGGGTGGGCTGACTTCTATCTTTTGTTACCCAAATCCCTTGCAAAGCTCAAACTTTGACAAACATAACACATTTTCCTCACATTTCTGTAATCTGCAACAACCACAAACTTCTTTCCACCCGGCATTCCCCTACTTCTCCCAATACAAAATGGTACCTCACTTCCGTAGGTATACCTACTGCCCATGATGGGAAGCAGCCTAAAACGTAATATGGATACAGCACAACACTGAGACTCTTTTTCCAGTGTTGGTTGCTCTAGATTTTAGACCCTAGCCCAGCTAGCAGATTGAAGCCTAGTCAAACTGTACATTTTTGAAAAATAGGCACCTATGGGTATCCAGAGTGGGCTGACTTGCTTGGCTCTCACCATTTTTGTTATATAGAATCCCTTGCAAACCTCAAACTTTGACCAAAAAAAAAAAACACATGTCCCTCCCATGTCTGTGATGGAAGTTTATAGAATCCAAAGGGAGGCACAAACTTCCTTCCACCCACAATTTCTCTAAGTCTCACAATAAAAATGTTTGCTCACTTGTGTGGGTAGGCCTAGTGCAGGCAACAGAAAATGGCCCAAAATGCAACATGGACGCAGCACAATTTTCCACCCAAAACTCATCCACCTTTTCCAATGTGGGTAGCTCTAGATTTTGGACCCTGTCCAATATTGCACCTAGGGAAACCTAACCAACCTGTCAATTTATGACAACTCGACACCTAAGGGTATCTAGGGTGGCCTGACTTGTGTGACTCTCGCCAAGACTTGTTACCCAGAATCCCTTGCAAACCTCAAAGTTTGGCAAACAACACATTTTCCATGCATTTCTATGATGGAAATTTCTTAGAATCCTCAGCAAGCCACAACATTCCTTCCTCCCATGGCATTCCCCCAAGCCTACTGATGAAAGGGTACCTCACCTGTATGAGTGTACCTATTACCTGCAAGAGGAAATGGTCCGAAACGCAAAATGGACGCAACACATTTTTTAACCCAAAACCGATCCTCTTTCTCCAATTTGGGTGGCTCTAGATTTTGGACCCTACTCAGCTGGCACCAAGGAAAACCTGGCCAACTCTTACATATTTGAAAACAATAGGGGTGTCCAAATTGGGCTGACTTGTGTGCCTCTCACTATGTTTTGTTACCAAGGATCCCTTGCAAATCCCTAACGTTGACAAAAAATGTTTTTTCTCACATTTCCAGTAAGGATAGTTCTAAAATCTGTGAGGAGACACAAACTTCCTTCCACCCGGCATTACCCCAAGTCTCCCAATAAAAATAGTAGATCCCTTGTGTGTGTATGCCTAGTGCCGGCGACAGGAAATGGCCCAAACCGCAACATGGTTGAAGCACATTTTTCCACCCAAAACTGAACCTCCTTTTCCAATGTCGGTAGCTCTAGATTTTGGACCATAGTCTAGCTGGCACATAGGGAAACCTAGCCAACCTCTTAATTTTTAAAAAACTAGACATATAAGAGTATCCAGGGTGGGCTGGCTTGTGTGTCTCTCACCATGTTTTATTACCCAGAATCCCTTGCAAACCTCGAACTTTGACAAAAAATAACTAATTTTCCTCACATTTCTGTGATGGAAAGTTCTAAAATCTAAAGGGAGCCACCAAATTCCTTACTCCAATGGCTTTCCCCCATGTCTCCAGATAAAAATGGTAACTCACTTAGGTGGGTATCTCTGATGCCCGTTGCAGGAAATGGCCCAAAATGCAACATGGAAGCAGCAAATTTATTCCACCCAAAACTGAACCTCTTTTTCCAATGCGGGTAGCACTAGATTTTGGACTCTTGCCCAACCGGCAAATAGGGAAACCTAGCCAAACTGTAAATCTTTGAAATCAAGACATCTAGGGGTATCCGGAGAAGGCTGACTTGCGCGGCTCTCACCATGGTACATCGCTTATGTGGCTGGGCCTAGTGCCTGCACAACAACAAATCAAACCAAGGTCAAAGAGAGTCCCTTTTGCGAGAACTCCCATTGATGTTAGTTTGATTAGTTCCGGCCACGCGCACCAGACCAGGCCACACATGTGGGGCAGCATTTTTATTTAGACAAGTTGTGGAGCACTCCGTGGTATGAATTTTGTGTTTTCCTTCTGATTCTAGAAGAATATTGCACAGAAATGCAAGTGAAATGTGTGATTTTAGTCATAATTTGAGATGAGATTGCAAGGTTTTCCGGGTAAGATTTTTATGTTTTTTAGTTTTTTTTTAGAGTTTCAGTAGATATTTATTGCCTCTGCATCACCAAGAAAAGTGTTTTGATTTGTTTTAATCCTTTCTTTCCATCACAATTCCGAATTACAAAAACAATTTCCTTGCGTAGGTTACTAATGGCTAATGTATTTTGAAATATTTCTACAGTTCGCTTACAGGTTGTTTTCTGTTAAAAAATACAATTGGAATTCTACAGCCGTTCTTTTACCACTCCCTTTACCATAGCAAGATTGTCATGTTCTTCACTTAATAAACTCCTCTCGCTTTGCAGTCGGAGAAAGAAATGAAAAGTAAAACACCAATCTCTATGGTAGCAGAAAGGGCAGCAAGACATAGCCAGTCATTTGACCTCTGTCTTAGAAAGCACATCAAATCTGATCAAACAAAAATGTAAAGGTCTCTTTAATGCTTATTCACCTTCTAAACTCCAGCATGGCTATTTTGGATGTACTGCAGCCCTACACACACCTACCTCCCATGTCTATGCAGAGGAATAGAAATGCTATTGGCTACAGTCTGCCAAGTAGAATGACAATTTGAAATAAAATACAGCTATTAACATTGCTGGTCAATTTCAGAAGGAAGTCAGCACAATGATATGCTATGTTATTGATATTTGTATAAGGCACATTCTGCCATTAATGTGGCTGGCTTCCTAAAACTGTTGCGAGTGCCACGCATGCTATTCAGTTTTCATCTAGTAAGTCTTGTTAAGAACTGCAAGTGCCACTTTACTGAGAGAGAGAGAGAGAGAGAGAGAGAGAGAGAGAGAGAGATAGTGTGTGTCCCATAGAAAGATGCATAGGTTGTGATGATTATATACATAGATGAATGGATAATTAACCACATTGAAGAGGCAGGCCAGACCTCCCTTGCCAGTGCTTGTAAGTGATGGGTTAGACAAGTTGTCGGGATACATGAGAGGCATACCATTCTGCACTCTCCTGGGTTTCAAGGTTCTGAAAATATCTAGAGTTAGTAGATTGTCCCTAGAGACAATTTACACCCTGGAAGAAAAAAAAAATATTACTTCACAAGCATATATTCCTTGAGTTCACACACATACTGGTTGGATTAGGCTCGAGGATGGGTGATGGTTACAAACGTAAATTTAATTAATAAGAGATTTCAAAAAAATAAAATACACTGTTAATAAATGAAATCTTAAAAAACTGAACCAATGACTCACTGCTCGTTAGCTGTACTTATGTGTCAAGGCACCACCAACTTTACAGGCCACTCACACACGTTTGACAAGTGACACACACAAGACCATTTACACCACTAGCCGTGGGCCCAGCCCATTGCAACATGCACTCCAACAGACAATGAAGAGAGACAATGTAGCCCCCAGCAGAGAAAGACAAAATAGGTGAATATTACATTACCACCGTATACTCCTCAAGTACACATACATACTGGTTGGATTTGGTACATAAATTTGTATTAACAAGAGAATTCACAAAGAGGAAATACACTGTTAATAACTTTAAAGTTATTAAACACCAAATGACTCACAGCTTGTGAGCTGTAAAGCTGTGTCAAGGCACCGACCACTTCACATTCCTTTCACACACCTTCAAATGTGACACACACAATACCATTCACACTGTCAGCTGCGGGCCCAGTACATTACATCATACACATCAACAGACAGAACCATTCAATGGACCATCACTTTTATACGCCTACATGACTGACACAGCAATCACACTGGCTGGTGCCTGATGGAGTGGACTGTTTTTTGTCTAGCATTGTGTGTAATGACCGGACCAGCAGCAAGTCACTACTCACACACTGCCAGCCAAATGCCACCTCACACACTCAACCAGCTAAGCACCAACTCACACATGCCGCCAGCCAAGCACCAATCTACACACTGCCACCCAAGCGCCACGCCATGCAGACCACCATCATATTTTTCTGAACAAAAAGAAAACACAAACCGATTAGAAGGAGATGACAAACTATACCCAAAAGCACAGCAGCTCTCATTAAGTACATCACAAATACATCACACTAACGCCAACTGTGAAATCTGACCGGAAAATATAAAACGATACAGACCAGTCACGTTACTTTTATGCTCATAGTTGCTTCCAATAACTCTGTTGTGTGTAGTGCAATTTAAAACATGCAGACACACCTAAACCAGGTTTTGAAGGACAATCGAGGCAGTACATATGACTCTCCTTCCACACACCTCTTTGGATACAGAATCTATCAGCCACATGCATCAAGCTAAAAACCGGTCGTCTAAGGGCATTTGTGTGTGCAACATATGTGCACAGATCAATTTCAGGGGTGCAACAGGGTGTCCTTTGAACATCCCTTCACCCTTGAAATTGGATTCTCAATTTGCGATTCTCTAAATGAGAATCGCAAATTGAGAATGTCTTCCCATTCATTCCTATGGGCCTCTAGGCCCATAGAAATGAATGGGGAGGTATTCCTTGCGAGTCGCAATTAAGGAATATTAAGAAATCACATTTTTTTTAGCGATTTCTTCATGCATAGGGTTTTGCGATTCCTTAATTGCGATTCCTTAAAAATCGCAGTTAAGGAATTGCAAAAGCCAACAATGATGCAAGTGCCTGTATATCTCCTAATCGGAAAGACTATTTTGGTCATGGGAGGAATGTGATTCGGAAAGTGTTGATCAATCAATCTAATCACATCCTCCCCCACTCCAACTCTAGGAACTCTTGCCTGTTCCACTATAACACGGCTGCCTACCACAGACTGCTGAAACTGAACAAATGTAAACTATGACTATGTCGTTAAATACAACAAAAGCATTCAAAGTTGCCAAATTGAATAAATGGATATCCAACTGCTTATACCAAATCTATGCCTTACAAACAGTAGTGTAAGGTTCCAACCTCTGATCTACTCATGTGCTTATTGTAGTCTAAAATTCACACAGGTTTGTTCATTTCAGCACCCTGACCCCAAACCATCCCCACCCCAAACCACGCCATGCAGACCACCATCATATTTTTCTGAACAAAAAGAAAACACAAACCGATTAGAAGGAGATGACAAACTATACCTAAAAGCACAGCAGCTCTCATTAAGTACATCACAAATACATCACACTAACGCCAACTGTGAAATCTGACCGGAAAATATAAAACGATACAGACCAGTCACGTTACTTTTATGCTCATAGTTGCTTCCAATAACTCTGTTGTGTGTAGTGCAATTTAAAACATGCAGACACACCTAAACCAGGTTTTGAAGGACAATCGAGGCAGTACATGTGACTCTCCTTCCACACACCTCTTTGGATACAGAATCTATCAGCCACATGCATCAAGCTAAAAACCGGTCGTCTAAGGGCATTTGTGTGTGCAACGTATGTGCACAGATCAATTTCAGGGGTGCAACAGGGTGTCCTTTGCACACCCCTTCACCCTTGAAATTGCATTCTCAATTTGCGATTCTCTAAATGAGAATCGCAAATTGAGAATGTCTTCCCATTCATTCCTATGGGCCTCTAGGCCCATTGAAATGAATGGGGAGGTATTCCTTGCGAGTCGCAATTAAGGAATATTAAGAAATCGCATTTTTTTTTAGCGATTTCTTCATGCATAGGGTTTTGCGATTCCTTAATTGCGATTCCTTAAAAATCGCAGTTAAGGAATTGCAAAAGCCAACAATGATGCAAGTGCCTGTATATCTCCTAATCGGAAAGACTATTTTGGTCATGGGAGGAATGTGATTCGGAAAGTGTTGATCAATCAATCTAATCACATCCTCCCCCACTCCAACTCTAGGAACTCTTGCCTGTTCCACTATAACACGGCTGCCTACCACAGACTGCTGAAACTGAACAAATGTAAACTATGACTATGTCGTTAAATACAACAAAAGCATTCAAAGTTGCCAAATTGAATAAATGGATATCCAACTGCTTATACCAAATCTATGCCTTACAAACAGTAGTGTAAGGTTCCAACCTCTGATCTACTCATGTGCTTATTGTAGTCTAAAATTCACACAGGTTTGTTCATTTCAGCACCCTGACCCCAAACCATCCCCACCCCAAACCACGCCATGCAGACCACCATCATATTTTTCTGAACAAAAAGAAAACACAAACCGATTAGAAGGAGATGACAAACTATACCTAAAAGCACAGCAGCTCTCATTAAGTACATCACAAATACATCACACTAACGCCAACTGTGAAATCTGACCGGAAAATATAAAACGATACAGACCAGTCACGTTACTTTTATGCTCATAGTTGCTTCCAATAACTCTGTTGTGTGTAGTGCAATTTAAAACATGCAGACACACCTAAACCAGGTTTTGAAGGACAATCGAGGCAGTACATATGACTCTCCTTCCACACACCTCTTTGGATACAGAATCTATCAGCCACATGCATCAAGCTAAAAACCGGTCGTCTAAGGGCATTTGTGTGTGCAACGTATGTGCACAGATCAATTTCAGGGGTGCAACAGGGTGTCCTTTGCACACCCCTTCACCCTTGAAATTGCATTCTCAATTTGCGATTCTCTAAATGAGAATCGCAAATTGAGAATGTCTTCCCATTCATTCCTACGGGCCTCTAGGCCCATTGAAATGAATGGGGAGGTATTCCTTGCGAGTCGCAATTAAGGAATATTAAGAAATCGCATTTTTTTTTAGCGATTTCTTCATGCATAGGGTTTTGCGATTCCTTAATTGCGATTCCTTAAAAATCGCAGTTAAGGAATTGCAAAAGCCAACAATGATGCAAGTGCCTGTATATCTCCTAATCGGAAAGACTATTTTGGTCATGGGAGGAATGTGATTCGGAAAGTGTTGATCAATCAATCTAATCACATCCTCCCCCTCTCCAACTCTAGGAACTCTTGCCTGTTCCACTATAACACGGCTGCCTACCACAGACTGCTGAAACTGAACAAATGTAAACTATGACTATGTCGTTAAATACAACAAAAGCATTCAAAGTTGCCAAATTGAATAAATGGATATCCAACTGCTTATACCAAATCTATGCCTTACAAACAGCAGTGTAAGGTTCCAACCTCTGATTTACTCATGTGCTTATTGTAGTCTAAAATTCACACAGGTTTGTTCATTTCAGCACCCTGACCCCAAACCATCACAGTTGAAGTACTTTCATTAAGGATGGTAGTCAGCATGTAGACATCCCTCCTGTCTACAAAAGTAACAGCTAGAAGTTTATCACTACGCAAGGCACTGCACTGTCAACTCTCATGTGTTTTTATAAATAAACTCTTTTGGGTACCTTTACATTTAGACCGGATTGTAGCACAAGCAATAGTGTCCACTTTGAACAATTCCCTGAACAATTGTGTGAGATAGTCATCCGTTTTGCCTTGATTACCCCCATTTGTTGCTTGGTACTGGTGGTACCTGACTTTGACTATGCCCTCTGTTGTGATTACTATGCCCAGGGCCTATGCTCTGATTATGAGGCTATGTAATTTAGGTGTAACAATAATTAGTACTGACAATCTATCTTTAAGAACTAGGAAATAATAAGATATGTAGGTTTAGAGGCCCAGTAAACTTACTGTATTTAAGTGTGCCCTACTGTGTTGTTTGCTATCATTTTAAATGCAGCCCTGCCTTTTTAAATGCAGCACTGCCTTTACAATAAATGTATATGAAAATTTGACTTTGGATTCAAAGGTACTTCCAAAGTCTTATTAAACTTCCTTATTTGTATATATGAGTCACCCCTAAGGCCTCCCCTAAATGGTCCATGGGTAGGGTGACTTGTAACTGGCAAAAGGGCATAATACAATGTGTTGTATAAGCCTTGGTGAGTGAGAAACTGCCAATTTTGTATTTCTCCATTATAGCGAATGTCTCCGTAGGCTAACATTGAGATACGTTATTAAGTATAAATATTGACAGACACCATCTAAAAATATACTTCAAGGTATCCAATTAATAGATGTTGGAAGTGGAGGTCCCAGTCGCTTATCTGCCGCCTCCAAATGCTGGAGGTGTGCGTTCCGATCCCTTGCTTCAATGTTAGGATAAGTAAGGCCACCGTCTGAGATAACCCTTAGTAGCTTGCCACAAGCAGCCAGGCTTATCTACAAGGCACGAGTGTTCAATATGCACACCCTCGCTCACAGTAACCCCATGATGTCGTCACAAATAAACTCCACACGAGTATTGACAAAATGAGTATAATCTTTATATAAGCAATTATACGATATGACCACATGATACAAAATAAACATATAAGAATGGGTAGTATTCTTTCCAGTGGGTTGGTAGGATCTACTCCCAACCACACTTCTAACCAACAGTTAAGCTCATGTCTAGTTGTTTCCCAAAAGGTTAGGCAAGTTGTATTGCTAGAATCACACAGGTTGAAAAAGGAAACAATACTGCAATGCATAACGATATTCTTTATACTGTGCAACAGAGAAACAATGCCATACGTAGCACCACAGTAATGTATTTTGCAATTGAAGGAATAATGCAATGCGTATCACCACCAGCATGCCCTGTACCAGGAAGAAACAAATCAATGCATCTACAATCCTGTACAGTGCAATGAAGAAATAATACACTTTGCCACAATATACTTAGATGCTGTGCACTGAAGAAATAATGTGATGCGCTACGTTACAATCAGGTAATATGCAAGGGAGAAAATTCTGCAGTGCATAGCACACCAAGCATGAAGTTCGTCAGGCACGAATTAGGTCAGGTGTCATACGACAGTTGAATAGTTCATTAGCAGCAATAATGCAAAGTGTAATATGACATGTTTACATGCTCCGTTAACAGTGCCCCCGTTATGGATCAAATGATGACAAAAAAAAGTATAGCTTCCAACTACGGCCCCAGTACTGCTCTGCTCGGGTCAGCACGAACTAGCATCTGAGCAGAAGCAACGGCTCGTGCAGCTGACTGAAGTGGGAGGCTGAGAGAGTGTCTCTTCGGGCTCGTAACCCACCCTAAGTGTTGATCCACATTACCTTGGGGCGCAATCCCACACTCCTCTCCAACGTCAGCGACTTGGGCCTTGATACAGAACTCCGTCACAGGCTGCGTCAGACTGGGACGGTTGGCTTAGCTCTTCCGTAGCTGATGGTCCGGGCCACTGCTGATTGACTCCGAGGTCCCCAATGACTTGGCTCTCACTCCAGCAGTCTCAGTAAACTCCAAGACCCACCCTCAGCACTGTGGAGACTTTACTTCACTTTGGTGCACACCCTAACCAGGCACTCCGCACCAGCACCTCAGGTTGCACTTCGACACGCACACTGCACGTCCGAGACTCGCTTCTTCTCTGGTGCTCAGGACGATCCGGCGCTCTTCACCAATGCTCCGCTTGTACCTCAACACATGCCCTGTGCACTCAAGACTCTCTTCTTCTCCCGGTGCACATGATGTCCAGGCGCCCTTCACCAACGCCCTGGCTGCACCACGACATTCACTCTTGCGTATCCTAGTCTCACCTCTTCTCCCAGTGCACACAATGTCCAGGTGCTCTTCCCTAAAGCCCTGGCTGCACCAATCTTGCATGTCGGAGGCTCACTTCTTCTTTTGGTGCCTTCGAGGCCCCGGCACTTTTCACCAACACACAGGCTGCACCACGACATGCACCCAGCATGTCCGAGACTCACTTCTTCCATTGGTGCACATGATGTCCAGGTGCTCCTCACCATCACCCTGGCTGCACCATGACACCCACACTGCGCATCTGAGTCTTGCTTCTTCCTATGGTGCACACGAGGCCCAGGCGCCCTTTGCCAACACCAGGGCTGCCCCATGACACGCACCCAGCTCGTCCGAGACTCACTTTTGTGGTTGGTGCACACGATGCAACAGACGTGCAGTGGGCACGCCGAAGGCACGCCTAAGCACGATCATCTGGTCTGCGCCCGCCCGCGACGTGACCAGTGCCAGGAACTCTGGTTCTCCTAGACATCTTCATTACAGCTCCACCACCCTACACGCACTCAAACCCGGAAGACACCCCGACTGCGCAAGATCCTAGCCTATCAAAACCCACAGGCAGTTCTCTTGCATGCCCTGCCGCATAACCTTCACCATCACCAAAGTCCCAAAAACAGCAAAAAGAACTCCTGATGTGCACCCCACTGAAGCCCTGACCTGCATCCATCTCAATGTGCGCTTGGTTCACTGACACATCATAGAAATCTGGGACCTGCTCGACACTCTCTTGCCCGGTGTCACGTTCTTCACTGAAACATGGACAAAAGCCACCTCTGGGCCTGACCTCACAGCCGCCATCCCCGACGGCTACAAAATCCAGAGAAAGGACTGTTCTCACCGCCCGGGAGGAGGACTAGCCATCGCACACAAGACCCCACTCTGCCTCTCCACATCCAGTACGAATGACCCTCAACCACCACTAAGCACCTCCACTACCGGATACAGACAAACCCTAGGACCACGCTATGTGGTACCCTTATCTACAGACCACCAGTACCCCCCACCCACCACGCAGAATCCATCGCCGATCTCCCCACACCCCACGCCATCACCAGCACAGATTACATTCTTCTCCGGGACCTGAACTTCCACCTCGCCAACAGCAGTGACCCCGACTCCAATGCCATCCTTGACAACCTTGACAACCTTGGACTGAAGCAACTCGTCAACAAACCCATGCACAACACAGGCCACACCCTCGACCCCATCTTCGCAGGAGGAACAAACATTCACTTCTACCTCTCCACCTGGCCCCTCTGGACTGACCACCACTTCGTCCATTTCACTTTCAACAACACCCCTAAACTCAAAACCCGCCCCACGCCAGCCACAACAGAATTGGAGCAAAGTCACAAAGGTACTCCTCAACACCACCCTCCGCCAACAGCCCCCCACACCATGACAGACTCAAACATTGTAGCCAGGGATCTTCACTGATGGGTGTCCCATTGCGCCAATGAGCTTGCGCCCCTCTGCCCACCTGTACTACAACATACGCTGAAAGCGGCCTGGTTCACCACAGAACTCCAAGAAGCCAGTTGCTCCTGCAGACGCCTAGAGAAATCCTGGTGGAACCTGAAAACCACGGAAGCACGGAATGACTACAGGTACGCCCTGAAGGAATACCACCACCACATCAGGGAAACCAAAACGGACCTTCATAAGACAAAAAGTTCAAACCAATGCTACCAACGCCAAGGAACTGTTCAGCGTCATACAGCAGTTGGCAAAAACCACCTGCAAAGCCACGGATGTCACACCCTCCCAGGAACTCCCCGACAAGCTCAGCTCCTGCTTCCATCTGAATATAAAGTCCCTCTATGACAACTTCAGCGAACCAAAGACGAGCAACACCGCCCTGCCGACCACCGTTGATAAATCAAAAATCTCATCCTGGGACCCTCCCATCACCGAATTCATCAGAGCCACCATAATTAAGACCCACTCGGGAGCCCCTATGGACCCTTGTCCACCCAAATCTTCCACAGGGCCGCCCCCATTATCGCACCCAACTAGAGCGGACCATCAACGCCTCCCTCAGATCAGGCATCTGCCCGGACGACTGGAAGAAGGCAGAGGTGAAACCCCTCCTCAAGAAACCATCGGCCGACCCAACGAACCTGAAGAACTACCGTCCCAACTCTCTCCTCCCCTTTGCAGCCAAAGTCGCAGAGAGACTAGTGAACACCCAGCTCACTGCCTTCGTTGAAGAGAACTCCATCCTGGACACCTCCCAGTCCGGATTCCACAGAAACCACAGCACCGAGACCGCCCTCCTAGCTGCAACCAACGACATCTTCATGCTGCTCGATCAGGGACACACCACAGCACTCATCCTTTTTGACCTCTCCACAGCCTTTGACACATTATCTCATTGCTCCCTCGCAGCCAAACTACATGAGGCAGGAATACAAGGAACTGCTCTCAAATGGATCCAATCCTTCCTCTAGGATAGAACCCAGAGGATTTCACTCCATCCGTTCCTCTCCAAACCCACCGAAATCAACTGCGGAGTCTCCCAAGGATCTTCACTCTGCCCCACACTCTTCAATATCTACATGGCACCCTCACCACCGTTGTCAGACACCACAGACTCAACATCGTATCCTATGCCGACAACACTGAGCTCATCCTTCCGCTCACCAAGGACCCCGAAGACACAAGACTCTGCTTCTAGAAGGGCATGCAGAGTATGTCAGCCTAGCTGCCTGAAACTTAACTCAGAAAAGACAGAGGTCCTCATCCTCGGCCCCTGCACCTCGGCATGGGACAACACATGGTGGCCCTCCGCCATGGGGAGCCCACCCACACCGATGGACCAAGCCCGGAACCTCAGCATCATCCTGGACTCGTGCCTCTTCATGAACCGCCAGATCGCCGCCATTGCCTCTGCCAACTTCAACTGCTTGCACATCCTCTGTAAGACCTTCAAGTGGACCCCCCCTGACTGCAGAAGGACCACACACTCATCACCAGAAGACTAGACTACGGCAACACCCTCTACGCAGGAATCAACAAAACGCTCCAACACAGGTTGCAGACCATCCAGAATGCCGCAGCCAGACTTGTCCTGTGAACACCACACCAGGAGCACATGCCTCGAAACCTACGAGACCTACACTGGCTCCCCGTCGAGAAGAGGGTTACCTTCAAACTTCTGACCCAAGCCTACAAATCCATCCACAACATCAGACCCAAATACCTCAATGAGAGAGTATCCGTCCACTTACCCAAGAACCTCTGCTCCGCTGACCTTGCCCTGTCAGAAGTCGCCTGCATTCGCAGAAATAGAACCGGCGGGAGAGCCTTCACCCACATCTCAGCCAGGACTTGGAACACACTCTCTGTGACAATCAGATGCTCCACGACCCTGCACATGTTCAGGAAGGACCTCAAGACCTGGCTCTTTGGCTAACCCGGAGCTGCCGCCCCACCCTCCCCCAGCACTTTGAGACCCTCACGGGTGAGTAGCATGCTTTATAAACCCCTGACTGATTGAAATGATCGATGTCCACCAGACACTCCTCACCAACCCCCTGGCTGCACGACAACCAGCACACTGTGAGTTCAAGTCTCGCCTCTTCCTTTGGTGCACTCGAGAACGAGGCACTCTTCACCAACACCCGGGCTGTACCACAACATGCCACCTTGCGCGTCCAAGCTCCACCTCATCTCCCAGTGCACACCACAACCAGACGCTCCTCACCAATGCCTATGCCTGCACCACAACATGCACTCTGCACGTCTGAGACTTAGCTTACTCCTGCATGCCCACGATCACAAGGCACAACTTCTGAGGGTCTAGAGAGGCAAAAAGCACACACACACCGTGTTGCTTCGAACTTCTCCGTAAACTTTTATGAACCTGTGTTTTCAAACAGTGAGCCAGCTCACCTCAGGCCCTTGTCGTCACAACACACAGCACAAAACACGGTCTTCATCAGGCAGGGGGACCCAGAGCCTCCAAGCACAGCCCGAGATCATAAGCAAGGATTGGTCTATTCACAGCAGTCTCTTCAGTTGATTCTTCTTTAGAAGAGGTTCCTTTTGACCTCAGAATGGGGACAAGCCTTTTCGTTCTCAATCCATATCTGTTTCATTACAACTTTCAGCTCTCCTAGTTATACTCCTTAACGTATTTGAAGTTTTTTTGAGCTCAGGGGTCCCTGATCCCTCCCTAAATCAGTTCTCGATGCCTCCCTCTCAGTGTCATCTCTCTCCATTTGATACTGGGGGCCTGGATCCTTAATCACTCAGCAGGAAATGGGTCAATTGGTTTATAGCACCAGCCCAGGCCTTTTCACCTCCCAGGCCTCTCCACTCCCTACCCTCCAGATGCAGGGCAGCCTGGTGCCATCTCAACCCCTCCCCGGGTCAAGACCTATCCCAGCTTCTCTTCACATTTCCGAGACACACAGAAATGCTCAGAGCATGAAACTCAGCCACTTACTAAAAGAGTTGTTTGTAAACAAACAGTGACAAAACCATCTTCACAGAAAGATGCATTATGACACTGTGAGTCCATACATACTAAATTTCACCTCTCCATTATAAACGGACAGGAAACTTGGCTAACAAACAAAACACCCAACATCCCCCATTCTGTCCCATGGGCAAAAATGCCCTTTCAGCAGTGAAATACTAAATGGAGAGTTTTTCAGTGTCAGAACATAACACACACCTCAGTTTATGTCCTGCCTTTTACCTAGACTGCACCCTATCCAGGGGTTACCTGGTAGTACCCCAGGGGTGCCCCATGTGTATGTAAAAGGGAAAGTCAGGCCTGACAAGTGGTTGCACTTGTCAGGACTACATGCTAACTTAGCATTCTGTGTGCAGGCCCTACACTAAAGGCCTGATTTCCCTTCTCCGCGCACCTTTGCATTACTAGACCTTGGACACCCAGTGCACATCACTAGGGACTTTTACTAGAAAGGCAAACATACCCATCATGGCCAAGCAATCACCATGAAATTATAAACAGGGTACTCAGGTACGTTGTCACTTATCAGCAGTGGCAGAGTGCCCACAGCATCCAAATTGGCTATTCTATGTCAGGAAAACAGTCAAGGTGGAAAGCAAAAAGTTTAGGGAACTTTAACCAAAAAGGCCAAGTCCTACAGTAGTTATAATAAATCCAACAACTTGCCACTTTTGTATTTATCATAATTATGATAGAAAAGAGGATAATAAACTTTCTTTTGTGTGCGCCAAAATCCAGTCTTTCATCTAATCTCGCCTGATGGGCCAGTCTCTTCCCAGGAAGGCCAGGCTGCTTTATTAGGGTGTGAAAAGCCCTGCTAGTGATACTGTGTTTCCTGTGGGCAGAGCAGATGTCAGGAAGGGGTTGAGGGGTAGCCAAAATGTCTTCAATGGAAGAATGACACTGTAGGACAGCACAGGCTGACCCCCAAATCCTGCCACCTTGGCCACACAGGAGCCCCTGTAATTAGATGTGGGAGGTGGTTGAGAGGGGAGTGTTTAAGAAAATTAGTCACACCAGGAGGTTGCGTTAGCCTGATCCACCTCTTCTGGAAAGACTTTCTCCATTTTGGGTTTTAAGAGAATAGTGCATTCTGGGAGAAGAATATGCCACACTTTGGAGAAAGTGCCCATAAACCTGGCTGGCACCCTGCATCCCTTTGGTCAGTGGTGCTCCCCTTCTTGATGCCCAGGTAAATATAGAAGAGCTGCATAGCTCCTCAGATCTGCCTAAAGCTACAAGGAGAAGAAGGACTGCACCTGCTACACAATCTGGTACTACAGTCCTAAGGACTTTGTTAGCTTCAAGAAGGATTAAGTTGTGGACTCTCTGAAAATTGCAGGTTAATAGAGCCCACCTGCATCTTCTATCAAGAGTGATCATCCTGGAGTGTGTACAGTTGACTTCTAAGGATTTGTCCAGGTGCCTTGTTGGAATTGTAGTCCAGATAACCAAAGGCCCATTTAGGAGATTCCAGTCCCTTAACACTTTGAACCCTCAGAAGGAACTTCAGGCAGAAGTTCCAGTACTTTGGAGAGGTTTGGACCAACTTTTAAAGAAAGCTCCATAAGGTGACAGACTCGACGTCGAGAGTCGAGCCAGCTATCTGCAACTGGGACCCGGCCTGGATTTCAGGTTTGTCCCACTGAAAGCTACAGAGCCCCAGACTTCCAGGATTTGACAGGGGCCTTGCGTATAAGCAATCCGATGACACTGCATCAAAATCAGTCGCTGGAGGTCACCGCTAGAAAGAGAGAAAATCCTTCAGAAAAGTTTCTGAGTGCAGAGTTAACATTTTGACAGAGGCCTGCCGCATAGGGTATCTGTAGCAGTTATCCTCAAACATTGACTTTGTCCCAGTCATGCTTAACAAGATGTCAAAAAGTGGCACTGTATGTTTTTAAACACTAGTAAATGTTTATTCTTTAACAACTCATAACTCCAGTTTCCTACATTGGATGTTTGTCATTTTGGTGTCTATTTGTTGATGAAAGGATAATCTACTAGTATATGTTAGATTTGTATTGGTATTGTGTGTTGTGTCTTACTTATTTAATGTATTGGTGTTTTTAAATGCTTTAACCATAACACAAGCAACTCCTTTTTGTGCCAACCATTCTAGTGTATATTCCAAAAATGTATCTCAATGGTTCAGTAAGAATGTACTAACCAACAAATTCATCAGTACTCATAATATATAAAACAATATATCACTGTTTCTTTAATTAAAAAAAGTACATCCTATTTTTATTGTTGTCATACAGAATAAATACAAAATATTCATTATTCACATAATTAATACAATACACAGTTTAAAAGCCTTTAACAGTCATACATGGTCATATAATTTTATCTGGCTCACAGGAATTATACAAATAAAAATCAACATTAATGATCACTCTCTGTATCAAATTATACATTCAATTCTGTAAAAGGTTTATTACAAAAAAATAACTGTTGATGCAGCACTTGGTGGTTCTTACGGTAGATCCCCTATCTTTTTCTCCAGTGTGGAGGAAACTCCCAGCATCACACCACACCAAATCAGGAGGGAGGCAAGTAGCCAAAGCGAGGATAGAAGGCACCCAGGACCCAATGGGTTTCCATCTATTCTGTACAAGAAAGGCCCCCTGTATTGGAGGCAGAATCCTGGTGCTGGTCTACAAACAGATACTGAAGAAAGAAATGATCCTGGAATCCTGGAAGGGATCTACAATCTCCCCCATTTACAAACAGGGCAACAAGGGCAATGCAAAAAACTACAGCTTTGTCACTTTGATTGTCAACGAGGCCAAATACTATGGAGGAGTAATCCTGGAATAACTCATCATATCCTGGGCTTCGACTAAATCCATTACACCAACAAACCATAGCGGCGTCTGCAAACAAATGGGAACAGCATCCAATATCATGGCCTTATTATTACTGATTGATACTGTAAAGGAATTGTTATTTTTTTTTTCTCATCAATTATAGCTCAGCATTCGATCATGTCGACCCAGCAAGACTTTGGCAGAAGCTGAAAAGATGGGCCATTCCTCCAGCCCTCTTTACATCAGTTATTATTATTACACATGAACACTTGTGTCAAACTCAAACTGGGAGCTGGGACTCACCTTCCATGCATATTAACACCACTAAAGGGCTAAAACAAGGGTGTGTCTTACCTGTACCTTGTTTAATCTCTTTATGTAGGATGTATCCGTGATGTTGGGGAAAAGCATATCACATACCCCGAAACTTGTAAACATGACTCTTTCCAACCAACTCTATGAGGACGACTTGGTTTTAATAAGCCAAACTCCAATTGGACTACAGCACTTACTAAACACCACTCAAGAGTTCTCTCACAAGATTGCTCTACAAACCAGTTCAAGGAAAATGAAAAGAATGGTAATAAGTTACACCAAAAAGAAAAAAACTGCACTGACATCTGGATACACATCGCCTAGAACCAGCAACTGAATACAAATAGTACTCGTACTAGATAGTAAAGGCTTCTACAAACCACGGATGAAAGCCCTATGATGGAAATCTATTACAACATTAGTCATGAAGCCCCTAAAAAAGGCACTATCAGGTTCTACTTTGGATCCTCAACTTCAGGTCCTCCAGACAAAGCTCTTTTCAATGTTAACTTATGGAAGCAAGCCAAATGCGAGGGAGGGATGCAATCGTCCTGGAGAAAATCATCACCAGCATCACAGAGCTATCTTCCACCTCCCAAACTACAGAAACAGACCCTGGCAAGAAGGGGGGGCATACCTAAAAAGCTGGCACAAGATAAAGGGAGCTGAGCAGGGCTCACTAAATTCACACTTCTGGGCTAAACTGTCATTCAGGGAAAACTCCCCAGCCAGAGTTTACCGCCAAGACTCCTTATTAAAGCTAAGCCTAAATAACCTATGGGAGACCCTCACAACCCACTCGAGCTTCAAAAAGGTCATCCTGTAAGTCACAAAAACTATCTTTTTATTCAACGACAAATCAGCGGTGGCAGAAAGGACATGCGGCTGGTTTGTTCTCAACAATTACAGTGTTGTCACATCGCAACCATACCTGAGTTCTGAATTTAACATAACGATGAAGGAAAAAATCAAAAGACACCGCCTGGGCATACTTCCAATTCTCTCTCACCTACCTCCCTGGAAGAGGAAGCAGTCCTTGTACCATGTCTTTCTATGTACTTGTCACTTGTTACTACTGATGCAATATATACTGAAAATAAGGGTTGATAAATTCTAACAATCTCTTCTTCCCCCAGTTTCTCTTCTATCTTACTTTGTTCTTAGTCTTACAATATCTTCTTACCCCAGTCTCTCTTTTATCTTAATTCATTTTTATTCAGGATCAATCATTCTTCTGCTTGAGATTAAATCATGTCTACATTTCTAAAGTAAACTCGCAATTTATAGCTAAATACAGGACCGGGCTATCCATTCCTCATCTAACAGTTCTTCCACCGGTTACAAACTGCGGGGAATATGTACAATAACTGGCGCATCCCTGCAAATCAGCAGGGATGCGCCAGTTATTATACGCCACAGCTCCGCCATCATGGATGCACCGCATTTACAATGCGGCGCACCATGGGGCAAAAACGGCATAGATGCGTGACACATATGTGCCGTAAAAGTAGCGCATTGCTGAAGTTGCGTCGCAAGTACGACGCAGCTCCAGCAATGCTATGGGGGCCCTATCTAGTTAATGCTGCGTCAATCCTTACGCCTGCTTCAGGAAAGCACAGGGTTTTGAAGTAGCATGGGCCTAAAAGTGACTGAGTGAAATCTTGTAGATTTCACTCAGCCACTATTAGGAGGCGTTCCTGGGCCGGAACGCCCTCTCCATGCGCAGGAACGCCTCCTTCTGGCGCAGGGCTTTACAACGTGACGCATCTCCTCGATGCGTCACGTTGTAAGCATCCCCCGCACCGTGGTGCAGGATTTGCGCCGCCGCTGCATCACAAAAGTGACGCAACGGCGGCGTAAATGAGGCGCAAGGGGCTTGTAAATCTGCCCCTGCGTATATTTTATACGGATTCAAAATCCAACCGTACTCTGAGTCTGTAAAACCCGGCGACCTCCTAAGGGGAAGTATAAACTATTACTTCCCTAACCCATATTACATAGCCCATATGGTTACTTAACATTAAATGATTACATAATCCACTGATCACCACAAGACCTCAATTTATAATGCTCCTTCATATTATTTTATGGCTGAAATTTAAACTACGAATTGCCTTCATCCTACATTAATCTCCGCGTACCTTATTATAGTCTTATAGCCCGCGGTAGCAGGCTATACCGGCTATTAAAGGCCCGCTGAATCTTCGGCTCGGGCGTTTAACGAGACAGCGGGTTTTAATAGCCGGTATAGCCCTGCTACGAAGGGCTATAAGGCTATTAGAACATTCTGCCACAAGAGGGCAGAATGTTCTAACAAATTAAACAACAGGTTCTCGAAGCTCGAGGGGATATAAATCCCCTCGAGCTTCGAGAAGCCTTTGTAGAACATTGTAATGTTGCTCTGCGGGCCTTTACCGGCCCGTAGAAGCAGGGAGCACTCCATTGTCTGCAATGGATCTCCCAACATTCCAATTTTCTAATTCTACTTATGGTTTCTTTATACTCCAAAGTAGACCGATAGTCATGTGTGTTGGTAGAACATTACTCCCTTGTTGCAGACCTTCCCCCATGTCTATTGCCACAACAGATGGCATAACCTCTGCCTGTCATACTGTGGCCCACGAGGTTTGTCAAGATAACCTCTGACCAAGTATGTCACCATTGTCTTTCCTTCCCATTACTACAAAGATCCATTCCCCTGTCTACTCACCGTGACAGCTTAGTATTCCCTCATCTATCATACGTAAATGGCCACCATTTTAACTTTTTACCTTTTACTATATGTACTGCTGGTTCACATGTCATACACACATACGTATTCAGATCCCTTCACTCTATGTCGGCCAATATAGAATCAGGTCCAGGTTCAACAAATTAAGTTATTTTCTCATTTCACTATCTCACTGACTTTATATTAAATAAAAAAACACAGCAACCATATCAATAACATGGTCTATTTATTTTTATCAATCCCTAATATTATTTACTGGGACAACTCTTTTTCCCGTATCTAACTTTTGTACAGGATATTGTAAGTATGGCTCTCCCATATGTGAACAACTTTATGAGTCCTGTAAAGTGCTCTGATAGCCTAACGGGTCAAGTCTGCATTCTATAAAACACAAAATTAAAGAAATAAAGAAAGAAATGCTCAAATCACGAAACAATTTGTCCTTAGGTCATAACACCATATAACTATTTTGCAGTATTCCTCATCCTATATTATTATGTAAAGGGATTAGCCAATTATTCTTTCCCATTCTTCTCTATTGTTATGCCTGTAATTATATATACTAAATTTAGACATATAATACTGTTCTCTTTGTTTCCTCTTTTATCTAGATCTTGAACTACTTACATTTTCCAGAATGAACCATTTTAATTCATCATCTTCATGTTTACACTCCAACTAGTGTTCTACTAGAGGGGCGTTTTTTCCCCCATTATAATAGCTGACTTATGTTCACTTACTCTGATTCTCATCTCTCTGTTGGTTTCTCCCACATATCTTTTGGCACACACACAAATAATTAGATAAACCACATTTTTGGGTTCTGCAGTAAGCCATCATGTTTATCACATGGGACACTCCATGTACCTAAACCTTATTACTCTTTACAATCATATAGCAACTGGTACAGGTGCCACAGGGGGAATTCCCAGCTAGTATAGACCCATCGCTGATGATTGTTTGTTGAGCACCTTTCACCTCTTTATACCTCCATGCTACATGGTTTCTCCTGTATGAAAACATGGGTTTTAGTAGCTGTTCACCACCTACTACATTTAAAAGTGACCAACTTCTGTTCACTACATTTTTTAGCTTCTTACTCATATTAGAGAAATTGGTTACACAGACAATTCTATTATTGACACCCTTATTGCCTTGCAACGTATATTTAACAAGGACCCCCTGAAGACATAGATAATGTAGTTCCTAGGTCAGGGTAAAAATCTCATGTGACAAAAAACAACCTAGGCAACTAAAGATATGGAGGACAATGATTAATGTGAAGGGACACAAGCTGGCAATTATTCTGAAAGTACAATTTTATTCTCCAATTTAAAAACACAATAAACAGTGACAAAGAACAAATTTAAAAATATGTTAAGCAAGAAATTGTAATACAATGAAAATTTCATAAATCTGACATAGTGCATAAAATTAATTTATACAATGACTAATACATAATAAAAAACAAAAAGAGACAAAATATAATCAAATATTAAGAAATGAGTGGCCTAATGGTTCTCTACGCGCGTTTCGGCGACCAGCGCCTTCTTCTGGAGTTGCCACGTGATATTCTAAAAATAAAAAAAGTTATACAAAAAATACAATTATTTACAACTAATGATATGACAAGTTAAAAACAACTGTACTTATCATCAACAATACAGCCATAGTGTGAACCCTTTCATTTTACTAAATAACTAAATAACATAGTGCATTTAGTAGACCTATTTTGCCTTTGTTCATTTCCCTACTCATTCAGTTCCTTTCGGTGGAATAATGGTTAGTTATAAGGGTATTTACTATTCTCTATTATACATGCAAGGTGGTTACAGGAAGTTAACAGCCTAATTCTGTATTTCCTAAGACATATCAGTCATTATGGTTAGAACAGATAAATAAATACTTACACGTAATTGTGCACTGCGATTAATACGGTGCGGCTGATGTGACGTATCGTATTGTTGTCTTTATAAAACTTCAAGGCAGTCTTTGATAAAGCTTAGAAGAGATTTCAAAAATTATAATTAATTCTCTTCAAATGGGCACATATTTCTTTTAGAGGCTTTAGAAAGTCACACCTTACCATGATTATTTATTTAAAACTATGGATTAGAGAATTGGACCCATCAGGCTCATATTTTAACTTGCCTATTGGAGAGATTACAGATAGACAAGGCATATATCTATGTCAATACGTATTAGGGGTATAGTCAACCTAACTTACCCTCAATTTATGCGTCAAAGTACATTTATTTTTTCTTTTTCCAAAAGGATGTAGTTGGTGGCGTTTTAATGACGCTGAGTGATGGCTCCCGAATGTAGTTTAGATCAAATATAGTATATTGAAGGACCTCCCTACCTAAAAGAGGGGATATTAGAGATAACTATGAGACAAACCTGTGTTTGAGACAGGAATGCATTAAGGTCATGCAATATTTCAAAGTTGGACTTACTCGACATTCGACGACAGGGCTCCTTCACTCATTTGGAGAGATATGCAGACATGCAGACTGGCGTCTTGGTTTATATTCAATAAAATATTTTAAAAGATCTCCCTGCCTAGGAAAATAACAGACAAATTTTCGAGTTAAGATATACTGTTACGTTCTGGCGGTCAATTCACTATGAGGCCAAACAGGGAAGAATCAGGCGAGTCCATTGTAACTTACCCAGCAAAAGCCAGCAGAGCTCCTTAAATCCTTTAAAAAGATGCGACAAATTCGCGTTTTGTTCAGAGCGATGGATGACTCTTGACAAGTGCACACATTGGTGACTGATTTTATATCTATAAGAGAGATTCCTGCCTGTAAACAAATATACATATAAAATAGGACTTATTTTTATTCCCTATTGATGTTTTAAGTTAAGGGGCAAGGCGGGTCAAATTTGACTTACCCAGTGATAAGGAGCAGGCTCTTTTATTCACTCGCACTGCAAGGATTCGCGTTTTGATAGGATGACGTATCGTCAATAGTAAATGTTTTAAAAGATCTCCCTGCCTATAGGGAAACACACAGAGGATGGTTTTAGGAAAAAAAAAAGGATATATTCTTATTCTTTTAGAGTTAAGTTAATCAATGGCCAGGGACGATCTGTCAAGACTTACCCGAGGATAAACGGCAGGGCTCCTTGATTCCCTCGAGATACTGCGCAGGTTACGTCCTGTGTCTCGACCGGTGGAGATGGTAGATGAGGTTTCTCCGTGGGTCTCTCGCTTTTATATTGGTATTTTTAATTCAAATCACCTTCAGCTGGAGGGATGTTTGTTTTGCGAGAGGGAGAAGTAGGACTACCATTGCTGAAAGGCTAGAGATAGATGACGGACTAACTAATTTCTGTTGTTTTAGAACGATCCATGGCATCCATTACTAAAAGGTGCACGGATCGCGACTGAAGATAATTAATGTACTGACTAGCTTATATTGTGTGTCCCAATCTTTCGCAATAATGCGCTATTGTCTAAATTTATGCCAAATGGGCTGATCCCTGCTAGAAAATGCAGTAGGACTGATATAAGGGGAATTGAAAAATGGTATTATTTGACACAAGAGAGAGAAGTGGGACTACCGTCACTGAAAGGCTAAAAATAGAGGACGGACTAGCTCACTTCTGTTGTTTCGATTGATCCATGGCGTCCATTACTAAGAGGTGCAAGGATCGCGACTGAACTTAATTAATGGACTAGCTAACTTTTGTTGTGGATCCTGATCTTTCGTGGCACTATTATCTGAGTTTTTACCCCATGGATTGGTCCGTGGTATAAAATGGAGAGGGACTAATAAAAAGAGAATGGTATTGTTTAACACAAAGTTGTTGGTGTGTTTACAATTGTTGGTCAAAGATATATATTTCTAGTGATTCAGACTTCATTTCCAATTTAGGATTGAACTCTGAAGCAACTAGAAGGCCGAAAAGGGGGAGGAGGGGGAAAAAACAGCCATTGCACAGACATAATTGTTTCTATTTATATACAAAAAGTGTCTGTTCTGTCTACAATATTTGCCCCTTTCGTTGAGTTAGTTGAAATGAGCAACAATCTAATTGTCAAAACTTTCATTTCTGGCAAGCGAACTAGACTTTCCTGATGGTGACAATAAAGATGGGTGGTCAATGTATTAATGAATGGCATGTTCCCATGGGATTTCGCTGTTCAATCCCTGACTGAAACAGTTAAAAACAAAAATCCAAAAGACTTCTCTCTTTTTCCTGATTGCAGTGCCGCCATTGGAATCCGGGGTATGTATCTTCTCTAAGATTCTCCACTTGAAGTCTTCTACACTATGTCCTTTTTCTAGGAAATGTTTCACCATCGGTGAAGTAATCCTTTTTGTTCTTATGGCGGAACGATGCTCATTAAGACGGGTTTTATTATATATATATATATATTAGGATATTATTACAGAATGGACTATATATTCTTTGATATTTTTATTTCTTTTATTAACCCCTTTTTGCCCATAAAAGAAATAAAAATATCAAAGAATATATAGTCCATTCTCGTTTCAAATCTACCCCAGTTGAAGAGAATTGGACACAACGATCAATTCTAAACAACAATCCTGTGAGAGGAACCTTTCCTTGCTCCTCATGCACATCCTGTAATAATATCCTAAGAGGAGAGGAATTCACCCACAATGGCCATACAACAAAAAGCCAAAGAAATGTGGAATTGCAGAACAACCAATGTGATATACTTTCTGCAATGTCCTTGCCTCTTAGGATATGTAGGGGAAACGTCACGGATGATTCAAACCCGTCTTAATGAGCATCGTTCCGCCATAAGAACAAAAAGGATTACTTCACCGATGGTGAAACATTTCCTAGAAAAAGGACATAGTGTAGAAGACTTCAAGTGGAGAATCTTAGAGAAGATACATACCCCGGATTCCAATGGCGGCACTGCAATCAGGAAAAAGAGAGAAGTCTTTTGGATTTTTGTTTTTAACTGTTTCAGTCAGGGATTGAACAGCGAAATCCCATGGGAACATGCCATTCATTAATACATTGACCACCCATCTTTATTGTCACCATCAGGAAAGTCTAGTTCGCTTGCCAGAAATGAAAGTTTTGACAATTAGATTGTTGCTCATTTCAACTAACTCAACGAAAGGGGCAAATATTGTAGACAGAACAGACACTTTTTGTATATAAATAGAAACAATTATGTCTGTGCAATGGCTGTTTTTTCCCCCTCCTCCCCCTTTTCGGCCTTCTAGTTGCTTCAGAGTTCAATCCTAAATTGGAAATGAAGTCTGAATCACTAGAAATATATATCTTTGACCAACAATTGTAAACACACCAACAACTTTGTGTTAAACAATACCATTCTCTTTTTATTAGTCCCTCTCCATTTTATACCACGGACCAATCCATGGGGTAAAAACTCAGATAATAGTGCCACGAAAGATCAGGATCCACAACAAAAGTTAGCTAGTCCATTAATTAAGTTCAGTCGCGATCCTTGCACCTCTTAGTAATGGACGCCATGGATCAATCGAAACAACAGAAGTGAGCTAGTCCGTCCTCTATTTTTAGCCTTTCAGTGACGGTAGTCCCACTTCTCTCTCTTGTGTCAAATAATACCATTTTTCAATTCCCCTTATATCAGTCCTACTGCATTTTCTAGCAGGGATCAGCCCATTTGGCATAAATTTAGACAATAGCGCATTATTGCGAAAGATTGGGACACACAATATAAGCTAGTCAGTACATTAATTATCTTCAGTCGCGATCCGTGCACCTTTTAGTAATGGATGCCATGGATCGTTCTAAAACAACAGAAATTAGTTAGTCCGTCATCTATCTCTAGCCTTTCAGCAATGGTAGTCCTACTTCTCCCTCTCGCAAAACAAACATCCCTCCAGCTGAAGGTGATTTGAATTAAAAATACCAATATAAAAGCGAGAGACCCACGGAGAAACCTCATCTACCATCTCCACCGGTCGAGACACAGGACGTAACCTGCGCAGTATCTCGAGGGAATCAAGGAGCCCTGCCGTTTATCCTCGGGTAAGTCTTGACAGATCGTCCCTGGCCATTGATTAACTTAACTCTAAAAGAATAAGAATATATCCTTTTTTTTTCCTAAAACCATCCTCTGTGTGTTTCCCTATAGGCAGGGAGATCTTTTAAAACATTTACTATTGACGATACGTCATCCTATCAAAACGCGAATCCTTGCAGTGCGAGTGAATAAAAGAGCCTGCTCCTTATCACTGGGTAAGTCAAATTTGACCCGCCTTGCCCCTTAACTTAAAACATCAATAGGGAATAAAAATAAGTCCTATTTTATATGTATATTTGTTTACAGGCAGGAATCTCTCTTATAGATATAAAATCAGTCACCAATGTGTGCACTTGTCAAGAGTCATCCATCGCTCTGAACAAAACGCGAATTTGTCGCATCTTTTTAAAGGATTTAAGGAGCTCTGCTGGCTTTTGCTGGGTAAGTTACAATGGACTCGCCTGATTCTTCCCTGTTTGGCCTCATAGTGAATTGACCGCCAGAACGTAACAGTATATCTTAACTCGAAAATTTGTCTGTTATTTTCCTAGGCAGGGAGATCTTTTAAAATATTTTATTGAATATAAACCAAGACGCCAGTCTGCATGTCTGCATATCTCTCCAAATGAGTGAAGGAGCCCTGTCGTCGAATGTCGAGTAAGTCCAACTTTGAAATATTGCATGACCTTAATGCATTCCTGTCTCAAACACAGGTTTGTCTCATAGTTATCTCTAATATCCCCTCTTTTAGGTAGGGAGGTCCTTCAATATACTATATTTGATCTAAACTACATTCGGGAGCCATCACTCAGCGTCATTAAAACGCCACCAACTACATCCTTTTGGAAAAAGAAAAAATAAATGTACTTTGACGCATAAATTGAGGGTAAGTTAGGTTGACTATACCCCTAATACGTATTGACATAGATATATGCCTTGTCTATCTGTAATCTCTCCAATAGGCAAGTTAAAATATGAGCCTGATGGGTCCAATTCTCTAATCCATAGTTTTAAATAAATAATCATGGTAAGGTGTGACTTTCTAAAGCCTCTAAAAGAAATATGTGCCCATTTGAAGAGAATTAATTATAATTTTTGAAATCTCTTCTAAGCTTTATCAAAGACTGCCTTGAAGTTTTATAAAGACAACAATACGATACGTCACATCAGCCGCACCGTATTAATCGCAGTGCACAATTACGTGTAAGTATTTATTTATCTGTTCTAACCATAATGACTGATATGTCTTAGGAAATACAGAATTAGGCTGTTAACTTCCTGTAACCACCTTGCATGTATAATAGAGAATAGTAAATACCCTTATAACTAACCATTATTCCACCGAAAGGAACTGAATGAGTAGGGAAATGAACAAAGGCAAAATAGGTCTACTAAATGCACTATGTTATTTAGTTATTTAGTAAAATGAAAGGGTTCACACTATGGCTGTATTGTTGATGATAAGTACAGTTGTTTTTAACTTGTCATATCATTAGTTGTAAATAATTGTATTTTTTGTATAACTTTTTTTATTTTTAGAATATCACGTGGCAACTCCAGAAGAAGGCGCTGGTCGCCGAAACGCGCGTAGAGAACCATTAGGCCACTCATTTCTTAATATTTGATTATATTTTGTCTCTTTTTGTTTTTTATTATGTATTAGTCATTGTATAAATTAATTTTATGCACTATGTCAGATTTATGAAATTTTCATTGTATTACAATTTCTTGCTTAACATATTTTTAAATTTGTTCTTTGTCACTGTTTATTGTGTTTTTAAATTGGAGAATAAAATTGTACTTTCAGAATAATTGCCAGCTTGTGTCCCTTCACATTAATCATTGTCCTCCATATCTTTAGTTGCCTAGGTTGTTTTTTGTCACATGAGACCCTTATTGCCTTGTCTATCTTCAAATAGGCTCTCTCTATTATAGTACTTTCCTTGTCTGTATGCTCTTCTAATCAATCTGTTGGGCTATACCTGCACATCAATTTATCTTATAGGATTGTGGCATGTCTTTCAAAATCTACTTTATCAGTACAATTTCTGCAAAGTCTGATAAATTGCCTAGAGGGAATGCTATCCCACTGGCACCTTGGATGGTTACTTGAATCATGGATTAGAGTGTTTCAACCTTCCTTGAGGCTCTAAGTGAGGATACTGGGAGTACGGTTGGGCAATTCATAGCTCATGCGTTGCACATAGGAAGAGGAGGATTTGGAGCACACTAATTCTGTATTTCTCACTAATGTACTGATCCCGGGAACTATTGGCAAGCTGTGATGATGTTCCACATGTAGATGGAAGCTGCCTTTTACATCTAGATACTTACAGTGAAGATACAGGAAGAGAATATGCAAAGGTTGAATGAGCTGGCCCACCGGGTTATCCCAAGATTGTTACAAGAAGTCCCTGATTCAAATACACTCAGATAATCTGAGCCTCCTTCGGAAGGTGTTCCCTCTCCTCCCCGACAGCTCGAGGAAGACCTTGGTTCAGGCTCTCGTGTTGAGTCACCTGGACTACTGTAACGGTCTTCTCCTAGCGGCAAGTGAGGGCGTTTTAAACAAACTCCAAGTAGTACAGAACACCGCAGCACGCTTGGTGACTAACGCCCCTCCCAGAACTCCATCCCGGCCCCTTCTTAAACTGCTCCACTGGCTGCCCATCCGGAAACGGGTGGAATTTAAGACCTGCTGCGTGGTGCACAAAAGTCTGCATAATCTAGGGCCGTCCTATCTAGCTGACAAATTTGTCCATCATCGCCCCTCACGCAACCTGCGCTCTAGTAACCAGCTTTTACTGCAGATTCCCCGATTCAGCAAGACCAGACAGGGAGGACGTGCCCTCTCTGTTATGGGTCCACGTCTGTGGAACAACCTTCTCTTCTCCCTTAGGCAGTGTACCAGCCACTCAATCTTCAGGAAGAGTCTTAAGACCACTCTATTTCAGTACTAGAGCCTACCTCTCCTTGCACCCTCCGACAGCACTGCGCGGAGATACACCTTCGGGTGTGATTCCGGCGCGTTACAAACCTATAAATAAATAAATAAATAAATAAATCTATCTACTTCAGACCTACTCTGCCCTCATAGAATCACCAGGTTGTTCCTTTGCAACTACTGATTCTTGTCCCAGATGTGGGCAGATGCAGGCGGATTTTTATTAAATGGCCTGGAGCTGCCCTAAGATCCAAGGGTTCTGATACTTATTAGCCAGAATAGCAGGCAGGCTAATTCCTCTAAACATTGTGGTATGTTTATTGGGGTGGATTCAGCACCCTAATGTTCAAAACGATGTATATCTTTGATACTGGATAAAGCCAGCTCACATAGCTCTGGCTAGAAGTCACATTCAGCATCACGGATTAATGCTTTGCTTAAAGATGTACAGAAATGAACAACTGAAGAAGTAGATGCTTTGAGCATCATGATGAGATGAGGAGAAAATATCGAATAAACTCAAAGTTGGAGGGGCCTTCTGTTGGATATTTAGGCAAAATCAGACCACCTCCCATCGTAAGGGATCTGGAGTTAGAAAGCACAGGATTACTGGATGTACAATCAGATATGGACTGTTGAGTGGTTCATCACTTGGGGCTAAAGTTACACCTTGTGTCGAAACAAGTTGAAGAAACCGTCACTACCCCACCCTTGACATCTTTCTAAATTGTAGTTTACGTATTTTTGTTACATTGTAAACCGTTATCAAAATACACATATCTCCCTTTTTTTAATCAATTTGTATTAGGAAAATTATTAATTTCTCTGATTGTTTTGATACAAAACCCTCTCTAGTAAAGTTTTATTTGTTTTTTGCTGGTCCTCATTGCCTTGTTGAATTCTGTTTTGCCTGGGATTGTTATTTGTCATTGTACTTTTTGCCCTGACACAGGAAATTGATCCACATTCAGGGGGTCCTTGTTATTTACAATTGCATTCCTGCCCTTCGACATTGGCGTAGGGTAGCGTAGCAAGACGACTGGCAGCGCTGCCCTACCCCAATACTTCATAAATGAGGACCTTTATTTTTAGCTACACCTTTGACCACGCCCCCACGCTCTCTGACCTTTGGTTTGCTAAACACTGTTTATTATTATTTCCCCATTGTAAAAATGATTTTGCGTGAGAATTTGGGGCGTTTATGGTTGTCGATGATGAGGAGTACCAGGTTCTGGAAACTTTTTTCAGGAGGGAGGCCTTACTCCTAAAAAGGTTTGACAAGGGGTTCTCAGCATCAAAAAGTTAGAAGACCCCTGCCCTAGAAAGTGGTGCCTTTAGGAAGCATACTGAAAGTGCGCCACCTTTTTGTGGTACATAGTCAGTGCACCTTCTAAAGGTATGTTTGCCTCTGATCCGGCAGACAAAACATAGTGTGGGCGCAGAGGCAAAGTGGTTCACACACCCATGCAAATGAGGAAATGATCTCTAATGATAGAGCTGGCACTACATGAGCTCTAGCGCTATCTGTATTAGAGAAGGAACAGCACAAGTATATGCGTCAGCCCTGGGGGAGCAGAAAGCAGGCACACATGCCTGTTGCACTCTCTGTAAAATGCCCCTGGTGTATACAAATTACAGCATTTTGAAAAAGGGAGCAGAGGTAGTGGGGGCAGGCCATGCACATGATGGTCTTTTAGAACAGAAGCTCAGCATGAAAATGAAGAAGCATCGTCTGTTTGAGAGACGATTGCTGCTGAGCGGGACCAGCAGTTTATAGCACTTGAGGTACTGGCACTGGAACTAGCACAGAGGGACTTTTTCAAAAAACATTGACAAGTAATAATAGGAAAGACTCCATTTCAATTTCAGTTTATTACATATATGCAGAATACAGATTCCATAAAAAAAATATTGAGGAAATATATTTGCAGTATATAAGTAGATACATTCATTCTCATAAAATGTGGAGCATTGTAGAGGAAAGCAAAATGTGTTATGTCTCTCTGTTTAAGTGGTTGATTAAAGTTATGAAGCAAAGAAAGTGTCTGCTGTTAGACAATGCTATTAGACATAATTAAATGATAATAGCAATTGCATGAAGCAGCTTTTCTACAAGAGAGGAAAAGTAAAAGTCATTACCAGCATTTAAGAATCCATTTTATACTTTAGGAGACAGTATTAACCGCGCAAGGATGGAGCCAGAGACTCGGGTAGCACCGATGATGGTCTACGGGACAGTGACGTTTGTTGGCCTGTCCCAGCCTGCTTGTTTTTTCTCTTCTTCGCGCTGCTGATGGACTGTCGGACACACAAACGTGATCTATAGTGTCCTAGTTTTCGTAAAAGAATCAGTGCTGAGGCCCAACGTTTGTCTGCCAAGCCCAGGGCCTGTGCAACTGAAGGACAGAATTCTAGTCTGATGAGACATGTAAGTACAGTTTCCTAAAAAAGAGTGCTCATGATCCCCATCTGCAACAACCAGCTCAAATTAAGCAGTGGTTGCACTTGTAACCAGTTGTTTAGTAAGCACATGCCAGGATCTGATGCCTTACTGATGCTGCAGCATTCAATGGGTCTTTAGAATCCATTTCCTTTTTGCATCTCTAATTCCTCCCTTTGGCACTGATTTCCAGTCCTTTTCTTCCTCTTTGTATGCCTTTATGGTTTTTGATCCATACCAAAGCCTACTCCTCAGACAGGAGTGTTGGTGCATATCACCTGTGACCCTGGGCACAAACTAAACAGGTGGCAACAATCTCATGGAGGGTTCCAACACGCTCATGCTGCAGCCTATGGTCAGGATGGGAGGTGGGATTTAAACAGATAATGACTAAAAAAAAAATGTTTAGAAAAGGGCATCCAGGGGGGCGTGGCTTGGACGCCGTGGCAAAATGGCGGATCCAGCATGAGCTCCGATCTTCAGCGGAGCTCTGCAGCACTTTTCTAACCTTGTTTCTTTTGTTTTATTAGCTAGAGAGACGGTCATCGCTATCGAACCATGTGGTGAGGTTATGGACCGCTTCTGGACTGCCTACATGCCCCAACCTCCGCGCTACGGACAGCCGTAATTTCACTACTATCTGAGACATGGGCAGCCGCCATTTTAGGTTGCTGCGCTTGCGTTTCCTCCTCAGCACGTCTATTTTAAGTTACAAGTATTGCCAGGCACGCTTCCACCTGATGGTTTTGTGACTACATTTTTGCATAATGGACTTATGAGGCTTTAGTTCTTCTGGCATATATTTCATTCCAATGTGTGTTTCTACTTCTTTTGACAAGACGTCATTCCTTCAGTAAAAAGCATTCCTCAAGCTAGCATGAATGCTAATTCACTACACGTGTTTTCCATTATGTTCCTGTCAAATGAAATAACCATTTTCATTGATGTTTTTTCTCTTTGGGAATTGTGCCTGTACATCTCGAGGTAACTATTATCCTCTGTTCCATTACTATTGGATTATTCTTGAGTATCCTATGCAATTTTCTTTTTTTTGGTGTCTCTTTTTCGAGTTACAATGGCCAATGATGCTCATTCTGCCAGAGCCTCTGTTACTGGTACAAAACCAAAGAGACACAAAAATGATCCACCGTCTCCTATTCATTCATCTCAAAACCCGGTTCTGGACTTTATCTTAGACGAATTCCGAGGCCTTCAACCATTTATGTCTACAACAAATGAAAAGCTAAAACAAATTGAGGAGAGATGGATTGGTATGGAAGGTGGCTCACTTTCATACCAAGAAGTGTGGCTCACTGGTTAGAGCGGCAGACTCTGATGCAGAGGTCTGGCCCGGACCAGGGTTCAATTCCCGTCATGGCAGGGTCTTGAGCTCAATGTCCTCGGACCCGATAATTCTCTCGCCTCGGTGCCTACTCTAATCATGGGTCCCACTCTGCAACCCTGGGCAATAGCTTGCTTAATCTCCAACACTGGTCCTACCGCTAGGATGCCTGGTTTCACCTTGGGGTGCCCAGGAGTGGGTACCTCACAGGAACAGTCCAGGATGGGTTCCTCAGCGGCACAGCACGGGGACACACTGGCTAGTGTAACCAGGCGCTTTATAAGCTCAGTATTATTATTATTATTATTATTATTAATAAGGTAAAGTGTTAGAATTGGAACAACGTGTCAGTGACATACAGGACGTAGCTATAAAGATCCCAATGTTAGAGCAAGAAATTCATAAACTGAAAATCCACACAGAGGATCTTGACAACCAAAATCGTAGGAACAACTTACGCCTGTATGGACTTCAGGAAAATGTTGAAGGTTCAAATATGGTTCTGTTTCTTCGAAAATTCCAACCTGAGCTTCTAGATCTTCCGCCTTCAACTTCTCCTCTTAACATACAAAGAGCTCATCGTTTGGGATGCCTAAACTCCACTGCTTTGAAACCTCGAGGCATCATTATGCTCTTCTTGGAATTTACGGAACTAATGTCTATTTTGAAGGCTGTTAAAGTGAAACGTCGTCTTATTTGGTCTGGTCATAATATTTTCATTTCGCAGGATGCCTCTAATGCAACTAATGCTCGTCGCAAAGAATTCCTCGCCCTGCGCCCTCAAATGCGACATCTCAATATTTATTATTGCATACTTCATCCACGTCTCTGCAGGATTACTCATGATGGTCATTCACGCTCCATTGATGATCCAGAAAAACTCAAATTTTTTCTTCACAGTTTCTCTTCCAATAGAATGGATACTAACACCTGACTTTTCTAACATACCACTGTTGCCTCTTTGATCTAATTTGTTATGCCCTCTTTATTTTTCTCTGACGCAAATTGTTTTCTTCTTTTTTTTGTTTTTGTTTCTCATTCGTTTGAGGTTCTTGTTCTATCATTTCTTTTATTCTTATTGCTTAGGTCCTCACTACCTTGCGTCACTATGCTCCATCTTCACTGTTTTCCATTCTTTCTACAGATCTGGTTGTTTTGCCTTGATCTGTATGTTTGTTTCCCTCCTCAATCTCTTTTCTGTCTTTACTTCTGTTTCTCAATTCTTTTCTTTCCTTTTTCCTCTTTCTCTCTCTCCTTATTGTTTCTTCTCCTCTTGTTTATTTTCCTTCATTTGTTAATTCTACCTAACTTCTTGTCTGCATATATTGGTTCTGTGTGTTTTTTTGCAATGTTTTCCTTATCTGATTCTCATGTGTGGTGTTTTATTTTTGTAGCTCCACTCCTGATGTGTATCAACTCAACTTGTGTTTTACCCTCCTAACCCTCCATTATGTGTAAGTTTGTCTCGTGGAACATCCGTGGTCTGGTAAATCCCATCAAAAGACAAAAAGTACTATCTCATTTATCCAAGCTTGATTCTCAGGTTTCTGTTCTCCAAGATACTCATTTGTACTGACACAGAGTCGCTTACATTGAAAAGACATTGGGTGGGGCAAGTTGTTTTTCTCCTGCTTCTAGTAAAAAAGGGGGTGTTGCTATATTATTTCACAAGTCATTGCATGTACAAATTGTGTCAACACAGAATGATGGTGATGAACGATGGGTAATGGCAAAGGTTGTCATACATAACGAGACCCTAGTTTTGCTGAATATCTATGGTCCTGTTAAACCAGATCCTAAGATTTGGAATGACATTAAAATTCTACTCTCCTCCACAGATTGTCCTAATATTGCTGTTGCTGGCGATTTTAACCAATGGATCGATCCCTTCTCTGATAGACTATCCAAATGTAAATTTAACCCTGATAAATCTCACAAAGCTTTTCAATCAGCCATTGCCTCTCGACCAATATATATATAGGAAGACATGTAATCCTGACTTACTTGAATATACTTTCTTCTCCAATGTTTATCACACCTGTTCTAGGATTGACTATGTTTTGGTTAGTAAATCCCTCCTCCCTTCTATTCAATCTTCAGAAATTGAATACATTTTAATTTCTGATCATGCCACGTCCATGCTGTACTTGACCTCTCACTTACATCCCCCAAATTAGTTGCTGGAAACGTAATAATTTTTTATTATCTGACACTGTTTACGTTAAAGACGCCACCACTTTTATCAATGGATTTTTCATTTTAATAATCCAATGGAGACCTCAATTTCTAATAATTGGCATGCATTCAAGGCTTCATTTCATGCCTTCATCATCTCTTATGTCTCACATAAGAAGAAAGTAATGCGAAAAAAATATTATGACCAATTACATCATCTTAAATTGCTAAAACATACTTATTTTACCTCTACTTCACCTTCCACCCTCCATAAATTAATTGAGGCCAAGTCTGAACTCAACAAATTGGTAACGTTTGAAGCATGTAACATTCTTCTCAAAATTAAATTCAAATATCATGGTGGTCAAAATAAAGCAGGTAAAATGTTGGCCAATTATTTGAAAATTAAATCTGAACGTAAAAACATTGGTCCTATTTTTAAGGAGTCTACTAAAACAATGGTGTCATCAGATGAAGATATCGCCGAGGTTTTTCATGAATATTATGGATCTCTTTATACTGATGACACATTTCTCAAATGTAGGCACCTTTTTCTCAGACCTCCCTTCTCCACCTTCTGTTCCTGATGAATTCAATGCATTAGAAAAAAAGATCACTTCTCAAGAGAATATTAATGCCATTAAATATTTTAAAAAATGAAAAGCACCGGGCCCTGATGGTTTATCTGGTGAATTTTAAACTGCCTTCTCCTCCATTTTTGTCCCTCGCCTTTTTGCATTCTTTAATTCCTTTATTACAGAGGCTAAAGCTTTTGGCTCCTTTATGGATGCCTTAATTATTATAATCCCCAAACCAGATAAATATCACTCTCATTGTAACAACTGTCATCCTATATCATTAATAAATTATGACTGTAAGATATTTGCCAAGATTCTTGCATCAAGACTTGAAACAATTATTCCTCTCTTGGTTAAAACTGACCAAGTCGGATTTGGGAAAGGTAGATTGGCAGCTTCAGACAATGCACGCATGTTCGCAAATATTATTTCATATGCTAACAAATACAAATCACCTCTTGCAGCACTTTCATTAGATGCCGAAAATGCCTTTGATCGGATTAATTGGCAATTTATGTTTAAAACTCTCCAATGGTTTGGTTTTGGTCCTATTTTTATTTCATATATTAAATTATTATATTCATGTCCCTGTGCTAGTGTTTTTGTTAATAATCATTTTTCTAAATGTTTTTCCTTATCCAGTGGTACAAGACAGGGGTGCCCACTTTCACCCTTATTATTTGTTGTATGCCTTGAACCTTTCCTGGAGCGTATTCGTGTTAACTCACATATTTCAGGTTTTCTTCTTAACTCCATTGAAACCAAAATATCTGCTTATGCCGATGATATCTTAATATATATGTCAAATCCCACTGACTCCCTTCCACCTTTTTTGGAGGAGGTCCAATTATATTCCAATATTTCCGGTTATAAATTAAACCTCTCAAAGACTGAAGTGTTACCCTTAGACATCATATGTTACCAATATATGTATAATGATACTAATTTTGCTTGGCGTCCCACAAAAATCAAGTATCTTGGTGTTTGGTTTTCCACCTCTATGTCCACCACACTTAAACACACGTTCAAAGTGCTACTTGCCAAAATTCAATCACTTCTTCTTACTAGGTCTCCCTTGTATCTCTCCTGGTGGGGTATGTTAGATACTATTGAAATGATGATTGGACCTCATGTACTCTATACATTGTCTATGCTACCTGTCCAAATTCCCATCTTCTTTTTTTCTCAAATTAATTCCAAGTGCATAACATTTTTATGAAACAACAAACACCCACGTATTGCCCTTACCAGACTTATTCATCCTAAGTCTGAGGGTGGTGTATGCTTTCCTAATTTTAGAGCATACCACTCAGCTTTTCTCATTAAAAAATCCTTTGCTCTATCCTATGATTTTGCAGACATCCCTATACCTAGATGGATTGTTTTTGAACGCTCATTACTAAAAGAGTTTCCTTTTCAAGATGTACTTTTTATGTCCAATAGCACCTTTCTGTCAAGTAAACCTATTTTAAAATATTCCCAGAGTTTATTATATACTACATTTTCTAATGTTTTCGCTCCTTTTCAGTGTTTTCTATCCTCTATAATTTGGTATAATAAGTATCTTAAATATAAAGGTAAATCATTCTACTAGAAATTCTGGAAAGAGAAGGGAATTATTTTTGTTTACCAACTGATTTTCCGCAATTCTGTTATTCCTTTTCCCACTCCACAAGTACAATATAATTTACCTGACTCTTTTATTCATGAATATAATATATTTTCCAATGCCTTACAATCACAATTAGACACTTTTGACCTTCCAGCTGATGTACCTTCTCTTACCCCCACCTTCTCCTTTATATCTTTTATTTCCCACACACAGACCGAAGGCTGCTCTTGTATGTAAGTTTTTGTTATCAAATGTTACTGAGAGATCCAAATCTCCTATTGAAAATGCATGGGAAGCTGATTTGACTATTTCTTCTCCTGTTACAACTTGGGATAAATTGTGGTCTAAGTTATTTAAAGTTTCTGCTGCTGCTCGTATCACCCAATCTCTCTATTTCATTTATAATAGAGCTGTTATATTTCTAAGTTTTCTCCTTCTACTTCTCCTCTATGCTGGTCCTGCTCTAAAGATATGATTTCTCTATTGTATTAGCATTTTGGAAATCTGTTTGGTCTACATGCATGAAAATGTTTAAGTGTGATATTACTCTATCGTTACAAAATGTTTTTCTAGGTTCTTTATCACCTGATGTTGATGACTCAGCTTCTGTTTCCTTGTTATTTGACCATTTTATAGCATTAGCCTTTAAGGTACCTAGAAAGATAATTCTAAAATGTCCTCATTAACTTGGGGGAATTTTATTTGTGATGAGCATAGAATTGCTAATGTTTCTTCCATTTCTATCTCTCAAAAAATTAAGTCTGATCTTCTTTGGTTACCCTTTACAACTTATCTCTCTATTCCTACTCCTGTACACTAGTTTTATCTTTTTTCTTTCTTTTCTTTTATATCATTCTCCTACATTCTTTTAGACCTTTTGTACCCTTTGTTTCTTTTTCTCTCTTTCCTATCTTTACCTTTTCCTTCCTCTTCTTTCCTCCCCCTCTTATCTCTAATAATATTCCTCTATTAAACCTTTTTGCGATTTATTTACCTATGTTTTATAATATGCTCTTTTTAATATTATTTTTTTAACTTCATTGTGCTGTCCTAAATTTCTCCCCTGTTTCATGTAATTGAAAATCCAATAAAAACTTCTTAAACATAAAAAAAGAAAAAGGCGTCCAGAAAGACGTCACTTCTCACACTCAGCTCTACTTAAAATATTCTTGAAGTATACAGTAACAGCGCCTGCCACCACCCGACACCTGACCCTAAGGTAGTACCAACTGCTGCTCCTACTAGCGCTCCCAGAACTGCACCAACAGGACCCAACACAGCCCCAGTGACAGCCCCTCCTACACACCCAGATGCAAGCCCCCCTGTCAGAGCTCCCGCTTCAGCCCCTACTTTAACTGCGTGTTTTATGCTCCAGATAACTTGAGCCTCGGCTTCCTTTCGAGCGTTTTGTAGTTCAGCATTCATAAATTGTTCATTTTCTGCCAATTTCTTTTCAGTTTCTTCCTTTATTTTCGCATCCTCCTCCGGTGTTATTTTACTGTTGTTTTCCATCTTTCGCATTTGATCACGCAGTATTTCATCTTTCTTCCTTTCTGCTTCTACTTGGATCCCTTTCCTTATCTCTTCCTCTGTTTCCTGCACTGCCTTCTGCGCCCTCTCATACATTTCATGTCTGTGGAACCCCCCTTTATTCCTTTCCACCATGCTTTTAATGATGTCAAACAGTTCCCGCCTCTGCTGCTCCGCCTCTTCTCCTTTTGCTCTGTTGTTAAAAGCGCAGTAAGGCCGCTCAGGGTTGATGATCAGATCTTTATACGTCCCGTCAGAAGCATTCACAAAGTCCTGCAAGGACTCATCTTCCAGATCCTCTTTCCGGGTAAACAGGACCATCATGTGCTTCTCCGCCCCGGGTCCAAAGAGATCCCGCAGCAATGCAACAGCCTCCCTCTCCTCCGGGGTGAACCGCCCCGCCTGCAGCACCAGGATGATGGCGTGAGGCCCCGGGGCACTGAGGACGACGTTCTCGGCCACCTTTTGAATTATCTTCATGTTACAAATATTTGTGTCAAAGAGCCCCGGAGTGTCGACGAGTTTGAGGTCTTCGCCATTAAATTTACAGCTCGCCACCTTACAGTCCTCGGTCACTGACGTTGCTGAGGGTCTGGACTCAAACTCTTCTCTCCCCAGATGGTGTTGGCGGAGGCGCTTTTCCCAGCTCCGGTTTTTCCAACAAGAATTAGCCTCAGCTCTTTCCCCTCCTGGCATTGATTCTGAGGGCGGCCTGACAAGAGAAAGCAAGAGTGAGTGATTCTTGTATGATAATGACACCATGCATAATACAACTGTCATTATTATACTTACAGTAGCCCGTTTTGTTTGGGTTTCATTAAATACATCTTAATTAACAACATCTGATATCATGATAATGAGCAAATGACGTATCTAGGGGTTATATTTCTAAATTTATTATACTTAGGATACATATAAGGAGCCCCTTAACAGCCTATGCCAAACCCAGAATCCCCCCTCCAGAAAGAGATCGTTCGGGCGTTATGAAGAGATACAGCCGTTTCATCAAAAAGACTCTCTGATGGTACTTTGAATACAAACCATAGATCTAATCATACCCCCAAACCATTGGCAATGGATCATAATTCACAGCAGAGTGACCTTAAAGGAATTTGTCACAATGTCCCTGGTCTTGACAAGGAGCTCTTCCGGCAGTTGAAAACGTTCAGCCTCAAGGATTTGCCACAACTGATGTCCCCTATTAAGGGATCCAGCAGCAGCAGCAAAGCATCGAGTAACAAAGCAAATGCTAGAAGCAACTTCATCGACATGATCAATCAATCAATCAAGGGATGTGTAGAGCGCACTACATACCCGTTGGGGTCTCAAGGCGCTGGGGTGGGTAGCTGCTACTGACCAAAGAGAAAGGTCTTTAGAAGTCTTCTGAAGGTCAGCAGGTCTTGGGTCTGTCGTAGGGTGGTGGGGAGGGTGTTCCAGGTCTTGGCGGCGATTCGGGAGAAGGATCTACCACCGGCGGTCGTTTTCTGGATGCGTGTGACCATGGCAAGGGCGAGGCTGGCTGAGCGGAGGCTGCGGGTGGGGGAGTAGAAGCTGGGTCTTCCATTGAAGTATGCTTGTCCGATGTTGTGTAGGGCTTCGTGTGCATGGATGAGGAGTTTGAAGGTTATCCTCTTGTTGATGGGGAGCCAGTATAGGTCTCTCAGGTAGGGGGTGATGTGGCTGGGTCAAGGGATGTCGAGGAGCAGTTGTGCTGAGGCTTTCTGGATGTGTTGTAGCCGTCTCAGGAGCTTGGTTGTTGTTCCTGCGCAGAGGGCGTTTCCGTAGTCCAGCCTGCTGGTGACGAGGGCCTGGGTGACGTTTTTTCTCATTTCGGAGGGGATCCACTTGAAGATCCTGCGGAGCATTTGGAGGGTGTTGAAGTAGGATCTGGAGACGGCGTTGACCTGCTTGGTCATGGAGATGGTGGAGTCGAGGATGACCCCCCAGGTTGCGTGCGTGGTTGGTGGGTGCTGGGGCTGTTCCCAGCAAAGTAGGCCACTAGGAGTTGTCCCAGGCTGAGGGGGTGGAGCCGAGGATGAGGACCTCTGTCTTGTCAGAATTCAGCTTAAGCCTGCTGTCCTTCATCCATTCGGCGACGGCCTTCATTCCTCTGCGGAGGTTGGCTTTGGTGGTGAGAGGGTCTTCATGAAGGAGATGATAAGCTGGGTGTCGTTGGTGTAGGAGATGATGTTGAGGCTGTGCTGATGGGTGACATGGGCGAGTGGAGCCATGTAGATATTGAACAGCGTAGGGCTGAGAGAGGCTCCTTGAGGTACACCACAGATGATCTTGGTGGTCTTGGAGGGGAAGGGTGGGAGGCGGATGCTCTGGGTTCTGCCGGAGAGGAAGGATGTGGTCCAGGCCAGGGCCTCCTCTTGGATTCCGGCATTGTGGAGGCGTGCTGTTAGGGTGCTGTGGTAGACCGTGTCGAAGGTGGCTGCAAGGTCCAGAAGGATGAGGGCGGCTGTTTCTCCTTTGTCCATCAGGGTCCTGATGTCGTCGGTGGTGGCAATGAGGGCAGTTTCGATGCTGTGGTTGCTGCAGAAGCCGGACTGGGATGGGTCCAGGATGTTGTTGTCTTCGAGGTATCGGGTCAGTTGTCTGTTGACAATTTTCTCTGTGACTTTCGCCGGGAACGGGAGCAGTGAGATGGCCGGAAATTCTTGAGGTCCTTGGGGTCCGTCTTAGGTTTCTTCAGTAAGGCGTTGATCTCAGCGTGCTTCCATCTTTCCGGGAAGATTGCTGTCTCGAAGGAGATGTTGATAGCTTTCCGGAGGTGAGGGCGATGGCTGAGCTGGATTTGTTGAAAACGTGGTATGGGAATGGGTCAGACAGGGATCCAGAGTGGATGGAGTTTATGGTCTTGATGGTGTCTTCGTCGCTGACGTTCGACCAGACGGTAAGGCGGCTGGTGTGGATGGTGGTTGCAGGGGTATTGGGATCATCGGTGGATGTGGGGGTCGTGGCATTGAAGCTGTTGTGGATGTCGGCGATCTTGCGGTGGAAGAAGGTGGCCAGCGAGTCGCACAGGTCTTGAGAAGGGGGAATGTTGTTAACTTTGGAGATGGGGTTGGGGAGTTCTTTCATGATGCCAAAGAGCTCTTTGCTGTTGTGTGCATTGTGTTCCAGTCGATCCTTGAAAGCGGTCCTCTTGGCGGTCCTGTTGAGTTGGTGGTGTCTACGAGTGGCGATCTTGTGGGCCGTATGGCTGTTTGGTGTTTGTTCGCGGAGTCAGTTATTCTCCAGTTTTCGACAGATACGCTTGGAGGCCTGGAGGTCTTTGGTGAATCATGTAGCTTTTATGCTGGAGTGGTTGGCGGCGGGGGTCCCGAGTGGAGTGGAGCGAGGGTGTCGGATCAGTCGTTGATCCACTGTTTGAGGTTGAGGGTGGCGGTGTCGGGGTCAGTGGGGTCAGGGGCTGGTCTCGGGGCGAGGGTGGTGGTCAGTTGGTCTTCGGTGATCTTGCCCCAGCAGCGCCGTGGCATCTGTTGGGTGCGGTGGTGCGTGGTGGGTTTCTTGAAGGTGAAGTGGACGCATCTGTGGTCGGTCCAGTGGGGTTCGGTGGTGTGGTTGAAGGAGACGTGGGGACTTCCGGAGAAGATGGGATCAATTGTGTGTACAGCGGCATGGGTGGGTGTTGTTACAAGCTGTCTGAGTCCAAAGTTAGCGAGGTTGGCGATTAGGGCGGTGGTGTTGGCATCGTTGTTGTCCTCAAGGTGGAAGTTCAAGTCTCCGAGGAGGATGTAGTCCGTAGAGGTGAGGTCGTGAGTGCTGATGAGGTCATCGATGGAGTCGCTGAACTGTGGTCGGGGTCTGGGTGGTCTGTAGGCGAGGGTTCCTCTGAGGGTGGTGTTGGGGTTGGTGTGTATCTGGAAGTGCAGGTGCTTGGCAGTGTTGAGGGTGTTGTCGTTGTTGGTCGAGACTCTGATGGTGTTCTTGTGGATGATGGCGATACCCCCTCCCACTCCATTGGTGCGCTGTCTGCTGGAGATCTTGTAGCCTTCTGGGATGGCTATGGCGATGTCTGGTGCCAAGGTGGTGTTCAGCCAAGTCTCTGTCAGGAAGGCGACATCGGGGGGTGGTTGAGTCTAGGAGGTCCCAGAGTTTGATGGCATGTTTGTGAGTGGAGCGGGTGTTGAGGAGGATGCATTGGAGGTTGTTGGGATCTTTGCTTGATGGTTTGGGGGGCTGGATGCTGGTGAAGCTGCAGTTCTGACAGGTGACGGGCCTGTGGGTGCGCTTCGGTGTGGCCCGGTAGCAGGCGTGTTCTCGTCAGGGGTTGAGTGCACGGAGGGTGCTGGGGTCGTAGTGCAGTCGGGTGCAGAGGTGTCTCTGGGGGCCAGGGGTTCTGGAGCTGGGCGCGGTCCAGGCACGGATGGGCGCAGACGGGCTTGCATTTGGTGCGCCTTAGGCGCGCCATAGGCGTGACCGCTGCGCTGCCACGCAGCGGCTGCCATAAGAAGGGGAGGTGGGAGGGAGGAGCAGCTAGGTGGGGGAGTGGGCCAATGGGGGCGGGGAAGCGGAGCCGCAGGGGATGCAGCGGCAGGGAGCAGGATTGGCGAGGGAACGGGCACTTAGGGAGGATACAAGCACAGACAAAGGCAGGGAACAAGTGGCACAAGGCATATACAGTCACAAAACAATACAAAAAGCAGTACAAAAAACTGTGGTCACAGGCAAAATGCGAGCGGGCACAGAGCAATGGGGCGGGGGTAGGGACGCAGTTGCGGGGAGCGAGATCGACGAGGGAACGGGCACAGGGGGAGTAAACAAGCACAGGTAAAGGCAGGGAACAAGTGACACAAGGAAAATACAGTCACAAAGCAATACAAAAAGCAATACAAAATCAGGGGTCACAGGCAAAAGCGAGCACGCACAGAGCAAACCTAAGGCCTAGCACTGGCCACCAGGGATGAGGCACAGGTGGTATCCTGCAGGTGGAGGCGGGCCTTGAAAACCCTCAGAAGCAGCGGCTGGTCACAGGAGCACAGGGGCAGTCAGGTGGAGCTGCACGGCATGGGGAGCAACCTGCCTGTAATATGAAAGATGATGAAGAATCTATAACAGCCCCTAATTCACCTGTCTATGAAGATATGGGGTATTCTGAAGGAATCAGCTTTGGAGGCTATTGTTTTCATTGTGCAACAGCTGCACGTAAACTCCAATGCTGGATATGCTTCGATGGACCTCAGCAACTCTCAGATTTAAGAGCCGCCGTTGAGTCCAGAGAAAATGACGAGCCAAGGTTAATCAAAATGGTTATAGACACTTATAACATATATATGGCTATAATTTATTTTTAACAAATAGTTTGTCTTTTTTTAATTTTTTCAACCATAGGAAGCATCAGCAAAAAAACCTGTGTTAGAGGGGACTTAGCCAAAAGTTAACGTCATCAAATTTTACTGCTTATGCAGTTCAAAACAGACTGAGAGTTCCACAAATCAAAATAAAGATCTGCAAAAGAAATGTGTTTGTGTCTTTAATATTGCAGCTTTTGAAAAGGAGGCTCCAGGAGTACCCTATGATGACATATGCCTGTTGAATGTTTTACTGTGTTTGTTGTAAGCGCATGTATCAAACGTGAGTATTATAACTTCTGCTAAGGCCATAAAATGAATGATCTGCAGCAGGAGGCTCACAAGTGTCTATATGACTCATGCACTTCAAGAGCAATATGTCATTTATGTAGTTTGCTAGACCCAAACAAAGTATATGAACTGTTAAGGTTGGAGTATGGTTTGCCAGAGGAAAAGAGAAAATGTTCATCCTGATATGATTAAGGTCTTGTCGACCATGTTCAATGAGATCCTTTGTTTGAGTGAGCCAAGCTCAAAACTCTGTTGTATGCAAGGTTTGTGTATGTATTTTGTTAGAAGGATGGCAGACAGGGCTATAGAACACGTATGAGTAATATTTATTTTTAAAAATTGACAAGTCGGCTCCTTAGTCCGGCAAAAACTGTTTTAAAAAATGATGAGTCCCCCAGTATTGTGTCATTATTGTATTATTTAATGTTAAATACTTACACACTTTTTAGGCCAAGCATCAGAATGTTGGTGCACAAGATATGTTTTCTTAAAGAAAGAATAGCTGAATTACGGCCTGCAACTCTGAAGCTTAGTGAGCTGCCCATAACAATGCAGTGTGACAGTCCCACGTGCATAGCCAACTGGTGTATCAATGTGTGGCTACTGACAACGGATGAATACTGTAGCACAATTAAAAGCTGTATGAGGAAGTTAATACTATCAACGACAACCATCTTACATATCACCTTGAACCTACTAACTGAAGGTTATTTCAGAAGTAAAGTTTTTGTATTGTACAACAGAGAATTGTATGATCTTTTGAAAACCATCAGTATCCTGAGTGTACAAAGTTATAGGAGGGATAGGCTAGAACTCTTGTCTAGAGCTGTTGAAGTTATAGCTGTAAAAATATCAAAAGATGTGACACTGAGGCAAATTATCTACAGGACTCATAGCAATGTATGTAGCATGTGTCATATTATGTACACGTGTCATGAATCTGTGTAGTGTCCTGTCTGTGTTGCTAACATTCTTCATTTTTAATAAAATTCCCCTACACAAAGCCATTGTCTTTCATTTCATGGAAAACAGGAGCTGATAACATGTCTGGGGACGGTTTAAGTAAGATTTATTATGATGCATGTTGAGTCTGAAGCTTTGGAAGCATCAAAGCTCTGTTTAGAAGGACTCAAATTGAAAATGAGCAGTACACAGTGCAGGTGAAGATCTGGTTATCTGGGGAAAAGGTGCGTTCACTCAAGAGGTGTTTTAAGAGGAGACTGACCATCATCAATGTGCAGCTAGATTATCAATGGCAGTTGGATATAATCAGTCCTCAAGAGATAGCCAAGCATAATAATGGAATTCTATATGTATTAACATTAATAGATATATTGTCAAAGAACACTTTTGCAGAAGCACTAAGTGACAAAAGTGGGGCTAGTGTCAAGAAGGCCAATAAAGCCATCTTCAGGAAGGGGCATGCTCTTAAAAACTGCAAACAGATGCCAGAATTTTGTTTTTTAAACAATTGTTTCAGAAATGATTAAAACAACACACAGTTCATCATTTTGTAATGCACAATCAGTCAAATATCTTTATTCGGTTTATGAGCACCATAAAAGCAAGAAAAACAGTATATATAAACAGTTGTAAGTACCTAATCCATTCAACACAATCACGACTCATTAATATGTATAAAATCGATCAATAAAACCAGTAAAAACAAATTCATTTTAGACACAATGTTAAAAAGGAAATGTACATGATATAGTGTTTAAGTTAATTTTCTCAAGATTCTTACAGCTGCTGATAAAAAATTAGCAATGTTAAAAGTTTCCCAGTCAACATTTGCAAATGGAGAAAGGCTGGTCTCACTTACACAAAGCCCTTGTTACTTAGAATTGGGATAATAAAATGTTTCCTAATGACAATAAGGTGTTCACAGAAAAATTATCGCAAGTACAAGGGCCAAGGTCGTCTGCCCTCTTTCAACCTTTCTGTTCACCAAGAAGAAAATGAAATTGGTTAAATCTGAATCTAGTCAATAAGAAACAATGGTTATTGTTTGTGACATAGCCTAGATACGGTTCCATAGATGGTGTTGTTTTACATAGCTGGTGGGCCCTTACTGTCACCTTTACCAGCTCTCTCTGTTCCCTATCCATGGTGGCTATGCGCAAGTACATTTCCTTAGACCATTTTATATCTCCCTTCACTAAGGTTTCTGGGGCGTGATATAGTTCTGGTCGACCCAATTTACCTGCAAGCTTCTGAATGTATTTGAGCCAGGGTATACTCAGCCCGCAGTCGAGTGACATACAGTCTTTCAGAATGGTGTGGTTAAGCACTAAGTCAGTGTTTAACCAGGTGGCTATCCATTTCAGAAGAGGTGCCACAGCAATAGCATCTTCAACAAAGCGAATTCCAAGCTCCTGATGGACAATGTAATTAGCTGTTGTCTTAGGGACAGATAAAACGTTCTTTAAAAACCTTTCTTCAACCGTCTGTATGTTCTTAGTGTTTTTTATGCCCCACAGCTCGGCCCCATACATAGCTAGTGAAATACACTTGGCTCTGTATATTTGGATAAGGGCCTTCATTGGTCTGGCTCCTAACTTTCTGGCAAAACCCAGTACAGCCGGGGTAGCCCTTATCAATACGATTTTTTTCGCTATGATTTGGGTTACCCAGGATCCTTGATCGTCAAATATTTCACCCAGATAAGGGAATGACGTCACCCTGGTTAATATGTGTCCCTCGCAATAAAACGTTTTAACCTTTGGGGATTTCTGTCCAATAGCCATTATGTGCGATTTTGCAAAATTTAGACTCAAATCTAATGATTTCATAAAGACAGAGAAAGAGTCTAACATTAACTGAAGTCCCACTGCCGTCCTTGCTAGGAGGGCGGCATCATCCGCATATAAAAGTGCGAGAATCCGGCGTTTCCCTGCACGAGGAATATCTTTACAGGAGGCAATTAGGGCCATGTCTAGGTTATTGATATATAATGTAAAAAGCAGGGGCGCCAAGATACACCCCTGCCTAACTCCATTAGATATGGGTATGTCTTCCGTACAGTTACCCTGTTGGTCATACCTCACTGTTGCAGATAAATCCCTGTGCAGGTCAGCTAGGAAATAGACGATGTTTATGTCTACTCCACAGGTTAGGAGCATGGACCAGAGCTTCTACCTATTTACTCGGTCGAAGGCCGAGGACAGGTACCTTTCTTTGCCACCGTATATTTACCTATTAGTAGTTGCAAATTTAAACATTGATCCGTGGTGTCCATCCCTTTTCTGAAGCCATACTGGGCCACAGAGAGTGTTCCAGATTCCTCCAGCCAACCAGTCAGTTGGCAAAGGACCACCCTACCAAGCACTTTCACAGAGGAATCAATTAGGGATATCGGGCGGTAACAGCTCGGGTCACTTCTATTTCCCTTCTTATATATGGGTATAATGATAGATCTTGCCCATGTAGAGGGCAAGCCCAATTAACAGGCATTTACAAAGACATTATATAAAATCTTCGACCTGGTTTTTACATCAGATTTAAAGAGGTCTGCCAGAACTCCGTTCGGGCCTGGGGCCTTGTTACTAGTCATTTGCATAATGGCCTGTGTTACCTCTACCTCTGTAAATGACAATGAATATTTCTACATGTTTAAAACTGGGCCTTCCAGCATCCCATTTCCATCATAAACTTGTTTGAAATGACTGTGCCATTCTTTTTCCTGGATACCGCAATCAAGCTCACTATTGCTTTCATCCTGGAAAAAGGGCTTGTTCACCACAGTCCAGAATTTGGCACTGTTTTTGATTACGTCTATTGGTAAAAGCTCGTTCCAAGCTTCTTCCCTAATTTCATTTCTTCTCTTTTTTTGTACCTTTTTATAAATGTTCCTAAGGGCAGCAGTTTCCGCTTTATCAGGCGGAGCGGCTTTCAATGCTACCATCAGCTTCCGATGGGCTATTGAACAGTTGTGATCAAACCATTTTTCCCCCTTCCTGGGTTGCCCCTTAACTATTTTTTTGAGGTCACTATCAACCTGGGTACATATTCTGCCATAGGCTAGTAGGACCTCATCCCCTGTGACACCATCTTTCAAACAGGTGGTCATATCATCCCCAACCTTTCCCATCAAATTTTCCCTGAAATCTATCGACACCACTCAGCACCATGTCAGGCGTCGAGATTGATCGATAGGTCTTATATCATAGATTCCAGTTGTCTGGTTGGATTCAACTTTTTTCTTTAGGTCGTCAGTCAGAGACACCCTGACAGGGTTATGATCTCCATAGGTAGACCAACTCACATTATACTGGCTGACCCTACTTGCTATATTTACACTTACAAAAATATAATCAATTGTTGACCCGGAACCTCTTCCTTTATAAGTTGGGATGTCTCCTGTAGACTTGGTAGGGCATATCAATTAATTACTTGCCACCAAGTCTTCCAAGTACAATCCCTACGGGGTGTGTTCAAAATGAATATGATCTTGGTTCGCTGGACCTAGACTATCCCGTACAAAACAGTTACCATTACAACGGTGAACATTAAAATCTCCAAGGACAATAACCGAATAACAATTGGTATTGTTAACATTATACAGCTCCAAAAACTTGTGTAGACTGACTAAGTGTTCATTTAAAATACTCTTTTCAAAGGAGTTAAAAAAATTGACAATAAGCCAATTCCCAGATGATTTAGTAAGAATTTCCACAGCTAGACAGTGCGGTGTACCTGTCTCCACTTTATTATAAGTCCCCTCAAGTTTAAGTGAAATAAGGGTTAGGAGACCCCCCTTCGCCCTCCCCTTAGGGGAGGCAACTGCTGCCGACCAGAAAGCCACATACCCATCCAAGAAAAAGGTGTTCCTTGTGTCCCAAGTTTCCTGGAGCCCAATGATGTCACAATCAGTCAAACAATCCCTCCACTTTACATCATTTGCTTTGCTCTTCAACCCGGCGATGTTCCAGCTGAGGACCCTTGTTCCTGGACATGGGGCCCTCTCTACCACCATAACATCAAAACAACCGCTTGACCGGCCCCTACAGTGTTCATAACATTGAGGTTTCCACCCCCGCAAATGCTCGCTGAAGTTCCATTTAACCCACATTCCTCCTCCACAGCCAATGGAGAAGCTACAGCAACAGGTGTGGAATGGTCCCGGCCGTGTTCAAGGCAATCATTTGAATCTAGATCACTCAGGGGTTGGTATCGATTGAAAGTGACAAACCACCAGGGTGGTAAACCCTGTGATGCCAATTCCTCTGCCCCTACATAAATCGTTAACGGACTGCTGAGTTAAATGTCTATAAAAGTACCCCAATGAGCGAAGTGTAATGCCCTGATCGGACTGTGGCAGCGAGGAAGCCCTTAGCAAAGCATTATTGACAAGGAGTGGATTACTGAAGTTTATAATGACACAATTGCCACTGATGTTCTTTTGGGATCGTCCTATCCATGCAACTCTCCTGGTGGTTAATATCTCCTGTGATAAAGCTAATGGAAACCCACACTCTCTGTTTAGCCACGATACAGTTTTATTCTTTAGAGATTCGTGAGATTCTTGCTTATTTATATGACCAGCCTCTATAAAGGGTGGTACATTTGTCAACACTGCGACAAACGGGGCACATTCAGGAGGTAAGTCTGGCTGAGCACTAACAGTGCAACCAGTCTTTACTTCTGCCGGCCTTCTTTTACTCCCTAGACATGTTGTTGGTGGTGTATTTTTGCATGCAGTTTCCAGGGATACAGAGACTGCTTTTTCTACTGTACAGGATCCCACATTTGTGGGCTTTGTTGTCTCTTTAATAACCCTAAGGTCCTTTTCAACAGTTTTATCAGCTTTATCAATAGGGGATTCCAGGAGGCTGCCTAATCTCACAATTTCTGCAGACAGAGTGACAATTTTGGCCATTAAAGGTTTAAATAGCTCAGTGATTTTCGCCTCCATAATGCCAATCAGGCAATCTAATTGCTCTGTATCTAATTTAAACATGGCATTATTAGTTGCTACCTCGTTTAGATTTTCCACACTAACGAGTGGCGGGTCAGCTCTTTTATTGAGGGTTCGCCCCCCCCGTTTAATCTGCGTGTGCTTGCGGGACCTCAACACTCTCTGTGTTACCGGTGCCGTGGAGCGCTCGGCTGGAACGTCATTTGCAGGATATGCCATATTTACTGAGTCACTACTATCACCCAGAGTTGAGAGAGACAACGCCGTGGGCGAAATATGCAATGTAAGGGAACTGTTTCCCTGGCCTAGTGATTTTCGTCTTTCACTGTTTATTTTAGTCACAACTTTCACTAAATAATTATCTAGTGTCGCTACTGCAGGAGGTGTTTTACCTATTGCCGATTTCTTCATTTTTAGAAGTAGGAAAAAGGCCTTTAGGGGATCTGATGTAGGACAGAGGCAGAGGAGATTGGTGCACAATACAATGATTTGAAGTATTTCCATTCCTTGTCCTAAGTGACCCACACAAATACTCTATTAGAAATGAAGATCTCACTCACACCGTAATGACAATGGTCAGCTACGCAATACAGGAACCGAGGTCCGTGGCCCAGCCCTGCCTCTTTAGGCCTCTGAGGGCCACAGAGGGCCCGCCCTTGTCCCGGACTTCTCCCGGGGAGCTTCTGTGCGACTCGCGGGGCAAGCGGTGTTCCGGCCACTTGTAGCGCCTCCGGGCACGCTGCCGTCGTCAGGAGTGTGCATCACACCCCCCAAGCCTGCCGGGAATTGTAATTTGGGTGCAGGCGAGTGGTAGGTCCAGCCGTTCCCCTCACAGCATCCCGTGGTGTTTGCTGTGCTGTGCTGTTTCTCTCACGGCTGCCAGGTAGTGTCGGTGCCCCCAGGAGCTCACAGTGCTCCAGCCACTTGTAGCACCTCCGGGCGCGCTGCCGTCGTCAGGAGTGCGCGTCACACCCCGCAAGCCTGCCAGGAATTGTAGTTTGGGTGCAGGCGAGTGGTAGGTCCAGCCGTTCCCCTCACGGCGTCTGGTGGCGTTTGCTGTGCTGTGCCGTTTCCCTCACGGCTGCCAGGTAGTGTAATGCACATGGTGGCAAAAGCTCCTGTTATGGAGTGTTTTAACTGAACTTTAAAATGTGGAGATATTTCATGACCTACAACACCTAGCAATATGTGGATGTTCTACAGGCTTTTACAGATACTTATAACACTAGTTATCACAGAACCTTCAAAACGTCTGTCATAGAGGTAATGAATAATAATGCCTTTGTGCTGTGTTGAATGGTGTACGGGGCCGTTTTTACTGCCAAGGTAAAGAAGCCTCTTTTGAAAAAAGGTGATTATGTTAGTGTTCAAAAGTTGAATTGGGTCTTTATGAAGAGCTACCAGCAGACTTTTAGCGATTTAATATTTATAGTGGAGAGTGTGGAGCTTAAAGAAGGTATATACATTTACAGGTTGAAGGACTACGATGATGAAACAGTGTTGGGTGCCTTTTACAATGGAGCGTTACAACAGGTACTTGATTATCCACACAGGGTTTACTGGTCTGAAAAGATTCTGAAATTGGAAGTTAGCGGGGCTAACAGACAGGCCTTTTTCAAATGGAGAAGGTATCCCGAGAAATTTAATAGTTGGATGCTGGACAGCTTCCTGCAGGGTGTGTGAGTACACTACGGAGACAAAATCATTTTATATTATATTGCCATCCAATGCCTCGTAGGACATTTTCCTAGACAATCAAATTTTGAATTAAAAAGTGAACTGGTTATACCTGTGGGCCTAGAAGGTGAAGGGAAAGCCTAACCGAAATCCAATATCCAAGAACATGGTATACATTTTCAATGCTCAAGGTCAAATGTACTATAACTAGGCTGTGGGGTTTTAGGTTTAAGCCTATAACAACTGATAAAACCCCACTGAAAGAGAAATAGCCCTCACCAGTGAAAACATATAAACAATTACAAAACACCTGCACAACCACAAACTGAATGTCATTGAAAGAAAGGAAAAAGAGAGTGAAAGAGTCATTTATTTTCGCCCTGACGGGGCCAATACAATGTAACATTAGCAGTAACAATGCCTGGGCTAACATTATTCTGCTTGAGTTTTGTTGTTTAGGGATGCCACTAAAACATTTTTCTACATCCTCTTCCCTTTCTTCAGTTTTGTGGTCTTTGGTCTCCACTTTCAGATTCACACCGACCCTAGGACCACACTTAGAGGCACCCTCATCTATAGGCCTCCAGGTACCCGCACTCAATTCAGCGATGACATCACGGACTTCGTCAGCCCACACGCCCTCACCTCCGAGAACTACATTCTCTTAGGAGACTTCAACTACCACCTTTAAAAAAAACACAACATCAACACCACCACCCTTCTGGACAACCTGGCCAATCTTGGACTCAAACAACTTGTTGACACCCCCACCCATATGGCCGGACACACGCTCGACCCCATCTTCACCTCCAGCAAGCACATCTCCTTCGATCGCACCACAACTCTCCACTGGACGGACCACAGCTGTGTCCACTTCAGCTACAGAACCACCCTGAACCACAACTGCCCACAACCTATTCCTCGAAGAAACTGGAACAAAATCACCCCCGAACAACTCCTCACATCACTCAACCAAAACCCTCCTACCCTCTCATCGGACCCAAACCAAGCGGCCACCAATCTCAAGCAATGGATCGCCCTCAGTGCTGACGAATTAGCGCCCTTGAAAAAGCACCAGATCAAATCAGCCAGCAAAAAGGCTCCCTAGTTCAATGATGACATTAAAAAATCCAAGAAGCTTTGCCGCGCCCTGGAAAAAACATGGAGAAAAAATCCAACCACCGACAACATGTCCACCCTCAAAGCAGCCACCCGCAAACACCACCAACTGATTCGATCCGCCAAGAAATCAGCATTCAAGGATCGTCTCGACAACAACAATCACAACAGCAAGGAACTTTTCAACATCATCAAAGAATTCACCAACCCCTCCGCAGCATTTAACGACATCACTCCCTCCCAAGACCTTTGCGATGCGTTATCCTCCTTCTTCTACAACAAAATTGCCGACAGTCACAACAGCTTCGAGAATACTCCCAGCGTTCAACCCTCCCCACCCCCCTCAGATCCTACTCCGCCAACTAACAACCTTAGCGCCTGGAACCCAATCACCACTGAAGACACCATCTGCCTAATGAACTCCATCCACTCGGGCTCGCCAACCAACCCCTGCCCCCACCACATCTTCAACAAAGCGGACTCCATCATCGCACCCCATCTCCGAGATATCATCAACTGCTCATTCAACTCTGCCACCTTTCCAGAAATCTGGAAACACGCCGAACTCAGCGCCCTTCTGAAGAAACCCACAGAAGACCCCTTGGAACTCAAAAACTACCGACCCATATCCCTCCTCCCATTCCCGGCCAAAGTCATCGAGAAAGCCGTCAACAGCCAACTCGCCGCTTTCCTTGAATCCAACAACTCCCTCGATCCATCTCAATATGGGTTTCGAGCCAAACACAGCACCGAAACCGCCCTCATTGCAGCAATTGACGACATCCGAACACTACTGGACAACGGTGAAACAGTGGCCCTCATTCTACTCGACCTATCCGCTGCTTTCGACACAGTCTGCCACAGCACCCTTATACAAGGCCTCAGCAGCATCGGCATACAAGGAAAAGCCTTGGACTGGATCACCTCATTCCTCGCTGGGAGAACTCAAAGAGTCCGACTTCCCCCATTCAACTCTGAGGCCACTGAAGTCATCTGTGATGTACCACAAGGCTCTTCACTCAGTCCCACCCTCTTCAACGTTTACATGAGTCCACTCGCCTCCATCGCTCGTCATCACAACCTTAACATCATCTATTACGCCGACGACACGCAGTTAATCCTTTCCCTCACCAAAGACCCTAACACCGCCAAGAACAATCTCCACGAAGGCATGAAAGAAGTAGCCGAATGGATGAAACATAGCCGCCTAAAACTCAACTCAGACAAAACGGAGGTGCTCATCCTAGGATCTTCCCCCTCTGACTGGGACGAATCTTGGTGGCCTTCCGCCCTGGGAACAGCACCCACACCCACAGACCATGCACGCAACCTTGGCTTTATCCTAGACTCATCTCTCTCGATGTCCAGACAAGTCAACGCAGTCTCATCCTCCTGCTTCAATGTACTTCGCATTCTCAAAAAGATCTTCCGCTGGATCCCCCTCGAGACAAGAAAAACTGTCACCCACACACTGGTCACGAGTCGACTGGATTATGGTAACACACTATACGCCGGAATCACAGCAAAATTACAGAAAAAACTACAACGCATCTAAAACGCATCAGCAAGACTCATATTAGACATTCCTCGCCAAGACCACATCACCGGACACCTAAAAGACCTCCACTGGCTCCCCGTCAACAAAAGAATTACATTCCGCCTTCTCACCCACGCACACAAGGCCCTTTACAATCTAGGACCCTAATGCCTCAACACTCGACTGTCCTTCTACAAACCCACCAGACAACTAAGATTGTCCAATCAAACCCTCGTTTCTGTCCCGCGCATCCGAAAATCCACCATGGGTGGCAAATCCTTCTCCTTCCTTGCTGCCAAGACCTGGAACTCACTCCCCACTCACCTCCGACTTACTCAAAACCACATCTCCTTCAGAAAAGCACCTAAAACCTGGCTATTCGACAAAAATTGAACCCCTTCCCCAAGCGCCTTGAGACCCTCTGGGTGAGCAGTGCGCTATACAAATGCCCGAACTTGAACTTGAACTTGAACTTTTAATTGTTTTATAAATTATAGAGAATCTGGAAATATCAAAATCATATTTGATATTTTGGCTGCGTTTGATTCTTTCACTGATCGGTAAAATGGCTTGTTTCATAAGAATATTTCCTAATATGTGTAATCACATTTACTCACAGAGAATGGGTAAAAACCCTCACTACATCAGCCCACAGTTTCTAGTGGGTCAGTATTGACAGCAGGTGAATTGCCAATACCTCAGACTTTAAACATTTAATGCAAGGTACAGTGACAAGTATACGTATGAAGAGTGCTATCACCAAGCATCTGGGATAGTGATGAAAACATGACACCAGACTTTTGGAAAACATGGTGTGTCACTTGGAAAGCTCTTCAAAAAAATTTCTTTCCAAGTTCAACAAGAATTGGGGTGATATTGTTTGTATTTGCAGTGATTCAGCTACATATATGAAAACGTTATGTGATGACCTGTCAAAATTGATACCTGAGCTGAAGTGATTCCCTGTAGGAGATCTTTGCCACTTGTTAAATGGTATGTTGAAAGCATCTTTGCAATCTTCAGGGTTAATGAGGGATGCTATTGACTTTTTAGTCCATTTGGGTGCACTGTTTTCTTATGCACAGGAACTAAAATGCAAATATTTATAATGTTGTGCTTTGTGTGGCATCAAAGAAATAATCATCTTAACTGTGTCCCTTAGCTGATGGTTCTCACTCCAAGGGGCTATGAATGCTATATTATTATTGTGGCAAGCGTTTACAGAATGTTTGCTGAGTGATGGTGCCAAAGGCAAGAAATGTGAGAATCTTTGGTTGCATAAAGATAGTGATGTGAAAAACGTGCACTCTACTGCATTATTGGCTTTTTACAGGAAAACATAACTTCTGTAGTGGACATAATAAAAAAACTAGAGTTTGAAAACACCCTTGTCTGCCAAGTGTTCAGCATAATTGGTGTAGATGTGAAATCTCTCCTGAGAGTAGGATGGGCAACACCTTTAGTGACTTTGGCACTGCAACTAGTATTGGCAGGGAAAGCTATGTCAGTGGCCAGAGTTAAAAAATTGTGTACTGGCTGTTTTGGAGTTGCCCGTCTCAAGAGCCAATGTTGAGAGGGTTTTTCACAGAAGTTTACATGAGAAGGAAAGGGCGAGAGCACATGTCCAAAGACTCACTGAAGAAGTATTGTATGGTGTATTACAATAAGTTTAATTTGCAAAACTCTATTTGACCCTCATATATACTTTACGTACATTGTCTACATTGTCTACATATCATGTTTTATAAGTGCAGTAAGCAAGCAATAACAAAAGCAAACCATTACATAAACACCGGAAAACACTTTTTCTGTGGTTTTTAATGACGAGAAAATGTGTAACCACTGACATCAACTGTTTTTTAAGGTATTGAAAACACTGAAAAAACCCCACCAGAATTTACCAAAAATAGAAACTGAAAAAAGGAAAGCCTAATTATAACGTGTGATAAGGATCACTTGAGCATCAATGCTGGCTTTCCTCACATATATTACTTCAGCGTCACAGGGGTTGTCAAGGTCATCAAAAAATAAATAGCTACCATTGAAAGATATTTGAATATTCAGCTTGTATTAGATAATGGTAGAAGGAAGGTGTTTCTTAACCAGTTTACCGCTGTGGCAATTCCGCCATGGTGCGAGCATTCCATTGCGTGGGCGGGCCGCGTCGGCCAACGGACGTGCGCAGCATTACCAAGGTAGGGCTCATGATGGCCGTTGGCCGATGACTGCACTCAAGGGGTTAAAGCTCCGAATTGTAATACAGAGTTTAGCTGTACAGGTAAATTAAGAAGATCTTTAGGAACAGTGCAGCGCATAAAAAGCCAGGTGGAGTCAGACACTACAAGCCCCAATATTACTGGAGGGTTCTAAACATCTATGTGTGGAGTGATATTGTAGTGCTGCAGAGGATGGGATCGGGGATACCATTGTTAAGAGTGGTCCGGGAGAAGTGGGAAAATAATACAGTGATTAATATTCAATATATCAAACCTGACTATGGAGTAATTTCTTAAAAACATGACGGGAATGATCTTCGATGATAAGTCTGAGTCGGCATCCTTTAAATACGTGAAAGTTATTGCTAAGCTTCATTTAAAGCTGCGACGCAACAGCGACTATTATAAATTCATCATGGTGATCATGAAAATATACAGTGACCCTGCTCTGTACAGGGAATATTACAGACACCAGGACAGATGTTGAGGGCCACCATTCTTTCATGGGGCCTCAAATATTGACCAGGATGTGGTGAGATCTATAACTTCAGCTGTCACCAAATGTATAAACAAACAACCCCAAAAAGGAGCAGGACTTTTGTACAGCCTAAGCACATGTATTAAAAAGAAGCAAAGTTCTTTGTGGCGTAGGAATCCACTGGCTCCCTATAAAAAAGAGGCACTCTTCAAAAAAATGCTCACAAAAGAAGATCTGTAAGGCAGAAGAGATCCCAGAAGAACAAGAGAACACCAGCTAGCATAAATATTTTTTATAATGCAATAACCTGTAACATTACGCATTGGAAGAATGCTCCAAATCAGAGTTAGACTTGTTTTTTCTAAAACTCACTCAGACCAGTATCTAAAACAGTTTTCTCATGTAAGTATCACCTCTAGGAGCTTTGAATCCATTAGCACGGTAGAGTTTTTTGTGTCAGGGTCCACGGATATTTATCTGGAATATCAGCAATACTCTGCTGCATCTTGTTTGTAAAATTGTAAATGTGGATGGTGCCAACATACCGGGCGCCGCTAAAGTGGCAATGATCGCTTACCCCATCGTGACCATGTTTAACCAGGTGGACTCATCATGCAGGGTGATAACATGTAGGCCTACAGATCCTACATCTAGAGTATTAAAAATTATAGCTGCAACACCATGGACACATAGCTGTTAGCAGAGCTCTTCTACAAGTATACTTGGGCAAATTTTATTTTGAAGACAAGGAGCTGGATGATGACAATCAAGGTTTTGTACAAAGAGGAAGAGACAGTTTGACCTCCTCAGGCTTATACATTCAGACATATTCTTCCAAATAATCTGCTCATCAATGGTATTGATCTTAAGATCACACTTAACCGCAAAAAGGACTCATTCTGACTCAACAGCAGGGATGCGGAAGTGTAAACTGATCATACTGTCTGATAGCTTGTTTGTAAAGAGAGTGAACGTGCCATTCCATACGAGGGTTATTAACTAAAAATGTTTTAATGTAATTTTATCTGTACCTATTATGTGACGTTTTCATCCTGGTGGTATGTTCCACTCTTTTTATGATTTTAATAGATCAAATAAAAGTATTTTACTCTTGTGTCCTCAAATGTCTGACTGGCTTATGCCAAAATATTACAGCTGTTGAACACCAAGTATGCCTTTGAAAGAATAGCTCTGAAGATATTCAGCATCCCAGCTGGTACCGTATGAACCCAGCAGCAAAATGTTTCTTTTGGGTACAACTACCAAACCTTATTATCATAGGTTTTCTTAACAACACCCTTTCAATTTCAAACTCAATGACATCAACTATGCTGCATTGTTCCACAAATAGGCTGTAATTCCTCCAAAACCATACACACCCAGCTTTGGAGACACTAATTTTATCAGGGAATATCTGGGCTTGGTTTCAATAACCGGGAAACACCTGCATGACTCTGGAGTCATCATGTCAAGAGAACAATACGGGACAGTCTACATGCTGTTCGCTTTTGATCTGACCCCTGTCATGGAAGACGGGGACCACTACAGCTTTATCAAAAATGGAAATATAAAAGCAGAAATATGCTTTAGTCAGCCCTTGGCTACAAATGTGATCATGGTTGTTTTCTGTTTTTTTTTCACAAAATCATTCAGATCAACCACGCCTGGCAGATTTTCTTTGATTATCTTTAGCAGATTGATATTGTAAAATGGAAACTTTTTAGATTCTGTATTTTTTAAGCTGTCTTAAAAATGCTCAGAAATACTTTTTATGTGTTTTTCCAAGTGACACTACCTGGTAAAATAGGATTTGAACGACTCCACACACTCATCTTTAACACAGATTCACACTACATGGAAGGAACACATTGGGAGGGCCTGTTTTCAGATAAAGACAAGGTTACAGTGTGTGACAGTGCAGTGGCATTGCCCAAGCATAGCATCTATACAAAAACTATTTTCAAGCATGTAAAAAAAGCTGCTGCTAGAGTGGAGTATAATAAAACACAGGTACAGGATTCTCTTGCCGTCAGATGCAGAGAGCATTGTATATATATTATTAGCAAAATGTCTGAGGGTGCGACTTTTAGAATTTTTTAAAATCTATATTCCAATGACCTAATTAACAATGACATTATTGTTATGAAATATGTGAAGGAAAACTCTAGGTCTACATCAAATGCTTCTGAAACAGAATAGGTAGTTTTCCAACAGTGTAATGCTGGGTAACATCTCTTAGGAATTGTGACTGTCTAAAATAAAAGAATAAAAACTTAAATGCAGACTCACGGGCATATGTACAAGCCCCTGTCGCCACCACAATGTCACTTTTTACAACATTGTGGTTGCGATAGGGGCTTAGCCTTATTTACAAGGCAGCGTTAAGGCACTTAACATGGCTTAATGCTACTTTGTGAAAAAATCCTATTTGAAAAAGAACAGAGGTGGGTGTACAGGCTCTCTACGCACCTAATTGAACTTAATGATGAGATAGCCTGGAATAACATACTGTGAGAACCCCATAAAAAGGATTGAGATAAATAAGACTTTACTGTTAAAGATGCTAGTAAGATATGATTTGCACACATCTTTTTAACTCTGAAAATCTTACCTCAATGCAAGCAATTACACATCCTGCAGACTCAAAGGACACTGGAAATACCCTAATTTAAGAATATGGTACACACTCTATTGTTGACATATTCCACTCTACAGTCGCAAACCATAGATAGGATACTGGAAAGATTCTTCGATAAATCTAACTATAGGATCTTGAATCACAATGTTATCAATAATGTGGTACATAAAGCAACAGAGGAACGATTCCGTACCCCTCATATATCAAACATCATGCACAACCTCATGGTTCACATAAGAGGGTGGATACTATTGACTACTACCGGCACTATGTGATTAAGTGGCGTACACCGGGTTAATATAACAATGTGTAGTTTCCATGTAGTTCCCAATTTCATGTGATCCCACTGCGTAAACTGAAGCGCGGCCGATGACGTACTCCTCGAGTGCAATTCACATGCCCTAAACACAGCTGAGGTGATATGCATGTAGATTAGACAAAAAGAGAGTTTTCCCTAACAAACCCAGAAAAGACTGGGAAATATTGTAGCAAAAATAAGGGGTTCCTTTCCGTGGTTCTTAGATGCGAGTGTAATGTACTTTGTAAAGTAAGACACCTAAACCTTTCTGTCCTCAATTGTATATATACTAAACATCCCATGAATTATATCAAAAAAACATAATCTTCATTAAAATCATATTTATTAAAACAAACTCACTCAAATAACATTGTATAGGCAAAAGTTTTGCACATAAAAGATTACATAAATCATAGTTATTCACAAGCACATTACAATATAATACCCATGGTCTGAACAGCAGAGAAGAGTGGGAAAGACTGGTCAGATAATATTCAACTACCATTGAAAGCTCCTCTGGGCGCACCTTATGTTCTTTGAAATGATGTCTGTTATGAATTCATAAGAATATCACATCAACTGTTAAAACAAGCAAAATTATAAGAGATATAAAATGTATGCATCCAAGTATGTATATTTGTTTGTATGAAATGATGGAATTTACAATTGGATTATATATAAATGTGAACATGTAGAAATGCAAGAGGGCCAGCACTAAGTCCGAAATTTATCCATTGGGGTACTCTAGAAACTACGCACTGATAAATACAGAAACGATAAACTCCTCTGTGTTTATATGTATGTATGAGAATGTAAAAGGACGCTCCGTTGTGATAACCATGAGCATTCTTTAGCTACATAACTCCCTCAGTATCTTCATCTATAAATTGGTCTATACAAATTGTCACCCTTTATAATTAAAGTTTATTATGTTAAAAATAATGCATTTATGCTCTGAGTTCCACGACATGAGCGTTCCTTAAGCATATATACGTATAAGGTTTTATGTATTGAAATGTATAGCAAACCATTAGTGATATGTTTTATCCTCATATGAATTTATGGTAGGCATTGTGAAGTGACTGAAAAGCAGGGTTCTGCTCATTAGCACGCGGAAGCCCCATATAGAATGTCCATCAAGAATAAAACTATGTAGAAACGTAAAAAGAACTACTAAAATGGCGTGATAATTAATAGATCAAAAAATGATAATAGTCCTGGAAACGAAATAACACAATACAGTGCCCAGGTGTAATCCACTGTACTTGAATTTCATAAAAACGAATGGCCAGCCATAAGTTAAACGTGGCTTTTCATTTTCTATCATGAAGCAATACCGCTATATGGGTGTGGTCCGTCTTCATTTGTATGCACAACTATGTGCGAAGGGACTGAAAAAACTACCAAAATGGCGGCCATAGAGTAGGCAACTCCAAATAATCATGGCACAGGTGGTGAGAATTATCCACTCATGTAACACTCCCCTAACATATAAAAAGACCCGTACTGCTCTGGTCCACGATCTGACGCTGGAGATCGGGTGACCAGGCAGGCGGCACGCTGCTCCGACCGCGGAGGTAAGACATATGGGGTTACTGGGCGGGTGCACATCTAGGGTAACGAACAGACGCCTGCCTATAACGCGGCATTTAGATCATTCCGGTAATGCCCTACATGGGCCCATTTAACAGCCTGAGTCCCTATTAATATGCCTTTTTAAGTAATTTATATGTCAGCTTCATTGATTATTCTCTGACCTGACTTTCACCACGAGCTATGTTTTGCTCCTAATAAAGAATCCACACATTGGGTTCTCCCTCATTTTGAATATCAAGTAGTCTAACTTTGCTCCAATAAACAGAGTGATGTTTAATACCTGTACACTATATCTATTGTCTATTTAGATAAAAGAACTGTCTTCAATTTAAATAAGAAGCATTCCGTTCCAACTACGCTAAAGTAAAGCTGGGGAGTGGAAAGACGCCTTAAAACCTACCGAGCTGGCAATAATCTGAGTCTCCTGATTTATATGCAGACCGATTTACAACGCCACGATCATAAATACAAAGTAAGCATGAGATCTTTAGGTCCTACAAATAGCTCAATAGTAGTCGGTTGTTCATATATAAAATATACATAGAACGTATACCGAATTTCTTTCTTTATACACAGGTCTTTCAAGGAAACACAAAGACCCATAATAGTGGATAAGGTTACTCTATCCCCAGGATTAAGACTGGTACCGCTAATTGAAAACTGCGAAAGATGTAAGGAATTTGTCACTTGTAATATAGACACCATTAGAATTAAATAAACTTTTCTACAATGAAATTTAAATCCCTCACTGAATGTATACTAATCTATTGTCCATATACTTTTTAGATTCAAGAATGTTAATGTAGTCCTGAGGAAGGTGTGCCATCGATCTAAAACACCGAAACGCGTCGACAATTTTGGCTACTTTTAACTTTTTTATATGCAATTGTGTTGAATTATATTGTAATGTGCTTGTGAATAACTATGATTTATGTAATCTTTTATGTGCAAAACTTTTGCTTATACAATGTTATTTGACTGAGTTTGTTTTAATAAATATGATTTTAATGAAGATTATGTTTTTTTGATATAATTCATGGGATGTTTAGTATATATACAATTGAGGACAGAAAGGTTTAGGTGTCTTACTTTACAAAGTACATTACACTCACGATATGCATGTAGACCCAGAAACTCTCTTGCTACAACTGGGTCACGTGGCACGGCATCACCTGATCCCTAGCACAAATTACAGGCATCTTAAAAACCAGGAAGTGAACACTCTGGTTCTAACATGCAGGGAGACAATGTTACTGCTTAAATGCTCAGTGGATTCGTCACCCTTGACAAAGTAAGATAGCCCTGTACCGTTAAACCAAACAGAAGTACCAAAATCGTGAGCAAAGTATCAATTTACAAAGTTCTAAAAGTTGGTGTGTCCATTCTTCTTTTTAGTGTGTGACTACAGGGACAGTCAATCCCTGAAACTCCCTATAATGTCGGTAAACTGACTTGGACATCTAGGTAATTTCTATTGTTGGCTGGTGTAACACACCGCCGTCTATCCTTTTGTTTATGCATTTTGGTTGTGTATGTTCATGTTTTGTCAAGTGAAAATGACACTACCAATTTTCAATGGATATAACACGCAAATTAGTTAGCATTTATTAACCACATAAGAAGGGTGCACGTTAAGCAATGACTATCCCAATATTTGATCATGAAATTCTTTCGTTTCAGCATTGACCGTACGAGAAAAAGGTCCTTCAGTGCATGGTCTGTATAAATGTGCATGCGCTTTGAAAATAATATACATTGCACATGCTAATAGGCTGTTTATTACAATCAGCATGGTAAACGTAGGTCCTGAAGAAAGCCAAATGACCTTTCGAGGCAGTTTTATTGGCTGAAACATGTCAATTCAATTCAATTCAAGAAAACTTTATTCGGATTGCAAAAAATCCATGAAAGTCACACATTACATAAAAATACATTTTAAAAAATAATTTACACAATTTCCAAAAATAGTTAAAAACTGCAATTGGTTTTCAAGTATTAATGTAAGCAATCAAAGTCAGGTTATTAAAGTGCGTTCCAATGTGCATTCCAATTAGCTAAAGTGCTATTGCAAGGGAGGCATTTTAGGCACGTGAGCATTTCAGGGAGATTCCATAGATTTCCGTGCATAAAAGATGACTTTCAAAAATGAGCTTGCACGGAAAATCAGTTCAACATTTTCTAATTTTAAAAGCATGAGATATGATTGAGTTAGGGAAACTGGTCTTTGTTTTTTAAAATATGGAGCTAAAAACCACTTGATATATTTCATAAAAAATTTACAATGAAAGAAAAAATGTAAGTCATTTTGTCTGCTATGTCCATCGCAAGGGCAGGGGCTTAACTCGTGTCCAAAGTTCATCGTGCTGTGGCCCATGGGAAAACAGAGTGAGTATTTTATAGATCCAGCTCTTAGGCGAAATAATAACGACCTTTCCCAGTTGGTCATAGGGAGTCTTAAGTATAAAGGTATTTGTTGTGGAGATAAGTCATTGTTTATGTTGATCACATATGATTTGACAGTTTGTTTTTGTAATTCTATCTCCAACCTCTTTTCCCTGAAGAGGGCATAGAGTTCAATTTGTATGTCCTTTTAGTCCGTGCTCTTAATCTGGGAAGGATCGTTAAAAAGATGAGTTTTACCAATACTGTCTAGGCTTTCCTTTGTTGCCCGAAGCCACGGGATACTCATACCTTTGTCACAGTTTAGACATTCGGACACAATTTCCTGTGTTAAGGTAGCACGTTCATTAGCCCAAATGGACAACCAAAATATTGCAGGTCGCGTGGCAATGAAGTCGGTTATGTAGGGCAAGTTGAGCTCAGCATGGCAGATGTACCCGGAAGAGGAAATTGGAGCTCCAAGAAGTTTTCTACATAACCGGTTTTCTTCTATCTGCAGGCTGGATGGGCTCACTATCCCCCAAATCTCTGCGCCATAGGTTGCAACCGGGACGCATTGCAATTTATAGATTTTCACAATTGCCTCAGTTGTTTCTGACCTTTTTGGCCGGGGCAAGGCAAGGATTGAATTTATGGCCTTTGAGAACTTGCCTGTGGCGTGGGCGAGATGCCCACTCCACAGGCCGTTCGCAGCAAAGACCATACCTAAGTAGGGGAATGATTTGGTGGAGTGTAACTTCTCTTGACCAATCGAGATGGAGTTGAGTTGTTTGGCCCCTGGCCCGCATGTCATGATAAATGATTTTTTAAAATTCACCTTCAGGTCCAGATTCCCCATAAAATGTACAAAGCTCTTGACCAGGGCACGGAGAGCATTCGGTGTTAGGCCCATGATCACCGCATCGTCTGCATAAAGGAGTGCGGGTAGCAGGTTCCCTTGGATTTTCGGGACATCCGTTGTCGTCTTTTTCAGGGAGTCACTCAGTCCATTTATGTAGATAATGAACAGCAGGGGTGCTAAAACGCACCCCTGACGGACGCCTCTTTCTACCTTAATTGCCCCCGAGATTTCGCCCTCCATTCCAATTCGTACCTGGGCTTTAGTGTCCACGTGTAGGTAGGCCAGGAAGTGTACCAAGGGTTCGTCAAGGCCATAGGAGAGAAGTGTCGCCCACAGTTTCGACCTATTCACTAGGTCGAATGCGGACGACAAGTCCATAAAGGCTAGGTAGATTGGAGAAGCCTTGGCTATGGTGTATTTGCCTATTATGAGATTGAGATTCAGGCATTGTTCTGTTGTCCCGACCTTACTTCTAAAGCCCATCTGACATCTGTCCAGCACCCCTGTTTCTTCGGCCCAATCATTCACTCTGTTGTACAACACCCGACCCAGAATTTTCAGGGTGTTGTCTAAGAGTGAGATGGGCCTATAATTTGCAGGGTCAGATCTTTCACCTTTTTTGTAAATAGGCACTATTGTGCTTGTGGACCAGGTGGCAGGGATGGCGCCCATCGGTGCACTGTTGAAAACATTGACCAGAATAGGCCCCCAAAATTCTGGTTTGTGTTTGATTAAGTCAATTGGGAAGCCATCCGGCCCTGGCGCCTTGTTCCCAAGGCTTTGGTTGATGGCCAGAACGACCTCCCCCAGGGTTATATCAAGTGGGCTCAGTTTGTCGTAATTATGATCTTCTACGGGAGCAGCAGGGTTAGCATATATTTTGGAGAAATGTTGCTCCCAATGCTGACGTGAGATGGTGCAACTAATTGGTGACAACTGTTTCCCCATGTCCCGCATCTTCCTTACAGCGGGCCAGAAAGTTGCACTATTTCCCACAGCAGCGGAAACTGATAGTTCATTCCAATGTTCCTCTACCATGGTGGCCTTCCTTATCCCTATAGCTGCTTTGTAGGCTTGCCTGGCGGACCGTACATCTACTTGGTTCCTCGGTTTGGAGTTTAACGCCTTGCGAAGAGCCTTATTTGCCGCTGAACAACAACTGTCGAACCACCTAGGCTCGTCGTTATTTTTCCTGTGGGGGACTGTCAGAAGAGTCTTAATAACATGGCACAGATTTGCAAAGTCTTTGATTATCCTATGGTGGTTCCCATCGGTAAGTGAGCAAGAGGCAACTGTTGGTTGATGATTGCTTATAATTATGTCCATAATGGATCCGCAGTTCACCCCTTTCCACTTTAACCTGAGGTTATCTGTTGATGTCATAATATCTCTTGCTCCCAAGGTGCGGGGGGGTGCTTGGACCGGGCCCATTCTTAAGCTGAATTCTAATGCGTTATGGTCTCCGAAGGCTGTTTCTACGACTCCTGCTTGGATAACTTTATCTAATAATTCCACAGACGTGAAGATGTAATCTACTGTGCTGGAGAAATCTCTCCCTCTGAAAGTTGGAATATAAGCAGTATCGCTATTTTTGAATGTATCCATTATATTCGATAGGGTGTGGGTATTTATAAAATTTTTCAGTTCATTCCCGCGTTTGGTGGCCCTATCTGGTTGATTTGTACCTGCTTTGGTTTTCGATAGTTTGGCATTAAAGTCTCCAGCTAGGATGATCCCATTGTTTGCACAGTTGTTAGCTGATTCAGTTATTCTTGTAATGTTCTCGAATAGCTCTATATAGTTCTTATTAGGGGTCGAGTGAAAATCGTTATTATAAAAGTTGATCAAGTATAACGGTGATCTACATGTAAACTCGATTATTTGAATATTTGGGCTCTTGGTTGGTATTGGTTTAATAGCCCCCCCTAGAGTTATTCTAAACCCAATCAGCAGGCCTCCCACTGGGCGTCCAAAGACTGGCTTTTGAGCGCAGATGCTATAACATTCAAAACCCTCTATGGCTGTTTCAGAGGTGGCCCATGTCTCTTGTAACATTATAATGTCTTTGTTAGATATAAATTTTAACCATTCCTGGTCCGACACCCGTTGTTGGAGTCCGGCTACATTCCAGCTGACAATCGTTAGCACACTATTAGGGTTTTTATGAGTATATGGATCTGGAGGGTTGGATGTTTTGCGTCCTGTAGTGTTATCCATTACTTGATCTTTCTTTGCTAGTGGCAGCCTCGGGGAGTTTTGGGCCAGTTGTGTGCTTGGTGTCTCCTTGTCGTGCACCTCTATGTTTTTAACGAACTCATCGGGGCAACCCTGTTTTGTTCCCTCCAGTTCAATGTTCAGCAGCCCGGGTGATGGAGGAAGTCAATCAACCATCTCGAGGCTGCTGAATCTATTGAAAACTGGTATACCCCAATAAGCATCTCTACTTAGTGTGTTCCTATGGGGATGTCTATGGTTATCTTGCCCCCACTCACCCCAGTTATTTCCCACATCTTCTTGCCCCACCTGGCACCAGTTTCTCTCGAAGGCATGATCGTGCTGATTAGGTCTCCTAGATGGGTAGAAAAAGGAGAGGTGCCTTGTTTCTATACCTTCGCTATACCCCTCACTTCTCCATGAACAAATGTGTTCTACCGTGCGTGGGTCATCAAAGTTAACAATCACACAGTCACCATGTGTTTTCTGTGTTTCACGGCCCACCCACAGTACTCTTGTAACTGTTAGGATTTTACTCCTGCAGTATGGGGGTAGGAGTCTGTTATTATTTAACCAAAAACTGACTTTATTTAGTAGGGACCAGGTTGGCTCTTCAGTATTGTCCGGTATCTCGGGGACTCCCGTCATTACCACTACATATGGACTAGATCCGGGGGGCAAGTTAGCATGAAATCTTCCATGGTTTCCTTTATTCCTGTCCTTATGATTGCTAGTGGTGTCCCCCTTTGATTGTATTGGGTTAGGTTGTTTCCCCTGTGGGATTGTGTTTAAGGTGGGTGGGTTTAATTTTTTCATAGCTCCCTTTGGAGGTGGGGTTGGCTTATGTGTGTTACTAAGGTCTTTAGCTGGTTTTTTCACAGCTTGCCCCGAAGGAGGTTGAATATATGGTTTTGCTGCCACTGAGACTGGTGTATCTTTAGGGAGTGGGCTTTTAACTAGGGCGCTTAATTCGTTAAGTTGTTTTTCCATATTCCCTAGTCTTTTTTCGAAACATGTCAACCAAATAGAAACCTGTGATCATTAAAATCATAAAAATGTCACTAATCTGATTTTAATCAAGCCCCTAAACCTACACCATGAAATCATTTTTTTACGTTTTCAGAGGTTATTGTGCCTCACCTACACTCCCTGCCTTCACTCACAGTTACTTTAGTACTCTGCTTTCAATCGCATTGAGCCCACTCACACATCTTATATGTGTGGCTGAGGGTCCAATGATGAGCAAGCCATAGGTGGTACCTGTGGGTGAGGACCATAATAATATATATACATATACATGCATTTGTATATGTACTGAAAAACTATTTCTAGATTCAAATACAGATAAGTCGGATATAAATGTCTGAGAGAAATGTAAGGTAAGCACCGATTTACCTGGGTGCTGTTACTTACAGGTCTCGAATACACTAAATACGCGCACTTTATGAGACGCAAGGTTGTTGAATTTCTATCTAGGACCCTAATAAAGGCATACGAATCATATCTATATTCAGTAATAGCCCATGCAGTCCAAAGCACAGCACGGCTACTCCCATTGACTCCTAGAAAGTACAATGCGTTTTTTAAACAAACCAAGCCACCAGCAGCCTGGGAAATCCCCCCTGCTTTTGTTTTGATTTGAACAAGAACTCCTGGAGTCCAGCAAGAACTGTTAGTTCTTAGTGACGTCTTATGTCCAACCTTACGTCAAACCCAGCACCTTTCAGGTATAAAATACCAACAGTTGCCTTAAGCAAACACACGGTGGTTTTGGAGCAGGGCGGCCATCTACTTGCCCAAGAGCCTAGCTGATGCGAGAGCCCACGGAAGCCACCCCTCCCGTTTGACGCACTGAGAGAGACGCTGTCTTTTCTCCTGCCGAGAAACCAGCTCCGGTGTTCTCAGCCGCCCTCGCGGGTTGCTGGGATATCAAGTCCTGAGAGAGAGATACCAGACCTCCTGCATTCTTTTACCAAGGTACGGAGCTGACTAAACCCTTAAAGAGAAATCTTGACTCAGATTCTTGGGAAAACCAACTTAACTTAAACTGCTCCTTACTTATTAGGCTTAGGTCAGGTACACCGGGGTAGTCGTATTTAGAAGCACCAGTTGAGTACGTTAGTCAATGTATATATGTATGTATATATTTTATCCATTTTAAAGTGTCATATGGCTAAGAAACCATATCAATGCTTTTACAGTATTATTTCATAATACTCCTTTTACTGTACGCACTTTACTTTACATTAAGTATTGCAATTGTGGCAATTCATTTCTCTTGCATGAGAAAGAAGACTGCTCAATAAAACAACACCTTTTATTGAAAACGCCCGTCTCTCTATTTCTCTGCACTCTAGTGAAACTAAGTATGCACAACTGACTGAGTGAAATAGCTGTCTATTGTTTTCACACAACTCTAGAGATACACTCTTATTCTGAGGGAGCAAAGTTGTCATGTTTTATGGTTGTCAGAAGCTAATCCCTTCTTGTCTATTCAGGGCGGTTAAACTCCTTCTCGTCTATTCGAGAAAGTTTCTAGTGAACTCTGAGCTAGCTGGCAAACCTTAAGTCTAATATAGTCAGTAGAGACCTAGAAGACCTCAGTCCTACGTCTACACTGCTGGTCATATTATTCCAATGCGCAGAGCCTATTGGGAATATAGGAACTACACTACATGGCGCCCAACGTTTGGTAAGGTGATAAATCTAACGCAAGACGTTAGAGTAACTCAGTCGTGCTTTTTCACACAGACCATTTTACCGTAAAAACTCCAATAGACGTCTGGAGTGGGTAAAAGGTTAAAAATCCGCCGGAACTTAGTAGGAAGAGATTCCTATGTACAGTTTTTCGTTTAGTCAACGTTGAAGGATACAGTGTTCCAAAATATTGTGCACCTAATCTTTGTTTCCTTGAAACTTGATCTGCAACAAATAGCTTTCTGTCAGTAAAAATGGTGGAAAGTGACGAAGAAAGGGAGCAAGCTAGAATAGCGGCTCAGCTCTTAGAGGATGATACAACCATCCAGGAAAACGACTCGAGTGTTATACTCATTCCGGTCAACGTAAGAAGAACTATAACTCATAAACTTTCAAAAAACGGACTAACATCACGAGGTGGTACAGTCATATTCGTGGTAGAGGCCCATGAATATCGTCAGACAGAGGTATTCTATTCATGGATACACTTTCCAGCAGCACACGCTGTAACACACGACTTCCACTATTACAAAATAGAGGAACCTCCGGATCTATACACTCCTTTCGAGGACGTTGAAATCCCACTAAATTACCAAGAGCACCTGCTCTGGTTTAATGGCGCCCTAAAACATAATAATCATCACATCACCAGGCTCGGTCCACTAGATAGACCAGAAGCAACGGGCCGGTCCTATGCAACTATGCAACACACCCAGACTACGAAATAATGTCAAGCGAAGAACTCCTAGTTAAACTAAAAGAATTAACAAATGCCTATAGAGAATTAGTTCAATGGCAAGGGATGATATAAAGAACCTCCAGAAATTGAAGGAAACAGATATAGCAGACCAACCATTTGAACTTGCCAGAATCATAGAAAAATCCCATGAAGAGCTAGGAAGGGATAGTTTGAGTGGGAAACCGGTAAAACCCCAACTAACTGAAAATCCTGAAAAAACATTTATTAAAAATAATCTGAATACTCCAAAAAGGAGTTGGGATGGTAATAAAAAATCCCCTCCCAGGGAAAAATGATTCCAGTCCAGAGGAAGGTCTCCTCAACGGAGAGAAAGATCTCCTGACCGAGGAAACAAGTCTCCCCAGAGGAAGCCCTCTGAAAAAAGATACAACCTTAGGAATAGGGAAAATCTGAAAAAACCTGATAGATATCAAGATATCGATACACGTCCCTCTCGATCTTTTCAGACTTCCTCGCAGAAAGCGGAAAGAAGAGGACGGTCAGAACACAGGGAAGAGCACATCAAGTCCAAAGACAAGGAACCTGCTCATCAAAGTAAAAAATTACAATTTCCAAGAAAGAAAGTAGCCAGCATTAAAATAATAAAAAATGCTGAGGATACTGAGGACACAACTGAAAAACGGAGAGTGGGCCCAGACAATGCTAGACAGCGCAGCAGAAGTGACCATAGCTTTCAAGATCCTGATGAATCTTCTGGAGACAGTGGACACGAATGAATACATTCAGGTGGAAACTGCAGATACCAGAGTTAGCAAACCTCATAAAATATACGAAATAATATTGCGTATAGAGGGAGATAAGACTGGGAAATTTAGGGGTCTCTTTTGGGATAACCTTTCGAAAGGCTATGACATCCTTTTAGCTTAGAAAGACTAGCCACCAGAGTTTGTCAGGGAGTGCCCTCATGGCGAAAAAATGATTATGCTTGCGTTCTCAAATCATATTCCTATTCATAGAAAATATACACTTTCCAGAAAATGGGCAGTAGCCCAAGCTCCTGCATTATATAAAAATCATGTCGGATGGAATGAGGACTCTCCTCCTCACAAAATCCAGTTAAAATGTCAAGCTACTGCACAAAGGCAGTACCCAATTAAGCAAGAAGCTAAAAAACAAGTCAGGGAGATCTTAGATCAACTTGAATACCAGGGGGTGATTGAAACATGCACCTCACAAATGAACAATCCTTTGTTTCCTGTCTCCAAACCAGACGATTCATATTGTCTAGTATTGGACTACAGACACCTTAACTCATGTTGCAAAACATTTGCAGTAAAAAATTCACACAGAGCAGCACTAATGAATAACATTGTGCGCAAAAAATACAAAACGACATTAGACATCTCTAATGGATTCTTTTGTCAAAACATAGCACCTGAAAGCAGGTATTTGACCGCTTTCTCAATAATGGGGTCACAGAAAAATTTCTGTCGACTCCCACAGGGATTCAAGAATAGCCCAGGATTATTCTCAGCAAGGGTAACAGAGTTACTACAAATATATGATGATGAGGCATTATCTTATGTCAATGACATCTATCTCACAGATGATGACCTGGATACTCACTTGAAAAGAGTGAACACCATAATACTTAGGTTTGCAGCTGAGGGTTAAAAATTCAACTTCAAAAAGTCACGAATTGCCCATCTAACTGTCCTATTTTTAGGATATGAATGATCTTTTTTTTTTTTTGTTTGTTTTTTGTTTTTTGTTCCTCATCTCCTCCATGGCTTAATCCGTCAAACCCGTGGACAGGGGAAATTGGAATATGAGAAGTAGACATGCTGTCTCAGTGCAAGACTGGAAAGGGTGTAATCGATGTACGGATCCGTCAAAACCCTGCAGCAGTGTCGTTCTCCCATATAATCCTTACCCCTTTTGTGCTGCTTGACAGATAATTACCATTAACCAGCTTCCACCATTGCTGTTACCACCAATTCGCCAAAGAGAGAGAGAGCGAAGTTTTATAGCAAAAAGAGTGTATCGTGGCTTCGTAATCATTGGAACTGGGGGTAAAAAAAATAATAAAAACAAATAAATAAATAAATAAATAAAAACAAACCCAGCTCAAATTATTAAGACCAATCGAGTTTCAGCCAAAAGGCTCTTTTGTCAGATGTTCCAGCCCTGGAAAGATCCATTTTTGATATTTGTAACATGGAGGAACACCAGTCACGTAACGACGGAGGAGAATCCTCTTTCCAACGCTTACAAATTTCAGGTCGAGCCACCAGCTAGAGTAGAACAAAAGGTTGTTGTTTAGGCTTCGCTTTTTGTCCACTACTCTAAAAATTACAAGCCGGAGATCTATCGTCACGATGGAGCCTATTGAAGATGTTAGTTCATTGCCTATTGATTGCCAGTAAGATGATAAATTTGGACTATCAAAAAACATGTGTGTGTCCGAGGCCGCCACTAGGCCACAACGGGCACAGGCCACTGCTTCGCCTGTTGAAAATTTAGACAATCTCTGAGGGGAATAATAAGCCCTGTGGAGGGTATACAAATGGTTTCTACGAAGCCAAGCAGGTTTGACAATGTCCCAGAGAACATTACAGGAAGCTAACCATAATTAATGCAAGTTTATAGAGGGCAACAGGGAGCCCCACAGCTGCTCAGGAAGATGGAATTCCCCGTCAATCTCCTCTAAGATTAAATTGTAAAAGAAGGAGACCTCCTTGAGTGCAGGCGTCTTATCAAGTAAAGAAGATTCCAATTGGCTACTTCCTCCAAGAGGTAATTGAGGGCAGCGAGAAGCCCCTGTTGTTTGTGCTTGTGCCCAACTTCAGAGTTGTAAAAATTTTAATCTAGAAAAATTAGGGCCCACCTTACTCACTAGATGTTCCCAGGAGAGCATATCCCCTTCCAAAAACAGGTCTCCCCATGTAGAGATTCCAGCGTCTTTTAATGGACTTATCAGTACGTCGTTAGCACAGCCAGGAGGCGCAGGGAGATCCCATATAGGAGATCTATTTGAGTGATAACCTATTTTAGTAGTGACTGTGAGATTGTACCAGGATCTTGCTAGGCCCTGCAGCACCTTCAGTTTGATCTTGTTGAAAAAGTTGGGGTCTCCAAACTTAAAAAGAAACCCCAACTGCTCTAGACCTTCACACTGTATTAGAGTAGTGAACATTAACCCAATGCCTCGATCTAGTGGAGTCTTAAGTAACATTCGGGTATGTGTCATCTGAAAGGCCCAAGCATAGATCTGGAGGTCCGGACCAGCCAAGCCACCCTTCTCCCTACGATGCCTCAATTTCCTCCAAGCTATTCTCGCACTCTTGTTCCTCCAAACAAATGAGGTGATGTCACTCTGCATCTTCGCTATCAATGATGTATCAAAATAAAGTGGTACACTATTGAGGATAAAGGTCAACCTAGGTAAGATAGACATCTTGACTAAGTTTGACCGACCCAGGAGCGTTAGTGGAAGATGTCCCCAAGAACTCATTAATTTCCTACATTCTTTAGCCGCTAAGGTAAAGTTAGTGGAGACGATCAAGTTGATATCCTTGACGATTCTTATACCAAGATATCTCATGTTGTCACAGGTTTGCAAAGGAAGCCCCATTACTTCACTGTTCCACACCATGACCTCGGTCTTTGTGGCATTTACTTCATAACCAGAGATGTTACCAAATTGACGTGCTAAGTTTATGATTGTTGGAAACGCAGTGCTGATATCTGAAGTTATGATCATGATGTCGTCAGCATACAGGGATACTTTTTTTCCCAATCTCTATATCTAAAAGGTAAGATGTTTTTATCCTCACTGATTTTTGGAGAAAATGGCTCGATATAGAGATCGAAAAGCAGGGGCGATAGCGGGCAGACCTGTCGTGTACCCCTTGTGATGGTAAATGGTAATGACAATCCGCCGTTGACCAAGACAGAAGCAGTTGGATTATGGTATAACAGTTCCACCGCCCTGCGGAAAGCCTGACCCACACCGAATTTTTCCAAGGCCCCCGACAGGTACACCCAGTTAACCCTGTCGAAGGCCTTGGCAGCGTCCAAGGTGAGAATAGCTAAGGGTAGCGAGGAACTAGTTGCCATGTTAATTGCTCCTATTAGGTCGTACGTCAATTCAAAAAGCTGACGCCCTTTGACAAAGCCCTTTTGATTGGAAAGTAGGACTGAAGGAACGACCTGCCCCAACCTCTTAGCTAAGAGTGACGCGAAGATCTTGTAGTTGGCGTTAAGTATTGAAATAGGGCGGTACTGTTCCGATGCCGACCAGCCCAACACCGCAGGAGTGAAGAACGTCCAAATCCTTTACCCTCGCCGTGACCTCCAACCCCCGCGTTTAAATCGGGTGGTGGAGAACACGACACCGGGAGAAGGTGTGTAACAAAACAAGGGAACCCAAGGTCTTGGGGAACACAGATCGACTCCTCAGGCTTCTTGGCAGCTGACAACTTGACTCAGACGAGACCGCTATAAATGAAAAAAGGGGACAAGTTTAAACACACCTCTACTAATATTACCGGTGCCAAGTACACATACGAACCACTGACCTCCCTGCTTACCCCGGTTAACAAACGGGAGTGGCCTGATACGAAAAAGGATTCCTTCCACCGCAATCGTATTGGTTGTTTCTTGCGTAACCCCAGACCAACCACGCCCCCTCGGGAAACACCGAGAATGTCAAAGGGGGTGGAATACACAAACATAAGACATTAAGGGACAGGGGAAAAAAGGCATCAAGGGAATTCGAAAGACACCTAAAAAAACCCTGGAATCTAAAAAGAACACGAAGGTAGCACAAGAAAACGGCCGTTTTTCAGCTTCTTCGTGAAACCACCCAAAACAATATACAACAAGGTGGTTTGGATACAAAAAAGGGATAAATAACGGGACGCTAGAACTCTAGGAAATGCAGCCGTGAATCCAGAACATCACCGATAATCAAGAACAGGTCCCCAATAAGGGTTCAATAATGCCCAATGGAATAAGAAACATGGTAATAGGGAAAACAGGGGATCAACACCCAGCACTTGAAAAGACCGCTGGAACTGAGCTTGAAGGAAAGGGAACAAGGTAGAACAACAGGAACAGGAAACACACGGCAAGGGACCATAGTAGAAACCAAGCACCTGTTTCCTGTTGATCGCCCCCTTATAAAGCGAGCCCTAGGGAGCATCCATAAATTCGCATATGCACTTGGCACTTTAAGCTAAAACCAATAAACGGGAAACTAGACAGAAGGCACCAGGCCCCCCTGAACCCCAACAGGTAATAGCCGCAGTCGGTGGGAACCTTGCCTGGTTTCAGGATGAGTGTGATTGATGCTTTATTCCACGAAGTGGGCGGTAAATCACCCTCCATCAAAACTTGATTAAATAACTCGGCGAGAAAAGGAGCAATATCAGCCGCAAGGTGTTTATATATCTCGGCGGGCAGGCCATCTGGCCCGCCGCCTTTCCACATTTACTGTTAAGTATAGCAGTTGATACCTCTTCTACCGTTATTGCCTGATCTAAAAAAAGCAATTTATTCTTGAGAAAGTGATGGCAGTGAGATATTACTAAGCCAATTCTTTACATTTTCAGAAGAGATGTTATTGTCCTTTTTGTAGATAGCCCGGAAGAAGTCTTTAAAGGCTGACCTAATTTCTAAGTCAGAAGATACCGTACCGGAGCTATTGATTATAGACCGGATATTATTGTGTGTCTGGTCAGTTCTAGACTTCCAGGCTAATAATTTACCCGCCCCCTCTCCAAATTCAAAATGGGCTAATTTACTAGCTTCCCACCTTTGCAGGATGCGATGGTTAAATACAGAAGCTAATTGCCCTTTGAGCTTCAACAACTCCTCCTGCTTAGCCAGTATGGCATAGTCGGGGGCATTATTGAGATCTTCTAACTTAGTTCGGGCTGTCAGAAGGCTAGCCTCTATCGATGCGACCTCTTGAGTATACTGTTTCTTTCGGAACATACTTTTGTTCTTAATAACTCCTCTCAGAGTGCATTTAAAAGTGTCCCCTACTGAGCTAGAGCTCGCAGAACCGATGTTAATTTTAAAGAATTCTTGCGTTTCTGCTCTAATATACTCTAAATCGTCTGGAGAAGTAAGGAGAGACCTGTCAATAGACCATGACCTCATCGGGGGTTGAGATTGTGGTTCAAGATCTAAAAGTACCGCCGAATGATCCGACAGGTTAGATGGTAAGTAAGTTACGCTCTTAACCAAATTAGTCAGAACTCTACTTACTAAAAAGAAGTCGATCCTGGATCTATGACGATATTTGTAGTTTCAAAAGGAAAAAACAGCTTTCTGTCCCGACCTTTCTCTCCAAATATCAATCATTCCATATTGGTGCATGGATTTAAGTAAAAAGTCTCAGGATTAAGATAGACTAAGTTGTCGACTGGAAGTGGTCTTCCACATTAAAATCCCCCGCTATTATCATTGGCTCTGGAAAATGCAAGAGCTCAGAGAATAGCGAGATCAGGGCCGAGGGGTCATCTCGGTTAGGCCCGTAGTATCCTACTAACGTGAGGCGTGCACCACCTACCATTACAGTCGCAATAGCCCACCTACCCGCGGATCAACCTTCTGCTCTAAAAATCTAGTAGTTGTAGTTTTTTTAAAGAGGATAGTAACCCCTCTAGTATTAACTGTTTGAGAAGTAGTAACAGATAGATCTATTCACCTGGTTTTTTTACCACATCTAATACTTCAGTTTCAACTAGATGTGTCTCCTGAAGTATAATGACCTGCGCATCAAGATCACGTATATATTGTAAGATCGTGTTTGATCTAGGTTTGGTGCGCAGGCCATTAACGTTCCAGGAGAGAATCTTAATGACACTCATAGTTAATATATCTGATGAAGCTAGACTCTACCAACTTACACCCATTGGTACGGCTCGAAGATGCAAAGTCTGTCCATATTTTACATATATCAACCAATTTGGAGATGAGAAACTTTTTATGTTTATTTACCCTAACCCTCACCCTAGTGAAACCCGCCCCCCCTCCTCTGAGGAACCCTTGTTTGACTAACCGGAACACGTCCGGTTTGTGGTACCCCTGACCCATTCTAGGCTCACGTGAAGCGTTATTGACTGTAGTGTTGAGGACTAAATACGTCTAACTAGAGTTTAGCATGCTGTGGTCACACTCCGATCAATTAAATTATGTTAAGTTGGGATTTTTTTTATTCATCTTTTTTCATTTTTTTAATTTTTTTATTTTTCTCTCTACTTTCTTTTTTCTTATTTATCCTGTTTTTCTAATCTTTTGCTGGAAAGTTTAAAGTCAACTTAAAATTATAGTGTGTATGTAATCATGCATGCGTAAACTCTATGGATAGCAATAGTGGGGGACCACAAATTTCTTAATTTAAGTCTAGCCTAGCCTCAACTCTTAGAAGAAGTACCAAGATTCATCAAAAGCTCGTCCGCTGCCTGGACTGTACGAACATTGTACATTTTGTTGCTAAACATAATCTTCAGTGCTGCAGGAAAACTTAACTGTACAGATGCTCCCAAGTTCCTAAAGGCCTCCATCCTCCTGCCCAGTTCCCACTGTCTGTCCAGTGTTGCCCTTGAGAGATCAGATCGGATTTAAAAAGTGAAATCCACTCCAGTCAGGGATTTTTGTTTGAGGGCTAAGTTAAGAATGTGGTCCTTCAATAAAAAAGTATGAAAGTTGACCAGTATCTTCCGGGGCTTCGTCCGCTGCGGATTCCGCCTGAAGGGATCCCTATGAATCCGCTGAATGTCTACATTTAGTTCCTCCTCTGTATGAGGTAGATTAAGAGATTTTTTAAGGAGTTGGATGGTATATGCCTTAATGTCAGCTCCTTCACTTCCTTTAGGAACATTAAGAATGCGGATGTTACAGCGCCTCGCTTTGTTCTCCAGGACCTCCATTCTATTAGCCAGTGTAGTATCCTCTCTTTTAAGTTTCGCTATATCACCCTTAGCACTTTCTAATTCTAGAGACATAGCAGCTGTTGTTTCTTCCAACACCCCAGTTCTTAAAAAAAGCCCGTCTATTTTGTTATCTAGTGATTCACAGTATGTCCTGATCTCTCTCTGAATTTTTGATGACTCTTCAAACCCACGTTTGATGTCAGCCGACAAATTGGAAAACATAGTACTGAGGAGATATCTGGGGGTATAGCAGTGGCAGCAGTACTGGCAAGTAATGGTGTATCAGAACTTGGGGAAGGACTGTGAGCTAGTTGTAACTGGATAATCTAGTTAACATTTAAGGGGGTCTCGAGCTGTTGTTGTTGCTTCCCTAATCCCACTGGTTCGAGTCATGCATCCACCTCCGGACCGGTAAGCTTGCCAGGGAGGCCACAATCATCTACTTCACCGATTCTAGTTGATAGCACCGGTAGCAGGACAGGCTTGTTGAAACTTGAAAACCTGGTAAGGTTGTTGCTGCTCTTAGGACGCTGCTCCAATAGCACCTCTGAAGGAGGGATAGCTGATTCTACATCAGTCAATGTAATAACAGTAGATAAACATCCCTTCTCACCAGGTTGACTCTCATTACGTGCCTCCTCTTCCATATTTTGAAAACAAGGGTCTGGAGAGGTCACGCAATCAGTTGTAGCTGTGCTAAAAATTGTGTCTGAAGAAACAGAAGCAGTGGGGGGACTGCTCTGTGCTAAGATTAAGACCTGTGGTATGGCCTTAAAATAAGATCGCAGAGGGGGCGTTATTTTAGAACCTGAATCCAAAACAGTTTTTGCTGCCTTGGATTTCTTTGCTCATTTAGGTTTGACCTCTGAGGAGAGGTAGGAAGAGGTTTTAGATGGCGCTTTACTGGCGCTAACGGTAGTACTGTTGTTGCTGGCAAGTATTGGGTTAGTTGGTTTAATTGATTCCAGTCCTCAACAATAGTGCCGTGGTCCTCCCCCGGCCTTCTGTGCGGTTTCCAGGGCTGAGGGACCAAACAGTTCTCTTCTCCCCCAATTAGGCTTTCCCCCCTGTTTGTGATGTACGTTTTGGCTTTTAGTGGCTTTTTTTCCTTTACGCCCCTTTTTAGTTGTTGGTAAACTCAATTATAAGGGAAACTCAGGTTGAATTGAGTTATAGCCCCTGAGGGAATATGTATTTTTAACCAAGCTACCCCCCTGTCTGCCGCTAAGGCCTGCACCCAGTTTTAGCCCTACCTCAAGCCCCCCAAGTCCCTGTTCAGGTGTCTCTTCTGGTGTCTTCAAAGATTTGGAGACTGCTGTCCTCCCCTCTCCCTGCTCACCCTCCACCTTATTCGTTGCTACACCAGGTGAGACGGTCTCTGCCACTGCTTTTGTTGTTGTCGCCGGAGTGGAAACGGTTATATCAGCAATTTCTTCTGTTGCCGCCTTGCCCCCCTTCCTGCCTGGGGCCCCGAGGTGAGAATCTCTACAAAGGGAGAGTTGTCTCCCACGGCGGAGATCCAGGGCGGCCCGGTGCCACTTCCACAGCACCGCCGGCGCCCGTTTCCGTGTCTGCAGTGGCAGCTGAGCCTCCAACGATGAACTCGGGAGAGCTCGAACAACCACCGAGTCAGCCTGAAACACGCCCCCGTAAACACACATGAAAAGCGAGAGAGGAGACCGGGTCAGGCAGCCGGAGGAAAACTCTTCGTATTCGGAGGAGAAAGGTATTTACACTAAACAAAAAGTCTCCCAAAAGATAGCAGGGCTAACAGGATTACTGACGCCCTCATTCACAGAAGATTTACAACGCTCCGCTAGAGCCTAGAGCGGAGTACCGCGGCAGCTAGCCTGCTGCTGCCATGTTCCTCTCCAGTAGGTGTCTATACGTACCAAGGATATGAATTATGAAGCGAAGGCAAAAGCCTAGCAAACAACTTCTTAGAGAAGTGCGCTGTACTCCAATCACCAAAAACGCTGAAGAACTTACAATCAATACTAGGATTCCTGAATTTCGGAAGAACTTATATTCTAAATTATGCAGAGAGGGTTAAACCTCTCTATGAATTAATAAAACCTGATTTTAAGCCAGTTAATTGGACTCAAAAACACACAGAAATTTTGAGGTCATTACAAACAGACATGTTAGCTAAAACAAAATTACAAACTCGCGACAACATACGCAACCTTGTTATCCGAGTCATCCCAGGAAGATGCGGATTCAAGTACCTAACCTCTAATGAGGGAGAAACTTTACCAATAGCTTACAAATCACACTTGTACACACAAGCTGAAATTAAATTCAGTTCAACTGAAAAAATTCTAACTGCGGTTCAGACTGCTGTAGCAAAAGAAAGAGCCCTAGCACAAGGTAAACGAATAATAATCGTAACACCAGTACCTGCCCTAGAAGCGGTAACAAAAGCAAGCATTCCAAATGCTAAAGCACTACATCCAAGATGGATACAATGGGTTAATTCTCTTGCTGCAACAGACGATGTATACAAATTTGATCCAAATTTAAAAACACAAGACTTTCTTCAATATGAATATCAATGTCCTCTGCCAACCGAAATCCTGCCTCTAGAACATTATGTCTGTATAATATATACAGACGGATCAGCACAACGCGCAGTTGGTGGTAAACAGGCTTACAGTGCTGCGTGCGCGATTGTTAAAGGTCATTGGCACAAAGGAAAATTTAGACCACTGGTCACTAAAACGCAATCTCTAGGAGATTGTACAGCTCAGCTAGCTGAACTATTAGCATTTAAGATGGTGCTTGAGAATACCGATCGCGAATTCCCCACACTGATAGTGTGCGATTCATATTACTGCGTTCAGTCTTACAATGAAAACTTGCAGAACTGGGTTCAAAATGGTTTCAAAGATGCAAAAGGAGGCACAATCAAGCATAAAACGCTTTGGGAACCGGTAGTTCATTTACAGAAAGAACTACAACAGACTCACGTGATGCATACACTGAGTCATCAACGTGATGGCGTTCACCTTGCGGGGAATTCAGTGGCTGATGAAGCTGCAAAGGGAGCTGTGCAAACGGCTTCCGTAGCTGCTATCACCCGGTCAAAAAAAAATAGACAGCAACATACTACAAGCTGTCAGTGCGTCAGTAAAAGATGACAGAAAAACACTCCCGAAAGGCTTTCCAGTAAAGTACTCATACATAACTGATGCGAATAATGTTCCTTTTGCTCGAATCCATGGAGTGGGGGATAGGGCAATTCCAAACATGGAACACAGGTTAGGACTAATTACAACGGCACACGAAGGGTTGGCTTCTGCACATGCTGGTGTTTCAGCCACAATATCAATATTAAAACAGAGATATTGGTGGCCGCGCATGAGAAAACAAACTAAGAACTATGTTCTAGAATGCGAAATATGCCAAAGAATGATAGTATCAACAGTGAAACGACCAACACAGACGCCCCTTATGATCTCAGATAAACCATTAGGTTGGGTTTACCTGGACCACTGTGGTCCCTTAAAAAAGGGATGGCAACTATAAATATATCATGGTCGCAGTGGATTCCTGCATGAGATTCATTTGGATGTGGCCCCAGCGCTCGGCTGATGCCAGAACTGTTATAAAAGATTTGCGAGTCTTTATCGGCACATACACAATTAGCATGCTACATTCTGACCAGGGTCCTGCGTTTAGCTCTAGGGCTTACAAGGAGGCCATGACCAGCATGGGCATTGCATTGCGGTACTCTTGTCCCTTCCATCCTGAGGGAAATGCGGTAGTGGAAAGAAAAAACTGGGACATAAAGCAATCTATAACAGCGAGGGTATTAGGTTCGGGTGATGGGTGGGTCCAACATTTAACAAGTGTCCAACGTAGTCATAATAATCTACCAAGAAATTCTCTAAAAGGTTTCAGTCCGTATGAACTATTGTTCGGTACTAGAATGCATATTCAGGACCTTGATAGTCAGACTTCAGTGGTAGAAGAAAAAAGCTTTGATATCAAAGACCGTTTGGCTGTTTTACAGGACTTAAATGAAACAAGAAAAAGCCTGAGCAACATAAAGTTAAAGCAACAGCCAACAGCCACTGAAGATAAACCACCTGTCCCAGCAAGACCTGTCTGGATTCCAAAGATTGGGGATCTGGTCAGAGAGAAGATCGCGGTAAAGAAGGAATTTGGGCCTTCTTACAGAAAAACAGTACATGTCTTAGCTGTCAGCGGAACAAGATCAGTTGTACTACCGCCCCTTGCTGGTAAAACGGAGAACCGAGTTGTATCCATCAACCTGGTAAAACCTCAATCATGTGGCCGATAATAAGTAGTAGGCCCAGTGGACTCCCAAGAAATAGCAGAATACCAAAATTTGCTACAAACAAAGAGGTTCAATCTGAAAGACTAATCACATTTGATAAACCTGCAGTGAATAAAAAAGGACTATGCAATAATGCCATGGAACTTGTGCCTCTTGGAACCCGAATTGAAACAATCCGTCAAGAAACACCTGTCTACAACGATGTAGCCTCGGACTATGCTAATGAAACAAAGAAAATTGCAAAAACTAATGATAATCCGGAAAAAATTCCAACAATTGACAGAACTGCATCTGGCTACTTTATCAATTTCGACGACTTCTCTGAAGATCCAAGCGAGCATGAAGAAATGCCTCTAATAAAAACTTTCAAAGACAAAGTAACTGAACTCTTGCATCAACTCAAAGAAACCTATCTGATTTCTCCGTGGATTGAATTTTGGATTGTGTTAGGTGTACTTTTACTCCTGCTTTGGCTCATCATAGTTCTTTGTTTGGGAAAATTCATTGGAGGAAAATACAGTACAATGGACACAGCAAGTCAGAAAATCAACTTGGTCCTAAAGCCTCACAAGTCATCTCACATCAAGAAAAGAGAGCAATCATCAGTGAATGTCACAGCCAATCCGATACCCGGTGGGGTAGCATGGGACAAAACGGACTATGAAATCTATGGCCCGATTGAGCTCTTGAAATATCCACATCAATTCAAGGTTTCATTAAGTGACTTTGTAAAACCAAGTACATTCTCTGATGATTGGGACTTTGAAAGTATTAATGATATGATGTCAGATTTAGTTATGTCAGCAAAATTCACAGAACATGATTATTTACAGGGTTCATCTAATTATGAACAGTTGTACTGTTACAACCATTATGGTGATCACTATTTGCATAAAACTGCTCAGCCAAGAAATGTTTTACCTTATAATCAATGGGAACATTGTGAAACTCCACCTAAAAGCAGCTCAAAAATATTTGTTGAAAAATTCCCATACTTCTCAGGGTTTAACATGAGTGATCCAGAAACATTTTATTTTAAAATGTTAAATAAGACAGGAATGAAAACCATGTTGACAAATACTACATTGATTTATTCTGAAACATTCTATGAAAAAATTATTACATTCGGTTTTGAATTCTGGAAACACAACATTGAAACAAAAACCATCTGGGGTACAAAAGAATGGCAGGTCCAAGATGTAGAAGCATTGTTTAGAGCCTGCATGATCCCAGAACAAATAATATTCTTGAATGACACCGTTCAACAGACTACTTGTCTTGGCCTAGCTAAGATTAAAGACTTAAACAAACCGTCTATTCCAAAACCCATACCTGATAGTAATAGCACTACTGATATGGAGATAGACGTATCCCATATTTTACACCAAAACAGAACACATCCTGGTTGGAAAAAGTGGTTGATCTGGCCAACAGACACGTATAACTGTCAAGATAGATTCCTGGACAAAATACAGGGGTTCAAAATGACCAGGCCAGACCCAAGATACTCCCAGAGACAACATCCAGGGATAGTTACAACATACAGTGTAGGGAAACTATGCCTTGAGTGGCTAGAGAAATCCACACTGGCTGAAATTAAGCAACCCTTGACTTTACTTAAAGACAGTGATGACTTGCGTGATTTCATAATGGGACCACACAAACAGCGTCAAAAACGTTTCATAGCGGCCGGTATATACGCTGCGTACAACGAAGCATGGAAAGTAACTCAAATTGAAACTGCAGAAAAAATACGAGAAATTGATTGTATAAATTGGGAAAAATCACTTTCTGTTGTGGACAATGGGTTAACGACTCTGTCCTCCAGAATATATATTCACTGGACAGTATTGTATCATCTGCTATAGATATAATAGAGCAGGACTTACTAATGTTACAACACGTCAGTCCCAATTACGTTCTATTGTACAGCTTGGCTGGACCTTGCAAAATCTGCGTTCAGGCTACGTGCCGTGGCGTTTAATCAACACAACGTCATTATTTTCTATCTTTAACCTTACTGATAAACAAATCAGTTTGGCAGAAAAAAGAGCAGAGTATACGATTCTGAGCATTGAAAAACTTGAGAGATTACCGTTGACAATGTCAGAAAAACCTGTCATTTAATGGATAATGCACGGAATAATTACAATTCCCATAACAACTTTCCAATTCAAATACTGCCAAGAGTATATACCAGCGAGCCAGTATGAAAGGTTGGGTAAAGGGTACATCAAGTCATCATGGAAATTACCTTATACACACACATGTTACAGTGAAAAGAAAAGGAATGTATTTCTTAGTGGAAACAATTGTAAAAAATCACTGGGCTGTACACTTCTTTGTCAAGGTATTAACTTGCATGGGGCCTGCAAAGGGTCTTCAAATAACCTTTCATGTCACCTGCACGGCCCTCCTGCAACACATATAGAGCCATTCTTTAGACAACTCTCTAACGGGAGTTATATTCTAATAATTGACCACAGCTGTTGTGGCATGGTGCCAGGGAAAGCCCATCTCGTGAGCGTTAGTTCCATGGTCACATGCTGTATGCAAGTTTTGTATCCACAACAAACCAGATATGGAGGCGGCAATATGGACTCGTTTGAATATCTCTTCTATTCGAATTGATACTTTAAGCAGAATGAAGTCTATTCTTTTACAGACAACTGTGCCTTTGACCTTGTCCAAAGAAACGTATGATCTGCAAGTCGCAAGGACAACAGCAGAGATACATACCCTTTTATCAACAAATTGCCCCGTGCATTTCGTAGAAATGCTAAGCTAAATTTTAAACATGTCTGATACCAGTGGCATCGCACATGTATTTAAGACAATTTTTTCGGGACTGTTAACACTCTTCAAAGCAGTTCTGGGCATCTTTCCCAATTTTGTCCATTCTGTCTTTGACGGCCTACCACTACTTTTGGGACTCGTAGCAGGAATTTTATTATTGATCCTTTTGCTCCGATATGGCAAGCCAAGTCGCAGACACGACTCCAGCAACGATGGAAGAAACAATCCTAGCTATACGCTATCGGGACCGCATAACTAAAATCCTTGGATTAGCCCGGCTAAGAGATCTGAATATGACCTGGTTTCTTTCATTCAGACCTATCTAGCAAAATTGCATCTTACCTGTGCTTCGATATATGCTGTGCGGAGAAGAATGCGTGTTAGACATCTGTCTTACACTACCATCAGCAGTACCAATGGATATTGATACTTTACTAAGTCCTGTAACGGCTCATGCATCATGTTGTCCCCAGCGGCTACTCATTCTGATGACGGCATTCGTTGAGACTTCACCACTAAGAGTATGTGGCAGTGAAGTACGAGATGAGAGCAGCATCACCCAGGTACAACCAGTGAGCATTGCTGATCCTGACATCGATGATAGCATTCATTCTCACGACTGCACTGTTGCGGCATTTACAAACCTTGGTCGAACTTTCACCTGATGTCGTAGACCACTTTTATGCGAGTCTGTCTGAAATGATGTTCTCCCCTGAACAGAAATAATAAAAAAATGTAAGCAGCAAGCACACAGCGTTCCCTGAACTCTGAATTCGGCCTTCACCTTTGATAAACGAAAGCTATCGAAAATATTTGGAACTATTTTTTCGCCTGAAAGCGACATTTTTTTTTTTAACTTCCAAAATATTTACCTTTTTTCGGCACAGAGTACTCTGCTTAAAAAAGAACTATTCTTAGAGAACAGAGCTTCTATTTTTAGGATACTAGAGACAATATTTTACCTCAGCCTCTAGCATAAGTAAAGCATTTTTGCATAAATATGTGATGGAATGGTCTGAACCTTCTTTTATGTATTAAGAGCCATTTCATGTGTAATTTTCGCAATTTGTTCAGCTGATAAATATATGCATTTAACTGAATGATGACACTGCTTGAAAAGCGTACAGTACCAATACTCATTTTCGTGTATTTACCATATACCATTTCAAATGCGAAATATGTATTTTGGGGTGGGTTGGAAAACACACATGCAACGCTATATGTTTACTATTGCTTCGTTTTTTAGTAATGATGGACATTAATCCATGAAGTGGGTGTTGTATTCCTATCTAGGACCCTAATTCGATATTCCCGATTCGTGCCCTTATGCGGTTATAATCAATAATATCCTTAGAAAGGCATACGAATCATATCCATATTCAGTAATAGCCCATGCAGTCCAAAGAACAGCACGGCTACTCCCATAGGCTCCTAGAAAGTACAACGCGTTCTTTAAACAAACCAAGCCACCAGCAGCCCGGGGAATCCCCCCTGCTTTTGTTTTGATTTGAACAACAACTCCGGGAGTCCAGCAAGAACTGTTAGATCTTAGTGACGTCTTATGTCCAACCTTACGTCAAACCCGGCACCTTTCAGGTATAAAATACCAACAGTTGCCTTAAGCAAACACATGGTGGTTTTGGAGCAGAGCGGCCATCTACTTGCCCGAGAGCCCAGCTGATGCGAGAGCCCACGGAAGCCGCCCCTCCCGTTTGACGCACTGAGAGAGACGATGCGTTTTCTCCTGCCGAGAAATCCTGCTCCGGTGTTCTCAGCTGCCCTCGCGGGTTGCTGGGATATCGAGTCCTGAGAGAGAGAAACCAGACTTCCTGTGTTCTATTACCATGGTACGGAGCTGACTAAACCCTTAAAGAGAATTCTTGACTCAGATTCTTGGCAAAACCAACTTAACTTAAACTGCTCCTTACTTACTCCTTCCCACTTATTAGGCTTAGGTCAGGTACACCGGGGTAGGCGTATTTAGAAGCACCAGCTGAGTACGTTAGTCAATGTATATATGTATGTATATATTTTATCCATTTTAAAGTGTCATATTGCTAAGAAACCATATCAATGCTTTTACAGTATTATTTCATAATACTTCTTTTACTGTACGCACTATACTTTACATTAAGTATTGCAATTGTGGCAATTCATTTATCTTGCATGAGAAAGAAGACTGCTCAATAAAACAACACCTTTTATTGAAAACGCCCGTCTCTCTATTTCTCTGCACTCTGGTGAAACTAAGTATGCACTACTGACTGAGTGAAATAGCTGTCTATTGTTTTCACACAACTCTAGAGATACACTCATAATCTGAGGCAGCAAAGTTGTCAGAAGCTAATCCCTTCTTGTCTATTCAGGGAGGTTAAACTCCTCCTCGTCTATTCGAGAAAGTTTCTAGTGACCTCTGAGCTAGCTGGCAAACCTTAAGTCTAATATAGTCAGTAGAGACCTAGAAGACCTCAGTCCCACGTCTACACTGCTGCTTATATTATTCCAATGCGCAGAGCCTATTGGGAATATAGGAACTACACTACAAGGTATCTCCTCGCTTAGTTTGTTGATGGCTACTAATATAACCGTACAAGACTAGCTCTTGTGCATCCATCTGTAGGCCATACCCACTCTTGCTCTGGGATTATCAATTCAGGTAAATTTGAGCAAGAAATGTATGCTTTAAAATACATTGTGGTTACAGACATGAAGTGGCAAAGAGAGTGAGGTTCCCATACAGACAGTATAAACTTCCTTTTCCTGTCATGAAGACTCCTCCCTGTGCCTAGTTAAGCCATGGTGATTTTTCTTTTGGATTTTGGATGGAAAGCATCACTCTTCCTTTGTCTGTGATTTGTGCTGAATAAGCCATCCTTGGAAGCTGGAACCCTTTTTTTGTAAGAAATTCAATTAAGCTTAGTCCATCTCACTGCAAAATGTTTATGTTCGCATGCACCAGTATTTTTGTGCTTTTTACATTTTATTTGTTGCTGATGGCCTGGAGTCAAAGGTGGGAGGTGCAGGCTGATCCATGTGAGAGTTAGGAATAATGGACATTTTTGGATGGTGGAGTGTTAGAAATGGGATCTCTGGTTGTCTAAGGTTTGCGCCAAAGCCAGGCAGAGACCACCACTCTAGTCAGGACAAAGGAGTTACACGCCAAAGATAACTCCTGCTCACCCCCTTGGTAGCTTGACACGAGCAGTCAGGCCTATCCCGGCGGCCATGTGTAAAGCGTTTGTGCAACACAAACACACAGCAGCAACACACTAGGCATACCACAAAAGGAACTCCACACAAGGTTATATAAAAAATAGCCTTTGTATTATCATAAACACATAGAATAGTAATCACACGATATACACTGTGTCAACTGGCACTAGGCAATATTTACAGGGGACTATTTACACACGACAGGGCCATTGGGGCCACTGTCAAAACCATCACAAATCACCAATTGTAAAGGTCGAACAAATAGTAGATGTAGAGCACAACCAGTAACTACTGGCAAAATAATGATCTAAGCATTAGACACCATCCTAACATATCCTGACATGACATTAGGCATAAAACACATTAGGCCTAAAAACCATTAGCATAACCGCATTACACACTAACCTCATAACCATAAACATCATTAGAGGCATAGACCAGGGCTTAAAGGCATTGTGCATAAAATCAGCAATGCAAACCTTTGGGGAATAGCATTAGGCATAAAACACAGTGTGCCCCAATCGGGGGCCCCACAAACTGGAACTGGCCCCAGGCCAATTGGCCTCTCCCAGGGGCCCTATGTCCAACAATGTCAGGGCCTATGTAAGAAGTTGGCCTGATATGTGATGTCCACTATTCTAGTGGGCACCCTGTATCAGTCCAAACAACCCTTATGGTGATAGTTGTAAAGTCAACCTTATAGACCAGCTATCCTAGTGGTAGCATCGACAAAGCAGGCTTAGGCTAACACTTCAGAGAGCATGTGAAGCCAACTGTTTTACAAATAATAACCCCTTGAATACCAGATGAAAGGACACCACAAAAGGTATATATAAAATATATATGTATTTATTTCTAACACAACCCCTCTGCACTCTTTATGAGGTTAGAGTTTGAGATACAGCACAAGTAACTTAATAAGCATACGTTAAGTTGCACAAATACAATTCTGCCCTAGAGACCTCACGAACCATATAATAAAGAAGTGGTATAAGTGCCATAGGGCCTAGGAAATCGGTGGGGCTACACTGAATAACCACAGGTTAGGAAGCAGGAGTCCCACAGGATGCGTGTGCAGTGTCTAAACAGACATGCGGGTTCTCATAGACTTAAAATGGGAACGTAAAGTTTAAAAACTAGTTGATTTCGGACAGTCTGGGTGGACTTCGAGAAAGCCCAGTTAAATTAGGACACTTGGATAGTTATTACCCACGGGAGCCCTGGAGTACTCGAGTTACCTCACCCAGGGAAGCCGGGTGCATAGGTGCAAAGTTGTGTCAGGTTTCGTCGTCGATTCCTATGGAGAGCTGCAAGAAGATGCTGCAGGCGACCAGGAGGAAGATGTCCTGATGGATCCAAGGGCGGATCGGAGAAGTGAAGAACCTGAAAGCGGAGGGGACAGAGTCTGGGTCACTAGCCAGTGACCAGGATGGAACCAGGACGGAACCAGATGATGTTGAGCTGCGATCAGTGAATAAGAGAAGCTGGTCTCTGCAGCCACGTGGACCATGAGGCGTCAACAACAACCAGCAGCTTGATACAGACTGTCCCATAAAGGCTCTCGCTGTTGGTGGTGTCGGCTTCTGGATCGGAGTCAACAAGCCTTGGCAAAGGCAACCCACCCAGGATACAAAGATTGGCTTCCGGTACAGACCAGCAAGGTCTGTGGAGGTTCCCTTTTGCAGGAAAGCAGGAGCTAGCCCAGAGCAACCAGGTAAGCAGCGTTGTTTCAAAATGAAGTCTTCAAGAGAGCCACTAGCTAATGGGCCAGCAACTGTGAAGACGCGTCGAAAGGAAATGCAAGGGCAGGCCCAACGCGGCACTCGTGGAGTGGGGAGGGGTGAGCTTCAGAGCACATACGTATTGGTGTTGGGGATTCGCAATCCCCAATGCACAACTTTGAGGACGCCTCAGAAGCTGCACAGTTTATCAAAGATCAAAATGCCCATGTGTCCAGTCCCACGTCTCTCATGTCCGCCACGGGTCTCAGCTTTGCTGGAAGTGTGGGTCGGGTCGGAGAAGTCTGGAGGTCCAGTCCTGTTAAGCAGGGTCATCGGGATCCTTCAGGAGTGACAACAAAGCAAACTGGCAATTCACTAGTTGGTGCCGGTTTGCACAGGGTGGTCACTCCTTGACCACAAGGGAGATTCTTCAGTCTTCTAGTTGCAGTAGAATGTCGAAGGTCCAGAGTTTCGTGTCAGAGTTTCAGTTCAGGATAATCTAAAGTCTCTAGACTCAGCTCTTAGCTTTATACGAATTAAAGGGTCTGGATTACCTGCTAGTTCCCTCCTATGGGTGGGACCAGGGAAGCGGGTGGTTACACCCTTTTCCCTTTGTCCAGTTTTGCGCCAAAGCTGGGGCTGGAGTGCCCTAGCAACTGGTTTGAACCTGACAAAGCATGGAGCACCTTGTGTGCCCCAAGCAGTGTCTCATTCCTTTCAACCCACCCTGCCCCAATATACTATAGCCTGTCTGGGGAGGTGCTAGCACCTCCCAAGGCAGGAAACCTATTGTCCAGGCCTCCCTCGCTGGAAGGGCTCCCTGCTGCAGGAGGTCAGACTTGTGTCTGTGGCAGCAGCATGCAATTTGTGATGCTGAGGCACTGTTTAACTTTAACCGGGTAAAGCTACAACTACATGTCTTCTCCCTCCAGAAGGGTGGAATGCTACCCCCGCCACCAGAACTGGGTGGGGGATAGTATTCCAAAGCGTATGACACCATACACAACATGTTTTGATGAAGCCAAACCAAAGTTAGCAGTAACCGCGAGGATTATAATGCACTTAAGAGTATATGGTATGGCTATATCATAGAACAGCTATAAGGACATGGTTCCTAAAGCTACAGACAGGCTCAGCTCATGCTAGAGCACCATCTCACATACAACCAAGCACTCTGCCTCCAGGATTGTTAAGGCCTGCCATAAGAATGACTTATAGGTATATATGTGTCTATATGTAATGGTAGGTATAGGAATACTATACCAAAGCAAGGGGTGATTACACGTCCTTGCCTCAGCTGAGTGATAAGCTGAAAACTATCCAACAGGGCACTGCGAGTGTTATACCTGGAGCAGACTTATCATGCCCTTGACAGATGTTATATTCTTATTGTGGTGCCCTCAAGTCATTAGATTGACACCTTAAGAAGCTTACCCTTGAAGGAGGGTTGGACCTCTAACACTCTGGGATTTTCACCTGACCACTCACATAATTGGGAATTGACATGGCTGAGTTTACTACTGACTATTACCACAGATATATCTTTTTGGGTGCCCAGCGTGATTGTAGGAGAGTAGGGTCTGCTATCCTATGGTCACCCCAATTTTTGCTTTTTGCTTCACTGGTTTTCGACTTACTGAGGCTGTGGGCCTGCTAATCAGACCCCCAGCCTGCTGTTCTCTCTCTAAATTCATAATACATGTGCTATAGGTACATACCACAATTGGAAAATGGACTCCTTGTCAGCCCCTGTACCATGCACTATAGGTGCTCAGGGCTTAGGTGCCACCAAGGCCTACCAGGGGCTGAAGCATAACTTTTGCCACCCCTGGCTGGTTCTTAAATTGACACAACTGGCTGATCACTCAGCTGGGGCAAGTGGGTGTAATCACCCCTTGCTTAGATGTAGTATACCTATATCTAAACCTATATCTGGACACATATAAACCTGTGAGCCACTCCTATGGAAGGCCTTACCAATCCTGGAGGCAGAGTGCGTGGTTTTATGTGATATGGAGCTCTGGCATGAGCTGAGCCTGTCTGCAGCTGTCGGGAACAACACCCTAAGCTGATCCGGGATAATGCCATACCATATACTCTTAAGCGCCTTATAATCCTCGCGGTTATATAGCAACTTTGGTTTGGCTTTATCAAAACATGTCGTGTAAGGTGTCATACGAATTGGAATACTACCCCCTCGCCAGTTCTGGTGACGGGGGTAGCATTCCACCCTTCTAGAGGGAGAAGACATGTTACTTTACTGAAACGCGGTTGATTTAAAATGAGCCTCAGATCCACAAAATGGATGCCTCTGCCACAGACACGGGTCTGGCCTCCTGCTGCTGACCGAAACTCAGCAAATGGTGGCCTGGACAAAGGGTTTCCTGTCGCAGGGCGGTGTCAAACCACCCCAGACAGGAGATAGTGGATTGTAGCAGGGAGGTTTCAAAGAAACCAGATACTGCCTGGGGAGCACAAGGCTGCCCCTTGCATAATCCGGCCAAACCGGTTCTGGGGCACACCAGCCCCAGGCCCAGCGCGGCCTGGATCAAAGGAAAGGGGTGTAACCACCCTTTTCCTGGGTCCCACCCATAGGAGGGGACCTAGCAGGATGTCCAGCCCACCAAATTCGAATAAGAGTGGGAGCAGTGCCAATGCAACTCAGATCATCCTGAAGAAACATAAGAAACGAATTCTGGACCCTTCGACATCCTACTCAACGTAGAAGACTGAAGAATCTCCCTTGTGGTCAAGGAGTGACCACCCTGTGCAAACAGGCAACATCCAGCCCTCGACCCTTGCTTTGTTGCAGTTCCCGCCGGAACTCGAGCGACAGAGATCGACGAGATCAAGCTTGCCTGCCTTCTCCCAGCTCGATCCACAGTCTCTGCAGAGCTGAGACCAGTGGAGGCGACCGGAAGCATGGGGCATGCCATCTTGCAAAGGCCACGAGATGCTGACCGTGCAGCCCACAAGTGACCCTCAAAGCTGTACACCGGGGTTTGAGAAGCCCCATTCTTGAGCTACACTTTCACCAAAGCTACCCCCTCCACACTCGACGAGTGCTGCATGGGGCCCTTCTGCTTGTGTTGGCTCGACGCGTTGGCCCGGTCACTTGCCAGCTGGCTTGTGGCCCCTGTGCCAACGAAAACTTGAATACGACTTGCTTTTCTGGTTGCTCCAGATCTGCACCAGCTCCTGTGAAAAGGAGCCCCACTCTGACCCTCCTGGTCTGAGTGAGAAGCAATCTCCCGGTTCCGCGTGGATTGCTTTTGCCAAGTGCTGTTTGCTGCAATCTTGAAGCTGACGGTGCTGACGGCGAGAGCCTGCGTGGGACAGATCGTGACCTGCTGCTGGACGTCGCAGATGCCCCAGAGCCCACGTGACAGCGGAGAGAACCCTCTCAACAACCATCTGATTGCGCCCAACATTGCCTGGTTCCGTCCTGGTTCCACCCTGGTCACTGCTGAGTGACCCAGACTCTGTCCCCTCTGCTTTCAGATTCATCTCGACTTCGATCCACCCTTGGATCACACCGGACACTTCTGCTTCTCATCGCCTGCAGCTTCTCCAGCTCCAAGCACCAAGAACCTGCGTGTCAAAACCCGACGCCTCTTCGACCCTGTGCACCCACTTCCTGTGGGTGAGGTTGTGCACAGCAAGGGGGCTAAAAAAGGGCAGAGGCCCTACCATTCCTTCCCTGATAGCTATCCTGGAAAAGGATGACTTAGATAAGGTGAGTCAGGCTCCCTTAGATTCAGGTGAGGGGGTGAACTCCCCTGAGAATGAGAATCTTCCTGAAGAAGAAGAAGAAGAGGAGGAGGAAGAGGAAGAGGAGGGCTCAGACATAGAAGAGCCTGTTGATCAGGATCAGAGGGTGACCCTGGTACAGGTTGCCAGGCTTAACCAGGCCAACCTAGACCTACATGGGAAAGGAGAGGGCCAGTACCTCCCCAGATTCCATAACTTAATTCTCCCAGGCAACAGGAGGGTGAGATCTCCATCAGGGGACTCTCGTGTTTCTAGTGTCTCAAGAGAATCTCAAAGGGGAATGACTTCCCCCCAGAGGAAAGAGCATAGGGCCAGGATGAGGGCTGTCCAACTCCAGATAGAGAGGGAAGAGATAGCCTTGGCTCAAGCTAAACTTGCTTTAGCAAGAGAAAGAAAATTGTGTGGCTTAGATGCCACTGGTGGCAGCAAAGTTCCTAAAGAGAAAGACAGGGCCTATGATAATAGAAACCTGACAAAAATTGTGCCCCCCTACAAGGAAGGGGATGACATCCACAAATGGATGACTGCTCTTGAGAGGGCCTGCATGGTACAGCAGGTCCCTGAGGATCAGTGGGCAGCAATTTTATGGTACTCCTTTTCTGAGAAAGGAAGGGATAGGCTCCTCACTGTTAGACCTGAGGATGCCAACAACTACTCTGTCCTGAAGAGTGCTCTTATTGAAGGGTTTGGCCTAACCACTGAGCAATACAGGTTGTTGTTCAGAGACACCCAAAAAGCACAGACTCAGGACTTGACTGATTTTGTAGATTGTGCCACTAAGGCTCTGGAGGGTTGGCTGCAGGGAAGTAAAGTCTCAGACTATACAGGATTGTACTATCTTATAATGAGAGAGCAGATCCTTAATAACTGTCAGGACCAGCTGTTGCATCAATACCTTATTGACTCTGATTTGACCTCTCCCCAAGAATTGGGAAAGAAGGCAGACAAATGGGTCAGAACAAGGATTAAGCATAAACCCCAGAACCATGGTGACCAGAAGAAAACAGACCAGAAGGGTGGGAATCAGAAAGATAAAGATAAAGAAAAGGACCAGAAGTCTTCAGGCCCTCAAACTAGTAATAAGGAGGGTGGTTCCCAAAATGACAAAAAGAAAAAGAAGAATGATGGCCCAAAGGAACCTTGGTGTAATACCTGCAAATCAGTTTCACACTGGGGCAGTGAATGCACTAAGAAAAATCCAGTTCCTGCCACTGCAGCTCCAAAAGCAACTGCACCCCCTAGTACAGTCAGCAGTAGTAGTGCTCAACCTAAGGGGATAGTAGGGTTAACCTTGGGTACTGAGGTGGAATCTGGCCTAGTCAGAATCCCCACACAGGCAGTTCTCCTATATGATGTGGACTTATCTTTGACCACTGCAGTGAGCCTCAGTAACCTGGGCAAATATAGTCAGACTCCCTTAATCAATGAGAAACTGGCTCAGGCCTACAGGGACACTTGTGCCAGTGTCACTATGGTGACACCAGACTTTGTGGACCCTGGTCAGATTGTACTAGGTGAAAGTTACCTAGTGACCAATGCAAGCAACTCCACTACTTCACATAGTGTGGCTGTTGTGAACTTCTCCTGGGGAGGGGTAAATGGCCTAAAGAAAGTTGTTGTGAGTGCAGACCTCCCAGTAGACTGTCTGTTAGGCAATGATCTTGAAAGCTCAGTTTGGTTAGAAGTGGAGTACAGGACTCATGCAGAAATGCTAGGGATTTCAGCTCATGTCCTTGCAGTGACAAGGTCTCAGGCTAAGAAGTGCCTTCCTGAACCAGTGGTGGATCTTGAAACATTAGACCAACCACAACCCAAGAGAAGGAGAAAGAGGGTTAAGGCTGTGCCTTCCCACTTGCCCCAGGTTGAGGACCAGGTTTCACAGGAAACTGATTCTGCAGTCCAAGAGGAGACTGTCTCTGAGGAGCTTGAACCTGATCAGGTTGAGTTTCTGGGGACAGGGGGACCCTCAAGGGCAGACCTGGGGCAGGCCCAATTAGATTGCCCTTCCCTTGAACCCCTCAGACAGCAAGCTGCTGCTGAGGCTGCAGGGAATGCTCAAGGTGCCCATAAAGTTTATTGGGATGATGGACTCCTTTATTCAGAGGCTAGAGACCCCAAGCCTGGTGCCACCAGGAGGTTGGTTATACCTTTGAAGTTTAGGGGTTTCCTTCTCACCTTGGCCCATGATATTCCCCTTGCAGGACACTTGGGCCAGAATAAGACTTGGGACAGGCTTGTTCCTCACTTTCACTGGCCTCACATGTCAGAAAATGTCAAGGAGTTTTGTCGCTCCTGTGTCACTTGCCAAGCCAGTGGTAAGTCAGGTGGCACAACAAAGCCCCCCCTGATACCACTACCTGTGGTGGGGGTACCCTTTGAAAGAGTTGGAATAGATATTGTGGGTCCCATGGTTCCTCAAACAGCATCTGGGCACAGATTTATACTGGTGGTAGTGGATCATGCCACCAGGTACCCAGAGGCAATTCACCTGAGGACCACCACAGCTCCTGTGGTGGCAAAAGCCCTCATTGCAGTTTTCTCAAGAGTGGGCTTTCCAAAGGAGGTTCTTTCAGACAGAGGTACCAACTTCATGTCTGGATACTTAAAAGCAATGTGGAACGAGTGTGGAGTAAGCTATAAGTTTACCACACCCTACCATCCACAGTGCAATGGGCTTGTTGAAAGGTTCAACAAGACCCTAAAGGGAATGATAAAAGGTTTACCAGAGAAGCTTAGGCGGAAATGGGACATCCTTTTACCCTGCTTGCTCTTTGCTTACAGAGAGGTCCCACAGAAGGGGGTTGGCTACAGCCCTTTTGAACTTTTGTTTGGCCACCCTGTGAGGGGTCCATTGTGTTTGGTGAAGGAAGGATAGGAGTTACCTCTCAAAAAGCCTAAACTAGATATTGTGGACTATGTACTTGGTCTCCGCTCCAGGATGGCTGAGTATATGGAGGGAGCATCCCAAAACCTTGAGGCCAGTCAAGAATTACAGAAAGCTTGGCATGACCAAAAGGCTGTTCTGGTTGAGTTCCAGCCAGGGCAGAAGGTGTGGGTGTTGGACCCAGTGGGGCCAGCAGCTCTCCAGGACAAATGGACTGGACCCTACCCTATCATTGAGAAAAAGGCAGAAGTCACCTATGTGGTTGACTTTGGCACCCCTAGGAGCCCCCACAGGGTGCTCCATGTAAACCGTTTGAAAGCATTTGTTGACAGGGAGGACATGAGTCTCCTCATGGCCACAGATGGGGATCAGGAGGAAGAGAGTGACCCTCTCACAGACCTGCTTTCTCAGAACCCTGATGATGGTTCAGTTGATGGAGTAGCCTTGGCAGGCAGCCTCACTGAGCAGCAACAGGTGGACTGCAGACAGGTGTTGCAGGCCCACAGGCATATGTTTTCACTCACACCCAGCCAGACTAATTGGTGCATCCATGAGGTGGACACTGGTGACAGTCTGCCTGTGAAGAATAAGATCTACAGGCAACCTGACCATGTCAGGGATTGTATAAAGGCTGAGGTGCAAAAGATGTTGGAGCTTGGAGTGATTGAGCCATCAGAGAGCCCATGGGCTAGCCCAGTGGTCCTTGTGCCAAAAGCTCATACCAAAGATGGAAAGAGAGAATTGAGGTTTTGTGTGGACTACAGAGGTCTCAATGCTGTCACTAGGACAGATGCACATCCCATTCCAAGAGCAGATGAGCTCATTGATAAATTGGCTTCTGCCAAGTTTCTGAGCACATTTGATTTGACAGCTGGCTACTGGCAAATCAGACTAGCTGAAGAGTCAAAAGCTAAAACAGCATTCTCTACCCCTAGTGGTCATTATCAGTTTGTGGTAATGCCCTTTGGTTTGAAGAATGCACCTGCCACCTTCCAAAGGTTGGTGAATCAAGTCCTTGCTGGGTTGGATGACTTTTGCGCAGCATATCTAGATGATATTGCTGTCTTTAGCTCCACCTGGGAGGATCACCTGATCCACCTGAAGAAGGTTCTGGAGGCCCTGCAAAAGGCAGGCCTGACTATCAAGGCTACTAAGTGCCAGATAGGGCAGAGCAAGGTTGTGTACCTGGGCCACCTAGTAGGTGGGGGTCAGGTTCAACCATTGGAGAGCAAGATCCAGACCATACAAGACTGGGCTCCTCCAACTACCCAGACACAAGTCAGAGCCTTTTTGGGCCTGACTGGGTATAACAGAAAATTTGTAAAGAACTATGGGTCCATTGTGACACCATTGAATGACTTGACAGCCAAGAAGATGCCCAAAAAGGTTCAGTGGACAGTTAGCTGTCAAAAGGCATTTGATGACCTGAAGAAGGCCATGTGCTCTGCACCTATCCTGAAGAGTCCCGACTACTCCAAACAGTTCATTGTATAGACAGATGCTTCTGAGTTGGGGGTGGGAGCTGTGCTTTCACAACTTAATCAAGATGGTCAAGACCAGCCCATTGCTTTATTAGCAGAAGCCTGACCCCCAGGGAGAAACGTTGGTCAGCTATTGAGGGGGAGGCCTTTGCTGTGCTTTGGGCCCTGAAGAAGTTGAGGCCATACTTGTTTGGTACTCACTTCCTAATTCAGACAGACCATAAGCCCCTCTTGTGACTAAATCAGATGAAGGGTGAAAATCCCAAACTGCTCAGGTGGTCCATTTCCCTACAGGGGATGGACTTTACAGTGGAGCACCGCCCAGGGACTGACCATGGTAATGCAGATGGTCTCTCCAGGTACTTCCACTTAGAACATGAAGACTTATCTGGTCAAGGTTAAGTTTAATGTCCCTGCGTTTGGGGTGTTGGGGGCTGTGTAGGAGAGTAGGGTCTGCTATCCTATGGTCACCCCAATTTTTGATTTTTGCTTCACTGGTTTTCGACTTACTGAGGCTGTGGGCCTGCTAATCAGACCCCCAGCCTGCTGTTCTCTCTCTAAATTTATAATACATGTGCTATAGGTACATACCACAATTGAAAAATGGACTCCTTGTCAGCCCCTGTATCATGCACTATAGGTGCTCAGGGCATAGGTGCCACCAAGGCCTACCAGGGGCTGAAGCATAACTTTTGCCACCCCTGGCTGGTTCTTAAATTGACACAACTGCCTGATCACTCAGCTGGGGCAAGTGGGTGTAATCATCCCTTGCTTAGATATAGTATACCTATATCTAAACCTATATCTGGACACATATAAACCTGTGAGCCACTCCTATGGAAGGCCTTACCAATCCTGGAGGCAGAGTGCGTGGTTTTATGTGAGATGGAGCTCTGGCATGAGCTGAGCCTGTCTGCAGCTGTCGGGAACAACTCCCTAAGCTTATCCGGGATAATGCTATACCATATACTCTTAAGCGCCTTATAATCCTCGCGGTTATATAGCGACTTTGGTTTGGCTTTATAAAAACATGTTGTGTAAGGTGTCATACGAATTGGAATACTACCCCCTCGCCAGTTCTGGCGACGGGGGTAGCATGCCACCCTTCTAGAGGGAGAAGACATGTTACTTTACTGAAACGCGGTTGATTTAAAATGAGCCTCAGATCCACAAAATGGATGCCTCTGCCACAGACACGGGTCTGGCCTCCTGCTGCTGACCGAAACTCAGCAAATGGTGGCCTGGACAAAGGGTTTCCTGTCGCAGGGCGGTGTCAAACCACCCCAGACAGGAGATAGTGGATTGTAGCAGGGAGGTTTCAAAGAAGCCAGACACTGCCTGGGGAGCACAAGGCTGCCCCTTGCATAATCCGGCCAAACCGGTTCTGGGGCACACCAGCCCCAGGCCCAGCGCGGCCTGGATCAAAGAAAAGGGGTGTAACCACCCCCTTCCTGGGTCCCACCCATAGGAGGGGACCTAGCAGGATGTCCAGCCCACCAAATTCGAGTAAGAGTGGGAGCAGTGCCAATGCAAATCAGATCATCCTGAAGAAACATAAGAAACAAATTCTGGACCCTTCGACATCCTACTCAACGTAGAAGACTGAAGAATCTCCCTTGTGGTCAAGGAGTGACCACCCTGTGCAAAAAGGCAACATCCAGCCCTCGACCCTTGCTTTGTTGCAGTTCCCGCCGGAACTCGAGCAACAGAGATCAACGAGATCAAGCTTGCCTGCCTTCTCCCAGCCCGATCCACAGTCCCTGCAGAGCTGAGACCAGTGGAGGTGACCGGAAGCGTGGGGCACGCCATCTTGAAAAGGCCACGAGACGCTGACCGTGCAGCCCACAAGTGACCCTCGAAGCGGTACACCTGGGTTTGAGAAGCCCCAACCCTGAGCTACACTTGCACCAAAGCTACCCCCTTCACACTCGACGAGTGCTGCGTGGGGCCCTTCTGCTTGTGTTGGCTCGACGCGTTGGCCTGGTCACTTGCCAGCTGGCTTGTGGCCCCTGTGCCAACGAAAACTTGAATACGACTTGCTTTTCTGGTTGCTCCAGATCTGCACCAGCTCCTGTGAAAAGCAGCTCCCACTCTGATCCTCCTGGTCCGAGTGAGAAGCAATCTCCCGGTTCCGCGTGGATTGCTTTTGCCAACTGCTGTTTGCTGCAATCTTGAAGCCGATGGTGCTGACGGCGAGAGCCTGCGTGGGACAGATCGTGACCTGCTCCTGGACATCGCAGATGCCCCAGAGCCCACGTGACAGCGGAGAGAAGCCTCTCAACAACCATCTGATTGCGCCCGACATTGCCTGGTTCCGTCCTGGTTCCACCCTGGTCACTGCTGAGTGACCCAGACTCTGTCCCCTCTGCTTTCAGATTCATCTCAACTTCGATCCACCCTTGGATCACACCGGACACATCTGTTTCCCATCGCCTGCAGCTTCTCCAGCTCCAAGCACCAAGAACCTGCGTGTCAAAATCCGACGCCTCTTTGACCCTGTGCACCCACTTCCTGTGGGTGAGGTAAAATTGCAACGTCAGTGTCCCTACACTGGTACACACCTCTAGGGTCTGTGTCTCAAGTTTTGTTCCTCTAGGTTCAGCGGAAGTATCTTTAAACTAACTTTGTGTAACTTTTACGCACCATTGACTTTGCATTGGTGCAAGCCGCACTTTACGTGCTGCACCCGAATTCCGTGGGCTACTCCCGACTTCAGCATTGCTAGTCCTGACTGCTCCCAGCGATTCTCTAGGCCCTAGGTCTAACCACTGTTCGATTGGTATCTATTATACCACTTTCTTAATATATGGTTTGAGTGGCCACCCGCCCTCATCCATAATTGTGCAACTTTGTATGTTATACTGTGCTTTTGATTTAACGCTTGTGCCCCTTTGCTCATAAAGAGTACTGGGGATTAATTTAGAAATAAACACATATATTTTTATAATATATACTTGTGTGGTGTCCTTTCATTTGGTATTACAGGATTGTAGGTGGTAAAACAGCTTGCTTAACACGAACTCTTAAGTTAAGCCTTTAAGGCTGCTTAGTCCATGCTACCCCTAGGATAGCTTGTCTACAAGGTTGACTTACAACCAGACACCATAAGGGATTGTTTGGACTGATACAAGGCGGTTCCAGAATTGGAAACACCACATATCAGGCCAACTTCTCACAGTGATTTAGCGTGGGCTCTAGCTATCTTACTGGCTGTATGTTACTGAGTGACCATTGATAAAAACCGACAATTTACTACTCAAGGAAAAGGTCACATATCGCGTTGGCCTTTCCGTTCGGTTGGACTCCGGTTATTTGTACAGAGTGAACTTTATTTTGATTCTTGAGTTCGGTAAATTTCTTTTATGATATCTGGATTTCTACTGACTTCTTATTCTTAACCTGATGAGCAAAGACTATTCCAAGAATAGCTCTGCCTTGAGGAAGTCTGGTTTGAGACAAAACATGTGTCGGCAAGTTGGGCAAGTTGTGCTGGAAAATCTTTTAAAGAAATCAATAAAGACATCGAAGAATTCTTCGTTTCTTGGATCCTTCTTGTCATGCAATGAGGAAATGTTTAGGGACAATTTTTTTTCTGTGCTGAAGGGTGCTATTTAGACACTCATACTGTTGCTTATACTTGGTACCTATTTGAAACTCTAACATAGGAGTACTGGCCAACCCCTTATTTCATTGGTTATTGATTTGTAGCACATATTTGTGGGCTATTTGACACCGTTGGGTAGTAGGTGTGACAAGGGCTATCTGAGCACCCATTTCCTTATACGATTTTTTGAATAACAAATATTTGTGTCCACTTATACAGTATACCTGAAGACTTACTGGGTTAAAGAGTGTGCTGACGCTTCTCCCTAGGGAGAACGCTACTACCCAAAATTTGGAAATATGATTAGCCAGTTGTTTCCATTTGGATGGCCAGCCAGGGGTGGCATAATTCATGCTGCAGCCCCTGGTAGGCCTTGGATACACCTATGCCCTTGGTACCTATGGTACACTATACAGGGGCTCACAAGGTGACCCAATATCCAATTAGGTATGTACCTAAAGTACATGGAGTCCATTTTACAGAGAGAGCAGATAGCCTGTGGCCTGAATAGCAGGATCCCAGGCCAACTAAGTCAAAAACCAGCTAAACACTAGGCAAAAAGTTTGGGTATCCATATAGTCAGATATCCACCTTCCTACAGCCTAGATGCAAAAACTCCAAAGGGGCGCAAATGACAGGGCCTAAACATTGCAGCTGCCGCTAATGGGGGTGCAGCTGGGGAGATAAATCTGGACAATGGCACTCACTGGGCTTTCCTGGACCCCCACTGGGGCTCTCGACAACAAAACGTGCCCAAACATTGCTGTTGTCCGCTACGGCGGCGCAACTGAGGAAGTCAACTTGTACGGCCTCTAACATGCCTTGATACCTTGCTGGGACTCTGCACCTATGACCCGAGCAAAACTTGCACTGCTGTACTGCACGGGGGTGACCAAGGAGGGGAGGGCACTGACAATGTGCCCCGGGGAGCCCATCTCACCTGGGACTGCTTGTAGTGCAGAAACCAGGCATGCAACCCTGGGGAGCTACCTAAAGCCTTTGGGAGCCCCTCCGTCCTTGGGCTTCATTCCCTAGTGCTCTCCTACAGGCTCCTCAGTGCCTATAGCAGTCCCGCTTGGGCCCCACTCACCGTTCCTTGGGGACTGAGCGGTTCCTTGTAGCGGTCAGCTGGACATCTGGGAGCCTTCCTACCTCTCTCCGGTTCCACCAACAGGGGACCGCTTCTCCAACACGGTCACTCGCTGGGGAAGAGGGTGGATTGCAACCATGAGGTAACCGCAGTCTCCGGCCTCTCCCCCCACACTGATCTTGCTCTCCCACCGCAACACGCGGGGCTCCCCGAATCCTACAGTCTCCTTGGGCAGTTCTCATCTTGCCGGGTTCTCACAGCAGCAGCGCGCCATCCCAGGACTCCGCCCTGGATCAGGCGGACCGACCTGGCTTCCGGTTCCAGCTGCAGCGACTGCAAACTTGTTCACTGAAAAGCAGGGTGGGTTCCCTCCTTCGATTTAAGTACAGCTGCGAGGTGGGCACCCGCTCGACAAGGCAAGCATTTGGGGCTCTTCCTGGCAGCAGGCAGGGTGGGCACCCGTTCTTGAGACAAATACCAAAGTGGGGGAGGCTCCTGCTGAAATCAGCCAAAAATGCGGGGTGGGCTCCCGCTCCCTCAAATCAGCACACAAGTTGCAAAGATGCGGGGTGGGCACCGGCTTGGCGCACACGAATGCAGCGTGGGCTCCTGCTTCAATAAGGAGCTCAGGGGGGAATCTCACACGCCGGGATTCCATCGCAGCCTTGTGCTGCAGCAGGGTCAGCTCCTCTCTACTCAGGCAATTAACACACAGGGCTCATGAGGTGCTAGGGAGCCCTAAAGTCCTTAAAAGGGGCAGACCAAAGCACAGTGCAGCAAGGCAGGCCAACATTCAGGGACCCCCAAGAGTCAGCAGCAGGGTCGCACGGCAGTCCTTCCTGGCAGAGTGTCCCCCCAAAGGAAGAACAAGCACAACATTTTCATGGGGTCACATCCCCTTCTTTTATAGGACATTATTCTTTGTGACACAGCACAGGGCTTGGGAAACCAGATGCAACTGGTTTTGGAGCACTCTGTTTACCAGGCTCCTCTTCCCCATTGTTAGGTGGGGGCTCAGTGATCAGTCACACCACAGGGGGCAGAGCCAACATTGTGGAGGGGAGGCAGAGCCCTATTCAGGTCCCAGGTGCAACTCCTCCCTCCCGCCTAGATGCAGATCTCTCTATTCACCACTGGGCTGACTCACCCTGTCTCCTAGAGCCAACCACACCATCCAGCCCCTGTCACTAACAAGCCAGACAGGCAATTCACATCAGACAGGAAGATACATACACACAGGAATGCCTACTTCTAAAAGTGGCATTTCTCCATCAGTCACCATAAATCTGCACATTTATTCTCACAAGTTCATACATACTAAACTCACCCCTGCACTCCTTTCATACAAGGAGTTACCAGGGACACACATTTCCCCATGCATTCCTATGGAAAGGCAGGCCAATCTCACCAGCCACTCAGAACGCGCATGCACTTTACACTTGGCCACCGTGCTAAAGTGTGCAGAGGCCAAAAACTACCAATATTAGGTCAAAGAAAAGGCAAAAAGTTTAGGAGCGAACCTGCCAAAAGGGCCAAGTCCAACATGGAGCCGTGGGATTGATAATATTTTCTCATTTTCTTTGTGTTTCTAATGAATTTGGTCCAGATTTGACTTCATGTGTGGAGTGTTTTACCTTTTAACTCTCAGACTGCTGTAGGCCTTGTATGCATTTTCAGCATACTTTGTATATTCTCATTGCTGCTGTGAAAGATATAATTTAAATTATTTGAGGGGCTTGTTGATGACCTCCTATTCATGGTAAATTGTGATTATTCTTTTTTGTCTGCGTATGCCTGTTGGTGACTAGGGTCAGGGTGGCTCTAACAGCCATGTCCCATTTAGCAATTTTGCTTAGTTCCTTCCATTGTATTTTTCTACAATTGTGTGCGTTTGTATGTGTTTGTGTGAGATGATTGCTTTCTTATTTTTCTTCAGCTTTAAAGGAAAATGCTCATGGGGTGCCATTCGAGTGCATAACATTCAGCTTTTCCATCCACGGCGAAGGGCCACATTTAGAGTAACTCTGCCGGCAGGACCACAAGGCCAATAATTCCTGCAACACCCATTAGGAACAGCTTGCAATTGGGCACCAGTTGGGTGCTTTAAATGCTGTCTCTCTGTCCTTGGTGCAGGACGAATGAGGAGTAACTCTGATAGCAAGGCCAGCAGGCGCATACCTCCTGCTACACCCCAGAGGAGGAACTTGCAAAAGGGTGCCAGTCAGGAGGATTAAATGCAGATAATCTGGCTATGGCTCAGGACGCTTGTGGGATGTGCCCGGGCTCTGTGAAGGATGGAGTAGCTGCTAATATGTATAAATTAGATTCTATGAATTGGTTAAACATTTTAACTATCATCTTAAATTCCACATGTAAAGAGGGGATACCTCCGTTATGGTCTAATGTCAACAATTATAGCTGTTTTAAAAAAAAATCGATTCAGTGGTTGAGGTTAGGAGTCATGTTATTCTTACACAATTGAATGTGGTGAATGAAATCAACGTACTGTCTAATTTGCAATATGGTTTTAGGCCAATGTAGTGCAAGAGGTACTCTTGTGGTCTGACACAGTAACACTAGTTCAACATGGCCGCTAAACTAAGTCCCATTTCTGTTTCTAACGTCCCTCGTCCACTCGCAACCAGCCTTCTAACATCAGTTCACTTCCGCATAAAAACAAGACTGTGTCACGCAGGAACCACGGGAATATAAGTAACGAGACGTCTTACACATGCTACGACTTTGAATGAAACCTGCAAACTTTCTGGTTTACAAGTAAGCTGTAGGAGAGTAGGGTCAGCTATCCTATGGTCACCCCAAATTTTTGCTTTTTGCTTCACTGGTTTATGACTTAATGTGGCTGTGGGCCTGCTAATCAGACCCACAGCCTGCTGTTCTCTCTCTAAATTACTGTCAATGCACTCTAGGTGCATTACGAATTGGAACTGGTTCCCCTTGTTGGCCCCTGTAACAGTGTACCCTAGGTACCCAGGGCATAGGTGTTTCCAAGCCTACCAGGGGCTGCAGCATGTATTGTGCCACCCCTGGACTGGCCTCCATATTTGACACAACTGGCTGATCACTCAGCTGGGGTAAGTTGGTGTAATCACCTCTTACTTAGATATAGTATCCCTATATCTAACCTTAACTGGACACATGTTAACCTATAAGCCATTCCTATGGAAGGCCCCTACAATCCTGGGGGCAGAGTGCGTGGTTACATGTGAGATGGTGTTCTAGCATGAGCTGAGCCTGTATGCAGCTGTCGGGAACAACTCCCTTAGCTGTTCCGGGATATTGCCATACCATATACTCTTAAGTGCGTTATAATCCTCGCGGTTATATGCTAACTTTGGTTTGGCTTTATCAAAACATGTCGAGTAAGGTGTAATACGATTTGGAATACTATCCCCTCGACAGTTCTGTCAATGGGGATAGCATTCCACCCTTCTAGAGGGACACGACATGTACCTAGCCTTAACCCCGGTTAAAATGAACCAGAGCCTCAGCATCACAAAATGGATGCTGCCACCACAGACACAAGTCTGAACTCTTGCTGCTGGGAGTCCTTCCAGCGAGGGAGGCTTGGACAAAGGGTTTCCTGCCTTGGGAGGTGCGAGCACCACCCCAGACAGGATTTTGTGTATTGGGTAGGACAGGGCTGAATAGATTGAGACATGCCCGGGGCACACAAGGTGTCCCCGTGCATAAGCCAAACCAAACCGGTCCTGGGACTTTCCAGACCCTGGCCTGGCGAGGAGCTGGACAAAGGAAAGGGGGTGTAACCGCCCCCCTTCCTGGTCCCACCCAGAGGAGAGACCTAGCAGGTGATCCACTCCTCAGATTGGGAATAAGAGTGGGAGCAGTGCCATTGCACCTCAGATCATCCTGAATCAACTTGAAACTAAGAAGACGACTGGACTTCGACATTCTGCTGCACAGAAGACTGAAGAGCATCTCCCTTGTGGCCTAGGAGTGGCCACCTTGTGAACACAGGCACCATCCAGCAACTCGACGTCTGCTTTGCCGCCACCTCCCGCTGGAGCCCGAGCCCAGAGCCTGACAAGACCTGGACTCCCAGACTTCACACAGCCCGATCCACAGTCCCTGCAAAGAAGGGACCTGTGGATTCACCGAGAGACGTGGGACCGGACCTCTTGAAAGACCCTCGAGAAGCTGACTGCGCAGCATCCAAGGCACACTCGACATTGTGCTTTGAGGACTGGGAAGCCCCACCACCGAGGAGCCCTTGCACCGAAGATCAGCCCCCCAGCATTTCCACGATCTGCGTGGGGCCCTTTTGCATTGTGCCACTCAACTCGCCATCCCGGCCACTTGCCACATGGTCAGCGGCCATCTTGGCAACGAAACCTACAAACTACACTGCGGGTCTGGTTGCTCCAGACTTGCCCTCGCTCCTGTAAAAGGGAGCACCCGCTCTGACCTTGCTGATCTGAGTATTAAGCCTTTTTTGATTCCTGCGTGGCTTGCATTAGCCAAAGCCTGTTTGCTCCAATCAAGTTGCCGATACCACCAACAGCGAGAAGCCTGCGTGAGACAGCTCGTGATTGACTCCTGGACGTCCTCGACCTCTTCGTGTCCACGTGGCTGCAGAGAGAAGCTACACCTCATCGCCTGTTTGCACCCGACATCGCCTGGTTCCAATCTGGTTCCACGGTAGTCACTGGCTAGTGACTTTGAACATTGTCCCCTCTGCTTTCAGGTCTTCATCACTTCAGATCCACCCTTGGATCCACCGGAACTCTTCACATCGAGCCGCCTGCAGCATCTTCAGCTCCAAGCACCATCAACCTGCATGACGAAACCCGACACTACTTCGACCCTATGCACCCGCTTCCTGTGGGTAAGGTAACTCAGCAACGCCAGTGTTCCCACACTGGTATTCACCTCTTGTGTCTGTGTCTAAAGTTTCAGATTTCTAGGTCACTCGGAAGGTTCCTAAAACACTAACTTTGCAACTTTTACGCACCATAGACTTAACATTGGTGAGTGCATGCACTTTAAACACTGCACCCGAGTCCCGCGGGCCTTTCCCGACTTAGTCACCGCTAGTCCAGATCAGCTCCAGCGATTCCCAAGGCCCTAGGCCTGTTTCCTTTTCGATTGGTATCTCTTATACCACTTTCTTAGTATATGGTTTAGGTGACCCTTAGGGCTCATCCATATTGTGCAACTTTTGTGTATTTTAAACTGTGTTTTGTTTTAACGCTTGTGCTTCTGTGCTCATAAAGAGTATAGGGGATATTTGTAGTTAATAAATATATATATATATATTTTGAATATATATCTGTGTGGTGTCCTTTCATTTGGTATTCAAGGGGATTGTGTATGGTAATACAGCTGGCTTCACATGGCATTCAGAGTTTAGCCTAAGACTGCTTTGTCCACGTTACCACTAGGATAACTGGTCTATAAGGTTGACTTACAACCAATCATCATAAGGGTTGCTTGGCATGGTACAAGGTGATCACTAGAACTAGTGAGCATCATATACCAGGCCAACTTCTCACATAAGCCACTTTAGAAACACATTTAACTTGCATGGCAACTTAAACTTTCAGGGTTCCACTATAAGCGTCCGCGCTTGACATTAGGAGCAGGTTGTGGGGGTGCGTGGTCTGGCCACTGCTGAAGATGGCTGAAGATGGCCGCCTCACAAGAGGGGCTTCAAAAGGAGTTGGCGCCCATTAAATGCGAGACCTTTGACATCATTTTAGCATTAGGAAGGTCATGAAGTCAACAGAACAGGTGTGCTGGTTTTCTTCAGTGTGGGTCAATCAATCAATCAATCAGTGACACTTATAGAGCGCGCTACATACCCGTAGGGTCTCAAGGTGCTGGGGGGGGGGGGTGCCGCTACTGCTCGAACAGCCAGGTCTTCAGCTTCTTCCTGAAGGAGAGGTGGTCTTGGGTCAGGCGCAGGTCGGTCGGGAGGGAGTTCCAGGTCTTGGCGGCCAGGTAGGAGAAGGACCTTCCTCCTGTAGTCGCTCTTCGGATGCGGGGGACGGCGGCGAGGGCGTGGTTGGCTGATTGGAGGTGGCGTTTGGGAGCGTAGAAGTTGATCCGGCTGTTGAGGTAGCTCGGGCCTTGGTCGTGTAGGGCTTTGTGTGCGTGGGTGAGGAGGCGGAAGGTGATTCTTTTGTTGACGGGGAGCCAGTGAAGGTCTCTCAGATGTCCGGTGATGTGGCTGGTTCGTGGGATGTCGAGGATGAGTCTGGCTGAGGCGTTCTGGATCCGCTGGAGTCTCTTCTGGATCTTGGCGGTGGTACCGGCGTGGAGGGCGTTGCCGTAGTCCAGTCGGCTGGTGACGAGGGCCTGGGTGACGGTCTTCCTGGTCTCGGTGGGGATCCACCAGAAGATCTTCCGTAGCATGCGTAGGATGTTGAAGCATGCCGAGGAGACGTTGTTGACTTGCCTGGTCATGGAGAGGGAGGAGTCCAGGATGAAGCCCAGGTTGCGTGCATGGTCTGTCGGTTTGGGTGCGGTGCCCAGGGCGGGAGGCCACCAGGAGTCGTCCCAGGCGGAGGGTGAAGAGCCCAGGATGAGGACCTCCGTCTTGTCAGAGTTCAGTTTCAGGCGGCTGGTCGTCATCCACTCGGCTACCTCTTTCATCCCTTCGTGCAGGTTGGCTCTGGCGGAGGCGGGGTCGTTGGTCAGGGAGAGGATCAGCTGGGTGTCGTCGGCATAGGAGATTATGCTGAGGTTGTGTTTGCGTACGATGGCCGCGAGGGGGCTCATGTAGACGTTGAAGAGGGTGGGGCTCAGAGATGATCCTTGAGGGACGCCGCAGATGACTTCGGAGGCCTCTGACTTGTACGGTGGTAGGCGGACTCTCTGTGTTCTTCCGTCGAGGAAGGAGATGATCCATTCCAGCGCCTTGTCCTGGATTCCGATGTTGCTGAGGCGCTGTACTAGGGTGCGGTGGCAGACCGTGTCGAATGCCGCGGAGAGGTCTAGGAGGATGAGGGCCGCTGTTTCTCCATTGTCCATCAGGGCTCGGATGTCATCGGTGGCGGCGATGAGGGCGGTCTCGGTGCTGTGATTGGCTCGGAAGCCGGACTGTGAGGGGTCGAGGGATCCGTTCGTCTCGAGGAAGGCGGCCATCTGCTTGTTGACGGTCTTCTCGATGACTTTGGCTGGAAACGGGAGGAGCGAGATGGGGCGGTAGTTCTTGAGTTCGGTGGGGTCCGCTGTTGGTTTCTTGAGTAGAGTGCTGAGTTCGGCGTGTTTCCAGCTCTCAGGGAAGATGGCGGTGTCGAAGGATGTGTTGATGATGTCTCGCAGGTGGGATGCGATGACAGCGTCGGCCTTGTTGAAGACGTGGTGAGGGCAGGGGTCGGTCGGTGATCCGGAGTGGATGGAGTTCATCGTGCGGATGGTATCTTCGGTGCTGATCGGGGTCCAGGCGTGGAGGGTGGTGGTGGGGGGTGGTTGTTCGGTCATGGTGTGCGTTGGTTGGTTGTTGAAGCTGTTGTGTATGTCCGCGATCTTGTTGTGGAAGTATGAAGCGAGGGAGTTGCAGAGGTCTTGCGATGGGGTGATGTCGTTGTTTCCTGCGCTGGGGTTGGAAAGCTCTTTCACGATGTTGAAGAGTTCCTTGCAGTTGTGTGCGTTGTTGTCCAACCGGTCCTTGAATGCTGTTTTCTTGGCGGCGCGGATCAGCTGGTGGTGCTTCCGGGTGGCAAGCTTGAAGGAGGTCCTGTTGTCCGGTGTAGGTTCCCTTCTCCAGACTTTCTCGAGGGCTCGGCAGTTCTTCTTGGAGCTCTTGAGTTCGTCGGTGAACCACGGGGCTTTCTTGCTGCCGGGTCTGCTGGGCGGGGTCCTCAGCGGGGCGAGCTCGTCCGCGCAGATGCTGATCCACTTCGTGAGGTTGTCGGCGGCCTGGCTGGGGTTCGCTGAGCTGGCAGGAGGGTGCTGGCTCAGGGAGGTGGCGAGCTGGTCTGCTGTGATCTTGTTCCAGCTTCTGCGGGCGGCCTGTTGCTGGTGGTGGTGGGTCGTCGTTCTCTTGAAGGTGAAGTGGACGCAGCTGTGGTCCGTCCATTGAAGCTCTGTGGCGTGGCTGAAGTCGATGTCTGTGCTGGAAGAGAAGACTGCGTCGAGTGTGTGTCCGGCGAGGTGGGTGGGGGTGGACACCAGTTGCTTGAGTCCAAGATTGGCGAGGTTGTCGAGCAGGGTGCTGGTGTTGCGGTCGTTGTTGTTCTCCAGATGGAAGTTGAGGTCTCCCAGGAGGATGTAGTCAGCGGAGGGGAGGGTATGCGGGCTGACGAAGTCGGCGATGTCCTCGCTGAATTGTGTGCGTGGTCCAGGGGGTCGGTAGATCAGGGTGCCTCTGAGGGTGGTGTTTGGGTTGGTGTGGATCTGGAAATGCAGGTGTTCGGCGCTGGTCAGGGTGTTGTCGGTGCTGGTCGTGAGACGGATGGTGTTCCTGTGGATGATGGCGATGCCTCCTCCCATCTGGTTGGCGTTGCGGTCCCTCCGGACGATCTTGTAGCCCTCTGGGATAGCGATGGCGATGTCGGGAGCTGAAGAGGCGTTCATCCAGGTCTCCGTGAGGAAGGCAACGTCAGGGGCTGTGGCGTCTAGAAGGTTCCAGAGTTCGATGGCGTGTCTGTGGACGGAGCGGGTGTTGAGCAGGATGCACTTGAGGTGGGTGCTGCTGGTGTTCGACTTGGCGGGTGCTGGTGTGAGGCAGGTCCGGATGCAGGTGAACTTGCAGGCGTGGCAGCTGAAAGGTCCGTGGGTACGTCGAGGAGTGGCTTGATGGCATTCTGGGAGTCGGCCGGTGTTGAGTGCGATGAGGGTGGCGGCGGAGTACGTCAGGCGGGTCGTTCGGGGTCTTCGGGGGCCAGGGGTCCTGGCGCTGGTCGCGATCCGGTCGCGGACGGGCGCAGACGGGCTTACCTTTGGCGCGCCTTCGGCGCACAAACGGCGCACCCGCTGCGCGTGACCGCTGCGCGTTCGCACGGTCGCCATTTAAGGCGAAGTGCGCGGGTGGGCGGAGCAGCTGGGAGGCGGGAGCGGGGAGGGTACAGAATAGAAAAAGGGGCGGGGAAAAGCGGCGGTGGCGGGAAGGGAGAGCGGAGGGCGGCGAGGTAGGCGGACAACCAGGAAGGAAAACGAAAACACAGGCACAACAAAATTAATAAAAACAGGCACAAATGGGGGCAAAAACAGAGCAAAAGACAACACCTAGCAGCAGAAACAGCAGAGCCGGCAGGCGCTCACGGAGCACGCCGGGGGGGCGTGGTCAGTGGCAGCGAGGCAGCAGGGCAAGGGGCACACGCAGCAGCTGGTGGCCGTGCGGCGCGGGGGTGTCCCACAAGTGGGTCACACTCACCTGCGTCGCACGGTCGCCATTTAAGGCCAAGTGCGCGGGTGGGCGGAGCAGCTGGGAGGCGGGAGCGGGGAGGGTACAGAATAGAAAAAGGGGCGGGGAAAAGCGGCGGTGGCGGGAAGGGAGAGCGGAGGGCGGCGAGGTAGGCGGACAACCAGGAAAGAAAACGAAAACACAGGCACAACAAAATTAATAAAAACAGGCACAAATGGGGGCAAAAACAGAGCAAAAGACAACACCTAGCAGCAGAAACAGCAGAGCCGGCAGGCGCTCACGGAGCACGCCGGGGGGGCGTGGTCAGTGGCAGCGAGGCAGCAGGGCAAGGGGCACACGCAGCAGCTGGTGGCCGTGCGGCGCGGGGGTGTCCCACAAGTGGGTGACTCTGTTCCTGAGGAATGGAAACTATGCATTCTTGACACCGGAGCTCCGTGCTGAGAGAAAGCCCTGACGTCACTGGCAGCCTTCCTTTTCATTTATTGAAACTTATTTCTATCCACAACACTGCTTAAATAACTGTGCTCTCTGAGGTGAGAATTACAGGACACTGCATAAATCCCTTCAGAGGACATGTGGCTGTTGTACTTTCAGCGCCATTATTTCAGCCTCTGACAGGGATCAGCTGTCCCTGCTCCTGCCCTGTGAAATGCGATTCTGAAGGAAGATAAGCTTACTGGATTTGTGCCTCTTGAAATACAGAGACTGAGAGAAAAACATAGGAGCCTTTCATTTTGAGTCATGACTTCAACTGACTTCAGTCAAGGTCTGTAAAGTTCATTTGGAGTTCATATGCCTGCTCTTTAAAATAATTAACTCAAGAAGTGAGGGAGGGGATTCAGCTGTAATTACTGGTGTGAAGTCTCCCTTTTTCTGAGGAATTAAATGTGGCTGTTTTGTGGAGCTGAATTACCTAATTATAATAAACAAAGGCTTTGCCCTTTTGTGAGGAAAATCTGAGTATTCTGCGCACAGTCTGCAACATTGTATACCAAGGCTTGCATTTTTACATTGTGAAGTGCCTGGTGTGTCGACAGAGGTGCTTTGGTGGAAGAGATGGTGATGAACAATCCTTGCTGAAATATAATTGACATTGGAGCAGTTCATGTGCAATTTTTGTAAAATGTCCTCTAAAACCTTAACTAAATTACAATAATTTCTTGTGAAGTTTGTGTTGCTGGGACGGCTGCCATTGAAATTCAGCTATACTGTTGTTCAGCACACAGTTTAACTGAACAAATGTCCAGACTGCCTTTGAGATTCTTTTGTGGATATATGTGCAGTCCTTAACTTTCTCGAATAAACCTTGCTTTTTAACTTATGTGCTGAGAGACTCTGGTCCTGTCAGCCTGCCTACAAACTTGAGCCTGGAGTTCACAGCTTCCCACTTGCAAAGTTCCACTGGTCACATCTGAGCTTCCTGGCTTTTTCTCACGCGCCTCAGTCTGCTCACCACACACATGTATTTGCTGACTGCTGTGCTTCAAGAACACACTTTAATCCGACATTTTGAAAAATGAGAGCTTTACAGTGGTGATACTTCTGAGGGATTCTGAGAGACTTAGCAGAAATCATAATGTCTACTACCAAACATGGAAATAAACCCTCTAAACAGTCTCTTTTCTCGAATGTACTTAAGCAGTCACAAAATACAACTGCCAACAGCTCTTCCTCTACAATGGACAATTCTATACAAACTAACCTCACCATGCACAGGCAAACCATGGATCGCATCCTACAAGAAATATCAGTGGTCAGTCACAGACTTGAAGTCATGGATTCAAATATTTCCTCATTAACAGCAGAGACTAAAACAATACGAGCGGACATTGCAGGATTTCAAGCCAAGACAGAGGAGCTTGATCACTGGCTAATAAATGTAGAAACTCATCTAGATTCAATACAAAACAGACATCAAGAGCTTTTATTTTTACGAAGTAAGTTAATAGATTTGGAAGACCGAAGCAGGAGGGATAATGTTTGCTTTTTTGGTTTTCCGGAAAAGATTGAAGGTTCAAATGCTAGAACATTTCTACAAAATATCCTTACAAGAATTATGGACATTGCTTTTGACCCTCCACTGGAGATACAACGCGCACATCGAATTGGTCCATTACGTGAAGAATCTGCAACAAACTCACGTCCCCTCATTGCTTGTTTTTTTTAAGGCATGAACAGACCAGGCAAATATTAATATTAGCACGTACTCATGGTCCATTCTCATACAATGGGTATGAAATTCGTATTACAGTTGATTTTTCCAGAGACACTAACGAGAGACCAAGGCCTTCCTTTTATTTATACCTCAACTACGTCAGCAAGACATTAAATATAGTCTATTTGATGCTGCTCGTCTCCGAATTTCTAAGGATGGAATACCTAAAGACTTCTATGACCCTGAGGACGTCTGTATATTTTTAGACAATTGGAAACCGCAACAAATGGAAACTCAGCAGTCCACTCCAGATCTGTCACATCACGGTTCTTTTCCTTGGGGCATCGATCAATCCACGACGTAATGTCATCAGTCCTTGACAGAGAGGCAGAGATTTTGAAAGGACTATTCGTGGTCATGAGGACAAGAATGCTGCTCTTCAATCTGTATCTGCCTTCACTAAGGAACAGCCTAGGGATAAATCCCGATCTCCACTAAAATCCACTTTGAATGCAGAATGTGGATGACGCAATACTTCTCTACAATTTTGATCAAATTAACCTATGCTCACACTTGTATCTTTAAATGACTAACCACTCTTAATGAACTCATAACATACAAGAACTGAAGCTGTTATCTTACCTGCGGACAGATGAGTATTAACATCTAATTTGAATTAGAATGTTGATGATTTAATGTTTTAATATACTTTTATTCAGATTTGGCTCTGTCTTCACACCCATTTTCCTCTAGGTGTTAGATCAAACTTAATGAACTCATGATATGAATGGGGAGAAGAAGATATATCGTCATCAGTTTGCTGAGTAATACAGTTATTGTACTGTTATTTATTGCTGTTCCTTTCTTTTCTCTCTTTTACTTTTCTTTTTGTTTCATCACATCTATTATATTAACTATATTGCCTTCAAACAGTGGGTCTGTCCCTCTCACTGTTTTTACACATATCTGATTGATATTCTTGGTATTTATTTATTCACTCTAGGATTGTGGTTATTACAACTCTTCATGCTGATAATCCCAATCTTTTAATTCTTCACATATTATCTAATTATCTACAGGGTTACAACTCCCTCTCTCCTTATCTTATCTTTATTCTATTCTTTATTTTAAATGTAATACTCTAATGGTTTAACAATGTGTTTCGCAATTATATTATAATGATATGTTCTTTAATATTACTACGATACCTCTTCATTAAAACCCATCTGTTCCCACTGTCTTAAGCCATCTGCCTCCTCCCCCCCTCCCTCTCAGTAGGTTATGCTGTAGTTTCTTCAGCGCCGGGACGCCTCGTTGCTGGGGCAGCTGTCGCGCTTTAAAAAACTCATAACATAACATAACATAACATATGAATTATAATAATTCTCGTGCTTCTGCATCTATCATTCAATGCAAGAGCCTTATAATTACTGATAGGTATATACTAATTAATTTTGTTTTCTTTTCCTTCTATTGATTGCGTAATGTTAGTAATACTGTTTTTTACTACCAAATTTACTGTTTACTTTCTCCCATTCATATGGTAAATATTCTCTGTATAGATCAGTCATAGGTTTCAATGTTACAGTATTACAATGTATTGTTCTATATTTTATTAATAGTAAGAATACCTGTTATTATAAACATTTTAAAGACATCTTTGGATTTATATTTGTCAACCACTGCTTCACTCTCCTGGTGGGGCCCCTCCTCGTGGCGGAGGTCCATTAGAGTTTAGACCCGTGGTTAAAAGTCCTGAGATCCCCTGTGCCATTTTATACTTGGCACTCTTTCCTCCCTATCTTTCCCTTTGTCATTTATACTACATATTACTCCATCTGTTGCATACACCTCTACCTATCTCCACACATATATTCTTCCATCATCAAATAGCAATACAATTTGATCCATTTATTATTTACCTGATCTTTGCTACGGTCCAAGGTCCCTTTTTATCCTCTTAATTTAAAAAAAAAAGAATTTATTTTTATTTTTTCTTTCCTTTTTCTCATTTCTTTCATGTTCTTATCTGACATGGCCACTTCACACAATCTTCGAGTAATACCCTGGAATGTTCATGGATTGACACATTATATTAAAATAAAAAAGACACTCTCTTATTTACAGTCCAAGCATGTGGACATAGCGCTCCTCCAAGAAACCCACCTTGATGCTAAAGAGTCTGAAAAATTACGTAGAGACTAGGTGGATCGGGTAATACACAGCAGCATACAGAAGAGAACTGACTCAGATGCGACACCAACCCACAAATGTGGAGTTGCGATTCTTATCCGTAAATCCTTACCAGTGACAGTCTTGAACTCCTGGATAGATCCGGATGGCCGATATGTCTTTGCTAAACTTCGCATCGGTGAAACACACATATGCGTTGGCTCCATTTACGCTCCGACTGGAGCAAAACGATCATTCCTCCTTCAATAAACCGCCTTTTAACTGAAATAGGTGCTTCCCAGTTTCTTATTGGTGGAGATTGGAACCTAGTGCGTGATCCTGTCCTTGACAAAATAGGCCCTCTAGATAAGGCAAATGTGGCAGATAGGGCTCTAATGGATGATGTGGTGGCAGAAAATGGTTTGGTAGAACATTGGTGACTTTCTCACCCGATGGATAAGGACTACACCTTCACTTCCCCTACGCATTGCACGCTCTCTCGTTTGGACTATTTTTTAATCTCCCAAAATGTAGTTCAAATAACACAGGACTCTCAGATACTGGAGGCAATGATCTGTGATCATTCTCCAGTTCTACTTTCCTTACAAACTGGTTTATCTAAGCTAGGTCGCAAGCCCTGGCGTTTAAACATTCAACGTAACAGGGCACCCAAAAACAAAATTTTATTAAATCCCATTTTCAAGACTTTATGTCAGTCAATCAAGGGTCCGTTGACTTCAACAGAACTCTCTGGGCGGCGGCAAAAGTCACTATTCGTGGGCAGCTTATGAGAGATGCAGCTCAATTTAATAAAGAAAATGCTAAAAAGCTAAAAGAATTGGAGCAAGATATTGTGTCTTATACTTGCCTATATACACTTAATCCAACGATATCACATCGTAAATCATTGGAAAAAGCTTTTATGCCTTTAAACAACCTTTTTACCTCTAAGGCAGAATACGCCCTACATAGAATGAAAAGGATACATTATGAGCAGGGGGAAAAAGCGGGAATATTATTAGCAGCCCAACTACATCAGCAGCAAGCAGCTATGGCTATACTGGCCATTAACCCCTTAAGTGCTGCTGACGGCCAACGGTCGTCAGCAGCGCTACATCCCCAGTGCTGCGCACGACCATTGGACGTCCATTCAGCACTGGTTCCAATGGACAGCGCAGCACTGGGGAGGGATGTTTACACGCAGCTAAGGTGTTAAGTCAATGAATGATGTTACCCTAACTAAACCCCAAGATATTGTTAACGAATCTGCCCAGGATTATCAGTCTCTTTACACTGCTGAAATTCAACTTGACACTGACAAATTGGATTCTTTCCTTACAAATGTAACCTTACCCTGTTTGTCAGATGAAGATAGAATCTTATTGGAAGGTGAAATTACCAGGGACGAACTATAGCGTGCAGTTGCTGGTTTCCCATACCATAAGGCCCCAGGAGAAGATGGCTTTCCTGCAGAGTTTTATCTTTGGGCAGGATTTGATGTGTTTGACTCTCTTTAACTCGCATTCCAAGAGGCAGAGCGTGAGGCCTCCTTGGGCCTCATATCTGATAAAGCTATTATTGCTGTGTTACCTAAACCTGGTAAAGATCCTCTATTATGTAGCATCTATAGTCCCATATCTTTATTGAATTGCGACAACAAAATTCGAGCTAGCATTCTGGCCTCTCGCTTGCGTAAGGTTATCCCATCTCTCATACACTGTACCCAAGTAGGATTTGTTCAATCTTCGCACTCTTGCCCGCACACTATGGTATGCCAAGAATCTTCCTGATGACGCTTTGGCCTTGTCGCTGGACGCGGAAAAGGCATTTGATCGGATTGAATATTAGGGTGTTGCAAAAATTCAGCCTGGGAGACCAAGTCATAAACAAAATACGCTTGTTGTACAAAAATCCCTCGGCACAGATAAATTGTGGGGGCTTTATCTCAGATCCATTCCCTATCAATCGAGGTACTCGTCAGGGTTACCCCCTCTCCCCGTTACTCTTACTTCTAGCCATGGAACCGTTAGCTGCCTCCTAAAGACAATCTACTTATATTAAGGGCATCTCTCTTCTGACAGGTGAATCCGAAATTTATCTCTACGCAGATGATATTCTTCTTACACTCACAGATCTCTCCATCTCTTTACCATCTGTATTAAAAATAATAGATGACTTCTCCTCCCTATCTTGGTACAACATTATTTGGAACAAAAGCGAAGTGCTACCCATCTCGAACGGGACCACAATAGCGGCCATTCAAGGTTTTCCCTTTCAATGGAAATCTTCTCATCTCAAATATTTGGGCATACTAGTGAACAAAGGTCTAGAGGGCATTGTTACAGATAATCTCAATCCCCTCATTGCTCAAATGCAACGTGATTTTGAAAAGTGGAAGGCTTTGGGTCTCTCAATGTGTGGCAGGGTTCAAGTCGTGAAAATGGTTACTCTTTCTCGTTTTCTTTATGTCCTCCGCATGCTCCCTATTCAGGTCCCTGTGACTACGTTATGTTCAATTGATTCTAAGATAAAATCTTTTATATGGAATCTGCCAAACCCCGTCTCTCAGCTTCAAAACTAAAGGCTCATCGATCCTGTGGAGGAATAGGTCTACCTTCAGTGGAACATTATGCTTTGGCATTACAACTTTCTCAAATGTCATATATGCTTCCACATTCATCAGATGGGCCACAGTGGGTACATCTTGAACACTACCTTTCATTAACAAAAGCAGGTCTTCCTGTTTTATATGGCTCTGAATCACGTCCCCGAGACTCCACTAATCCTATTTTGTCGGCACCATTATGGAATAATTCTGCAATCCGCATTAAAAGAAAATCAATTTTTTGGCCAATTTGGGAATCAGCAGGTGTTTCCACCCTAGATCAACTTTTTTCAAATGGTGATATTAAATCATTTGTCCAACTGCAGGAAGAATATCATTTGCCTGATATTCAACTTTCAAAATATAACCAGTTACGGCAATCCTTACAAAGAAGTCTAGGACCTCCACCATGGCTCTTGCCTGACTCACCAATTGTGACATATCTCCACACTTGGGGTAAGATGAAAGGACCTACATCTGGTTTCTACCAAACTCTTACTTTGCATCTTTTTTCTCAACCCTTATCGCAAACTCTACGTACTAAATGGCAAACCTTATTATCGGTCTCTTACACAGATGATGATGAATGGTCTGACATTCTTAACAATCTCAATAAGGGTGCTCGTGAAGCACGATTGAAATTTTACATGATTTTACATGATTGGCACTGGTCACCAACAAAACTGCATAAAGCTGGCTTGCTTCCCCATTCTAACTGCTGGAGATGTGACAGTATGTCTTGTAACATTTCTCATATCATCTGTGGATGTCCTGTGATCCAACCCTTTTGGAATTATGTAGGTGAAACTTTTTGTTTCACGATGCCTCTACAAAGTCCACTTTCGCATGCTACCATTCTTCTGCATGATACAAATCAATCACAATCACTTTCTAAGCCACAAGCCCGACTTTTACACACAGCCTTAGCTACAGCCAAAATTTATATATTACGGCAATGGAAATCGCCTCAACCACCATCACAAGAAACATGGATGGTGGCCATGATCCAAACAGCTTCCTACGAACGTATTATATACAACATACATGATAAAGCTGATCTCTTTCTTCGAATATGGTCACCCTTTCTAGCTTCAAATACCGATGCTAACGTTAAGGACCCTTCTACGCAGTAATTTAATTTCTATTTCCTCTTATTCTCATTCCTTATTCTTTATTGGTGGTTATAAATCTCAACACATATTATATTTATGCCGTCCTGATCACGGAAGAGGATATCTACTATTTGTTGTTGTTTTTAATAGCTATTCACCAGAACTTTTACTTGTAATTCTATATCTTTTAATATGCATATTTATTCATGTGTGTCTCTCTGCTTACACTTACATTTTCCATGATATGCCTATTGTTTTCATTTATTGTTTGTACATTTCTCTATATTATCAATTTCACTCTCTTTTTCCATCTTCATCTCGTATTTCATTTTCCTACTCATCTCCCTTGGTTCCGTAACAATATATTCATATACCTGTAATATAATGTAATTTATTTAATTTTGTTTAAGTCACAGAATATTTTTATATATTTTTTCTCTTTCTTTGAATCAGCATAATTAATGTATGTTATAGTAAGTATTTATTGTATTGTATTTTGCCTTACTTTATCTTATCATATCTCATCTATCTTGTAGAATGTCCTCTCATACACTTATGTTTATGTACTTCAAATGAAATTATTTAACCCGTATATTCACCTTTTACCTATCCGCATTGCTTTTCTAGAGTGTCTTTTTCTCCTTGGAACATACTCATATTGTATTATGCTTCATATGTGTACATTTTTTTACTTATCAATTTCTTTTGTGATCCCTTCTTTCCTTACCTCTCTCTTCCCCCTTCCATGAATTCCATTTTTTATGGCCTCAATATAAATCCAAATATTTGTCCTTGAACTTATATGTTTATGTATTTATTACATTATATTATATGATTAATTATTCAAAAAGTTTTACTATGTGCTTATAACAATGTTCTTATATATTTATTGTATGATAATACATACAGTTATCATAATATATGTATTTTTCTATTAATAAATGTCAATAAAAAATGTAAACACAAAAAAGAGCGGGTCGTGATATCCTACCACTTACGTTTGACACCGCTTTCTGATCACTATCTAATTATTTCTTCACCAGTGAATTCAGATAACACTCAGCACTTTTTACACCGGCAATACACTTTACGTAAAGCATGTTCTAACCCAACTAAATATTTTGAGTCTCTTCAGACACATTCAATCTTTGTACATCCCTCTTTTCCCTGGGCACTTCTCATTCTCATTTTGACTGCTCATTTTGACTATATATAAACTCAGTGCTTCTTCTTATCAATCAATACATATTTATTTAAATGTATAGATCATCTCGCAAGAAGACCATGTTGGCCGAAATGCATTGTAACAAATGCATATTGTAAACCACTAATAATGCATTTTGGGTATTGCAGTTTAAAAGCTTTATTGAGCACTCGCAACTTTGTGACATAACAATACATTGATGTAAAAAACTCGGAGTATTTTGGTTTATTTAACATTTCAATATTTGATTAACTGTTGGAACTCCATTGGAGAACGCAAGCCAGTGCCTAGGGGACATACCCCATAGATATGGGGATGCAGCAAAGGTTGATTTGCATACACCTCTATTGACAAAACACAGCTGTGTGCACACTGTTACCAATTCTACCTACCATTACTGCCATAGAGGGTGACCTGGGCACTGAACCCTTGAATATCGTCTGCATTTGGTTATTTGTCTTTTAGTGTTTGTTTTTCTGTTTATATTGTAAAATGTCATATTGTAACAGAAGCCACTTTGTTAAAATTTCGACCCATCCTATTCCATATTCTAGAAATGTTGGTGTCTGCAAGGGCTACAAGATTTTAAGTGTATGTTTATTAACTTACAGGATTGCACCATCCACAACAACACATGTGGGAGTGCTTCATCAGGGTCATACAGAGCAGTAGCAGGGAAACCAATAGAAACACCTCTTAGAATGTTAGAGTGTTGCATCATGGGGCATAGAGAGCAATAGTTGGTACCAATAGCTACAGATCTTTGGAAGTCGGAGTGCTTTATCAGGGTGTATAGAGAGCACTATTGGGTAACCAACAGGCTAGCTCGAAACCTGTGGCACAGTGAGCAGAGGTACCACATCCAGGCATACTCGTCCCGCTTGTTTGCAACACATGTGAAAAGAAAAAAAACAATGGATGGATGGCTGAATAAATCAAACATTCACCCTCAGTTACGGAGCTGGCTTGAATCTTTTTTTTTCTTGCTTACCATGCCACCCCAGTTTTGAATTAGCCATGTGCAAATCCTTCTTGACCTTGCTCCACATGGGTACAGTCCAGCCCGAACTGCCAGGCCAGGTCCTCCCTGAACTGTAAACAAGCATACTGGTACTGATTTCGGGGTATCACCCCTCATCAACCAGGCTTGCCTGTATTGAGTGGAACAGTGAGCATGGGATCCACGTCTGGGAATACCCTTCCAAACTGAGGACAACAAATGCAAAAAAAATGTTTGACGGAATGCTGAACAAATCAACATTCCACCATCAGTCAGAGATCTGGGTTTAATCCATCATTTCTTTGCTCACCACAACAGCCCAATTTGGTCTCAGCCAGACCCAGCCCAGACCAGTCTCGACCCTGCTTCACATCGAAACACTCCAGAACAAACTGCCACGCCAGGTCCTCCTTGGGCTGGAAACAAGGATCCTCAGTGAATTAAGGTGTTGACTGCATGGGCCTGTGTTTGACCTCATGGTCACAGTTTCAAATCCCAGCAGCTCCACTCAGCCTTTCATCCACTTGAGGTCAATAAAATGAGTAACAGTGAGTTGTATGACAAAAACATCTGTTATTCAGTGTCAAGATACCTACGGGTGAACGCACGCTTTACTAATACACATATTATATTATGGTATGTTATGATGGACAGAATGATGAGCATATCAGACATTCACCCCTAGTCACAGACCTGGGTTTAATCCATCTTTTATTTGCCTACCATGTCACCCCAGTTTGAAAGTAGCCATATGCAAATCATTTGTGATAATGCTACCCATGGAACTGTCCAGCCGGAAAATCAAGGCCAGATCTTCCATGGACCAGAAATAAGCAACCTGGGCCCTGTTTTGGGGTATTACTCTTCATCAGCAGGCTAGCTTGCAACCATTGGCACAGTGAGCACAAGACCCACATCTGGGCATAACCTTCCCACTTTTGGCAACAAATACAAAAAGAACAGATGATGGACAGAAAGCTGTCCAATTCAAACAAGCCCTGCCAGTCAATTATATGGGATTAATCCATAATTGTTTTGCTTGCCAGGCCACCACAGTTTGAACCCAGCCATATGCAAATCAGGGAGAATAAGGCCTGGCAGTTAGACCTGCGAAAACTGATTTGCATATGACTGGGTACAAACTGGGGTGGCGTGTGGAGCTAAGAAATGATTGATTAAACCCAGATCTGTGACTGGGTTGAATGTTTAATTTGTTCAGCATTCCATCTATAATTTGTTTGCTGTCATATGAAAATAAGTCTTGACCCTGCTTTCCATGGGCAAACAGTCCAACCAGAACTGCCAGTCAAGGTCATCCCTTGGCCGGTTTTGGAGAATCACCCCTCATCAGCTAGGCTAGCTTGAATCCAATCGCACAGGGAGCACAGAACCCATGTCTGGGCATACCCTTTCCAATTCTGGCAACAAATGCAAAAAGAGCATATGATGGAAGGAATGTTGAAGAAATCAAACATTAACCCTCAGCCACAGATCTGGGTTTAGTCCACTACAGGCAAGGCTAGACCTTGCCTGGCAGTTCGGGCTGCAGTGGGTCTAATCCACCATAGAATGCTTATTTCTTGTCCATGGTGGACCTTGCCTGGCAGTTCCGGCTGTAGTGTTCCGAAGGGGAGGAAGTTCAAGACGATTTACATATGTTTGGGTCTCTAAACTGTAATGGAGTAGCGAGCAAAAACACTGGATCAAACCCAGATATGTGACTAGGGGTGAATGTTTTATTTGTTCAGCAATCTGTCCATATGTTTTTTACTGTAATTTTCACCCAAAGTGGATGGGTATGCCCACGTTCGGGATACATTCTCGCGTTGCCACAGGATTCAAGCTAGCCTGGCTGATGTGGGCAGATAACCCAAAAAAGATCCAAGGATATTTGTTTCTGGTCCAGGGAGGACCTGGCTTGGCTGTTCCCATGGTGAGCAGGGTCAATACTTACTTGCATATGTCTGATATATTAAGCTGACTCTGTATAAACTATAGCAAATTAAAGTATAGTGTGCACAGAGTCCAGTGGGTCCCCAGTGGCTTACAGAGGCTTAAGTAGATAACTCTAAAAGCTCCATTCGTGTTAGTGTTGTTGAGTAATTAAGCTTATCAGAGGGCCGTGATAAGCATGTATTGTACACACTTAGGCAAGAAATGATAGCACACACTCAAATACTGAAACTGGGCCAATTGAATGCATAAAAAGTTATACTTTCCAAATATAGTAATGATTGTTTTTTTGAGTCAGTAGAAAATGCTTTACAGTGAAAGAAATATTTTGCAGAATTAGCATGGAACAGTAGAACTTTGCAATGGAAATAAATAGATGTGTGTATGCAGTAGATTTGTAAATGCAATGCAATGCGAAAACAGTAGCATGCCTTGACAGGTAAGTTCACAATTTACTCTACCAATCTTCCAGGGTTTAGTTTGACACTGGGTAAGGTACCTCCAGCGGCACTGGGGGTGGCTGGATGCACAGATCAATGGGCCCAATTTAAATCAATGAAGGCTGGGGCTACCTCAGAGAGGCATGGTATGCAGGTAAGCGCCCACGGTTTCAGCAAACAGGCCCTGGGGGTAAAGAACAGCACAGGGAGGGGCACAAGCCAGCACCAAAGCTACACCACCAGTGGTGGTCGGATATAGGATACAAATTCAGCGTTGGGTGCCCCATGCTTTTCAATAGGGAATCTTAGTCATAGCAAGAGGTTGCAGGCTCAGACCAGGACACTGGATGAAGGTGAACTTACCAGCTGGGCAGGTAAGTTGGAGAGCTGGGAGAGGTCCAGGCACCATCAGTTGAGGTCCCCAATGCAAGGAGGCTGAAGATGCAGGGGTGCCTTTTTATGTTGTATTTTCTTGGTTGGAACTGTTCGCGGTCAGTAGCCCCTACATGAAAAGAATGCAGGCAACTTTGTGGGGTCCATAGAGGTCAGCCACCGATGGAGTAGAAGTAAGGATCATTGGGAAGATGTCACTGGACAAGTAAGCCAGGTAGGTCACTCCCCCCCCGCTGCAGCTCCACCAGCGCTCTTGGTGTTTTGTGCTCTGTGCCCCACTGACCATTGTATTTTATTCCCCCTTCTTGTGTATTCTTTTGCCATGTGTAACCTTTTATGCCTTGTGTAAGCTGTTGTGCCTTGTGTAACCTTTATTGCTTTTTGTTCCACCATGCCCATTCCCCACAGTTCCCACCACTGCTGCCCCTGCGGCCCTGCCCCCGTGCCCATTAGCTGCCCCCTGCCACCCGCCTCCGACCTCCCAGCTGCTCCTCCCTCCCACCTCCCCTTATAATGGTGGCCGCTGCGCGGTCATGCCGCTGGCGAGCAAAAGGCATGCCTAAGGCAAGCCTGTCTATGCCCATCCGTGTCTGGACCACGCCCAGCGCCAGAACCCCTGGCCCCTGCACCAGCCATGAAGACCGCCTCAGATACGATGCCAGCACCCTCATCGCTCTCAACCCAGGACGGACCCCCACCTACTGCAGGGCCACCCCAAAGCGCACCCATGGCTCCTTTAAATAAAATAGAATCATAAATCATACATTCTTATATAGCTCCCTTCACCGTAAGGTCTCAAGGCGCTTGCTTTGGGAACCCGTCCTGGCTTTTTCCTGCGAGATGACCCCTACTGGGCATCCCCAAGGTGAAAGCCAGGCATCCCATCACGGTGGGGCCGTAGTGGAGATTAAGCAAGCTATTGCCCAGAGTTGCAGATTGTGAACCCATGATTCGAGTAGGCACCAAGGTGAGAATTATCAAGTCCGTGGACATTTTGAGCTCAATACCCTGCCGCGTCGGGAATTGAACCCTGGTACCGGGTCTGACCTCTGCGTCCGGGTCTGCCTCCTCTAACCGGTGAGCCACACTTCTCCTTTACCTGCCAGAATTGCAGCTTCTCCTGCATCGAAGACACAGAGACTCCAGCGATGACAGAACACAACAATCTCCGATGCATCCTGATCAACACCCGCTCCGCACGCAAATACGCCATCGAGCTCTGGGACCTACTCGACACCACATCACCAGACGTTGCCTTCCTGACCGAGACCTGGATGAGCGAAGTCTCCTCTCCAGACATCGCCGTAGCCATCCCTGACTGATACAAGATCGTCCGCAGAGACCGCACAAACTGAGTCGGAGGAGGAATCGCCATTGTCCACAAAAAGACCATCAGGGTCTCAACAAACACCAATTACACTCTCAGCACCCCCAAACACATGCACTTCCAGATCCACACGGAACCGAAGACCACCTTAAGAGGCACCCTCGTCTACAGACCACCAGGACCCCAACCACAATTCTGCGACGCCATCACCGACTTCATCAGCACGCACGCACTGACCTCCAGCGACTACATACTCCTCGGAGACCTGAACTTCCATCTGGAGAACAACAACAACAGCAACTCCTCCACCCTGATAGACAACCTTGCCAATCTTGGACTGGAACAGCTTGTTACGACGCCAACCCACATCCCCGGACACACGCTCAACGCCATCTTCTTCTCAAGCCCCAAGTCTCCTTCAGCCACGTCTCCGAACCCACCTGGACTGACCACCACTGCATCTACTTCACCTTTCGGAAATCCGTCACACATCACCTCACCCCACAGATCCCCCGTCGCTACTGTGGCAAAATCACCGAAGTACAACTACAGACAAACCTCACACTCAACCCACTGACCAACCCCGTCAACCCCAACGATGGTGCGCGAACCCTCAGACGATGCATGGACGACTGCGCCAACACCCTAGCCCGCTGAAAAAACAAACCTTCAAAGACACCAGCAAGATAGACAATTGGTTCACCCCAGAACTCCTAGATTCTAAGCGCACCTGCCGGAAGCTGGAGAAGATATGGCTCAGCGAGGAGTCACCAGACAGCCGCACAGCCCACAAAAACGTCATCCATAATCACCACCACCTCATCAGGACCGACAAGAGAATTTCCCTCAAAGACCACCTCGAGAACAACGCACACAACAGCAAGGAGCTCTTTAACGTCATTAAAGAACTCTCCAAGCCCTGTGCGACTCCCTCGCCACCTTCTTCCACCGCAAGATCATCAACATCCATGACAGATTCAACTCCCGGATGACCCCACCAGGCCCCAACACGCTGGACCCACTGCACCCCACCGACCCAGACCCCCTGACAACCTGGGCCAACGTGAGCATTGAAGACACAATCAAGACTATGAGCACAATCCACCCCGGCTCGCCGTTTGACCCCTTTCCACACCACATCTTCAACAAAGCCAGCAGCTCCATCGCACACCACCTGTGCAAGATCTTCAACCTCTCCTTCAAGACCGCGACCTTCCCTGAGAGCTGGAAGCATGCCAAAATCAACACCGTACTGAAGAAACCCAAGGCAGACCCGAGCGAACTCAAAAACTTCTGGCCCATCTCCCTGCTTTAGTTTCCAGCTAAGGTCATCGAGAAGATAGTCAACATCCAGCTCACCCGCTACCTCGAAGACAACAGCATCCTGGACCCCTCCCAATCAGGATTCCACAGCAACCACAGCACCGAGCCCACCCTCATCGCCGCCACAGACAAAATCAGACTCCTACTGGACAGCAGAGAGACGGTGGCCCTCATCCTTCTAGATCTCTCTGCCGCCTTCGACACCGTCTACCACCGCACACTGCCCACACGACTCCACGACGCAGGGAACCGAGACAAGGCACTGGACTGGACCTATTCCTTCCTCTCTGGCAGAACCCAGAGAGTCCGCCTCTCCCGTTCCGATCCGGAGCCTCCGAGATCATCTGCGGCATCCCGCAGGGATCCTCCCTCAGCCCGACGCTGTTCATCGTCTACATGGCGCCCCTCGCACGCCTCGCCAGACATCACTATCTCAACATAATCTCCTACGCCGACGACATGCAACTCATCCTCTCAATCACCAAGGACCCTCTCACCGCCAAATCCAACATCCACTAGGGAATGAAGGCTGTCGCCGAATGGATGGAGGATAGCTAACTTAAGCATAACACAGACAAGACGGAGATCCTCATCCTCGGGCCCAACCCCTCAGCATGGGACAACTCCTGGTGGCCTGCATCACTGGGGACACCCCCGCACCCTCCAACCATGCACGCAACCTGGAAGTCATTCTCGACTCGAAACTCACCATGACCAAACAAGTAAACGCTGTCTCCTCCACCTGCTTCAACACCCTCCGTATGCTCCACAAGATGTACAGATGGATCCCGACAGACACAAGAAAAACAGTCCCCCAGGCTCTAGTCAGCAGCAGATTCAACTACAGAAACACCCTCTATGCCGGCGCCCCGACCAAGCTCATCAACAGACTGCAAAGAATCCAGAATGCCTCTGCACGCCTGATACTCGACGTCCCGCACCGCGACCACATTAACCCCCACCTTAGGAACCTGCACTGGCTCCCTGTTGACAAAAGAATCTCCTTCAAGCTCCTGATCCACGCACACAAGGCACTCCACAAGACTGGCCCAGCCTACTTCAACAGCCGACTCTCCTTCTACGTACGCAACAGGAAACTCTGCTCTGCAGACCTCTCCCTGGCCATCGTCCCAAGCAGCCGTAGAACCACAGCCGGAGGCAGATCCTTCTCCCACCGCGCTGCCTCAACCTGGAACACCCTCCCCCTCATCCTACGACAAACCAAAAACCTACCAACCTTCAGGAGACAACTCAAGACCTGGCTGTTCGACCAGTAGCTACAGCACCCCCCCTTCTCCCCTCCCTCAGCGCCTTGGAACCCTTGCGGGTATGTAGTACACTCTACAAATTGATTGATTGATTGATTGAGTAAGCCACTCGGGCTTTGGGCATCTGTGTAGAGTGGGCAGGGCTCGCAGATCCACCTGGATTCGGAGTCCTTAAAGTTTTCTCTGGACAGGGTCACTGTCCTCGGAGATCTTGGTCTTTATTGAAGAGTGCTAGTCTTCCTGGGGTTCTTGGAAGTCATTGGCCACAGGACAGGCATTGTCTTCTTTGCAGGCTCGGGTAGTAGGAGACAATGTGGTAGGGCTTGGCCCAAACAAGTAGGCGTCTTCGTGCTGGGCTGCACAGCGTCCTCTTCATTCTTTTTAGGATAGGATAGGATATAAGCTTATATAGCGCTCGAATGCCGTGGCGGCTTGGCGCTGATGTAAGTGGAGATGGTGCGATCTACGTTATCTGATTGTATTGAGACAAAAAGCCATGTCTTCAGTTCCTTCCTAAAGAGTCGTCTATTAGATTGAAACCAAATAGATGTAGGCAGTTCGTTCCAAAGCTTTTCAGCAGTGTGAAAAGGTCCCCCCCATCTTACTCTCCTGATTCTGCCAATCTGTAGGAGGCCTAACTTATTGGATCTTAAGGGACGGGCTGGGAGGTAAGGTCTAAACATTTGTTGAATGTCTTTAGCACCTCCCCCATAAGTAGCTTTATGGACCAAACACAGCACCTTAAATTTCACCAGCTGCTGTACGGTAAGCAAATGAATTGCTCTTATTCCAGCAGAGGTTGATTGGCCTCTAGGTATATTCAGGAGAAGCCTGGCAGCAGCATTTTGTAAGGATTGCAGCCTACTCATCAGTGTTTTGTTTATTCCCAACAACAGGCCATTGCAGTAATCTAGCTTGGACAGTAGTAAAGCTAGTACCACTGTCTTTTGCAATTCCTGTCCTATAAAAGGAAAGATTTTTCTGAGCATTTTTATAAGAAAAAAGCAGGACTAGGAAAGGCTATTTACCTGGGCAGAAAAATTTAACTGACTGTCAAAAATTACCCAGAGGTTTCTGACCTTAGAGACTGGGCTAGGACATATTCCTGCTCTCTCTGGCCACCAGGAATCATTCCACGTAGGTGGCCGATGACCAAACTCAATGATCTCGGTCTTGCCAGTGTTGATCTTTAAAAAGCAATGGTTCATCCATGTGATGATTTCATCCAAACATGTATGGAACCTAATAGCCGTGTCTTTGGGTTGTTTGTTTATTGCGATTATCAGTTGGGAATCATGTGCATATGAAACCAACGCAAATCCGCGTTTCTTGACTAGTTTCGCCAGGGGCATAACATAAATATTGAACATGGTTGGTGACAATGCTGACCCCTGTGGAACCCAACAGGGCAGGTGAAAACTCTCTGATTGCATGCCCTCCCAGTACAAAGTCTGTTCTCTATCGCCCTAAAATAACGAAAGGAGAGACAGAGCTGAGCCATCGATGCCTACCTCCCGCAGCCTTCGCACTAACACTGCATGGTTCACAGTATCGAAGGCTGCCGACAGATCCAATAAAACCAGAACTGCCTTGCCCCCTCTTTCCACCACACCTCGGATCTCCTCCGTTGCTACAATCAGAGCAGATTCCGTAGAATGGTGCGATCGAAAGCCGTGCTGAGTAGAATTCAGCAAATTATCAGTGTCCAAATACTCAGTTAGTCCCTTGTTTACTGATTTTTTCAGAATTTTTGCAGCTATGGGCAGGCCAGCTATTGGGCGATAATTCTTGGGCTCCGTAGGATCTAATGCAGGTTTTTTCAAAATGGGCCTGATCATCGCATTTTTCCAGCTTACTGGGTAGCTGCCTGACTCTAACACTTGATTAGTTAGAGGGGTCAATTCCTCTCCAATTTTCCTTGCAGCCAAATGCATGATGGTGGCCGGGCATGGATCTTTAGGTGAGCCCTATTAAATTGAGAGTAGAGATTTATATATTTCTTCTTTTGTAATAGCTGGAAAGCATGTTTGCCTAGAGTTTGTAGTGCCTGCCTCTACCGATGGGCAATCCAGTTTATCTAAATCCTGGTCGTGTGGTGTAGTGCATGTAGTCAGCAGGTCATCATAGATTATTTGGACCATACTCTGAAAGTAGGTGGCCAGTTTGTCACACAAACTTTGGTCTTGTTAGAACACATTAGTTTGCTGAGATTTGGAGAGCAAAGCAACAGTTGTAAAAGGTTCCTTGGAGGAATTACCAGCTGCCTCAATCTTGGAGGCAAATAATTTCTTTTTTGCAGCAATAATTTATACTGTTGAAGACCAAGATTATAGGTTATTTTCTTATCTTTACTAAAGTCTTGTCTCCACAAATGTTCTGCCCTCCTATAATTTATCTTGAGTCCCTTCAACTCATGGCTATACCAAGGTGATAAGGGCTTTGATCTCTTTACTGTTAGCCATTTTTCAGGCGCAAAAGAATCGGCTGCTGTCAAAAGCCATTCATTAAACCTGGACACAGCCGTGTCATTATTCCTAGCCCGTGAGAGAGAGGATTGAACGAGCGCTGTCTCCAAGTCATCCGCTTGGACTTTATTCCAGTGTCTGGTCTTTATCTTCACCCCTTTCAATTGAGTTTGGTGTGTTGGTGAGGTGACCTTGGTGTTAAAATAGATCGATTAATGGTCTGACCATTGGAGGGTAGACACTCTAGACAGACTTGTCTCCAGATTGTTGGAGAAGATAGCATCCAGGGGGTGGCCTGCCTAGTGAGTGGGTTTGTGTATCAACTGGTTAAAACCAAAAGCTGCCATATTATCTAGTCATAGGCTTGAATCAGAGTTGTTAAATAAGTTCCAGATGATAATTAAAATCACCAAGGATTACAGAAGGGTGGGGATCAATATGGGATTCCAACACTGTCATCCATGACTGTGCAAAAGTGGCTTTGGGTTCTGGTGGACTATAGATCAGTATTCTTTAGAAATAAAACAGATTTTTTGATTTGACAGTAAAATATACTGCTTCCACCGGTAGATCCTGAATAGCTTCTATTTGCACTTTTAGATGTTCCAGATAGATTATAGCTATGCCCCCTCCCCTACCTTCCTCCCTATCTTGTGAAATGACCGCATTGCCGTTGGGTAGCGCTATGTTCCAGTCAGGACTTGATGCTTTATCTTTCCTGGTCTCGATCAAAAAAATGATGTCTGGATTTGTACTTTGAATCAGATCCTCAATCTGATACTTATGTTTACCTACAGAACCTACATTTACCAAGATGCTATATATGTTCTGTTCCTTAACTGTAGGAGTTCTATGCGAGGCGTTGCATGTCGCGGTGTCCTTCCAGTCGCGGTGCATGCTACAGCTCGATGACGCATAAGGACGGAGTCGGTGAGCGCAGAGCTTGCGTTGTTCGAGGCGGACGTTGCTTGATGCGGTGCCTACAGGACACTGGGCCGGTCGTGAGAGTCTGTCACAGCTCCCTGCCTCTATAGCCACTGAAACAGCATTTCCAGCAGCAATTCACAAAGGTTGGTGAAGTCCACTGGTCCTGGGACTTCGGTTAGGGGGCAAGCTCTCTTTCGAGCCCTTGGAGATCTTTGCGCAAGTTGAAAGTAAAGTCCACAAAGTCCTTTATCTTCTCTTTGGCAGTCAGGCAACCACTGCAGGCCAATCCCCAAGCAGCACTTTAGCTTGGGAACAGTCTCTCCTCAGTCTTCTTCAGGTTCCTTCTCCTCAGCAGAGGTTTTGTCTTGTAAGTCCAGAAGTGATCTAATTTCATGGGATCACGGTCCCAATACTTATACCCCAAAATCCTTTGTTCTCTGAGAGGAGAGGGGCCTGTGCCCAAATCAATCCAGTTCTGAAGCACTCTGTTTACCATACTTCTCCTTTCCTTTCACAGTGCAAGGTAGGAACATCAAACGCCCCACATGAGGTGGAGCCTGCATTGTGGAAGGCAAGTACAGTCCTGGAGCACTTTGTTGACAGTCTTCCTTCTCTTCTTTCAGTGTGCAGGGCAGAGACATCAGACACACCACAGGGGGTGGAGCCGGCATTGTAGAGGGAAAGCCCAGCCATATTCAGGTCCCAGGTGCACTCCTCCCTCCCATCTAGATGCAGATCTCTCGATTCACCACCGGGTGGCCTCAGCTTGTCTCCTGGAATACCCCAGCCATGTCACATACAAACCCAGACAAAGGAATACACAACCTAGCAGAGGCGGGCTGAAATGGTTAGGCAAGCAATTACCTACTTTCTAAAAGTGGTATTTGCAAACACAGAATATTAAAATAAACTTCACTAAAAGATGTATTTTATTATTCTGAGTCCAGGCATACTAAATTCGAATTTCCACCATGTTCTCTGAGCCTGTTAGGATTATAAAGTGTAACAATTCTAACAGCCTATTCTGGCCTATGGAGAACAGGTAGCCTTGCAATAGTGAAAAACAAAAATGGCTGTAATTCACTATTAAGACATGCCACACACATCAGTGCTTGTCCTACCTTATACTTACAATGCACCCTGCCCTTGGGCCTACCATAGGGGTGACTAATATGAATTCAAGGGAAGGTTTAGGGACTGCCAAGTGGGTGTACTTGCCCAGTAAGCATGACAGTACCAGACTGCACGCAGGCTCTGCAATGGCAGACCTTAGACACATTTTACAAGGCCTCTTCTGTGGGTGGCACAACCAGTGCTGCAAGCCCACTAGCGGCATTTGGATTTACATGCCCTGAGCACAATCAGTGCACTGTACAAGGGTCTGACAAGTGAACCAAATATTCAATCGCGGAATCACTAATCAATACATATATTACTTTACAGTAGGGAGCACTCGCACTGGGACACTGGACATCAGTGGCACAGTGCCCAAAGCATCTAACACCAGCAAAAACACTTGAGGCAAAAGAAGAAATGGAAGGGAGACCAACGCCAATGCTTCCAGGCCTAACAGGGTGAATGTTTGATTTGTTCAGCATTTTGTCCATCATTTGTTTGTTTTCATTTTCATCCTAAGTGGGATGGGCAGGCTTTGACGTGGGTTCCTTGCTTCCTATGTAACTGGATTCAAAATAGCCTGGCTGATGAGGGGTGATACGCAAAAACCAGTCCCAGGATGCTTGTTTCTGGTCCAGGGAGGGCGTAGCCTGGCAGTTAAGGCTGGACTGTTCCCATGGAGAGTGATTTGCATATGGCTTGGTGTAAACTATAATGGTTTGGTGAGCCGGATAACAATGGATTTAACCCAGATCTGTGTATAGGGGTGACTGTTTGATTTGTTCAGCAATCCGTCCATCATTTGTTTGCTGTCATTTTCAACCTAATTGGGGTGGGGATGCTCAGATATGGGTCCCATACATGCTATGCCATCCGATTTAAGCGAGCCTGGCTGATGAAGGGGGATACCCTAAACCTAGTACCAGGATGGTTGTTTCTGGTCCAGGGAGCACCTGGCCTTGCAGTTCTGGCAGGACTGTTCCCATGAGGAGCAGAGTGAAGACTGATTACATATGGCTGGGTCTAAAAAATACAATGCCATGGTGAGCAAAAAAACAATAGATTTAATCCAATCTGTGACTGGGGGTGAATGTTTGATTTGTTCAGCATTATGTCCATCATTTGTAAAAATATGTAATGGGATTGCATTTATTGGGTAAACCCAAGAAATGTCATGTTTTATTCCTTGAAAATATATTGAATATTTGTTCAATCTTCTAACCATTTATATTATATATATGTAGCATTTTAATAAAAACAAAACAAACACCACTTGCTAGAAAAGTAACCCGCCACCAAATATACAATTTAAAAAAAGGTAAATTACAACTAAGATGTATGTTCTGAATTTCGGACAGCTGCTGTTCTCCAGTGTGGAAACCCTACTTTGCGGCAATCCATAGTTTTTACATTCAACCCTCCTGACTATAAGAACAGTAATAGATGTGCTTTATCTAATGTGACACCTGACACATATTTTCTACTACCCTATGTGACTAAATCAAGACGAATTATGAACTTCCTGTGAAGTTCAATAATCTTGTCTCTCTTAAAAATATGATAAGCCGTTAATGCTTGTAGAAATTCGATATAGGTAGATTTCAAGACCCCACCCTCCCCCCCACAAAAAATAAAGAGATACATACAAAATACAGGGAGCATTGGCGAATTGAATGACTTTTCACATACCCCTTTCTTGTTTACTAAGGGGTGGGGGACCAGGGGTGGTTTGAGACCAGAAGTTTATTATCAAGCACCATGCAGGAGATTAGAGGTGGAGACTATCCTCACAGAAAGGGCTTTCAGACAGGATAGAAAGGGGAGCAAGTTGACTCTCCCTATAGCAGCATCCTTTGTTCTACTCCCATTCCCCAATTTCAAGCCTCAATTGTCATGCCACAATTGTACTGCTGCACCTCATTCTCAGTAGACAACAGAGTGACAGAGAAGGAATGCTCTGTCATTTCCTGACAAAGAGGGCTAGTTCTGCATAGTACTGCATAGTCCAGTGAAAGCACAAAGGGGAAGGGAAGAAAGACAGACTCACCAATGCTGTCCAGGCTGTCCTTTTCTCCACTGGGAAGTGATTGCTGCACATTGCCCATTGCACTCCTGCCCTGCTTTGCGGTCTCGCCTCCCACGGGTTGGGCACTCTGGCTTCTGCAAGGAAGTTGAGCATATCAGTTAATACTCGCGTCATCAGGAGGAAATAATGCAGCAATGGGGAGGGGAAGCAGCCGGCAAGACATGACCGGAAACCTTCAAGGGGGATAAAAGCGTTAATCTGCCATTGGAACATTGATTTCAGTGATGATTTAAATCTGCCGGTTAATCAGCGGAATTAATGAGAAATTCTGCATTACATGAGTAAAGGGGAAATACTAAATAACTCCAATTCCACCAGCCAAATTAAACATTCCACCTATCCCTAATGATATACGATTGCTCTTGAAAGTAATAGGAAGAATGTTAGTGTCATGAATGCAGAGATGGTTATATAAGTCTGTCAAAAAATAACAACTTCCAAGGTCCACCACTCATCATTACATGATTTGGCAATGAGCTGAAAGTTTGTTGGAGACACAGAGGGCCAGATTCACAAAAGTCAACTTTGGTTTAAGTGTACGTTTACTACTTTTTTGTATTCACAAAGCTAAGTTACTACTAGTAACTTTACTACCTATCAGGCACTGTGCAGTTACTGTGGTGTGGCGCCTTTCCACAAAATACCAACAGGCACATAATGACCATGATCAGACAACATGTGCAACTCTCATATGGCAGGCTTGACGTAATTGAACCGCATGCGGTTGCGGCACCTTAAGGTAGTGGATCAGATAGCATTATCATTTGAATGCCTAAGGTAAACAAGATACACCACTGAATTTTTTGGGAGGCACAGTACACTCACTGCCAGACTGTTCACTGATTAATGCAGCTCTGAAGTGAGCGTGGCTCCTTGCGACTGGTCCCAGGGGCTATATAATGTGTGACTAATCCATTTTAGTGTGGTCATGCGCACACTAGCAAATAAATGCACTAGTCAAACCCTTTATCCTTGGTATTTGGTGGGGCTGCAAGTACTAACCCAAAAGCCAGTGGCGTAACGAAACTTGAGGAGGCCCCCCTGCAAACTACATGGAGGGGGCCCCCTCCCATCCTCCGTGCCAGTCTAGAGCTCTCAGGCCAGCGACCCGCCGTACTGCAAGGGATGCCGGGCTATTGTTATGCCACTGTCACCAATCCAGCCGTTATAAGTAACACTGGATGGTGGAGTCAAAGGTTGGGCTTAGTCTGCCCGCAGGCTATCATAGGTGGTGGTCCATTCATTACAGGGTCCCTGCCATCAGTAGGCCGGGGAAGTTTGCCCAATTTTAGGTGGGTTTCCTGATGCAGACTCCTGTCATGATATACAACATCGGGCCCACTCATTGTTCAGTTTTGACAAAATTGCATCCACTGCTCCTTCTCGTTTCCGTTTTAAAACATTAGACAATGCGACAATGCAGTATCTCAAAAGCAGAAGTAACTTCAAAGAGCAAATTTTGATAATACATTTTTAATAGTAGACTATAGCAATCTTAAGAGGCATTGCATAGCCCCATACACACTGTGACCCCAAATCCATCACAGTCTCTGTCTATCTCTCTCTCAGTGAGTCAGTCTCTCTCTGTCAGTCAGTTGGTCTCTCTCTCTCTCTCTGTCAGTCTATATCTCTCTTTCTGTCAGTCTCTTTCTCTTTCTCTCTCTCTTTCAGTCAGTTTCTCAGCCAGTCAGTCTCTCGGTCAGTCAGTATTCAGTCACTGAGTCAGTCAGTCTCTACTCTCTCGCCACTCTATCTCTCTCTCTCTCCATTCTCTCTCTCAACTCTGTCCACTCTATCTCCACTGTCTCTCTCTCCACTCTCTATCCACTGTCTTTCTCTCCACTGTCTCTCTCTCCACTGTCTCTCTCTCCACTGTCTCTCTCTCTATTCTCTCTCCACTCTCTCTCTCTCTCTCCACTCTCTCTCCACTGTCTCCCTCCACTCCACTCTCTCTGTCTCTTCTCTCTCTACTCTCTCTCTCCACTCTCTCTCCACTCTCTCTCTTCTCCTCTCTCTCTCCACTCTCTCCACTCTCTTTCTCCACTCTCTCTCCACTCTCTCTCCACTCTCTTCTCTCTCTCTTCTCTCTCTCTACTCTCTTTCCTCTCTCTCTCTCTCTCTCTCTCTCTCCACTCTCTCCACTCTCTCTTCTCTCTCTCTCTCTACTCTCTCCACTCTCTCTCTTCTCTCCCTCTCTCTACTCTCTTTCCACTCTCTCTCCCTCTCTCTACTCTCTTTCCACTCTCGCTCTCTCTCTCTCTCTCCACTCTCTCCACTCTCTCTCTTCTCTCTCTCTCCACTCTCTCTCTCTCTCTCTCTCCACTCTCTCTCTCCACTCTCTCTTCACTTTCTCTCTCTCCACTCTCTCTCCACTCTCTCCATTCTCTTTCCACTCTCTCTCTCCACTGTCTATCTCCACTCTCTCTCTCTACTCTCTCTCCTCTCTCTCTCTCTACTCTCTCTCCACTCTCTCTCTCTCCACTGTCTCTCCACGCTCTCTCCTCTCTCTCTCTCTCCACTGTCTATCTCCACTCTCTCTCTCTCTACTGTCTCTCTCCACTGTCTCTCTCCACTCTCTCTCCACTGTCTCTCTCCACTCTCTCTCCACTCTCTCTCCACTCTCTCTCCACTCTCTCTCTCTCTACCCTCTGTCCACTCTCTCTCCACTCTCTCGCTCCACTCTCTCCATAGCTGTCAAGGTTTCAGGTTGCTTATGTGTGACATTTTCATAATTTCAGTGTAATTATGGGTGACATTCAACGTCTATGAGTGACACTTTCTCGCAAGCAAAAATAAAGCAATGAAGGCAAAGGAAACACATAAATATCAGAAAAACACACCCCTTTGAGCAAAGAGAAACTCTAGGAGATCCTAAAACATGCTGCAAAGCAGCAGAAACATAGCTGCCAAGTTTGCAGACTACTTAAGTGTAACAATTTGGTGGTGTCAGTGTGCGAATGTGCTGGGCTACCGGAGTTATGCAATTGTGCAGTGATTTTTGCATAGTAGTAGATTTGCCACATTTGCTACATAATCCTGCATCTGTTGCATAATCTACAGCTACAAAATTTTGTTTCAAGCTCAGATGGTTCAAAAGTTTGTAAAAACAGATAGACACCTGTTGCAGTGAAGTGGAAGGCCCATTCCAAAGGTTGACTGCTCAACTTTATGTAGCTTATTGCTATATATGACGCACAACTAATGCTCACACAATGTTAACAAGCTTAAAAATTTCAAATTAATGAAGTAGTACCATCACAAAATGTGCCGCATAATTTGCCTTTTCTGGTCCTCTTAATTTACTCAACTCTGCCGCATGATTTGACCCTCCCCTGCCACATAATTGCAGTGGCCCTGCGTATGAGTGAAATTCTACTTCAAATGAGCAACACTCTGAGTGACACTTTCTCACAAGTAAATTTAAGCAGTAATTAACCATTACTAAGATCTGTGAAAGGGCTGCTGGCCTAAGAAGTTTCCAATCTCTCCTGTTCTCTCTTTACACTGCTTGTATCTACAGTCTTTCACTGTTAGCCACTTGTTCCCTCTTTTTCTCCACATCTTTTTAAAAACCTTAATCTGCATATTTTGCATCATCTCTTTCCTCATCCTCATTTGTTTTTCAATATGTCCTGCATGCACAACTTGTATTGCCCTCGTCATCCCACATCTACCCACCCGCTCTTCCCTCATTTTAAATCACACTTTTTTTTCATGCAATCAATATTTCGACATTTACATATTACTCCAGCACTCATTTTTGTAAAAAATAATTAAATCACAATTGGCCTACATGTGAACATCTCTCTACAGAGAGGCCAATGCTTGACAGTGTAAACAGATTAATTCAACCCATTGTGGGAAGCTCTCCATGCCTTCAGCCTCAGCTACACATCTATCTATCATGTCCCATTATACCCACTCACAAGCTTTAACTAGCTCAGACGCCTATAATCAACCAATAGAGTTGATAGTTCCAATGCTGCCTCATGCTGAAATGCATACTTGGATGACACACCCTCTGCTCTCTGACCTGCCCATTCCGTCAGTGAGCTGGCCCTCATAAAAAACGTGGTGAACCTAGCTCGTCTCGCATACCTAGCATTCGGTGCCTTTACCATCAGGGCAGTCCAGAGCCCTGCTGGAAGTCCGAGAACCCCTTCACGAGGGTGACGGGGGCCCTCCATGGAGGTGGTGGCGGGTAACCCTTGGAGCCCAACTTTAGCCCTAATTAGACCCTTGGAACCCAACCTTGCCACTAATGAGGTACTGGTATGCCTGGCTAAGAATCCTCGCGAGAGCCAGCTGTACACAATCTGGCACCAAAGGAATTTAGGGAAAAGATGTCTGTGGAAAGGGTGACTAATAGGAAGAGAGTCCGACCTGCCAATCACTGTTCGGCTGTCTGTTCATCAAAGTGTCAGAAGAGGCAGGAGCTCTCCCCCGCAGGGGGGCAAGTACACAGTGCACTGCTCACACATTTAACAGCCGCATAGGGGGGAAGGGCACTAACAACACCCCAATCTCAACTGATAGAAGAAAAGTATACAGAATGAGCAATGGCAAAAACAGCGCTAAGTCCAAGCGAAACTGAAACCAACGAATTTGGTGAGGATCACACACTATACACGCGATGAATGAAGCCAGGATTAGAACTCAGCTTTCTTGGATTCAGATCAGAAAACTTGCCTCATAGGCCATATCTTCTCATCAAAAACGTGGTGAACCTAGCTCGTCTCGCATACCCAGCATTCGGTGCCTTTCCCATCGTGAGATCGCCCCCAGACACAGTGCCACAGCCGGCCTGTCAATTCAATCTATCTCTCCCTGCCCAGTGGCGTGCCAATCAGAAGGGGTGGTGGGGTGGTGGGGGGAGGGGGGATAGGCTCTCATCAACCTGCAGTGCAAACTATCTAATGCAGTGCAGACTTTTCTAATGCCAGTACGCAGAGGCGCTGCCCACGCCCATCAGGCTGCCAGGTGCACTATGTCATTTACTGACGGGAAACGCTGCCGGGCAATCAATCATGTAAATGATAAAGAAGGCCCCGCACTGGTGATGGGACACCGGACGGACTTACTTCAGTCTACTTTCAACTTCAGTTGTTCACACAGTCCTGTCCTCTCTGACTTGAGCGTGGGCGGGCCTGGCTTTGTTTCTCTTCTCTCGACTCTTCTTCTTCACTTCTTCACGTGACGCCACACCTTGCATTTGCGTGTTTGCGCCACGGCACCAAGCGATTGCGCATGTGCTGCTGCAGTGCTCTGTGTTCTTCTGTTGTTAACTTAAATTATGGCTATGCGCGCCACCGCGCCCGGGCGCCCTTGATGCCACGCACACGCTGGCCGCCCCACACGCACCTGAGTGCTGCTGCTTATTGGCCCGGGTGGCTGGCGCATGATGTTTGTGCGTGTCACCACCACTCAGCAGCAGCCAGCCCTAGTGCCCACGCCCCCACGCGCATAAGCGGCGGCGGAAGTGCGGAAACAGAAAGTGAAAGGAATGAAAGGCCTGTCCCGCGGCCCGCTGCCATTTCATAGAATCAGGCGGGCGGGCTTTGATTAAGAATGATAACAGTTATCTTAGTCTAAGCCTGCCTGATTGTATGAAATGGCGGCGGGCCGCGGGACAGGCCTTTCATTCTTTCACTTTCTGCAGAGTGACTCCAGTCCGATGCACACTGCACACTCACCCACAGGGTGACGCCGGCGGGGGGCCCCCACCATTTCGGACTTGCTTCTCGGGGGCCCGGCCGGGGCCCCTGCCGGCCCCCCAATCCATCGAAGAAGTAGATCCTGACTCGGGCCCGGCCCGGCCGGGGCCCCGCACGCACCATGGCATGAAAGCATTTATTTTCGAACACTTTGACAGTGACTGACTGTCACTTCACTGACTAGACTGACTGTCTCAGGGTGAGTAATGGCCCCGGCCGGCGGCCGCAGCCGCACCATTTACTACTAGCTCCTCCAGACAGTCACAGTCCCACTCTCCAGCCAGCCTCCCAGGGGGGCCCCCGGGCCCGGCCGGGGCCCCGCACGCACCATCTCAAATATACTCGCAGGGGCCCCGGCCCCCTGCCGCAGCGCTGCGCACCATTATGAGCCTCACTGCCTAAGCCTACACAGGCCAGGCCATCGTACTGTATTGTGTTGTACTTGTGCAGCTGAGAGTGACGTGAGAAGGGGCCGGGGGGCCCCCAGGAGCTCGGGGCCCCCCCCCGCAATGCGTGGTCTGCGGGGGCTTGTGTTACGCCCGTGCCAAAAGCCCACTCTTCTGTCACATTGAAAGAGCATTTACAAGAGAAGTTGTTCACAAGGGAGATACATAAGGTGAACCTCACTATGTAAGTACAGGGAGGAAGATGAGAGGATTGGAGTAATGAACATTACCAGAAGGTAATCTGAGCAACAGCAACTCAAGCTGTGCTCCCTAGCAGACATGGTGATCAACCTACAGGCATGCATTAGAGGAATGCCCCTATGTGATAGTACAACCAGAAACAACAATTTACTGCACTACACAATATTATCAAACTGATTGAAAACCATGGCATCTTTATAAATTAACTTTATTGTGGTAGGTTGTTCTTTTTTTATTATATTAGTTTATTATTTTAATATATTATTTTCTATATTACTCCACAGACTCTGCTAACATGGCAGTTCCAGGTATTAAAGCACCTCCTATATCTCATGCTAAACCTGCAAGAAAATACTACACTTTTTTACATACATTTTCATTCTAGCAATTCCTAGTGACTAGTGAAAGAGCAAGCAATTTTTCACAATCAATTAGGAGTAGAGGGCAAGTGGTTATATGAACAACTAACAAATTTCACTTAGCGATGGTGTTGGGCAAGTTTATGAAATTTCACTGCTCATACTAGACATAGATTCCACAACATAGTAAACATCTCAAATGTATTATTTGCAAAAACTCAAGGCATTGCATTGTATGTAGTTGCACTAAGATGTTTGTTTTTAATGTTCTAAATTTGGAGACTTTTGTGATTTTCTTATAAGGCACCAAAGTAATTTAGAAAAATAAAGTACATTTTAATAAATTAAATGACACAAAATGCCAAAGTCCAAAAGTTGGGCCCCACAATTATGATTTTTTAAAGTTTTAAATGTGAAAAAAGCACTGAAAAGCAATAGGTGCCAACAGAGCAATCTGGCTGCACTTGACTGGTACTTAGGACCAAGGTCATGACAACTACTGCGGATCACGGGTTGGATACAGAAACCAGGTTCAGCCATTCAGAAGTTTTACCTTCAGACTCAGTCCTTGAAATGGAAGTCATAAATCCTAAGCTGGTAAGGCAGCAGGCTGTGGCGGAAGAAGGCCCCATGTCATAGGATAACAGCTGGACAAGGTCTCAGTGAAGCTGTTGACTTTTGGCGGTAAAGCTGAAAGTGGGAGAATTTTGAATTTTGCGCCCTGAGTGTATCCCTCCCCATCTCGATACTTTTCACATTGAAGATATCTACCTTCATACTTAGTCACTTTTTTGAGCTTGTATTCTTCCACCATGAGGCCGGATACCTTCTCTGTGAGGTCCCACTAAATCAGATTTGCTGCATTTGAAAAGGCTTGAGTGGAACCAACCTTAATCTTTGGCTCAGAGTCACGCACTTTTGCTGGATGGGCGTGGCAGATAGGCCCCAGTCCTATGGAGGTCTTTGGAGCCAAAATATTTCTAAGTCACATGCTTCAGGAAACATTAGCAGAATTACACTTTGTTACCAGCCGATGGTCCAGGACCTTTTAGACAGCACTTGGGGTCAGAACTCACTCAAGCAGAGGCCAGCAGTATGGTCCTGGTCAGGTCTAGTTAAAACTGGTCAGTTTGGTAGTTGCAAAAAAGACCTATTGTAGCTTTTTGTGTCCCTGTAGCTTGAAGAGAAGGTCAGATTTATGGACCTTGGAGTCTGTTTCTATGGGCTGGATATAAGAGGGAATGCAGATCCAGTCTTTTGGGCTCATCTCAGTCACAGACATAAAGTCCAATCTTCGTCTGTTCATCTATAAGTCTGGAGAGTGTTCTGAGGAGGTTACTGTGTTTGAATGCCTGGCCCACCCCTATCCAATGGGGTAAAAGTTCCCATAGGCAACCCTACCAATGTTTTCCAAAATTCCTGCATGCCCTACTCCAAACAATCCCACAGTGCTTCTCTCTACCTATAACCAAGATGGTAGAACTTTTCTGCGTAGAGCATCTGGGCCCACCCTAGAGGTGTGTCCAAGGAAATGAGCAACCTCTTCTCTGTGGTCCCTCAAAACTAGTTCTGGGGGCAGCTCATCTCCAACTAGGATTGTGGTCTAGCTGATGATGTGGACAAAGAAGAGGGCCATTTCCGACCATAAAAATGCTTTGCCATATGTACAAAACACAAATTGCAATTCTGTAACACATAACAAATTGCAGTTCATGTAATTCAGTATTTGGAATCGCCGTATTTTGGGCATCCCTTCCAAATACTGAATCTGAATGGGATGTATGAAAGTTTTGCAACCGAATTACGGTGGCAAAACATTCATATTTTACGAGCTCCTTGAATGAGGTGTACACCCATTCGCAAAACAGGACAGGGTCCCCAGGCACCCTTCCTCTGTGAGAACGGAAAGCAAATACTTTTTTTAAGCAGGTAGTGGTCCCACAGACAACTGCCTACACTTAAAAATAAAACTGCAATGTTTCTTTTTTTCTTTTTAAACGCATGGCATTTTCCTTTAGGAAAACAGTCTGGAAAAAGCAATCACAGATATGATGGTCTGCTGACCTGTGATGGTTGTGATTCCTAATGAGTCACAGATTGAAACTTATCTCATTAATATGCTTGAAGTAAGTCTATTTGCAACCCACTAGTTCGCTAATGAAACCCAAAGAGTGTCATACATTAGGAATAACAATTTCCAGATTGCTTTATGGAGTCGCAATTTGGAGATCGTTATAGCTGATGTTAGAACATCTGACCCTAAATTACTAGTTGTGGGAAAAATGTTAATTACGATAGAGTATAAGCAGAGATTATTTTTGTGTTACTCTTGTCATGCAAATGTACTGAAAATAACTCAATTATGCCTGCTTGCATTATTTGGAGTAATTTATGGCAAAATACCCCAAACGAGAGGACATGAATAGAGCATGAGGAGCTGGTGGCTACTACGGTTCCTGTTTCTTTGCATTTAGTGCTAGTTTCTTAGCACAAAATTAGTCCTCTGTTTCATTTTGGACGTGAGAGTGCACTTTGCTCTCTGAAAATAGCACTAAAGGCCGGGTTTCACTCCTTCCATAATTCTGCATAATCTTACTTAGGCTTTCTGTAATATTACATAATTACAATACAGCAAATGTCAGGAATTACTCCCTATTGGACTTGGCCCTTTTCCCTGAAATTTTTTGTTTTTCGCTCCCCTAATTCAGGATGTCCCCCCATCGTAATAAAATTGTACAGGCCTGTGAGGTTGAGATGCCCTGGGTAATATTAAAATCAATGCTATGTGCAGGTGCTCTCTACCCACAACATGGCTGCCACTGACCCCTGCTACTGCAGCGTGGTCTTTTCAGGCACACTCTAGTTGCCAGGACCTGGCTGGAACCCCTAAACTTTGTAACCATTCCAGCCTGCCTTGCCTGCCCACAATTAGAGTAGGGAAGCTCCTGGCACCTTCTAGAATAGGGGCGGAGCCTATTTTTGCCGCCTTAGAGGGTGGTCACCTGACCTGGGCCGATATAAAGAAAGGGAGGGAAACTTTCCAGTCAGTTGGGGCATCACTGACCTGGGGGACCCACGCAAGAGACTTAGGCGGTAGGGCCTAGTCAAGGACCTATGCCACTTGGAGTGACAGGGCTTAGGTGCTGCTTTCCAAGTAGAGTGAGGAACCCTGAACTAGCCCACTGATCTGGCCCGGAGGCAGGGGAACCCAGGGACCACCTGAAGTGACCTGCTGACAAGCCTTCAACTCAAATCCCCCCCCTCCTCAAGAAACCAAGAATCCACTTCAACCAAAGGGCGCCAGAACCAACAAGTGCCAAGAAGAAGCTCACCTGCGCTAACCAGGACTACCGGGGGATCAATCAGGTACTGGACTATGCTGCACCTGCAGCCCCCTGCCTTCACCTGGGCCTGCGCTGTCCTGCCTAACTCCCCCTGACTGACTGTCTGTCCTGGACTGCGATACTGCCTTCCCTACCTACCCAGCGCTCTCCTACTGTGCCCCCGTGAGAAGCGCTGTGATTCCAGGGACTGGGGCTGCTCCAGAGCGCTGTTGTTGAGACCTGCATAATTGCTCCTCAATAGCTCTCCTGTGTGCCACCAGAGAAGCGCGGCCTTCCCCGAGCTGCTGCGCCCGGACAAGCGCTACATCTCCCCCCAGGCACTGGACTGCCACTTGCTTTCTGTGCCCCTGAACTGCTCTTCCCCCCGCACCTGAAGTGCTGTGGTGCCCGAGACTGTTGGTGTCCTGTGAAGCGCGGTTCCTGCAAGCACCCTACTTTCCCCTCAAGCGCTCACCTGCTGTGTTCGGCGAAGCGCTGTGATTGCCCTCAGGCAGCCCCCAGAGCCTTGGGGAGACCGCCGCGATCATCCGCCCGGCTGTGCCCTGAATGAAAGCCTCCTGTCCAGGCCTTCGCAAATTCCTGTCAGGCGGCTACGTACCTCAACTAGGCCGCGCTAGGCCCCGAGGCCTTTCACCCCCATCACGCCCCCGTCCATAGCCACGCAGCCATTGGCTGCAAGTGTCACGCCCCCTGCAGCCGCTCCGCGATTGGCTGTGAGGTCGGAAACCTTCACTAGCCTCCTCCTGATTGGTTCCTGGGCCTGGAAGCCACGGAAGGCCCGGGAACAGCCTGCCGAGACCCCGGAGGGCTCGGAGAGAGAGCGAGAGCCCCACCTGCCAGCGCCAGCCCCCGAAGGGCCGGGAATCAATCGAAAGGTCGTAGGAGGCCTACCCACCATCTACAACCCTCCGCAAGGGGCCGGGTGTGCCCAGAGATAACAGGTAAAGCCCCGGGGGGAGGGCAGAGAACCTGGACAGAAGCAGGGCCTCCCAGGAGCGAGTAGGAGGCCCCGGGACCCCCCCCCCTCTCGGGAGGACTTGAGACTGGGCCCCGTTGGCCCTAGTTAGCCCCTTCAAGTATTGGAACGGGGACAGGGCCCTAAAAAACACCGTGGGGCCTCTAGTGACAAAATGTTAACCCCTGCCTGGGATATAGTTGAATGCCCGCCGTGGCAGCCTTATGCCTGGCCAATGTTGGAAGTAATGAAATGCTCATTTTAAGCCGGATACAGGGCTTATTGGTGCCTAATGAAATCCTTGGTGCTGAGTAATGGAATGGTGATAATTTCCTAATGAAAGGCTGATTCCTAATTGAGGAAAACTGGTGTCTGGGGCCCGTTGTCCCCCATTAGCCCCATACCAGTCCTAGAACTGAGCAGAACCTCCGGTAGGCCCCTATAATGGGGCTAGTAGGATGCACCCCTGGCTAGGGGTCAGTTACTGGTCCTTTGAATGTTGCCTGATCCTTGAGGAAAGATTCTTACACCTGCCTAATACAATATTCCCTGAAAGTCTTTAGTGAGCAAATGAAATGTTTATTCCTGAGGAGATGTTGATTCTTGATGCCTAGTGTATCTATGCTCCTTTTTTTACCTTAGGCACTGCTTACTCTTGCTTTACTGAAATTCACCACATAAGGTAAATGAAATGTTGGTTCCTGCTTGACCTTTGATGAAAGGTTTGCCTTACCTAAGGGGATGGTCATTCTTTTACCCACGGGGATGCTTATCTTTGCATAGAGAAATGTTACCTGGGCCAGGGCCCCAAAAAACAACGTTGGGGGGCCTCAATGAATAAAAGTTAACCCCTGACTAGGGGCTGTTATGAGATGCCTGGCTAATATAGCCCAGTAATTAAATGTTTTCCCCATGCTTACGGGATGGTTTTCCTCTGCTGAACCAACTGTTCTTCCTGCCCCAGTGTTCCAATTTCTACCTACCAACAGGGTTACTCCAGAGTGCTGAAATGTTTGTGCCTGCTTAGTGTAGGTACTGAAATGCTGATTCTGACCTACTGACCTGGGGATTGAAATGCCTACAGTTCTATAATGAAGAGGTTGCTTACATAATGAGATGGCCATTCCCATTCAATGAAATGTTGCCCTTAACTAATGAGATGCTTGTTCTCTTATAAGGAGATGTTGCCTGACCTCTAAAGAGTTTTACTTGCCTAATGTTATGGTCACCCTCGCTGGCTGCCTGGTTATTTAATGCCTAATGAAATGCCCTCGGTGAGCAATGAAATGATTATCCCTGAGTAAGGAAAGGTTTACTTCTGTATTATGAAATGGTTACTCCTGTTTAGTGCCACCTTTCCTAAAGAGCCTACAGTTACCTACTGACATGGTTACTGCTGTGTCAAGAAACGTTATTTCTTCCCTGACAGGGTTATTGCGATATGCTGTGTTGATTAAGGAATCACACCCTTTACTCCTGCAGTGAAATGATTATTGAAATGTGTGGGATTGATGATGAATGTTTATCGTTTGCCCTCAGGAAATGTTCCTGATTAATAGGGGTAATGCACTGCTTATTCAGGCAGCAGGTAATGTGTTGGTTTTCACCCTAACGAAATGTTTTTATTCTCACCTGATAAAAAGTATATCTTTACCAGATGAGCAGTTTTCATTCCTATCTAATGAGATGTTCTTCCCCTGTGTGAGGACAGGTTTATGCCTGAGTTCATATGAAAGGCTATTGCTGGGGAAATTAACTGTTTCTTCCTGTCGGATGACCAATTTATTCCTGCTAAGGAGTTTAATTAAATGTTCACCCTTGCGCGGTGAGAAGTTAATGGATTTGCCTACTGAACACGTTACTTACCTGATGAAATGTGTACTCTTGCTACATGACAATGTCATCCTTGCCTGATGAGCTGGTTGTTAATGCCTAATGAGAGGCTCACCTTCGCGGGGTGCCTTGGTAGTTAAAGCCTCATGAAATGTTTTACTCTGGTCTAATAACATGCTGATTTCTGATGCAAGGAAATGTTTATCGTGAAGTAATGAGATGCTAATCCTTTAATGAAATATTTATTGTGATGTGTTAAATTGGATATTGAACTGCTCCCTCTACTCCCCTCTGATGAAATGCTTTGTTGAGTAAATGATACTGTGATTTTTGATTACCTTGATCTTATATAAATCAAACAACCTGGTGTTGTCTCAGTCTGTGTGTGCATTTATTGTCTCAGTGGATGAGTGTGCTGTGTAGTCACTTAACACCTAAGCTTTCGGGTGCCTACCTGCTCGTACCAGGCTACCCCCGGGGAACTGGTGACCCCAGTTCCTACACTCCCACTCCTCTAAATTACTGGAAAGTGTGCTGTTATGCCCACACATGTCAATTTGAGTAATTTGTGGCAAAACTGCCTACTCAAGAACATGTAAACCTCGGGCAAAGCTGCTGATGGCTGCTGCTGTTGCAGTTCTATTGCAAGTACTTATATTTTTTTAGTGCAAATGCATCCTTGGGTCAATTTAGGAAGATAGGGTGCAAATAGCGCTAAATGCAGAGTTTCACTATTCATGTAATTACGCTACAGTAAATTAAGCAAGTTACATCCACTCCTACTTGGGACATTTAACTTAGAGGTCCTAGGTACACTTGCATACCATATACCAGGTTCTTATAGATATGTGAAATATGCAGAGTAGGGGTATTCCAATTTCATCTGTTGAAATGGGGAGCACAGGCACTTGCCCCTGGTTAGCAGAGGTAAAGTGCACAGAGTTCTACAACCAGTAAAAATAGACATGGCACATATCTGGGAGTACACTACAACGAAGATGGTCATTTCCAACAAGTGCTATACATTTTCCACTCATGCTGTACCCTACTGATGAGCCCCAAGTAGGAAGAATCATATATTGCAGTTCAAGGTGGACTGTACCTATGAGGAGCAGGGTTATTACTCATTTTTATAAGGTGGTTTTAAGCAAATTCATGGTGGATGAAAACAGTGGTCTCAAATGAGGCCTGAGCAATTGCCAATGGCTGAGATTAGTTCAAACATTCCATCCATCTATATCTCCTTGTTGTTGTTGTTTTACAGTTGATGATTGATGTTAATTAGGGGCAACCTTCCTGAATACCGATTCTATGGCTGTCCCTTCTCAGTGTGCATTTTGAGCAGTAATAATCACAATGCACAACCTCAGTTTCTCAATTAATAATACATTTCAGTGACCACCTGGTTGGTTGCTCCTGCCAAACAGAAATGTTTCATTTTGCTTTTACTTGACTTAGGATCACACCCCTGTTCAAAAAGTTTGCAAGTTTGCACAGAGGACTAGCTAAAAGTGGTCAAGCTCAAGCCAAAGCAGGTCTATCCAAATGGTAAGGGTAGCCCACCTAAATCCTGCCAAAGATAATCATAAACATAGAAGGAGTGAAGGAGACAATATTAAATGACTGTTGGACTTGGCCCTTTTGGCAGGTTCACCCCTGAACGTTTTGCTTTTTAGTATTACATAATGATAGTGATTTCTGGCTTCTACACACTTTGACACTGTGTTCCAGTGTAAAGTGCATGCGCTCTTTGAGTGCGTGTGGTGAGATTGACTTGCCCTCCCATAGGAATGCAAGGGGAATATGTGTGTGCATGGTTGTTCCTGATGTGTGGGGAGTGGATGGTCGAGTTTAGTATGTGCGAACTCGTGAGATGAAATGCTGCACGATGATGTGCGCAGATTTAAGGTGTCTAGTGTAGAAGTGCTACTTTTAGAAATTGGCATGTCTGTGCAGTGAATGTGAATTGACTGTCTGGCTTGTGATTGACTGGTGCTGGCTGGTGTGCTTGGCTCCAGGAGCCAGGATGGGCCTGCCCGGTGGTGAATGGGGAGATCTGCATGTTGATGGGCTGGCCCTTCCCTCCACAATGCTGTCTCCACCCTTGTGGTGTGACTGATGTCCCTGACCCATCCTGTGAATAGGGAGAGGGGCTGAGCAAAACAAAGTGCTCCAGAACCAGTTGCATCTGGTTCGCCCCTTGCCTGCACCTCATGAAAATGTTCTTGTTCCTACTTGAATATACGAGGGGTGTGCTGCAGCTGAGGCCCAGGGGAAGGCTTGCCTCCCTGGGCCCTGCCCAGCCCCTGGATGCCCTGGATGCCTGGAAGACTTAATTCCCTTGGGACCCTCCTGCTTTGCCCCAGGATCCTCTTTTTACCTTCTTGGACCTTTTACTTGATGTTGAGTTTGCCAAGGTTTGTTACAGCCTGTCCAGCGCCATGGGAGCGCTTTTGCTCTCTTTTAATCAGCGAGCGAGAGCCTGGAGGTTGAGCAGCACGGCGCTGCAGCCCTTGCCGAGGGAATCCCCCTCGTAGGGATTCTCCCCTCCTTGTGGGCTTTTGCGGGTGCCCACCGCGCTTATGTGTAGTTCCTGAACGCAGGTGCCCACCCTGCATTACAGCTGCCTATTTGAATCAAAGTAGGTGCCCACCCCGCTATGTATTTGTTCTTACGAGGGAGCCTACCCCTCTTATTCCTGGGAGAGATATCACCGCCACGGCCCGCAGCGAAAAAGAAAGTGTTGCCACCAAGCGCATGACGGCGGACGGGAATTCCGGTTTCAAGGAGGAAGTCCAGTGCCTGGGGGAAGTTGCCTGAAGCTGCCGGAACCTCGCAGGCTCTCACCTGAAGTCCCGGTCCCCGAAGGAAGGGCCGGGTGAAGTACGAATGCCACCGCAAGAGCAGCAGCGCGATCTCTGCTGAGGGGGCGCGAGGCACATTGCCTGTGCCTGCCCCCGCCGCATGCTGAGAGTGGAGTCCACCGAGGGCATCCCGGTAAGTTCAAAAGGGCTGGGGGGGCTACATAGGTGCTTTGTCCTGGCCGACCACGGCCCGGAAGGATAGCGGTGCAGAGTGGTGCCGCCAGGGAATGGACCACTCCAACGATGGGCACCATTTTTAGTACGTCCCCAAACGGGACCCGAGGAGCCAACGCTTCCCGGTGATGGCAGTCTGAGTGGGACTGCCAGGAGAGTGGGCCGCTCCCACATGGGGTACTATTGTCCCCAGAGCCAGCACACACCAACGTCAGCCTCATTATGTCTTTCAGACCTCAAATGGCTCCCCCAAGTGGCCATACATGTATTCCCGGGTCCTGAGGGGCCCATGCTGCATTATTAAGATGGCCAGTTCTTCCCCTCGAGAGGCCCCATTGTTCAAGGCGCCAGTGTGCTCCCGGGGGCATAGCTGATTTCAGAGCCTGGAGGGCTCCAACATGTGGCACATTTGTTCCTAAGGGCTAGTGAGAGCCAATGCCGCATGTTTGCTTTCACAGCTGCCCAGCAAGTATTGGGCAGCTGCACCGTTTAGGTATTTCTTGCAGGGGACATGTTCTTGGTGAATATAGGAGTGAGATGCATTCCTTTGCCCATACCTTGGCCTGTACAGCTATGCAGCACTTAGTTCCAGCTGCATCGTTTAGACCTCCCAGTCATTGCTCTCAGCTGCCCAGCAAGTAGTGGGCAGTGGCCACGTTTAGGTTATGTGCCGTGGCGCACCCTTGACTCTCGCTGCCTAGGCAGCAGCCCTGACTCTCTGGACATAGGGCATTTGAGCCCACTTCTTAGATGGCCAGTTGGCCAGGGGGATGGTTAATTTTATAGGGCAACAAATTAGGAAGGGTCAAGGGGATTTATATTTATAGACCCTCCATATTCAAACACCCCTACTTAGACTAAGAACTAACAAGAAGAATTGGAGGGTCTATGAGACAAGAGGCTGAGTCTGTAAGGTCCCTATTGAGATACCACACTGTTGGATTACACAAGACCAGTCCAAGTGGTCACACGACACTAGCTGTGTAGTCGATATCCTATCCGACCACCCACTTGGCGGAGCCTCGTCATATAGGACAACTAGAACCAGGGTAGTGCGTCAAGGCCAAGATGAATTGGCCATACAACCCACAGTTCTGGTTCAAACAGTGAAAGTGTCCATGCCACTGAATGGTACTGGTCATGTGCAGTGCAAACGAAAAAGTGAATAAGTGATGTTTAAAATGGCGTTCCAGGCAAAACAAATTCTTTATTGATATTCACCAGGACGTCAGGTTAAAAACAGGTGTAGAACAGTGTGAAAAAATCACTGTTTGCTTAGCTATGTTGTGAAAGCGGCCAACATGTTTCTGCCAACTGGTGTAACTACACCGGCATTCTTCAGGGCCATATAGATAAGCTGTTGCTACTGCATAGAAACACGCTAATGTTTTTCTATAAAGTGGAGAAGACAGGCCAAGAATCCTCAAGGACTGTCAAACTACTGGTGTGGTCACATTGACCATCCTACCGTATCCCCTTGTGCAAATATCTTGATGGAGGATACACTCCTGTAAAAGAAACAGAAAAGGAAAAAAACTATTTTGTGTTCATTAAACAATGTAAGCTAAAAAATGTCATAAGGACCATAAAGAGGCTCAGCGAGGCTAGTCCCTATTAGAACAGCCAATGAATATTATTTAGGTTGCAAGAAAAGTAAACCATAGACACTGCTAAATGTAATTTAACAAAAAGTAAAGTAAACACGACTTACCCAGCAGTATGTGGGAGTCAAACCTCACCTCACCCGGCAACGGCTCGGAGAATGAGGCCCCGCTCTAAGCACAAAAAACATATATAAACATGTAAGCCTAAGTGACTCAGAGGGCTAGAATAGTGTCCTGAGTCAAAACTATGTTTTAAAGAGTTTGTGCATACAGAAAACTGGTTGTTAGATTGCCCACAATGATCCTAAGTCCCATGGAGAGTAAAGGAAGGCTGGTTGATTGGAACTAATATAAAAACTTGACTGACTGAAAAGATCCTCTGTGAAAACATATTCTTCACTAGTGACAATTGTCACATGGAAATGTACCGTGGTGTATCTAATTCACAATACAGTTTAAGGTTTTAGGCTGTGAAAAACAAACATAGCCAATGTCTGCATCTAAGGCTTAATTGCAATATTGGGCACATTGCAAGTCCTTACTCATAAAATCAATTGTAAATTATTGTTCTTGCAGGAGCAGGTGAAACTATTCAAAGCTAAGTGATTAAACAAAGCTCCTACAACAGTTTGGGCACAGCGCGACGCTCCTACTTACCTCTCCGTCGGTACCTCTCGGCTGAATGCGAAGCCGAAGGGGAGGCGACGAAGAGAGGCGAGGCGCGTGGTTTTATACCCGCTCTGATTGGAGCAATTGTCCGTAATGTCAGACAGCTGCTATTCGATTTGCGATGACAATCTGCGAGCGTCTGATACAGCGCGCATGCGCACCACGATGCGGTCAGTACCTGGGGCATGCGCAGAAGGATAGAGGCGTGCCCTCGGTTGTGTAAACAAGCACCGCTCAGTCGCGCATGCACCGCTGTGTGTTCCATCAGTTTTTTAACAAGAGAAGTGGCTCGCAAATTGAGCGTGGTCGCTCGTCGTGCTGGAGATAATTATAAAACAACACGCAGAGCATACGATGGAGAAAAGGAAACGCTCTAGATGTAACAGTGTCATCTCCATAGTCTGGAGACTTGATGGAGGCACTGTGTAAGTTCAAAAGGAAAGTTACATTGCCTCATGTTTCTGGCAGGTGTTAAAAAAGTCTCTTGATGTTATTGAAGAGTATAGTAGAGGGCATTATGAAGTTTATGACGCGCCCAGGTTTTATAAGTTGCTTGGAAACACCACAGGGCTAACTTCAGAGTGTAGAGACCGTGTAAGGGTATAAGCTGAGAACTACCCTAACACTGATATTGGTCGTGTGGCTAAGTGTGAGCCACTAGGGATACAATCTGACCACTATAGACCATGAGTTTAGCTCCTTGATAGACAGGGCGAACACATCATAGGGGACTAAAAGAATAGAGCCACCCGCGATGTATACGCTAACCCCCAGATAGATGCCAATGGGATGAAAGTCATTGATTCCCAACGTCTGTGGCATATGGTTTTGATCAATGGAGGGGTATGGTGAAAGAATTTTTGTACTTTGATTCAGAATGTATAGAATTGACAAATCCTAAGGGTTATGTTTCCATGGAAAATCGAGGATGGTCATATGGACACCCAAGGGATGTTGTCGTTCAACCCTGATATGTCAGTCTTCAATTTGAAGATCCAGCGTTGTTCCTTAATAAATAGAAATCGTGAGACATCTGTTATGTGCGCTGGGATAAAGGGTTGTTCTAATACCACCCACCTCAGGTCATCTGCTTTGTGCTTCTTAATTAGAAAGTGGTTCGTCAGGCAGGTGGACTGTTTGTTGCACCTTATCGTGCTCTTGTGCTCGCCGATACGCAGCTTAACTTTTCTAGTGGTGTGTCCGATGTAAGCCAGACCACACGGGCATGTGATCATATAGATCAATCGCTCCAAGTTGCAGTTCGTGTGGTTAATCAATTTCCATGGCCTCGATGTACCGATATCTATGGAAAGGGTCTTGCGGGTCTGCGGGCAAGCCGTACAGCTACCGCATGGGTAGTGCCCCTGTACCGGAGTGGTATTCCAGATGGTGTCCAGAGTGGTAGTAGTCTCTCTCCTCTGTGTCCTTGGTCTCGTGTGAACCAGACTGTCTCTGATACTGGGTCCACGTTTAAAGGCAAACAAAGGCCTGGATATCGCACCAGAAGCTGTGTTGAGCATTTTCCAGTGCTTCAGTACTATTTTCTTCACTGTGTTAGATCGAGTACTGAAGGTGTGTACCATTGTAATCCTGTCAGTCGGTGTTCTGTTTTGTTGATGTTCAATCAATGCCTCTCGGTTGTTATTGAAGGCTCTTTTGTGCGCCTTACGTATCAGATGATTAGGATAGTGCAGTTCCTTCAAGTTCCGTGATAACTCTTTTGCGTGTTGTTCGTACAGGCGATTGGAGGAACAGTTTCGCCGAATCCTCAGAAATTGACCCACCGGCAGGTTGTCACGTAGTGACTGTGGATGGAAACTCCGGTATGACAGTAAGGAGTTTCGAGCCATGGGTTTCTTGTATAATCGACTCTGCAGGCCGTCCTCTCCCGGAAAAATGAGAAGATCCAAAAATGGAAGTTGCTCCTTGCTGTACTCAACTGTAAATCGGAGATATTGATTTCTCGAATTCAACCACGTATGGAAGTCATTAACCTCCGGAGTAGTGCCTCTCCATATGACAATGATATCGTCTATATATCTGCGCCACAGCAACACCTGATGAAAGTAAGGGTTGCTGTGGTTTAGGACATGGTGTTGCTCGAATTGATGCATATACAGATTTGCCAAACTGGGGGCAAAGACACTCCCCATTGAGGTCCCGGAGACTTGGAGATAGAGGTCATCTTGATATTGAAAATAATTCTCCATCATAGCCAGTCTGGTGCACTCCATGATGAAAGGTATTGGAGTGATAGTATCCGGAGGTTTAGATTCAAGTAATTGCCTGATACAGTCCAGAGTTTCTTGCTGAGGGATACACGTATAGAGGGATTCGACGTCGAAACTCACCAGTAGGTCGGTCTCGACGTTGAACTCGGTCTCAGCAAGTAGTCGTAGAACGTCACCAGTGTCCTGCAGGTACGTGGGTGTCTCTCTCACTAGTGGTTTTAGAAAAACATCTACGAAGGTGGATAGTGGCTCAAGTAGAGACCCAATCCCCGAAATGATTGGACGACCCGGAGGGGGTCTCTTCTCCTTATGTATTTTGGGGAGGCAGTAAAAGTAAGGGACCACCGGATGTGTCGTGGTCAGATACCTAGCCTCCTGAGGTGTAATCCAGCCCTCGCAAGATGCTTCCTCGATAAGACTTCTTATTTCATTGGAGATTCTCGTAGTAGGGTCCTCCGTTAGTCGACGATAGGCTTTGGAATCATTCAATTGACGTACGCACTCCCTGTGGTAAGTGTCAGTGTCCTGGATGACAATAGCACCGCCCTTGTCGGCGGGCTTAATTGTAATGTTGGTGTCTTTGGACAAGGTAGTGAGTGCCAGCCTTTCTATTCTGGTCATGTTGGAAAAAGATCTTTTGTTCGCTTGGTCCATATTCATGATATCATGAGTGACTGCCTGCTCGAAAGCAATGACCCTCGCTGGCACTTGGTGGTTGAGAGGCGTATATATAGATTTCGGTCTGAGGCCAGTGTTCCGATCAGAAAGGTCCTCCAAATCTATGTTTTCATTGGCTGATTTGAAGAAAAAATGTAAACGGACCTTCCTGAAAAAAGATTCCAATTCGCATCTCAAATTAAAGGGATCTCCTTCATTAGTTGGAACAAATCCTAGTCCTTTGTTAAGGACTTGAATTTCGGTGGATGTAAATGTTCGGTTGCTCAGGTTTACCACTAGATCACTAGTCTCTTCTAGGATTGTGCTCCTCTGTTGTTCGCAGTCTCTGGGGCCCAATTCACTGACTGTTGGCCTCTTCTTTTCCCGCGACTTCTGCCTCGGCCCTGCCATAAAAAAGACTGGTCATAGTAGAAGTTTGGGTTGGGTGGGTAGTTAGGCATTTGATGGCCCATAGGGGGTCCCATAGGTGGTTGAGGATAACCCCAAGGTGCGGGCGGCCACCAGGGCCCTGGATTAGGGTAGTATTGAACCCCTCGCCCTCTGTTGGATCTTCTCTGGGGACCCCTCCCTCTCCCTCGATTAGGTGTACCTCTGTTTGAATCACCTTGGTCACTTGACCCTGAATCTGAACCAGAGGAAGAGTAATTAGACCCGTATCTCTTTCCTCTCGAGTTATATACGGGGGCTACATAGGAGTCACTGATGTAGGGGTATGTGGTTTCCATTGAGAAACGTGCTAGATCTTTTTTAAATTTTTCAACTTTGGTCGAGAGGATGTTGTCATAGTATTCTTTATTGGTTTTGTTGGTCTCGTCCAAGTTCTTTTTGAATGGTACTGACCGAATTGCTGCATTAATTTGGCCCTCAAGAACTTGGATTTCAACCAGTAAAGCATCGGCTGTCTTCTTAGCAGTTTTGATAATCAAGATAAGCCAATCGTGTGTGCAGCGCCACGTAATGAGCGCCCAATCCCTTAAGAACCCCTTATCTGTTAGAAAGAGGCGTGGTGTGTTGGTAACTATCAGGCCTGATGGTGCACACTTGCCATGCAAGTATTCATTCATAATTACTCCATGTATTGTGGTGCGGGAATGATTTTTCTTCATGTTTAATAGAGTCACCCAATCATCCTCAGTTGTGGTAGTGGTAGTGGCAGATGTTGAAGCCAAACCATCTAGGATGCTAGGGTTGTCAGTCAGGAGTGTGTTAAGATCATCGTCATCAAAAGCCAACCCTCCAAAGTCAGCCATGGTAAAAGATCAAAATGAGGCAAAACAATCAACCAGTGAGCAGAACAAGACAACAACAATGGCGTGTTGTCGAAAATAAAATAGACCCGCAGCGGAAGCTGCTCAATACTGAAAAACAACAAATTAGGAAGGGTCAAGGGGATTTATATTTATAGACCCTCCATATTCAAACACCCCTACTTAGACTAAGAACTAACAAGAAGAATTGGAGGGTCTATGAGACAAGAGGCTGAGTCTGTAAGGTCCCTATTGAGATACCACACTGTTGGATTGCACAAGACCAGTCCAAGTGGTCACACGACACTAGCTGTGTAGTCGATATCCTATCCGACCACCCACTTGGCGGAGCCTCGTCATAGAGGACAACTAGAACCAGGGTAGTGCGTCAAGGCCCAGTTGAATTGGCCATACAACCCACAGTTCTGGTTCAAACGGTGAAAGTGTCCATGCCACTGAATGGTACTGGTCATGTGCAGTGCAAACGAAAAAGTGAATAAGTGATGTTTAAAATGGCGTTCCAGGCAAAAAAATGTCTTTATTGATATTCACCAGGACGTCAGGTTAAAAACAGGTGTAGAACAGTGTGAAAAAATCACTGTTTGCTTAGCTATGTTGTGAAAGCGGCCAACATGTTTCTGCCAACTGGTGTAACTACACCGGCATTCTTCAGGGCCATATAGATAAGCTGTTGCTACTGCATAGAAACACGCTAATGTTTTAATCGTGAGACATCTGTTATGTGCGCTGGGATAAAGGGTTGTTCTAATACCACCCACCTCAAGTCATCTGCTTTGTGCTTCTTAATTAGAAAGTGGTTCGTCAGGCAGGTGGACTGTTTGTTGCACCTTATCGTGCTCTTGTGCTCGCCGATACGCAGCTTAACTTTTCTAGTGGTGTGTCCGATGTAAGCCAGACCACACGGGCATGTGATCATATAGATCAATCGCTCCGAGTTGCAGTTCGTGTGGTTAATCAATTTCCATGGCCTCGATGTACCGATATCTATGGGAAGGGTCTTGCGGGTCTGCGGGCAAGCCATACAGCTACCGCATGGGTAGTGCCCCTGTACCGGAGTGGTATTCCAGATGGTGTCCAGAGTGGTAGTAGTCTCTCTCCTCTGTGTCCTCGGTCTCGTGTGAACCAGACTGTCTCTGATACTGGGTCCACGTTTAAAGGCAAACAAAGGCCTGGATATCGCACCAGAAGCTGTGTTGAGCATTTTCCAGTGCTTCAGTACTATTTTCTTCACTGTGTTAGATCGAGTACTGAAGGTGTGTACCATTGTAATCCTGTCAGTCGGTGTTCTGTTTTGTTGATGTTCAATCAATGCCTCTCGGTTGTTATTGAAGGCTCTTTTGTGCGCCTTACGTATCAGATGATTAGGATAGTGCCGTTCCTTCAAGTTCCGTGATAACTCTTTTGCGTGTTGTTCGTACAGGCGATTGGAGGAACAGTTTCGCCGAATCCTCAGAAATTGACCCACCAGCAGGTTGTCACGTAGTGACTGTGGATGGAAACTCCGGTATGACAGTAAGGAGTTTCGAGCCATGGGTTTCTTGTATAATCGACTCTGTAGGCCGTCCTCTCCCGGAAAAATGAGAAGATCCAAAAATGGAAGTTGCTCCTTGCTGTACTCAACTGTAAATCGGAGATATTGATTTCTCGAATTCAACCACGTATGGAAGTCATTAACCTCCGGAGTAGTGCCTCTCCATATGACAATGATATCGTCTATATATCTGCGCCACAGCAACACCTGATGAAAGTAAGGGTTGCTGTGGTTTAGGACATGGTGTTGCTCGAATTGATGCATATACAGATTTGCCAAACTGGGGGCAAAGACACTCCCCATTGAGGTCCCGGAGACTTGGAGATAGAGGTCATCTTGATATTGAAAATAATTCTCCATCATAGCCAGTCTGGTGCACTCCATGATGAAAGGTATTGGAGTGATAGTATCCGGAGGTTTAGATTCAAGTAATTGCCTGATACAGTCCAGAGTTTCTTGCTGAGGGATACACGTATAGAGGGATTCGACGTCGAAACTCACCAGTAGGTCGGTCACGACGTTGAACTCGGTCTCAGCAAGTAGTCGTAGAACGTCACCAGTGTCCTGCAGGTACGTGGGTGTCTCTCTCACTAGTGGTTTTAGAAAAACATCTACGAAGGTGGATAGTGGCTCAAGTAGAGACCCAATCCCCGAAATGATTGGACGACCCGGAGGGGGTCTCTTCTCCTTATGTATTTTGGGGAGGCAGTAAAAGTAAGGGACCACCGGATGTGTCGTGGTCAGATACCTAGCCTCCTGAGGTGTAATCCAGCCCTCGCAAGATGCTTCCTCGATAAGACTTCTTATTTCATTGGAGATTCTCGTAGTAGGGTCCTCCGTTAGTCGACGATAGGCTTTGGAATCATTCAATTGACGTACGCACTCCCTGTGGTAAGTGTCAGTGTCCTGGATGACAATAGCACCGCCCTTGTCGGCGGGCTTAATTGTAATGTTGGTGTCTTTGGACAAGGTAGTGAGTGCCAGCCTTTCTATTCTGGTCATGTTGGAAAAAGATCTTTTGTTCGCTTGGTCCATATTCATGATATCATGAGTGACTGCCTGCTCGAAAGCAATGACCCTCGCTGGCACTTGGTGGTTGAGAGGCGTATATATAGATTTCGGTCTGAGGCCAGTGTTCCGATCAGAAAGGTCCTCCAAATCTATGTTTTCATTGGCTGATTTGAAGAAAAAATGTAAACGGACCTTCCTGAAAAAAGATTCCAATTCGCATCTCAAATTAAAGGGATCTCCTTCATTAGTTGGAACAAATCCTAGTCCTTTGTTAAGGACTTGAATTTCGGTGGATGTAAATGTTCGGTTGCTCAGGTTTACCACTAGATCACTAGTCTCTTCTAGGATTGTGCTCCTCTGTTGTTCGCAGTCTCTGGGGCCCAATTCACTGACTGTTGGCCTCTTCTTTTCCCGCGACTTCTGCCTCGGCCCTGCCATAAAAAAGACTGGTCATAGTAGAAGTTTGGGTTGGGTGGGTAGTTAGGCATTTGATGGCCCATAGGGGGTCCCATAGGTGGTTGAGGATAACCCCAAGGTGCGGGCGGCCACCAGGGCCCTGGATTAGGGTAGTATTGAACCCCTCGCCCTCTGTTGGATCTTCTCTGGGGACCCCTCCCTCTCCCTCGATTAGGTGTACCTCTGTTTGAATCACCTTGGTCACTTGACCCTGAATCTGAACCAGAGGAAGAGTAATTAGACCCGTATCTCTTTCCTCTCGAGTTATATACGGGGGCTACATAGGAGTCACTGATGTAGGGGTATGTGGTTTCCATTGAGAAACGTGCTAGATCTTTTTTAAATTTTTCAACTTTGGTCGAGAGGATGTTGTCATAGTATTCTTTATTGGTTTTGTTGGTCTCGTCCAAGTTCTTTTTGAATGGTACTGACCGAATTGCTGCATTAATTTGGCCCTCAAGAACTTGGATTTCAACCAGTAAAGCATCGGCTGTCTTCTTAGCAGTTTTGATAATCAAGATAAGCCAATCGTGTGTGCAGCGCCACGTAATGAGCGCCCAATCCCTTAAGAACCCCTTATCTGTTAGAAAGAGGCGTGGTGTGTTGGTAACTATCAGGCCTGATGGTGCACACTTGCCATGCAAGTATTCATTCATAATTACTCCATGTATTGTGGTGCGGGAATGATTTTTCTTCATGTTTAATAGAGTCACCCAATCATCCTCAGTTGTGGTAGTGGTAGTGGCAGATGTTGAAGCCAAACCATCTAGGATGCTAGGGTTGTCAGTCAGGAGTGTGTTAAGATCATCGTCATCAAAAGCCAACCCTCCAAAGTCAGCCATGGTAAAAGATCAAAATGAGGCAAAACAATCAACCAGTGAGCAGAACAAGACAACAACAATGGCGTGTTGTCGAAAATAAAATAGACCCGCAGCGGAAGCTGCTCAATACTGAAAAACAACAAATTAGGAAGGGTCAAGGGGATTTATATTTATAGAACCTCCATATTCAAACACCCCTACTTAGACTAAGAACTAACAAGAAGAATTGGAGGGTCTATGAGACAAGAGGCTGAGTCTGTAAGGTCCCTATTGAGATACCACACTGTTGGATTGCACAAGACCAGTCCAAGTGGTCACACGACACTAGCTGTGTAGTCGATATCCTATCCGACCACCCACTTGGCGGAGCCTCGTCATAGAGGACAACTAGAACCAGGGTAGTGCGTCAAGGCCCAGATGAATTGGCCATACAACCCACAGTTCTGGTTCAAACGGTGAAAGTGTCCATGCCACTGAATGGTACTGGTCATGTGCAGTGCAAACGAAAAAGTGAATAAGTGATGTTTAAAATGGCGTTCCAGGCAAAAAAATGTCTTTATTGATATTCACCAGGACGTCAGGTTAAAAACAGGTGTAGAACAGTGTGAAAAAATCACTGTTTGCTTAGCTATGTTGTGAAAGCGGCCAACATGTTTCTGCCAACTGGTGTAACTACACCGGCATTCTTCAGGGCCATATAGATAAGCTGTTGCTACTGCATAGAAACACGCTAATGTTTTTCTATAAAGTGGAGAAGACAGGCCAAGAATCCTCAAGGATATATGACGTTAAAACGCATATTTTTACAACGCATACCGTTACAACGGGACTTTTACAACGCAAATACTATTACCACGCATGTATTTACAACGCATTTTTTTACAACGCAGGTACCTTTACAACGCATACCATTACAACGTAAGTATTGGTAAGTATATATAATTTTTTTAATTGTATATTATTTAAAATTATTTTTATTTAATGTAATTGTATTTAATTTAATTTAATTTAATTTAATTTTATTTAATTAATTTAATTTATATTTATTTTTATTTTATTTTTTTCTTGTACCCCTTTATCTAAAATTCCCAAAACTGACCCTGAACCCTAAAAATACCCCTTTACCCAAAAACTGAAAACTGACCCTAAACCCAAAAAATACCCCTTTACCCAAAAACTGAAAACTGACCCTGAACCCTAAAAATACCCCTTTACCCAAAAACTGAAAACTGACCCTAAACCCTAAAAATACCCCTTTACCCAAAAACTGAAAACTGACCCTGAACCCTAAAAATACCCCTTTACCCAAAAACTGAAAACTGACACTGAACCCTAAAAATACCCCTTTACCCAAAAACTGAAAACCGACCCTAAACCCAAAAAATACCCCTTTACCCAAAAACTGAAAACTGACCCTAAACCCAAAAAATACCCCTTTACCCAAAAACTGAAAACTGACCCTGAACCCTAAAAATACCCCTTTACCCAAAAACTGAAAACTGACCCTAAACCCTAAAAATACCCCTTTACCCAAAAACTGAAAACTGACCCTGAACCCTAAAAATACCCCTTTACCCAAAAACCCAAAACTGACCCTGAACCCTAAAAATACCCCTTTACCCAAAAACCCAAAACTGACCCTGAACCCTAAAAATACCCTTTTATCCAAAAACCCAAAACTGACCCTGAACCCTAAAAATACCCCTTTACCCAAAAACCCAAAACTGACCCTAAACCCTAAAAATACCCCTTTAAAAAAAACCTAACATATAACATTTTAAATATAATTATATACTTACCTATACTTACGTTGTAATGGTATGCGTTGTAAAAGTACCTGCGTTGTAAAAACATGCGTTGTAAATAAATGCGTGGTAATAGTATTTGCGTTGTAAAAGTTCCGTTGTAATGGTAGTGCGTTGTAAAAAATGCGTTGTAATGTGTGTTTACCATCCTCAAGGACTGTCAAACTACTGGTGTGGTCACATTGATCATCCTACCGTATCCCCTTGTGCAAATATCTTGATGGAGGATACACTCCTGTAAAAGAAACAGAAAAGGAAAAAACTATTTTGTGTTCATTAAACAATGTAAGCTAAAAAATGTCAAACTGTTGTAGGAGCTTTGTTTAATCACTTAGCTTTGAATAGTTTCACCTGCTCCTGCAAGAGCAATAATTTACAATTGATTTTATGAGTAAGGACTTGCAATGTGCCCAATATTGCAATTAAGCCTTAGATGCAGACATTGGCTATGTTTGTTTTTCACAGCCTAAAACCTTAAACTGTATTGTGAATTAGATACACCACGGTACATTTCCATGTGACAATTGTCACTAGTGAAGAATATGTTTTCACAGAGGATCTTTTCAGTCAGTCAAGTTTTTATATTAGTTCCAATCAACCAGCCTTCCTTTACTCTCCATGGGACTTAGGATCATTGTGGGCAATCTAACAACCAGTTTTCTGTATGCACAAACTCTTTAAAACATAGTTTTGACTCAGGACACTATTCTAGCCCTCTGAGTCACTTAGGCTTACATGTTTATATATGTTTTTTGTGCTTAGAGCGGGGCCTCATTCTCCGAGCCGTTGCCGGGTGAGGTGAGGTTTGACTCCCACATACTGCTGGGTAAGTCGTGTTTACTTTACTTTTTGTTAAATTACATTTAGAAGTGTCTATGGTTTACTTTTCTTGCAACCTAAATAATATTCATTGGCTGTTCTAATAGGGACTAGCCTCGCTGAGCCTCTTTATGGTCCTTATGACATTTTTTAGCTTACATTGTTTAATGAACACAAAATAGTTTTTTCCTTTTCTGTTTCTTTTACAGGAGTGTATCCTCCATCAAGATATTTGCACAAGGGGATACGGTAGGATGGTCAATGTGACCACACCAGTAGTTTGACAGTCCTTGAGGATTCTTGGCCTGTCTTCTCCACTTTATAGAAAAACATTAGCGTGTTTCTATGCAGTAGCAACAGCTTATCTATATGGCCCTGAAGAATGCCGGTGTAGTTACACCAGTTGGCAGAAACATGTTGGCCGCTTTCACAACATAGCTAAGCAAACAGTGATTTTTTCACACTGTTCTACACCTGTTTTTAACCTGACGTCCTGGTGAATATCAATAAAGATTTTTTTTTGCCTGGAACGCCATTTTAAACATCACTTATTCACTTTTTCGTTTGCACTGCACATGACCAGTACCATTCAGTGGCATGGACACTTTCACCGTTTGAACCAGAACTGTGGGTTGTATGGCCAATTCATCTGGGCCTTGACACACTACCCTGGTTCTAGTTGTCCTCTATGACGAGGCTCCGCCAAGTGGGTGGTCGGATAGGATATCGACTACACAGCTAGTGTCGTGTGACCACTTGGACTGGTCTTGTGCAATCCAACAGTGTGGTATCTCAATAGGGACCTTACAGACTCAGCCTCTTGTCTCATAGACCCTCCAATTCTTCTTGTTAGTTCTTAGTCTAAGTAGGGGTGTTTTAATATGGAGGGTCTATAAATATAAATCCCCTTGACCCTTCCTAATTTGTTGTTTTTCAGTATTGCGCAGCTTCCGCTGCGGGTCTATTTTATTTTCGACAACACGCCATTGTTGTTGTCTTGTTCTGCTCACTGGTTGATTGTTTTGCCTCATTTTGATCTTTTACCATGGCTGACTTTGGAGGGTTGGCTTTTGATGACGATGATCTTAACACACTCCTGACTGACAACCCTAGCATCCTAGATGATTTGGCTTCAACATCTGCCACTACCACTACCACAACTGAGGATGATTGGGTGACTCTATTAAACATGAAGAAAAATCATTCCCGCACCACAATACATGGAGTAATTATGAATGAATACTTGCATGGCAAGTGTGCACCATCAGGCCTGATAGTTACCAACACACCACGCCTCTTTCTAACAGATAAGGGGTTCTTAAGGGATTGGGCGCTCATTGCGTGGCGCTGCACACGCGATTGGCTTATCTTGATTATCAAAACTGCTAAGAAGACAGCCGATGCTTTACTGGTTGAAATCCAAGTTCTTGAGGGCCAAATTAATGCATCAATTCGGTCAGTACCATTCAAAAAGAACTTGGACGAGACCAACAAAACCAATAAAGAATACTATGACAACATCCTCTCGACCAAAGTTGAAAAATTTAAAAAAGATCTAGCACGTTTCTCAATGGAAACCACATACCCCTACATCAGTGACTCCTATGTAGCCCCCGTATATAACTCGAGAGGAAAGAGATACGGGTCTAATTACTCTTCCTCTGGTTCAGATTCAGGGTCAAGTGACCAAGGTGATTCAAACAGAGGTACACCTAATCGAGGGAGAGGGAGGGGTCCCCAGAGAAGATCCAACAGAGGGCGAGGGGTTCAATACTACCCTAATCCAGGGCCCTGGTGGCCGCCCGCACCTTGGGGTTATCCTCAACCACCTATGGGACCCCCTATGGGCCATCAAATGCCTAACTACCCACCCAACCCAAACTTCTACTATGACCAGTCTTTTTTATGGCAGGGCCGAGGCAGAAGTCGCGGGAAAAGAAGAGGCCAACAGTCAGTGAATTGGGCCCCAGAGACTGCGAACAACAGAGGAGCACAATCCTAGAAGAGACTAGTGATCTAGTGGTAAACCTGAGCAACCGAACACTTACATCCACCGAAATTCAAGTCCTTAACAAAGGACTAGGATTTGTTTCAACTAATGAAGGAGATCCCTTTAATTTGAGATGCGAATTGGAATCTTTTTTCAGGAAGGTCCGTTTACATTTTTTCTTCAAATCAGCCAATGAAAACATAGATTTGGAGGACCTTTCTGATCGGAACACTGGCCTCAGACCGAAATCTATATATACGCCTCTCAACCACCAAGTGCCAGCGAGGGTCATTGCTTTCGAGCAGGCAGTCACTCATGATATCATGAATATGGACCAAGCGAACAAAAGATCTTTTTCCAACATGACCAGACTAGAAAGGCTGGCACTCACTACCTTGTCCAAAGACACCAACATTACAATTAAGCCCGCCGACAAGGGCGGTGCTATTGTCATCCAGGACACTGACACTTACCACAGGGAGTGCGTACGTCAATTGAATGATTCCAAAGCCTATCGTCGACTAACGGAGGACCCTACTACGAGAATCTCCAATGAAATAAGAAGTCTTATCGAGGAAGCATCTTGCGAGGGCTGGATTACACCTCAGGAGGCTAGGTATCTGACCACGACACATCCGGTGGTCCCTTACTTTTACTGCCTCCCCAAAATACATAAGGAGAAGACACCCCCTCCGGGTCATCCAATCATTTCGGGGATTGGGTCTCTACTTGAGCCACTATCCACCTTCGTAGATGTTTTTCTAAAACCACTAGTGAGAGAGACACCCACGTACCTGCAGGACACTGGTGACGTTCTACGACTACTTGCTGAGACCGAGTTCAACGTCGAGACCAACCTACTGGTGAGTTTCAACGTCGAATCCCTCTATACGTGTATCCCTCAGCAAGAAACTCTGGACTGTATCAGGCAATTACTTGAATCTAAACCTCCGGATACTATCACTCCAATACCTTTCATCATGGAGTGCGCCAGACTGGCTATGATGGAGAATTATTTTCAATATCAAGATGACCTCTATCTCCAAGTCTCCCGGACCTCAATGGGGAGTGTCTTTGCCCCCAGTTTGGCAAACCTGTATATGCATCAATTCGAGCAACACCATGTCCTAAACCACAGCAACCCTTACTTTCATCAGGTGTTGCTGTGGCGCAGATATATAGACGATATCATTGTCATATGGAGAGGCACTACTCCGGAGGTTAATGACTTCCATACGTGGTTGAATTCGAGAAATCAATATCTCCGATTTACAGTTGAGTACAGCAAGGAGCAACTTCCATTTTTGGATCTTCTCATTTTTCCGGGAGAGGACGGCCTACAGAGTCGATTATACAAGAAACCCATGGCTCGAAACTCCTTACTGTCATACCGGAGTTTCCATCCACAGTCACTACGTGACAACCTGCTGGTGGGTCAATTTCTGAGGATTCGGCGAAACTGTTCCTCCAATCGCCTGTACGAACAACACGCAAAAGAGTTATCACGGAACTTGAAGGAACGGCACTATCCTAATCATCTGATACGTAAGGCGCACAAAAGAGCCTTCAATAACAACCGAGAGGCATTGATTGAACATCAACAAAACAGAACACCGACTGACAGGATTACAATGGTACACACCTTCAGTACTCGATCTAACACAGTGAAGAAAATAGTACTGAAGCACTGGAAAATGCTCAACACAGCTTCTGGTGCGATATCCAGGCCTTTGTTTGCCTTTAAACGTGGACCCAGTATCAGAGACAGTCTGGTTCACACGAGACCGAGGACACAGAGGAGAGAGACTACTACCACTCTGGACACCATCTGGAATACCACTCCGGTACAGGGGCACTACCCATGCGGTAGCTGTATGGCTTGCCCGCAGACCCGCAAGACCCTTCCCATAGATATCGGTACATCGAGGCCATGGAAATTGATTAACCACACGAACTGCAACTCGGAGCGATTGATCTATATGATCACATGCCCGTGTGGTCTGGCTTACATCGGACACACCACTAGAAAAGTTAAGCTGCGTATCGGCGAGCACAAGAGCACGATAAGGTGCAACAAACAGTCCACCTGCCTGACGAACCACTTTCTAATTAAGAAGCACAAAGCAGATGACTTGAGGTGGGTGGTATTAGAACAACCCTTTATCCCAGCGCACATAACAGATGTCTCACGATTTCTATTTATTAAGGAACAACGCTGGATCTTCAAATTGAAGACTGACATATCAGGGTTGAACGACAACATCCCTTGGGTGTCCATATGACCATCCTCGATTTTCCATGGAAACATAACCCTTAGGATTTGTCAATTCTATACATTCTGAATCAAAGTACAAAAATTCTTTCACCACACCCCTCCATTGATCAAAACCATATGCCACAGACGTTGGGAATCAATGACTATCATCCCATTGGCATCTATCTGGGGGTTAGCGTATACATCGCGGGTGGCTCTATTCTTTTAGTTCCCTATGATGTGTTCGCCCTGTCTATCAAGGAGCTAAACTCATGGTCTATAGTGGTCAGATTGTATCCCTAGTGGCTCACACTTAGCCACACGACCAATATCAGTGTTAGGGTAGTTCTCAGCTTATCCCCTTACACGGTCTCTACACTCTGAAGTTAGCCCTGTGGTGTTTCCAAGCAACTTATAAAACCTGGGCGCATCATAAACTTCATAATGCCCTCTACTATACTCTTCAATAACATCAAGAGACTTTTTTAACACCTGCCAGAAACATGAGGCAATGTAACTTTCCTTTTGAACTTACACAGTGCCTCCATCAAGTCTCCAGACTATGGAGATGACACTGTTACATCTAGAGCGTTTCCTTTTCTCCATCGTATGCTCTGCGTGTTGTTTTATAATTATCTCCAGCACGACGAGCGACCACGCTCAATATGCGAGCCACTTCTCTTGTTAAAAAACTGATGGAACACACAGCGGTGCATGCGCGACTGAGCGGTGCTTGTTTACACAACCGAGGGCACGCCTCTATCCTTCTGCGCATGCCCCAGGTACTGACCGCATCGTGGTGCGCATGCGCGCTGTATCAGACGCTCGCAGATTGTCATCGCAAATCGAATAGCAGCTGTCTGACATTACGGACAATTGCTCCAATCAGAGCGGGTATAAAACCACGCGCCTCGCCTCTCTTCGTCGCCTCCCCTTCCGCTTCGCATTCAGCCGAGAGGTACCGACGGAGAGGTAAGTAGGAGCGTCGCGCTGTGCCCAAACTGTTGTAGGAGCTTTGTTTAATCACTTAGCTTTGAATAGTTTTACCTGCTCCTGCAAGAACAATAATTTACAATTGATTTTATGAGTAAGGACTTGCAATGTGCCCAATATTGCAATTAAGCCTTAGATGCAGACATTGGCTATGTTTGTTTTTCACAGCCTAAAACCTTAAACTGTATTGTGAATTAGATACACCACAGTACATTTCCATGTGACAATTGTCACTAGTGAAGAATATGTTTTCACAGAGGATCTTTTCAGTCAGTCAAGTTTTTATATTAGTTCCAATCAACCAGCCTTCCTTTACTCTCCATGGGACTTAGGATCATTGTGGGCAATCTAACAACCAGTTTTCTGTATGCACAAACTCTTTAAAACATAGTTTTGACTCAGGACACTATTCTAGCCCTCTGAGTCACTTAGGCTTACATGTTTATATATGTTTTTTGTGCTTAGAGCGGGGCCTCATTCTCCGAGCCGTTGCCGGGTGAGGTGAGGTTTGACTCCCACATACTGCTGGGTAAGTCGTGTTTACTTTACTTTTTGTTAAATTACATTTAGCAGTGTCTATGGTTTACTTTTCTTGCAACCTAAATAATATTCATTGGCTGTTCTAATAGGGACTAGCCTCGCTGAGCCTCTTTATGGTCCTTATGACATTTTTTAGCTTACATTGTTTAATGAACACAAAATAGTTTTTTCCTTTTCTGTTTCTTTTACAGGAGTGTATCCTCCATCAAGATATTTGCACAAGGGGATACGGTAGGATGGTCAATGTGACCACACCAGTAGTTTGACAGTCCTTGAGGATTCTTGGCCTGTCTTCTCCACTTTATAGAAAAACATTAGCGTGTTTCTATGCAGTAGCAACAGCTTATCTATATGGCCCTGAAGAATGCCGGTGTAGTTACACCAATTGGCAGAAACATGTTGGCCGCTTTCACAACATAGCTAAGCAAACAGTGATTTTTTCACACTGTTCTACACCTGTTTTTAACCTGACGTCCTGTCCTGGTGAATATCAATAAAGAATTTTTTTTGCCTGGAACGCCATTTTAAACATCACTTATTCACTTTTTCGTTTGCACTGCACATGACCAGTACCATTCAGTGGCATGGACACTTTCACCGTTTGAACCAGAACTGTGGGTTGTATGGCCAATTCATCTGGGCCTTGACGCACTACCCTGGTTCTAGTTGTCCTCTATGACGAGGCTCCGCCAAGTGGGTGGTCGGATAGGATATCGACTACACAGCTAGTGTCGTGTGACCACTTGGACTGGTCTTGTGCAATCCAACAGTGTGGTATCTCAATAGGGACCTTACAGACTCAGCCTCTTGTCTCATAGACCCTCCAATTCTTCTTGTTAGTTCCTAATTTTATAGGGCGCCAGGCCCAAATGTGATTTATGTGCTCAAGTGATTTATGTGCTAATGCTTTTGGGTGCTATGAAATGTATTGTGTGTAGGATGTTTTGCGCACCCTGTTTGATACCTCTAGATGTGGTTGATGCATAGGAGGTAGTTTTACCTATTTAGGTTTCTGTTAGGGAGATTATACTTCCCTGTGTGATTTATGCCCCTAGTATAATTTTTATTTAGGTGGTTAGGGTCTAGTGTATTTTGACTTGTGGGATACTGTGCGTAATGGAGGTCATGTCACAGACTGTTGCAAAGTACAGTGATTGCCAGTGTTTACTGGTTGTACGTTCTATGACCTATTTTACTTGTATGTTTATGATCTAGTTACTTTTACCAAGTTCCCTTTGTGATGTTCTGGCAGTGGCCCATGTGGCCCTGTCATGTGTAAATAATCCCTTGTAAATATTGCCTAGTGCCAGTTGGCACCATGTACATAATGTGATTATTATTCCAATGTGTTTTGAGAAGACAAAGGCTATTTTTGATATAAACTTGTGTGGAGTTCCTTTGGTTGTGTGCCTGGGATGTTGTTGCTGGTGGGTGTGTGCACAAATACTTTACACATTGCCTCCGGGATAAGCCTTACTGCTCGTGCCACGCTAACAAGGGGGTGAGCAGGGGCTATCTTTGGCGTGTAACTCCCTTGCCCTGACGAGAGTGGTGGTTTCTGCCTGGCTTTGGCGCAAGCCTCAGCAAAGCAGAAATCCCATTTCTAACAATGACCAACATCTCTCTTACGACAGACAAAGAGTTCCGATCATTGGGGTCAAAGTGATACATCTTTTAATCACCTGTCATGGTTTACTTTTGATGGCAATGGTGATGATAAGGTAGCCAGAGAAATACACTCTGAGGGGTTGATTCACAAACATTGCTTTTTTAGTAAATCTACACTTTGGTGTACATTTACTGCTTTTTGATATTCACAAACTGCATTTTTGTAGTAATTTACACTTTTTTTAGCAATTCCAGCACTATACATGGCCATCCACTGGTACTGTAACCTCCATTGTTATTTATGGGAGAGTGTTGCAGTATAGTGGTTGTCCCTGTGTAGTGATGGACTTACTACAAATGTATCAGTTACTACAAACATGTAGTTACTGAACGTACTACTGGTTTTTTTGTAGTAACTTACAGAATACAGAAAAGTTGTACATTTTGTTAAACTCAAATGTATAAGTTACTGTTGTGAATTGTGCCTGAGGAGCAGGTGTAATCAGAGGTTTAAGCACTGGTGTTTAACTGATTCTCCCCTGGGAATCCTGAAGTCAGAGAAGCCTCATGTTGCTACCTTTTTAGGCTGTGGGGTACACTTCTCTAGAGTGCTGTCCACCATTAACTTTCATAGCAGGCAGGGCTTGTATCCTTGCAATACAAATCTGCAGTCATTGCAGAAAGAATTTTGTCTTAGATGTTTTCCTTGCCTGGTAAGGGGAGACAGAAAGTAAGCCAATCCGGACCCTATACTGCACTGGTGTACATCATCTTTCTTGGTCATAAAGAGTCCTAAAAAAGTATTGGGCAGGATAGTAAGTATGTATCCCTATACCATGTCTCTTGCAGAGGTCTGTAATGAAATTATTCCTCTACCAAATTCTGGATGATCCCTGCATGATCAGCTCCTGCCAGGCAAAATAACAGAAACCTTTCCTGGGCTGGCACCAATGGCTGATGAGCAGGTAAACTAGGCCCCAATAGCAGGCCAAATCCATTGAGACTGAACATCAGGCAGAAGAAGAAGTGTTGCTGGGAATCTTCTGCCAGTAGGCATGGCAGCCAAATGCTAAGGAAGGAATATGGTTGTGCTACCCACATAGTCCTCTGGATCCTAGAGCATAATGTAAGAAAAAGCAAAAACACAGAGTCCCACAGATTTTCGCCCAGAGACCTACACCATTTTGGCCTATTCCAAGCATAAGTCTTTAAAAGAGACACCTTTTCTTAGGGTTCATTGTTGAAGAACCTGATCAGCAAAATGAAAATGAAACACACATTATTAATAATCTCATCTATACTTGAGACGTGTCCTTCTGCCATTGACAAATGAATGCTTAATCATAACTTTATACCTAATTTCTCCCATCTAATAATCAAAATTATTCTGATGGTGAACCACAAAATTCGCTAAATAAACCTGTGCTTATTACTCTAGTAGCCTTGCACAGAAGCAGTCAAGTTCAACTTACAGGTGATGTGTAAAGTATGTATTCAGTACTACAACAGTAATAAAGTGAAAACACATCTCAACAAAAATCCCAAAGAAATTTACAAAAAATAGTGTAAATTGTAATAAATAAAATGAAATCTAAACACTGAAAATGTAATAAGTAGAACTATAGATATGACTTGAATTAGGAAATAGTGCCAAATAAGCACAAAGCATCAACTGCAGTTATCTGGTTGGGTAAGACTGGGTCAACGTCAAAATTAAGGCTAACAATAATGGAGCGCGGGTGGCATAAAAGGACCAGGTTGTTCCTGGTCCAAGAGTTACCTTAGGAATAGGAAAAAATTCAGAGAAAGTAAAATCTTCAGAGTTGGAAGGCACCAGACTTGATCCAAAGACGATCATAGACGATGGAAAGCGCCTGGACAAATTTTCTGTGAAACTGTTGATGATGGTAGAAAAATCTCAGAGACCAAAAGTCAAGATTTCATGCAGAGGAGGTTGTCTTTGTCAATGGGGTGCAGCTTGACGTTGGGCACAGTGAAGTTTTCTACCTTTGGTCTTAGAAGTTTTTCTTCAGCTCAGATTTGCTCAGCAGGTCAAGGTTGTGAACTGTAGCCAAAGAGGGCTCAAGGAGGCCAGATACAGTCATCAAGAGGTCCAGCTGAACGGCATTTGTTGTTGTGGGGAAGAATGTAGTGGGAGCTGCAGCAAAGTCAATCCTACCAGAGATGCACCCTCTGCAGATTGGCTTGCAGGTGGGCACTGGTCCCACACTGGTTCTAAGAGCAGAAATTTGTAGAAAGGTTTTTAAGTCCCTGTTTGTCAAGCTAAGCATATGGAGTACACTCTAACACCAATCCAAGCGCCTATGACCTGGGGTCACCACTTGATGGTGACATAGGCCAGCATCAAGTCCCAGGACAGGTTGGTAGCTCAAATGTGAATTTGCCTTCAGAAATTAAAAGATAAGAGGTGTTAGGCAAAACAGGAACAGTTGGTTTAATTAAATGCAGCGGCCGAGAGAACAGCAATAGAATTGGGGTCTGAAGACTGTCAAAGTACATTTTTTTTCCCATTGTTTTATACATTCCTCGAATCATCATAAAACAATTTGTACATTCTTTTAGAGAAAGAAATCCGGGCCTAGTCACGGGCTCATGAATTCTGATTTCGTAATAAGGAACACAGGTGGGTCTTGACCTTGCCTGGACACAATGTGGGCAAGAGTGGTAATGTGTCCATATGTCAGGCATGGGAAGCATGTGTTCACCACTTGTATTGTATTGTTCATGCAGTGTTCTGGTTGGCTGGGTGTTCCTAATTTCATGTGGCTTTTAACTTTATGATGCTTTGGGAATGCGCTCTTCTTCGGCCAAATGTATTTTATTGGGTCCTATCTCTTGGGACCATTGTGGTGTAACTGCCTATCTGTGGTACCAATCTGGGTTATCCCTGTTCTTACATTTGTCCACAGGCTATGTGTCACCCCTCCTGAGATCTGCCGATCAGTTGTTTCAAGCCTAGGTTGCAGGGCCTGCCTTACCGCGTATTTCTGACTCAGGGTTGATGGGGAGGTCATATCGAGTGGATTTGACAGGAGTGATGCAAATTTGTTGTAATGCCTACATATATAATGGCGTACCTCCACATCATATTTCCCAATATTACCATGTCCAATTGGAGCTTGACTTCAGTGAAGTTTCATAGGAGTTCAGCCAATTGTCCCTTAGATTCACTTCTGTGCTCTGGGGCTCACAGAAAGCAGGTCTAGTCTCCCTTCAGGATCTTCAGACATCAGTGAAGTCCTTCTTTTCATCTTCACAGGTCCAGGAGGGTTCTGTGCAGGGTTCTGGTGCCACATTTAGGCCTAGTGCCTGCCTTTAGGTGAGGTAAACTACTGGGCACCCCCTAACCCTTAGGGCTAAAAGTTTCCAGAGGTGAGCCTAATGACTTTTGCAACACTTGCTGTGTATTTTACTGAACACTATCCCACAGGTCCACTTTGTACCTAATTCCAACATGTCAGAACCTTTCTTCTTCTGGACATAGCTCCCATTGCCCACCCCAATGTGTAGCTATGATAATGGCACCTCTTCCTTTTGGTAACTACAAATCAGTTCTGGGATATTTTCCCCTCACCTGCTTTGGAGAAAAGCTTGTTATGAAGACAAAAGGCATGTAAGCCTAGATATGAGCTACTTATACCAGTGACAGGATAGATATTCTTTTATGCCCAGGAAGGGGCTTGGCAAAGCCCCCAGGACCTCCTACTCAGGTAGAAAAACATCTCCCCACACCCAGGCCCTTCGTCAACACATCTCACTATAGGGGGGTGTTGGAAAGTAGGTTATTGGTAAGGGCAAATGTAGATTTGCCACTGGCAATAAGGCCACTAACACATGATAGGACTCAGCATAGGTCTTAGAAAATTATTCCTATGCTTAACCCTTGGTAGCTTGGTTGTGAGCAGGCAGGCTTAACTTCAAAGACAGGTAAGGAAAGCATTTAAAAAACACCAATTCAGTAAATATTTAAGACACAACACATAATGAAAATCCAATACCAATTTATTTTTATCTTTCAAATGACACCAAAACAACAAACATTTAATGTAGGGAAACAGAGATATGCATTTTCAAAGATTTAGCAAAATATAGCACTTAGAAGATTATAGCACCATAATGGAATACCTGCACTTGATAGACTGGGTCAAAGTCAAATTGTCGGGCCTACCACGATGGTTCTCTGGGCTGCTACAACTCACAGCAGGTCCCTGTCTCAGGTTCTACCTTTACTACTTAGAAACGTTTCTGGAGCTTTTATCCCCGAGGTCCCTCGAAGCTCAAAGACAGTCCGGATTTGGTGAGGGTGCGCCGGATTGCCTTTCGACTAACTCCCGGAGCTGACTTATGGTTTGCCGGCATCATATTTCTTTTAGTCCCAGTCAAACTCTGGAAGTTCGATCGAATGAGCGTTTAGCCGGACAAACCTGGGTGGCTTGGTCGGCTCTCGGTTGAAGGCAGGCTGCCTGGCTGGCCAGTTTTAGTCGGTCCATCTATGGAGTTTTTTTCCAAATATGCTTCATATGTCTCTAAACTTCTTTAACTTCTTCCTGTAGTTCCTCAAGGGATTCCAAAGTGTCTCAGACTCGCTCCAATGGTCTGGAAGCTTCACAATGGTCTTTGAAAGATGAGGATTTCGGTTCCCACAATCCACTGGTTCAAAACCCTACAAATCCACTGGTGTTCTCCACGGTGCGGATTTAGGTGGTGATGTTATAGATGAGCTCTTTTAACCTGTAGCTTTCAAGGAGTCCACTCTTTAGTTATTTTTCAGCAAAATAATCCACAGGGCTGTAGTTTCAGATGGTGCAGTTTTCAGAGATTAAGAAATCTTTGCACAGCAATCTTCTCAGCTTGGCAATGTATTGCTTCAGTAAGTTTCAAGCAGCAGATCTGGAGGGCTCTGCCCCTCTCAGATACTTATTCCAAGTTTTCTGGGTCAGGCAGGAGGTCACTGAAAGATCTGACCACATCCTGTAGAGTGTGGCGAATCACTGATATCGAGAGACAGAAAATCGACCTACAGAAATATCAATGCAAAAATATCAAAGTCAAGAATATCAACATCCTATCTACTTTATGGTAAGTACAAAAATATCGAAAAAATAATATCAATGTCAAAAATATCGTTGTTAAAAATATTGTTTTTTTAAAGTAACAAAAATAATGTAAAATAGAGTAAAACATATCATTAAACTAAAATTAGTTAAAACTATTTTAAAATGTTTAAAAATTATAACTAATATATACTGTAAACATAAATTAAACACGTAAATTTAATATATATTATATACGTGCTTAATATTAATTTTCAATAATTATTTTAATAACGTATACAAACAATAATATAAATACACATTAAATACATATATAATATTCCAAAATTATAATTATTTTTAATATTTCTTAAATTAATTATATACTACATTAACTAAAATAATAGAAAAATTTTAGGGTGCAGAGGGGATAAAATTACAAAATCCAAACAGTGCAACAGAAGGGAAAGTGTTGGATAGCGTAATTGTAAAAAATACTATTCTCACTCCAGTGAGTGAAACATTAGGTAAAGTGTTGGATAGCGTAGGGGTAAAAATTACTAGTCGCACTCCAGTGAGTACAACAGTAGGAAAAGTGTTCAATAACTTAGTGGTTAACATTACTATTCCCACACCAGTGAGTGTAACAATAGGGAAAGTGTTGGATAGTGTAGGCGTAAACATTACTATTCACACTCCAACCCATTTAATTTAATTATTCATTAATCAATTATTACAATGTAATTACCATGTATTAATTAATTAAGAATACATTAATTAACAATAACAATAAATAAATACATAAATTATAATTAATATAATTATACATTTATCAATTAATACAAATTAACTACCAATTAGTAATTAAATGGCAATAAATGAATAATCATTAAAAATAAATAAAACATATTAATTAATTAAATATGATTAAATTACTTCCCACCCTATTCCCTATAAACACACAACCCGCTCTGATACTAAATCGCAAAATGTACTTTAAGAAAATGTATTAATTTCTGAACATTTAACACATATATTTAAGAATAATTAAAACACAGTAAAAAAAATGTTAAACACATACATATGAAATACATACTAAAATACATAACACTAATATGAATATCGATATTATTAACAACGATATTTTTGCTAACGATATTACCTACTTCGATATTACTTACTTCGATATAAACAAAACCGATATTACGTAATTCAACACCTTGACAGTGGAGCAAATTCCTCTGCGGTGCTGGCATTCTAATGATTGGGCGGGGTTCGGACGGCCCGCGGCTGTCATCCGCACACACCCACTGTCACGTGGGACAGCCGGGGGCCGTCCGCAGCATCGAAGGGGTTAAGGTCAATATTCTGGTCACCGCTATTCTGGACTTCAATATGCTGTCCCTACAATATTTAAAAATCAATATTAGTGTAGATCGATAATAAAAAAATTATATTATGACTGCATGCCGAGTGTGGCATTATTTTGTCCCAGAGTGCACCAAATCTTCGAAATCCATGACGGCTGATTTTCCAGCAAGGAGGTAAGAGCTGGCTAAACACACCCCTAGGATGGCTAATTAACTTAGACTCTCCCTAATGCATCTGCTCATACTTTCCTTAATCCTACCGTCTGCCTCAGGTGGAAAGTTTAGAGTTGTAAATTACACTGTTCTCTGCTCTCCACTTTGAAGGACATAGTTTACAGCTTCTCCCCCTGGCCTGGCATTCCTATGGAACAGCACACTGCCCTGCCAGCCGAGCTGGTTGACCCCAGGGGCTCTTCATCACCTCTTCAAGGCAGCCAGTCTAATCCACTTAACTCTGACCAATCAGGGCAGACCATTGGAATGCTGACTCTAGACTTACAAACAAGAAAGTCTTATAACTTCTTGTATACTCCATTCTTGGACTCCCTGGACGAAACTCTGGGATCGCTCATGAGCCATTATTCCACTTTCACCTTCCTCGGTGATTTTAATCTCCATTTGGAATCCTGCACAGACTCCCACACCTCTAATTTCCTACACTCACTTGAGATTTTCGGCCTTTCTCAACGGGTCTCCCACCCTACCCACCCGGCCGGGCACACGCTGGACGGCATCTGTACAAACTTGGCTTCTCTAGATGTCTCTCCCCCGTTACCACAAATATGGACAGACCACTGTTTTATTCCTTTTTCTATCAAGGCCAAACCCCTATTGTTACCGCACACCAAATGCCCTCCCACCCCCTTCCCTACCAACTGGAAGAAAGTGGCCGAGCGCATCAAGCTTAACCCCCAGCTCCCTGTCCCCCCTCCTCCTATCGTCGGAGAGGCATCACAAGACTCTAAAAACTTTCATTTGTGGATGGACAGAGTGGTCTCTGCCAACTCCAACTCCACCAATCAAAAATCTGTTCAATGCAAAAGGAAGCCCAATGCCCCCTGGTACACCCAGGCCCTCACCGACTGTCACTTAAAGTGCAGGGTCCTTGAAAGAGAGTGGAGGAAAACTTACGATCCCACTTCTAGATCCATATACATCCAGCAGAGGAAACAATACCTCTCCAACATAAAAAAGCCAAAAAGGTATTCTTTACCTCAGCTATAGAGGAAGCCAAACAGAAACAACATACTATTTTTAATATAGTAAAGTCCTTCACCCACCCAAAGGCACTGGCACTTGAAATCCCCCCATCACAAACCCTCTGTGACCAAATAGCAGAGTTCTTCATTGAAAAAATCAACAACATTCATAAGGATTTCCCCCCCCCACCAATTCATATACAAGATACCGACACTACTATACCTTTTCTGAGTAACTTCACAACAGTTTCCCTGGCACAAACACAAAAGGCTATTATGACCTGTAGATCGGGAGCCCCCACTGATTCTTGCCCCCCGATTATTCTACACCACCTCATTGAGGTCGTCAACCCGTCAATCAATGCCATTGTTAACGAATCCCTCAACTCAGGCATTGTCCCCGCTCAATGGAAGAAGGCCATAGTTAAGCCCCTCATGAAAAAACAAAATAAATCCCCAACTGATCTATCCAACATGCGCCCAATCTCCCTACTCCCAGCCCTTGGCAAAATCACCGAGCAGTTAGTTCACGAGGAACTAAAAATTAATTTTTGTGGAAAATAATCGCATCTTGCACCCACAGCAATCTGGCTTCCGCCCGGGCCATTCCACAGAAACCGCACTGATCGAACTTTCGGATACCATTAAGTTCTTGCAGGATGAGGGAAGACAGGCTGTTCTCATCCTGCTCGACTTAACCGCAGCCTTCAACACCATCTCACATGCCATTCTCATTAACAGAATGCGTGAGATTGGTGTGTCGGGTACTGCTTTGGCCTGGATAACATCATTCCTATCCGATCGATCACAAACGGTTTCCTTAGGCCCCTTTCTTTCTGGCGAAAGACCCACCATATCAGGTGTACCCCAAGGGTCCATACTGAGTCCTCTCTTTTTTAATATATATATGGCCCCCCTCCTCACGCTGATCGAATCTCACGGGATACTCGTGACTTCCTATGCTGACGACACTCAGCTTGTCGTCACCATAGATAAAATACACCCTGACGCCGCCCTGAGATTTCAAAATTGCCTTTCTCAAGTCTTTTCCTGGCTCAACCTGAACCACCTTAAATGCAACAGCGCCAAAACCGAAATAATACCCTTAGGCAAAGGCATCCTCTTCTCCCCCAAAGATTGGTGGCCCCTAAACTCTGAAGCCCCTCCGAGTGCGGTCTCCTCGGCCCGCAATCTTGGGGTTCAATTTGACTCGTCCCTCAGCTTTGACGAGCATGTGCGCATTACCGCAGGGTGCTGTTTTAGTCTGATTAGACAGCTAAGGAAATTCTTTGACTTCCTTCCCATCTCAGCCAGGAAATCAGTCGCGGTGGCTCTCATCCTTTCCCGGCTGGATTATTGTAATGGCCTCCTGGCAGGCATAAAGAAATCCTCTCTCAAGAAACTGCAAAGTGTCCAACACGCAGCACCCAGACTCGTTCTCAAACTACCCCGAAGGTCCTCGGCCTCTGCAGCCCTTAACACTCTTCATTGGCTGCCCCTCCACAAAAGAATTCTCTTCAAGCTTCTCGTCACGGTCTTCAAATTCACCAGGAACACTGGCCCTTCTTATCTGGCTAAGCGCTTCCGGCGGTACATTCCATCCCGTTGCCTGAGGTCGTCAGGAGCCAATTTAGTTACTGTACCTCGAATAAAACTAAAAACAAAAGGTGGAAAGACCTTCTCATATCTGGCTTCCAAGGCATGGAATTGTCTCCCCCCCAACCTTAGGCATACCCCCTCAGAAAGCCTTTTTAGGAAGCTTCTGAAGACCTGGATTTTCCCTCAGTCTGACTCTTCGGTCCTCGCAGCCATCTGATTCTCGCTTTCTATCGCTGGTTTTCTGTTTGCTCAGCACCAAGATGCTCCTTCCGGAGCGATAGTCGCGCTAAACAAATTCCAATAAATATCAAATATATATACTTTAGGAGAAATTCAACAATACCATATTTTTGAATGTATTAATACCATTTGGGGAAGTCTTTGTAGGGCACTTCTGGCCCTCTCCTATCAAGAGTTATTATTCAATAACTTCCTACCATGTGCAACTAGGGGAGACTTGAGGAGTTCTGAATCTGTAGAAATATGGCAGATCCTCCCTCCACAGTGCTCCTAGCTTCAACGTCGAATTTGAGAAGCAGTTCACCACAATGTGGTGAGTGAAATGTGAAATTTCACTTAACGCAGGGCATATAAAACTTATCTTATAACGGTGTCCCTTATACATATCTGACCCCCCCCCCCCCCACACACACAACCATGGGACACCTAGGGGAGACCTTGGGGGTTCCTAATATGCCAATACATTGTATGTAATCCATTTTTAAGTGCCCAAATCCCAAAGTCGAGTATGGGCACAATTTATTTTTAAAAGCAGTCCTCGCACACATGGCTGCTTTTAAACTGACCTCAGGCTTCAGCAGTGCACATGTAAGTGCAAAAAGAGATTCTGGCCTCTAAACTGCCATGCCTTATGGTACTAGGGATCTGCCTGCCCTATTATATACTAGGGGCTTACAGGGTAGGTCATGCCAATCACAGGGGTACCCCACCATACCATTGTGTACCCTTGCATACGTAGGTGTTATAACTGTATTCTAATGGTTCTTTTTCAGCATAGCACTGGCCCTGGGCCTGGTTAGGTATGAGCTCAGGGTCAGTCAGAATCAGTTACCACCTGTATCAGTCAGCAAAAAGTTGGGGGTGTCCAGGGCACAGAATGACTTTGCAACAGGGGGGATCAACAATCAGTTGACACTGAACACTGGCAGAAAGGCACCTGTGACTTAGGGATGAAAATGACAACTTTCTAAACGTGTTGTTTCTAAAACACTAATGTTACATCCTGCATTGTATATATTTATCATAGTAATGGTCTTTTAAACATTGTGCATCTTTTAGCACTGCTGTGATTCTACTTAGAATCTCCACTGCTGCTAGGCACCAGGTCAGTTGCATTGTTCCTATCTGCCAGCGAGATGCTGTTTGTTGCTGTGCCACTATTCCTGATTAAAGACCTTAAAAATAATATGTTTCAGTTTAATCTGTAACATAATTTTGGCGACGAGGGTCAACTAAGAAGATTTTACACTCCATCCACTTCTTGTGGCACAGGTGAGGTGTGGAGTGAATCGAAATTTTAAAAGGACTCATTACTTTAATTTGAACCTGGATTTAAAATTGGAGGAAGTATCGCAATTTGGAGGTATTGTTACTTCGTTTTCCTGGAAACCCGAATTCTTTATTCATTTTGGGTCGGGAGAAGAGGAATTTAAAGCATTTTTGAAATATTTGAGCTTTAGTTTACTTTTGAAACCCTCTTTGAGCTCTGCGAGCGATACTTACTGGATATATTGGTGTGCGCCTGCATCCTCGTGACTGCGTCGGAAGATTCTGCACCCTCGTTGAGGAAGAAGCTTCTCAACATTCGTGTATGATGCTGACGCTGACTGGGTATTCTGCAATCGCGTCTGTAAGAGAACCTTCTCAGGATTGGTCTGTACCACACTACGCGACGTGCAACGTCATTGAAAACGTTTCGGCCATTTTGTGGATCCGGTTTCCATAACAACGAGTCACCGAGTAAAACGATCGTCTAAAAAAAGATTTATACGATACAGTAAGGAGATTACAGCAGCATTGTGTCATCGGAGAAGTAGTATCTGCAGATTATTGTTTCCTGTTGTTTTAAGAAAGAAGAATTTTCGTTATATTTTTTTGAAGCATTTTTGTGGGACAGGTGAGACTTTTTCTTTACTAGATACGAAGCTTGGATGACTTTTGGAGAAATAAGCCTCGTTAGTATTGACTCCTCAGGAATCTTTCATCAATATATACGCATTTAAATATATTTATTTTAATTTTACTATTCAATCCCATATATTTCATATTGTGGTTTTCTGTGCTTCCTTGGATTGGTGTGTTACACAGTCTTTTATTAAGAAGAGTTTTCATAGCCATGCAATTTGATCCACCAGAGAAGTTTTTGCAACATAAGGGAGATCCACCTTTGCCTTGGACACGTTGGATGGAAGAATTTATTAATTACATGAAGGCAATTGATGGCGAACGCATGGGAGCAGAGAGGAAGAGGAGCATTCTTTTACATTGCTTGGGGTCTGAGGGACAAATGGTGTTTAGGGCTCTTCCACAAATTTTGCCCTCTGAAGGGGAGGGTGAGGGTACTAATGTGTATAAGGAAGCTTTATTAAGATTATAGAAGAGGCCTATCGAAGGAATAGAAATCTTAGGGACATGTTAGAACATACTAGACAAATTAAAAGCTTCCCTTCAGAAAAATTGCGCTCTATCACAGGCTTACCGGCTGTTCTAGGTAACCACAGATGTGGTTCATGCCACGCATGTGATTCAGCAATCACATCTGAGACTATCAAATATAATGACAGAGAGATCAAACTGCGACATTTGACCAACTGTCGCAGTAGTAACATTGTTTACATCCTATTCTGTAGTTGTGGTTTGGCCTATGTGGGAGAAACGGGTCGCGAATTTTGCGTCCGTTACAGTGAACATAAGTCTGCCATCAGGACTAAAAAACTGTTGGCTCCCATAGTCCAACACTGCTTGGATAATAATCACACCGAGCATGATATTAAATGGTCTATACTAGAAAAAGTAATACCTAAAATAGGCCATCCTAATGAAGTTACCCGCAAGAAATGGGAAACTTTTTGGATATATCATCTTGATAGTGTCAAACAAGGACTGAATGAGGAAATTTCCTGGTATGTCACAAAATAAAGAAATGTGGGTTATCTCCATTTAGAATCTGTATCCCAGTTCTGAGTAACCATCTTGCGATCATGCATTTTAATTCCGTTTTTTCCCTTTATTCCTCTGTACTAAGATTGCATCCATAGTTTTTTTGCCCAGTCATGTTAATAAATACTAGATTATGAACATACATCTAATCTTTTATTGACGGCACGTAAATATGGTTCCCTGTTTTATTTATTTGGCTAGATTCCCTTATGTGATTTTTGACCATGGATATTTTCTATTAAGGGACTTCATCTATTTTGAATATCGGTGATTTACTTTCTGTGCTCTATAGTCTTTGGTCTCCTTTCTCCTTCCAGTTGTACTTGGTGCTATGCATATACCTCAAGTAACTGGCTAGTGTACTATAGTCCACCCTTTATGTTAAGTTAGAGCCAATGCCACGGAGATACGTCGAGTAATTGGTTAGTGAATCATAGTCCACTCTTTATGTCAATTCTGAACTGACGCCCGTACTCTCGTGGTAACACAGTAAATTTCGCGTGATCTCACATTCCAATGGAGGGATCATAAACCGGGCGCAATACGCAGTACTCCGTCTGCCGCCGATTTCAAAGGAAGATGAGAGTAGACTCCGCGACACAAGACGTTCGGGTACGTAGTGATCTAGGATCATGTGTAACTATGCTTATTCGAGCCGTATGCCTCACAGTTACGGAGGTAAATTCATGTCTATCGTACCCGCTTAACTCTCTATGCCGTGATTATCCTGCCGTAACTTCGCGAGACTAGAGTCTCCTTACAACCTTGCATCTACTTGTTCGTTTTCGGTCCGTATACACACCTTAAATTTCTTTACATTTTAGATGCACGCAAAATAGTGAGCGGCGTTACAAATATACTCTCCATGAAAATATCGTCCCAGAAGCAATAAACGTAAGACCCTTTTGTATGTACATACTTAGGCAACTTGATACGCCACTTTTTTCATCTTTGGTCAAGACATCTTACGTTTGTGTATTTGCATCTTTTTTCTATTTCTTAGATTACAATTGTCAAGACCAAGTTACGCCATATTAAGAACCAATCTCAATTTTACTGTGGTCGCATCATTGAGGGCATTACCAATTATTTAGGAGGTGCGTTTTTGATCCTTATGCACCTTAAGTTATCCATCTTAGTACTGTGTTTGTAGAAGAGAAAAAAAGAATATTAATATACATATTATAACATTGGCACGTTTATATTGTAGCCAATTTGGTTTACGGGAGAACAGACAACTATTTTCAAGCAGACCGGAGTAATCGCTACCATCGCTCTCTGTCTTTCACCATGATCTGGTAAGATTACCACTAACGGAGAAATGTATGTTGAGCCCATTTACTTGTGGAATGTAGAGTAAGGGTCCTCGTATTTCTCATGCAGGTGTCTCTCGACATATAACCTGTTTTAAAATCGTTCAACTGGTAGGAAAATAGTATCAAAGGAATAGGAACCTTCTTGCTTTTCACTGTAAGTAGAGCAATGTCCTTGTCAATATGAAATTGCCTCCTGTGTCTTTAACTCAACATGAAAGGAATCTTTTGAAATAATATGAGCCTAATTTATTACTTCTTATTCTTATGCAACTTTGGTCTCAATTTATATTATGACTCTACGATATGCAGAGAGTTAAGTTTTTGCTCATGTTTTTTTCCCTGCAATTGGTGGTCATGTGAGAAGCTGCTGTGTAAAATCTAAACAATGTTGTTTCGTTGCATTGGTGTTTTTGTCTTTAATTTGTTGTGACAGTGTTGGTGACAGATATATTTTCTTTTTTCATGTACACATTTTATAGGTCCCCTGATATCTTTGAATCAAAAAAGAAAAAAGGTCCTGAGGAAGGTGGTTTACCCACCGAAACGCGCGTCGACCGACCTGGTGCAGGGGTCTCGAATTACCTTCTGAGACCCTAGTATTGGCATTTTTGATCTTGTCAACTAATACTCAGTTTCCCCTTTTTCCTTTTTATTAGTGCGGGTTGATTGTAGTATGTATGTGTGTATGTTAGTGATTTGAGTTGGGTGCTTGATATCAGGTGGTTTTCTTAAAATTAACTGTGTATTATAATTGTGTATATATTTTCAACCAATAGTGTGTTAATAATTGTACTCGGTCATAAAAACAAAATTTACTCACTTTAAAAATGTATTTATGATGAACTGTCTCCTTTTTATATAAAAAAGAAAAATGAGAAATTATACTAAATGAAAATAAAAATAATGATAAAGTAAATATTGTCATATTATTCTGTCACCTTATTCAAATAATTCTATGTATATTGTCAATTGAAGCCCATGACCATTGAAGGAACATTTTCTCTAGAACGAACTTTTCTCTTTCCCCTCTGTTCCTTGGTCATAATTTATTCTTTGAGGGGGTCCCATCTTTTATGCTGTAGAGAAGAGGTTTAAACCAGTTACGAATATTGCGTTGAACAGGTACAAGTTTTATACCAGAGCGCAACTTGATACGGAATCCTTTGATGAATTTATTACTGCCTTGAGGTCATTATCCATACATTGTAATTTCGGCAGTATGTGTGATGAAATGTTGAGAGACCAAATTATTGTACATGTAAAAAATAAGAAAACACAGGAACGGTTGTGGGAATTGGGTGATCCAAAGTTATCTGAAGCCATTGCAATTGCAAAATCCTTAGAACAGTCTGAAAAGTGGATGAGTACCATTAAGAAACACAGTGAACAGAAAAGTGACTCTGTGGATGAAGTATGTCCGGTAAAACGCACAGAATCAGCTATCAGTGGAAATGCACATCCCAATTTAAATTTCAATTCCAATAGGACAAATGTTCAGGGAAATGTAAGAAGATTTGATAAAACTTTCATATGTTTTAGATGTGGAGGTAGAACACATCTGGCTTCATATGGGGGATGTCCCGCTGTCAGCAGAGAGTGTAGGAAATGTGGTAGGTTGGGGCATTTTTCTAACATGTGTAGAGATGTAAAAAAATGTGTGCAAAATTCTCAAGCAAAGGTAGCATCTGTCACAGGAGAAATTTCAAAAATGAGTAATTGTGAATGTAATGGGAATCACTGTGAGGACAAGAAGGGTTTTGTGGTATATCTGATGGCGGGTGTTTCAAATGTTAATGATCCTTCTGATTGCATTTGTATTAAAAAACTGTTGTGTGAAGTTGAAGTTTTAGGTGTCAAGCTAGATCTCATGGTTGACTCAGGTTCTCCTTGGACGATTATTACTAAGGAGTATTTTGATTTATGACTAAGTTCTATCCTTTGTTTGAAGAATATTTGTCCATCTGACATTTGTGCTGTAAGCTTTAATGGGGAAAGAATTGATATGTTAGGTTTTTTTGTGATGGATCTTACTTTCAAAACCAAATGTTTGAGTGTTAAGTTATATATAGCCATCAAAGGTGTCAATGTTTTAGGATGGAGAGACCAATGGAAGTTTGGCATTATTCTAAATCCTCGTGCTAAAGAGCCAGTGATGTTGGATAGTAATATGGAGGTAAATGATATTGCAGTGGTTAAGAGAGATAATTCAGATAAGTTAGAAATGTTAGTTAAAGAAGAATTCAAAGATGTATTTTCGGATACTTTGGGTAAGATTCAGAATTATTCACATAGAATTAAACTTAAAAGTGGTGTGATTCCTCTCAGGCAAAGATTAAGAGCTGTACCTATAACTGTTAGAGAGGAACTTAACAATATGCTGAATGATTTGGTTGCAGAGAGTATTATTGAGCCTATTGAGTCAGCAGAATGGGTTTCTCCCATTGTTTTGGTGAGGAAACCCGATAAAAGTTTAAGAATGTGTGTGGACCTTCGGGCTCTTAATGCTGGTATCATTGTGGATTGTCATCCTCTTCCAAACATAAACGAAGTTGTATCGATGTTGGAGGGAGCGAAGGTATTTTCAACTTTAGACCTGAGATCAGCCTATCATCAGGTGCCTCTTACTGAGGAATCAAAGTGTCTTACAGCTTTTATCACCCCTCAAGGATTATATCAATACACCAGAATGCCGTTTGGTTTAGCATCGGCGGCATCAGTATTTCAAAGAGTCATGTTCAATATTTTTAGAGATTTGGATAAGTTTGTTAGATGCTTCCAGGATGATATATTGATTTTTTTCAACTAATAATGAAGATCACTTGCAAAATTTAAGGTGGGTGTGTGAAAAACTGAGAGTAAATGGTCTTTTTTTTTTTTTTGCAGACTAATTGCTTTATTGATTACAAATTGAACTGTACCAACATGCAGTACTTTTTTTTTTTTTAAAACAATTTTTATTACACAACATTTTTTCAAAACATTTAGGAGCCCCCCCCCCCACCCTCCACCCACTCAAATACAGGCATGATTGCACGATATTATTGATCATATCGCCTAACATCGACTAACTAAACATGACGAGTAACTATACCCTTAAGACAAGACTATAAACATTTGCATTTAAGTAATGAATAAAAATAAATAAATAAATAAAATAAAAAAATAAAAAAATGGAGTTAAATTACTATCCAACCCCTTCGATCCATTGTGTAAGTGGGTACCAAATTTCTAAACCCTTCTTTTTCTTTTTGACACCCTTCCTGCTGTATATTGATTTTTCCAAGCTATAGGCTGAGAGTAATCTGGCCTGCCATTGTTGGAAAGATGGGGGGACATTATCCAGCCAAGAAGAGGCAAGACAGATTCGAAGCACCGCCATGGAGACAAATAGAAGTCCCTTCATGTTATCTGGGTGGTTCCCACTGTCAAACCCCAATATTATTTCCGGTGTTGTAATAACAATTTCTGATTCAAATATTTCAGAGAAAAAGGTGGATATCTCACATCTGATGGTACATAGTGCCCCGCAAGTAGCAAACATATGTATTAGATCTACTTCAGGCATCATGCATCTCGGACAAAATGTCCCTTTACCTGTACTCCATTTAGCTAGCATATAGGGGGTATGGTATAGAAGAAAAAAAGTTTTGTAGAATTGTGCTTGCAGTTTTGAAGACATTAGTATTGATTGGGATAGCTGGAATGCGTTCTGGATGGGTATAATTGAGATTCCGAGTTTATTCTGCCAATTATCTATGTGTTTGTCCATATCATCTGGGAATCCAGTGGTTAACTTGGTGTATATTGCCCCAATTTTTACTTTGCTACAATGAACAATAGATTCTATTAGCTCGTTTTTCTGAAGAGCTACCCTACCCCCCCCTTTTTCATGATATAGTCCCTGACCTGTAAATATTTGAAGAAGTCCCTATTTTCTAGGCCATATTTGTGTTTTAGAGACTCGAATGAGGCCAGACCAGCTGACTCATAAAGAGAACCGACTTGGATTATACCAAGTCTGGTCCACCGTGTCATACACATGTCAGAAAAGATATACGGGAGGTTGTTGTTGCCTATAAAAGTAGTATAGTATGAGTACCGGCCTAGCCCTAAATGTTTACGGATGTCATTCCAGGCAGCGTAGATACCCTTTAAAGTTTTGAAGCGTACTTTCTTAAAATGGCAGTCATAAGTCAGTCGCCACAAGTGTGCGCTTGCTTGATTGCCAAGAATAAGTTCCTGAGGGTTGGGAACAGATCTTTCTAAGCGATCGTCCTGATTATTCCTGAGCAGCTGGCTACTATACTTAAGTATTGTCGCCCACCAGTAGGTTTTAAGGTTTGGGAGTGCCAAACCTCCTCGTTCTTTTGGTAGGGTAATAAATCTATTGGATCTTCGTATTTTCCCATAGCTCCATATGAAGCGAGAAAAAATGTTATCGATTTCCTTAAATAAAAGTGGTTCAAAATTCAAGCAAATGGTTCTGAAAAAATATAAAAATCTAGGAAGATATACCATTTTGATTAGATTGCACCTTCCTATGATTGTAAGGTGTAGATTGTGCATTTTTTTTAGGCATTTTTCCGTTTGTTTCATTAGAGGAGCCATGTTAAGTTTAACCAGATTGTTTAAATTAGCGGTAAGGTTGACACCGAGATACATTGCCTTATCCGTTACCCTTTCATCGACAATATTGCTATTGCTGTTGATTAAGATTTGAGTTTTAGTCTGGTTTAATTTATACCCCGAGATTTCGCCAAATTTGTTTGCCTCTAGTTCCATTGCCTCTACTGATTTTTTAGGATCAGCTGTAACTATGGCAATGTCATCGGCATATGCTAAAGACTTTGTTTCGCCATTGATAGTCCTTATTGGCATTATTGAAGTATTCATTTCCAATCTGTGGATGAAAGGGTCGATGAATATGGCAAATAGGAGAGGTGAACAAGGGCACCCCTGTCTTGTACCTCTTGATACTTTAATTGTGGCTGTGTTTTCTCCATTTATCGAGACCACAGCTTCTGGATTAGAGTACATCTTGCGAATAGCATTGATAAATGTCTCCCCAATCCCACTCCTCGAAATAGCGGTCCATAGATATTTCCAGGAGACCCTATCAAAGGCTTTTTCAGCATCTAAAAGGATAAGTGCCATAGGGTCTCCTGTTACGTCCGCTATGTCGAAGAGCGTGATCACCCTCTGAATGTGATCAGTAGTAGATCTACCGGGAACGAATCCATGCTGTCTTACGGAAATAATTTTGTGGATTACCGGGGCCAATCGACTAGCGAGTAATTTAGAATATATTTTTGCGTTGTTATTTATCAGGGTAATGGGGCGGTAAGCCCCTAGTTCCTTTGGATCTTTATTTTTTTTAGGAAAAACTATGATTTTAGCCTGATTCCATGATTCGGGTGCTCGCCCTCCCTTAAATACCTGAATTACCAAATTGGTTAGGGTTTCTTTTAGTTGTTTGTTGAATTTAACGTAGAATTCGACTGGAATTCCGTCTAGGCCCATTGCTTTTCCGGTTGGGAGACTATTTATCGACAGGAGAATTTCGAGCCATTGTGGAGTTTCTGCAAGTTTGTCTTTGTCGGTTTCGGGTAGTAGACAACCTGTACCAAGATCCAAATATGTATCTATTTTGTATTGATTTTTCCCTGTCTCGGTGTACAGATCTTCATAGTATCTATGGAACGCTTCCCTTATCTCTTTAGAATCACAGGTCAGGCCTTTAATTGGGTCTCTAATTTTAGTGATTGTGTTGTCGCTGATCTGTTGTCTTAAGCGGACAGCTAGTTGGTGTCCTACCTGCTCATTAAGCTCATATATTTTCTCCCTGTTCACGATGGCATTGGTTATTGTTTTTGCGGTGAATGTCTCTGTTATTTGATTTCTTGCTATCGCAACTTTTCTTGCTGCACCTTCTACATTACCATTACCCTGGACAGCTTTCATCAGGTCTTCCTCTTTGCTAGTAAGATTATTATTTAATTCGTTTAGTTCTTGTTTTGCTTCCTGGTTGTGTTTGATGGAAAATCTAAGAGTTTCTCCCCTTACACCGGCCTTTAATGTGTCCCAGACCACCTCTAGGGGAGCACTCCCTAGGTTATATTTTAAGAAGTCAGGGATCCATTTTTCCATAAGGTTACAGTATTTTACGTTGGCCAGAAGAGCCCTTTCAAATGTCCAATTGCTGCGGGGTCTATGCAGATCCCCCAAATCCATATTAATAATTAAAGTGTTGTGGTCGGAAAAGACTCTTGGTAATCTGGCTATCAAACAGTGAGAGATAATTACATCAGACACAAGAAAATAATCTAATCTAGCAAATTTGGAATGGGGATGTGAAAAAAAAGTATACCCCGGGTCGGTTGGGTGTTGCATCTCCCAACAGTCAGATATCGCATGGGTGTTACAAAGATCATTGAGTGCTCTAAATGTTTTTGGCTTCCTTCCCTGGTAGCTAAAGTTATGAGTAGATATCCACTTAGGCGGGAGATTTAGATTAATGTCACCGCAAACAATCAGCGGAACAGGCCAATGTGATAATTCGTTTGATAAAAAGTTCAAAAGATCGGGATCGTCAGAAACACAGCCATACACAGAGCAGATCGTAAATTTGTTCCCCTTATCATAGTTGCATTCCACGATGGCCCATCGGCCAAATGTGTCTGCTGCCCGTCTCGCAAACTGGGCTCCACCACCTTTTGCCATAATAGCTACCCCTTTGGTTTTATTCTGTTGGGTGGTGGCGGTAATAACTCTATATCCTAATGTTTTTAATAAATGAAGCTGAGACCCCTCAACATGGGTTTCTTGTAGACAAACTATATCTGCTCCAATAGATTTCAAACCAATTGCAAACCTTTGTCTTTTATGTGTATCATTTAACCCGCATATATTAATTGTCAACATTTTCAACTTAACCATTATTACCTAATGAATCTGTCCTGTCTTCTAGTCGATTTTTTCTTTCTTTCATACCTGTATATCCACCCCCCCTACTGCTAACCCCCCCCCACAACCCCCCACCATATCTTGAGGCTACTTCCCTGTATGAGAGTAAATGGTCTTACATTAAAACCTGGGTAAATGTGAAATGTTTCAACACTCTGTAGAGTACTAGGGACATACATTGTCAGGTGACGGTGTTGTACCAAAAAAATCAAATGTTGATGGCATCACTAATGCTCCTGCTCCTGAAAATAAGGAACAATTGCTCTCTTTTGCAGGTATGTGCGAATACTATAGCAAATTTGTATACAATTTCGCATCCAAGATGGAGCCCTTAAGGAAACTGCTCAGACATAATGCTGTTTTTGTTTGGGATCATGAACAACAAAAAGCTTTTGATCTCATCAAGTCTGATATTCTACCATCTCCCACTCTTAGACCATTTTGCTTGAACAAAATGTGCATAATCACAGTGGATGCTAGTATGTATGGTTTGGGTTCTGTTCTATCTCAAATTTCGGGTAAGGAGGAGTGGAATGTTTGTTTTGCTTCACGTACACTGAATGAAACTGAAAGGAGATATGCGGTCATAGAAAAGGAACTTTTAGCCTGTGTCTGGGCAATAGAACATTTTCGCAATTACATATGGGGTAGTAAGTTTCTTTTGCGTACTGACCATAAACCGTTGGTAAATATTCTGCCTACGGGTGGAGGATGGAGTTCTTCTGCTCGTATAGCTAGATTGACTTCAAGGTTGCAGGAATATTGTTTTACACCAGAGTTTGTTCCTGGTAAAAAGAATGTCATTGCAGATTTTATGTCTCGCATGCCTTGTAATGTGACTAGTGATGAAACTTCTGTTGGGAAAGAAGTTGTTTCTTGTTTACAAGATGTCCTTGCGGGTTCGTTTGAGGATATTTCTGAACAGGCTTGGAACCTTGCAGATGTTAATGATGTCAATTTACAAACTATTAAGAAGTACATTCTGGAGGGTTGACCTCATAAAAATAATATTTTGGAAAGTGCTATTCCTCAGTTTCATGTTTTGAATGAGTTGGAGTTAGAAAATGGTTTGGTTTTGAAAGTCTGGGAAATGTGTTCCTCCTTTTGAAATGCAAAATGTGATTCTAGATATTGCTCATAGAATGCGTCCTGGAATGTCTGCCATGAAGCGTCTTATAAGAAATTATTTCTGGTTGCCAGGTATTGATAGAATGACAGATCGTAAGGTAAGAGAATGTGAAGTTTGTAAGGGAAGTGAGAAAATGTTGAAGGTAAATGTTTCTGCATTAAAAACTTTGGTTTGGCCAAGTGAACCTTGGAAGAAAATTGCTTTCGATATTTCAGGTCCTTTTATGTGTCTTCCACTTGATTCTCGTTATGCCCTAGTTATGCCCTAGTTATTGTTGATTACCATTCTAAGTGGCCGGAGGTTAAGTTCGTTTCTTCTGTTTCCACTAACATGGTGATAGAGTTTTTCAAGGAGGTGTTTTCCAGAGAAGGTTGTCCTTCTGTTCTTGTAACCGATAATGGGGTGCAACTTACTTCTCTGGAAATGGAAAACTTTCTTAAATTACAGAACATTAAACATTGTACTGTTTCTGTGTATGAACCTCATGAGAATGGTTTAGTTGAACGTTTTAACAGAGTTTTGAAGGGTTTTGTTTCTGATGTCATCAAGATGGGCTCTGGGTGGAGGAATTCTTTAAGAGAAAAACTTTGGTTGTACAGGATAACCCCACATTCTACAACAGAGGTTAGTCCTTTCATTAAAAGGGCGTGACCCAGCTTCTACTATTTGCTGCTGGTGTTTTAAGGACAAGTGTTCAAATAAATCATTTTCTGGTGATCTTAATCAAAATGTTGTAGAAAGAGTAGAGTGTAAACAAGCCAAGGTTAGAGAATGGTATGATAACAAATGGAAAGTTAAGAAATCAAGTTTTTGCATTGGTGATTGGGTCAGGATTAGGAAACCTGGTTTTCTCACCAAATGTTCAAACGAATTTGGTAAACCTATGAAAGTTGTAAAGGTTTTTAGTAACAGTGTTATCACTCAAGATGGTAAGTTATGGAACATAAAACGTGTTGCTAAATGTCCTTCTTTACAAAATTCCACCAATATATATTCTTTGCAAGATTCTACTGTGCCTGATGTACAGTTGAATTCTGATGGTGATGTTGCGTCAAGAGTTAAGGTGTCTGTTCGTTCCAGATGTCCACCAACTAGGTGTGCTGATTATGTTACCTGAATCCTTTGTTTTATTTTGTTGCCAGTTTACACATTTCTTGTTATTTCTTTTTCCTTTTTTTCTTCTTTAAAAAAAGAGAGATGTGTTACATCCTGCATTGTATATATTTATCATAGTAATGTTCCTTTAAACATTGTGCATCTTTTAGTACTGCTGTGATTCTACTTAAAATCTCCACTGCTGCTAGGCACCAGGTCAGTTGCACTGTTCCTGTCTGCCAGCGAGATGTTGTTTGTTGCTGTGCCACTATTCCTGGATTAAAGACCTTAAAAATAATATGTTTCAGTTTAATCTGTAACAACTAATATAAAACCCAACTTGACCTTTAAGATTTTAAATTACTATTAAAAAGAAGCTTTGAATCATTTTTCTAGCAGCTCCCAAAGTGATTCTTATATTTATAAGCTGTTATAATGTATCCCAATGTTTTCTATAGGTGAGCCAGCCTTGTGACAATGACAAATAACCAAAGACAGTCACCTTCTCTAGCAAGGTGCCATTTAAAGAGGGGTTTGGGTGAGATGTTTTGGCTGGGTTGAAGACCATACATTTGGTCTTTGTTGGGTTAATCTCCAGCCCCTGATATTTACAAATTAAAGAGAACCTGTCCAGGATCCTTTGAATGCCCATAGGGGACTTGGACAACAACAAGGAGCCGTCCGCAAACATCATTGCTGGCGCCTTGCTTTGCACCAGCTTTGGGGCATCATTGTTAGCGACATCATTTAAATGTAAATGTAAATGTACATGTATTTATATAGCGCAAATCACCCACCGAGGTAGGTATCTAAGCGCTTGCTTAGGGAACCCGTCCTGGTATTCCCCTGTGAGATAACCCCGGCAGGGTATCCACAAGGTGAAAGCCAGGCATCCCACCGCGAGGGGCCGTTGTGGAGATTAAGCAAGCTATTGCCCAGAGTCGCAGAGTGTGAACCCGTGAGTCAAGTAGGCACCGGAACGAGAATTATCAAGTCCGTGGAATTTTTTTTTTTTTTTAGCCCAAGACCCACCGAGGCGGGGAATTGAACCCTGGTCCAGGGCCGATCTCAGCTTCCGGGTCTGCCGCCTCTAACCCCTGAGCCACACTTCTCCACTGGGCCACCAGATTGTTGATAGTGAGGCCAAACAGGGTAGAGCCCAGCACACACCCCTGCCTTACTCCTCAATTAACTGGGAAGTGGGGGACAATTCCCTGGATTCTCCATACTTAACTTGGGTAAAATTACCTGTATGCAATCACATAATCAGTGACAACAGGTAGGGCGGAATACCCAGCTGTTCTAGAACCTCCCCCAGTTTGGCTCGGGGACCAGATCGAAGGCCGATTTCAGTTCAACGAATATCAAATAGAGGCTGCCACTCTCTATTGACACTGTCTTCCAGTATAATAGTTGGAGCCTGAAGAGCTGATCGATGGTGGAGATATTCTTCCGAAAACTAGCCTGATACGCACTCAGAATGTCATGCTCTTCCATCCAAGAGTGGAGACGCTTGAGGAGAATCCTAGCGAACAATTTCTGGGTAAGTCTACCAGGCTGATCGGCCTGTAGTTGGTAGGCAAGAGGGGTGAGCCTTTCTTGAAGACTGGGAAGATTTCAGCCCCTAACCAGGTATCCGGGATCTTCATGCCTATCAGGATGTCATTAAATATTGCCCAGAGATATGGTCGCTAAATAAGTCACCAGGGATCTTGTCTAGTCCAGTGGACTTTCCTAGGTGGAGATTCCTAATTGAATGTATAACTTCTGTTAGAGTAATCCATTGGGGGTCTTACAATACACTGGATGTCGTGGGATGAAGTATTCAACGGCTCAATGGTACAATCCAATTGGGTAGCGACCCAGGTGCATAAACACCCCAAGGGTCTATTCTTCCACCTGTGATAGCCAGCACATTGAAGATAGCAAAGCCCCCCTCACTATGTCCTTTCTTGCCCATGTCTACTGAAACATACACACATCATAGTTGCCTACAAATTGTCCCCAGTCTGGGCAGTGCAGTTTGCTTTTTATTCCAGCGACATTCCAAGATAGAATCCTTAACTTATGACCAGGGGTAGGATTGCCACCATATGCATTATGGCTGTTATTACTAGGGCTTCGGATGGCATCTGGCTGGGCCATGGGGATTACTTCAACATCTTTCATTAATGGGGTGCTCCTAACTGTATTATGGGATAAATGGTTCAAAGGAGTTAGAGGTGGGTTAATAAACATGTCTACACTTGCTGTCCAGTGAGTTTAGAGTTGTTGGTCCCCTAATTCATATCCGTTGCGTCTAAGGGTCTGCGTCTAAGCGTATGTGTCTGCTGTCCACTAGTATTCACCCCTGATTCCCTCTTGAGCCCCCAGTCCTGATGCTAGGGTAATGACTACCTTGCAGCGCGAGTTAATCCACCTCCTCAAGGGCCCCATATCTATTTGCCACTGTGATGATAAAGAGAGGTCTAAGGGGTTGACCTGCTATTGGCTAGGGTTAGAATCTATTTGTTGGGGCCCTGTGTATTGGAGTCCAAGGTAGGGTGTAATTGCAGGAATAAAAGAAGTCCAGAGTATCAGCTCAAACCTAGGTGCATGCGGCATGGGGACTGGCAAACTGGCCTGCTATTGAGTGTACAGTTATGGGATTACTAAAGTTAATAGCTATGCAGTCTCCTTGTAATGATTTTGAATTTTTTCCCAACCATCCAACTCTTCGAACCATTACAATTTCCCTAGCCTCATCATAAGTGAACTGCTTGTGCCTGGTTAGCCAAAATAGGCACTTGTTCCTTAGGTCTAGCTGTATTTCTTTCTGACCATTGGTAATCTAAGGGACCCCAGTTAATATGATAACATAAGGGAGTGAGGCAGGGGGTAGGTTTATGATCGCTGTAGTCAGTAGTGCTGGTCCAATGGCCTCAGCCTCTGCTAAGTTTAGTCTTTCCCTGCCTTCCTTATGCTCCGTACGGATGGGCCCTCTTCTTTGTAAGTCCTCCCTAGAAGGGGCAGAGCGGTTGCTCCCTTTTGCATTAATGGGGATCCTAGGGCCAGTTGTTGTCCTGAGATGGTGAGGTGGGCAGATACCCGGTTTTTCAGGATGTGCCAAGGTGTTATCAACTGGTGCGGTACTAAGAGCCTCTCCCCTTCCGACACTCAATTGGGCAATGGGGGATAAAGCCCTCGAAGGCCCCTTCTTGTCTGGGGAGGATTGGGCTGTACTATCTGTCTGGGAACTACAGTCTTTCCTCTTCCTCTGAAACAGAGGTAGTGGTACCGGGGGAATTGCCCTTACAGCTCAACCCAGTCAGTTGCCCTGTGCCTATGTGGTTGAGTAGGAGCGCAAGCTCTTCCTTTACAATAACTCTCATCTGCTTCTCCTACTCCACTATCAGGTTCCTCACTCAGCCAAGGAAGACAGTCAGAAGCTGTTTGGGGGTTGGTAAGAGGTTCAGTCATTCTACCACTACTAAATATTTCAGCTACGCTATTTGTTAATTCTGTTTTTTTTCTTCTCTTAGATCCTGTCCCATTTCCAGTTTTGCCTCCAGTAGACTTAGAGATGCTGATGGTGGTGCCACCTCTGCAAGTTACTGGCTTTACTGGGAGTTGTTATGGTGATGGTGACGATGACTCGATTGTTCTAGACAGGGATTCTGTTGGCCTCAATGGAGAGCCAGGAATTATTGGTTGAGGGATAGGTGACTCAGGCCTGTGTCTGAATATGTCTGGAGTTAGAGATAGGCGCCTCTCCGTCAGTTATATTATTGTCAATACCACCCCTTTAGCCCTCTGAAGCAACCTGTCTATTGAGGTTTGGGGCAAAGGGGCCGGGTTAGGCACCTGGGGGCGTCTTTTTACTGCATAGATGCTCTTACCCATATTCAAATCAAGGAAAGGTCAGCCCCAGTGTAAGCCTAAAAGGAGTAGGGCAGACTAAGGCACAAGACCAAGATTGCAATTTTAAAGAGGCGGATATATAGAGCACAGCCTGAAGGCCCGAACAAATAACACTAGAATTGTAAGAGAGGGGAAGTTAAGGGGTCAATAAGTACATGTAGGTCTCTCAGCTAATGTCCAACAAGATATGACGGAGTTCCACGGATTGTCCTTGTTGGTCGATGAATTACAAGTTCCCCGAGAGAAGTCTTACTGATATAGATGCAACGGTGATTCAAGAGCCAAAGGGGGTGGCCCTGCCCTGCGTCTTCATGACAATGATGGGCAAGGACGGGCCCGCCCTTGGCCCGCGCACGTCCTGAGCCTTGGGTAGGGGGAGGCAGCGATTTATGTGTGTGCTGACACCTTGCGCCTTCCCCTCGTTAGTGGTGGCAGGTAGAAGCGCTCTGCACCCTGGGCTTTGTGGTCCTGGAGCAGGGGTGGGACAATGGCTCCTGGGGCTATGTGAACAGGTGGAGGTGTTGGCCCAGGCTCTGGGACAACGGTCCCACCAGGGCATCAAAAGATCACAAAGTTGTGACCCCGAGCAAAGAAAACAGCGCACCAGCTATATAACATTCCTGCAGAATATATCCAAGAACCAAATATTGACAAATGTGTGCACAGTGCACTCTATCTCTTACTCCTGTTCCCATCACTGCACTATTAAGCTCTGAGGCCCAAAAAAGAACACCAACAGGTTCACTCTAATATTACACCAATACTCTAACCACATGAACCACACTGCAATACAATAGTCTTCCAACCAAGCGCACAGTGCCTAATGACCACAACTGCCTTTGAGCATTGATGGTCAGCCACAGCAGCTTTGCAATCAGGGAACAAGGTTACCCTTAAGGTCAACCCAGGGCACTTGTTGAAGATCTGCTAGTTTTTAATATGTCTGGTAGCAGAACAACATATTGCAAACACTGAGATCATGTTAGTGTATGCAATGTGTAGTGCCTAATGTCTAATTGGGCCCTATGTTAATTCCTATGTCTATTCAATCTGTGCATGATATTTGAAAGTCAGTCAAGGTCATACCCACACAACAATGGAACACTTGTGGATCTTTTTCTTTTAATTATATCTGTCAAAGTTGGGAAGCAAAGTGGATCTGTTAAGTGACCTTCAAAATCGCCTGAGGAAAGTGATTTCCATACATGCCAACCTTTTGGAAGAGGAAAGTATGAGATTTATTTTATTCATGAATTGTGTTAATGTTGCTACCATGTTTTGAATGTGTTCCTAATTCCTGGAGCATCACATCTAGTCCTGATGAATTTTCCATTTCCACCTTCTGTTTTTCCTCCTGTCCTTCTAGTTAAATCTTTCTTAATATAATATATATGTGCATTGTGTCCTAAGGAGCCTGTGGCAGCCGGGATTCAGATGTTATCCACAGTGTTCATCTACCCTTAGACTTATCCCTGAAATCTGTTACATCTAGAATTGTGATGATCAAATAATTCCCAGTAGAGTGACAGCCATCTGGGATGAAGCACTTTACATGGTCAAAACATCCTCTTGCCTGGGATCTCATTGCAGTTGTGGTCACATGTAAAGCACTTTACTAGGGACCTATAAGTCAATTAAATATGCCAATTGGGTATGAGCCAATGTTACCATGTTTTAGGGGAGTGAGCATGTGCACTTCATCTCTGGAGTGAGCACGTGCACTTCATCTCCTGAGTGAGCACGTGCACTTCATCTCTGGAGTGAGCACATGCACTTCAGCCCCGGTTAGCAGTGGTAAGGTCCTCAGAGTTCTGAGGCCAACAAAAACAAAGTCAGAAAAAGTGGAGAAGGAAGACAAAACTGTGGGGAGTGACGCTGCAGAGAGGACCATTTTCCAACAATGGAGAGAAGCTTAGTTGGGCCTTTTAGAAAGTTTATTGGTAAAACAAATAAAGACGTTAACTGCATTTGAAACTGTCCAACAGCATCTAGGACCAGGTGTACTATTTACCACTCATGAAATAACTCTCACATTCTATGTTCAGTATTTTTGCGAGCAGTAAATCATTTTCTTAATCATTCAAACATTCAGATTCATAGAAGATTGCAAACTGACCCACTTCATTAATATTCATGAGGCAGGTGACAAATTGCAACTCACTCTGACTGTGGCTGTCACAAGGATGGTGGTTGGTGGAAGTTTGCAACTCGCCATGTCTGCGAGCTTAATCATATATATAAGAAAAGTTTTCTTTTTTGTTTGTATGAGAGTTTGCGTAGGTGACGACAACCTTTTAGTTTGTTTACATTCCTATAGGAGGAGGGGTCTTGGGGCCGCTTCCCTCGTGTGAACGGCTCATCCGTCAATCTCGGGTTTTCCAGTGGTCCATTGACACACACGGAGAACACTGGCTATTCTGCTACAACGCGCCCCGTCCAAATAGTGACTATGTTTTCAATATTTCTAATCCCAATTTAGGGGTCGGAAAAAAGTTACTTTCTGGTAAAATGCATTTTTGGGGTCGTAAACTCCGCACTGGAACTTTACAACGCACAAAAATGCTTTCTACATCTGCCACTAATAATGTGATGAGATCTTAAAAAAAGAGACATTTTACTCCTGTTTATAGGTAGAAAGAGACAATAGCGGTTTCGATGAGTATACTGTACACTGCACGATATTGAAAAAAATAAAAATGAGAAACAAATCAGATACTTTGGAGTAAGTTCCCTGTTTGGCCGCTGGACTCACCTGTGCTCGCTGCCTCTGCTTCTGTCTCCTGTCTGGTGCTTATGCAGGGCCTCTGATGACGCTCATCGTTGAAATATTAACCCCGGCGGTCCCGCCCCTAGGCGCTTTAATATTAGACAAAGACCATGTAATATACAATGTCAACCACACGGTGGCATCAAATGCACGCACATAGCCCGAACGTGCCCAGCCTCAGGCCATGGATCTGCAGAATAGGAGAGAGAAAAAGAAACCTGTTCTTTTTGTAGATTAGCTGAACATGTTTATATTCCATGCTTAGCCAACAGAAGCGAAAAAAACACAGGGGGGACGTTCAACCAGCAAGTGGGAACTGAGCAACTTATTAAAGTGATCTATCTTGTTGCAAGTGAATACCTGCTGGTAGGCACTATGTAGCATTTAATGAACATTACTCGTTATCACTGGTAGAGGAATTCCAGGTTGTCCCTGGAAGTAGAAGAAATTCACTTCATGTTTTGCATTGTAGTGACTTATAAATGCCACATAGGGTGACAACACCCCAGAACTGCTTACGTGAAGTCTGCTACCGACTTCAAATGGACAGTGCTGCAAAGGTTTGTTACACAAGAAACAAGCATTTGCAATGCAATAGGTCTCGCATTAGCAAAGTTTGAGCTAATGGTATTGTAAATGCCAATTTTTTTATTTATGTTTTGTTTTTGAAAATAACAAAATTATTAGCTTTGTCCTTTACAATGCCAATAGTTATAACTTTCGTAAATGGCATCTATAGCATTTGTAATGCAATATGTCTTGTATTTACGTGACTTACATGTATTTTTTATTACAAATAACAATGGCTTTTCATTTTTTAAAATTCGGTTACAAAATGTGCAATATACAGTCATTTCACATGTCAATGTTTCTACGAGTTTCTTTTTACGTGTGATGTTAATGTAACTTGCCCTGTCATGTTGATTATTTAACCTGGTTTCTGCTTGAATAATAAAATACATGTAAAAAAAAAAAATAAGCAACCCTCCTCAGATTCCTGACGGAGTGGTTGAGGGAGGTAACTGAGAAAGGATGGTGCATGATACATCACATTAGCAATCAGGCCCTATGGGAAGTCCCCTGGAAACCAAAAAGGCAGCAAAGAGGAAATCTCTGTAACTCTCCAACACTTCACACCACTGTGTGCAAACTCAGAATTTAAGCCAGGAATGAAGTTGGCAGTTTCTCTGACAGGAAGGGCAGAGGTTTGCTTCAGATAGGGGGGGTGGGGGGTGCGGGGGGGGGGGAGGGGTGGGGGGAGGGGGTGCTAGACAAATGATCTGAAAAAAATTAAAGTGATCAAACATGAATGGGGACCGTCGGAAATAGCAACTCGGATACACTCGGGTCCACCACTGGGTGTGTGAGATCGGAGGAGACTCGGTCTCAAACCACACCGTGAACAATTTACATCAAGAGAAAAAAAAATACTGCGTGTAAACACTGTGCATGAAAAAAAAAACACGTTAGCGTGCGTGACCAGAGAGGAAGGGGCAGACGCCTAGCAGATTGCATAATCTTCCCAAATAACACGAAGATAATAGAATATAAAATGCATAAAGACATAAATAAATAAATACCGCCTTCGGGTAAAGTCCGCGCTATATAAAAATGCATAAATAACTAAATAAATAAATACCGCAAATCACCGCCGTCACTCTGCCGGCCTGCGACCAGGAAGTCAGGCAGGCCAGCGCGACAACAGGAAACAGGAAGTAGGAGGGCGGGAGCCTACCCCGCCTCCCACGGAAGAGCCGCGATTGGACGGAGCCGTGTTTGGAGCACCGGAGCAGGCAGGAGCCTACCCTGCGCCCCGGTGCCGAAGGAGGGAAGAAGAGTCCTGCTGCCGGGCCCTGCAGCTGAGGAGAGCCGCCGCACGAAGGAAGCCGGTGAGTGGGTTGGGTTGGGGGGGGGGGGGGAAGCATGTGCGCGCGCGAGTGCGAAGGGGGGAAGCATGTGCGCGCGCGTACGGCCTGGCGGGCTTTGTGTGTGTGCGTGCGTGTGTGTGACTGTGGGGGAGGGGGGTGTGTGTGTGTGAGCGAGTGTCTGTGTGCCTGCGTGTGCATGCGCTCGCCTGTGTGTGCGTGCGTGCATGCAGAGGGGTGGGGGCTGCCTGTGTGTGTGTGTGTGTGAGCAAGGGATTTGATTCGTGCATGCGCAGCTACCAGACGCTCGCTCCCGAGGTGAAATCTGACCTCGTCAAAGCGCGGGTCTGGTAGCTGTCTACATTCCTAAATACGGGCCACAAAAGGTCTGAAGAAGACACCTTCAATGCTCACGCATTGAGGGTAGGTCTGCTCGACCTAAAAACAGCATAAAAGGAACTACTTGTAATAGGAAACATTCTTTGTTGGCTCATAGTTTGAGAACAGAGCTACCACAAGCCCATCAAACTCGATATTACTCATACCTGTTATCTACAGCACTTCGAACCTTCAGGGTGCAGTATGAAGCACTTTAAGAATATGCATTACGAAGAGTACCGTCCATTCATCTGCAAATCACATCATGATCATTTTAAAATAATACTGCACGCACCATGATTTAACTCATCTCAATGCAGCTTCTCTGAGCTCTGTTGTATATTTCTACCTCCTGTTCGGGTGAGAAATGATGGCGTCATTGTTGACACGCCCCTTATTTCTGCTCCTTACTTCTTTGGCAGCACAAGGAGAAAGAGGAATCTAAAGATTGGTTTGTGCAGGGAAGTGTCCCTTCATGCACAAAAGAAATCCTGCCTGCAACAGAGGCACCCTTGCGCCATGACGCAAACGTGCCTGTGTTGGCGCTAGACAGCTCGCAGTGTGCCAGCGCTATGAGAGAGCAGAAGTGTGTCGTATCTTAGTAATTACGGAGCATGTCTTCTCTCTCCTTTTCACAATGCAGCAACTTTGCTTGCTGACCTGCGTTGTGTGAACGTTTAGCTAAACACAAAGTGAAACCTTTCATGTTGTAACAGGAGTGCACTGTCTTGGAGTCTAGTTAAGAAGTGCTGCAGAACCAATCCAGGGCATCCTCAGCTGTTGAGGGCTGAAAGTGACCCTCTGAGCTGTTCTCTGTGGCTTCCGCATGCCCAGGGTCACTGTTACCAGGGGCATAAAACAGGCCCCTGAAGCCCCCTGGTGCAGGGTGGCCCTCACCCTCCAGGGGGGTCCGTCAGCACTGCACTTCTGCTGGGGAGCTCTAGATTAAGTTTGGAGGGGGCCCCTTCACGTAGCCTGCAGGAGGGCACCCTCAAGGTAAGTTACACCACTGACTGTTACTGCAGCCGAGAACAAGGGACCAGCCGCCCCTACAGCTAGGCACGGAGCACTTTTGCTGTGTTCATTTCATCATCGTGTTCAGTCCTGTCTGGTGCCACGTGGTGCGTGATTTTCTTGCGTCCTTGAGGGGATGCGAGGCAATAACTGACATGAGCTAAGCTGACCCGGGGGTCTGGACACTTGCAGGGCTGGCAAGGGGTGGGTTATTATATAAGGGAGAAACATTTCATCCTGGCAAGACTTGACTACTGCAACGCAATCTATTTGGGAGCTCCCGAAGCCACCCTCAACACCTTGCAGAAAGTACAAAACGCCGCAGCCCGACTACTCACTGACACACCCGCCAGATCATCGGCAAAGCCAGCACTTAAGCTTCTCCACTGGCTCCCAGTCAGAGAAAGGGTTGCCTTTAAGGCCCTCTGTCTGGCCCACAAAACCCTCTATAACAACGGACCTCCCCTCCTCAAGGAATTCATCATCCCCTACAAAGCGGAAAGGGCCCTCCGGTCCAGCGGAGAGAACCTCATTACAGTCCCCAGAGTTAAAAAAGCCAGGTCCGGAGGCCGCCGCTTCTCGGTCCACACGGCCAAACACTGGAACAACCGCCCACGGAGACTGAGAACTGAACCCAATCTCCTCCAGTTCAGGAAATCACTAAAGACCATTCTCTTTCCTCACCCATAACCCCCTCCAATGCTGAACCCCTCTTGAGTTTCAGGTTCTAGCGCTGGCATGCTCTAGGGTTACTACGCGCTCTACAAAACCTTTAAATAAATAAATTTCCTTGAAGAGCTGTACTGTGAAGCTCCTACCACTTTGTCAACTAGTTCGTACTTTGTGAATGTTCTTCTAATCTAGAGTGTCACCCTTTCAACTTTCCTTTACAGGGCATTTCAAACACAAAGACATTTTGTACACGTGGAACCTCCATATGGACCTTTCTATGGGCCAGATATAGGTAGCCCAATACCGGTCGGTAACGGCCAAAATTACCGAATTTCGTCCGTTACTGACCAGTATTAGGCATTTGGGATGTAGGTGGCTACATTTCAGATTCGGTAATTTAGCGAATCGGTAATTTAAGGAATCGGTAAATTAAGGATTTCTTAAAATACCGAATCTGAAATGTAGGGAGCACTCAAATGAGTGCATTGCATGGTTAAGGATTCATTATTTACCACCAAATAAAAGTTGGTGGTAAATATCGAAAACCTTTGAAAAAGCACATTTGTGCTTTTTCAAAAGTGCCATGTGGCAGACATACATACCCTTAGGGCATGTATGTGTGCCACATGTGCACCCATGCACTATTCAGGGGTTCAACAGGGTGTCAATGTGAGGGAGGACTTACTTGAGGTCCAGTGACTGTGTCCAGCCGTGAGGGCAACGGCTGAGCGGGCGGAGCATTCTCTTTGCTGTCAGGGGACAGCGGGTCCACTTTCGCGCCGTGAGGGAAACGGCTGCGAGAAACTACAAACCCCAGGTGCCCCGGGACCCGCGGCGCACTCCACACGCCACCACCAGCGACCAGAGGTGCTACAAAGCACCTGACACCCAAGCGAATCGTGGGAGGACATACTTGAGGTCCAGTGACTGTGTCCAGCCGTGAGGGCAACGGCTAAGCGGGCGGAGCATTCTCTTTGCTGTCAGGGGACAGCGGGTCCACTTTCGCGCCGTGAGGGAAACGGCCGCGAGAAACTACTAACCCCAGGTGCCCCGGGACCCGTGGCGCACTCCACACGCCACCACCAGCGACCGGAGGTGCTACAAAGCACCGGACACCCAAGCGAATCGTGGGAGGACTTACTTGAGGTCCAGTGACTGTGTCCAGCCGTGAGGGCAACGGCTAAGCGGGCGGAGCATTCTCTTTGCTGTCAGGGGACAGCGGGTCCACTTTCGCGCCGTGAGGGAAACGGCCGCGAGAAACTACAAACCCCAGGTGCCCCGGGACCCGCGGCGCACTCCACACGCCACCACCAGCGACCGGAGGTGCTACAAAGCACCGGACACCCAAGCGAATCGTGGGAGGACTTACTTGAGGTCCAGTGACTGTGTCCAGCCGTGAGGGCAACGGCTAAGCGGGCGGAGCATTCTCTTTGCTGTCAGGGGACAGCGGGTCCACTTTCGCGCCGTGAGGGAAACGGCCGCGAGAAACTACAAACCCCAGGTGCCCCGGGACCCGCGGCGCACTCCACACGCCACCACCAGCGACCGGAGGTGCTACAAAGCACCGGACCGCCTCCCGCCCCGCGGGACGCGCGCGTACAGCGCCGGGCTAAGCCCGGGCAAAGGGCGGGCCCTCTGTGGCCCTCTGAAGCACAAGGAGGACGGGACGGGCCACCACTCTTGGCCCCATCATAGGAGAAGGTACAGCCAATTTTTATCCTTTCAACCCTTACCGTTCTAACTACCTACACTGGTCCCCGGGATCCTGTCTTCCACCTACTATGTCCATCTGGGAAGAGCTGAATGCCCTGTGTGGCACAAACTATATCCCGGATACTTCAACCCCCCCCATAGTGACCAGAGTCACTGATCAAACAATTAGCACTCCCCAGGCTTCCCCCAATATTACCCTCTCACTATCCAATGACTGCAGCCCCTCTTTACCTGGCCCCAACCCAGCCTCATCAACGTTGGATAAAGCTGAGACCCGACCAAATGACTTTGTATCCCCCCTACAATTGACCCTTTTGGCCCAAATCGAGCGCCTATTATACACTGCTCTATCTCCATTGATAGCAAAAATAAATGATTTGGGGGACAGGCTGTCCAGGATCGAAAAACCTGTAATAAAGTCAATTCCAACACCTGGAAACGCTGTTATATCTACATGTTCTATCCCCACTAACATCCAGGAAAGGTCTATCAACAATGCTCCCAGGATACCTCAAACCTGTGACTCTCTTGTTATACCAGCCATTCAATCGGGTCGCAGTGATACTCTGAATCCTGTATATGCCCCACATAGAGTTTCTATTATCCCACTAGAAAGAGGGCATCGTATTGATCTACCCCCTGAAGCCGCCCCATATGTCACCGTTCTTTCTGGGGTCCCTGCACTCAGCCCAGGCACACGTGAATTACATCAGGACCTACTGAATAAAGCCATTTATTGGCTCAAAAACAATAGACCATTACCATCCGCGCTAGACGGTGGGATACTGAGTGTCAGAAGGGTGGGGTGGCTTGGTCATCTGCCCAAAAATGTTCCGGGGGACTTGATTTTAATCAAATTCAAACGCAGGAACATTACCCCCTTTTTGCGATCTACCCAGCCCAAACTTGGAGATGGCTCCATCTGCATTTGGGACCTGCATGACTTTTACCCTGGTTCCCGAGTACCAAATCACCATAACACTGGATGAAAAAGGGGGATTTTGTGTATCTTGGGTTATTGATTTGCTTTGAATCGTTGATTTGCTAAACTATTTTAGTTGGGTTAAATGTACTCCCTTTTAATTATGCTATGTTATGTTGAGTTATTTTTGGATTTATGTATTTGTTTTTGCTGCTTTTATGGTTTTAATCTCAAAAGCCGAATAAAGCTTATTTTTGACTTTTGACACCCTGCCACACTTGAATGTGTACCCCGATTACCGAAACGGTATTTACCGATTCAGTAATTCCCATTCATTCTTATGAACCTCCAGGCCCATATGAATGAATGGGAATTACCGATTCGGTATTTACAGAATCAGTAATTACCGAATATTACAGATTCGGGAAACTTTACCGAATACTTACCAACATACCATTTACCGATTCTGAAATACAGTAAAATTTGGTATTTTAGAATCGGTACCTACATCTGGCCCTTAGTCAGCAGGAAGGGCATGTGAGAAGCAAAGCACAATTTTGAACTTTTGGAGTTCTCTTCCATAAATGGAGGACTTTGCAGAGTTTCACTCTGCGGAATTCGGCGTACTTACATAGCAACTCCACAGACTTCTGCCAAAGGAAATAGTTATGAGTAGCATTGAAAATTCATTGCAAACTGCACCATGAGTTGAACAAGAGTGCACACCCATTCACATTGATTTTGCTGCTGCCTGGGTAGAAAATCTACTTGAGCGACAGGAAACTCATGGGAGAGAAATGCTGCCATGTGTCAGAATTCGGTCGCAACTCCACATTAATGAGTAACTGACTCCCGGCTGGCGGTCAGAATTATGACCTCAGCCGTCTGTGCCATTGAGTGTGTTCATGGACATTTTTTGAATCTTTTAACCTTTAATTTTAACCTGCTCTATTTGCACTTAATATTTGGGCATTAGGCAACTATATATCATAGTGTAAGATGACGTACTTGCCTCCTGTATCTGCACTATTGTTTGGCTGCACTGTATGTCCCCGTTCCGCCGCGGCTTGTGCCATTTGTGCTGTTGGACTCGTGACTTCATTTCTCCACTTCCGGTGTTACCGGAACTGAGTTGGCGGTCTAGCCGCATCTACGCATCCTCCCCTCCTGCCTACTTAAAGCAGGAAGGGGAGCAGATGCGCAGCAGATGCGCGCACCGGTCACATGCAGCGGAAGGCGTGCCAAAGGCAAGCCCGTCTGCGCCCGTTTGCGCCACACCACCGCCAACTGCCAGGACCCCTGCCTGTTTTACTTAACCTCATGCATGCGGAGGCTTTTCTCACGCTGTGCGGCTTTTTTTAAAAAGCCGCGTTACATGACGAGCTGAGCTCGCCATGAGCATGCGAGCGGCGCAACGCATGACGAGCTCAGCTCGTCATGAGCATGGAAGGGGTTAAGCTTACATAGGTAATGAAACTGAAGTTTGTCCAGCCTAATTATGGCTAACCAATGTTACTCTAGTTAATTGCTCAAACTACTAAATATACCCTCAGTCACCTCTAAACTACAAAGCCTTCCAGATCCAGAGGTGTATATTGCCTCTCCTGTAGCAGGCATCCGAATGCCCTCAATGAGCCCAATACTCTTTCGCCAGGTTACTTTTGTCATTTCATTAATCTGGATGGGAACTGGGCAATAAATTCAATTGAAGTGATATCTTGTGATGTAACAACTCACAGGGTGATTGGAGTAGTTTGAAGATGTTACCACAATTTAAAATGTCAAAATAACATCTGGATATATATTACGGGTTAAAAAGTATTAGAGTTTGGGCTTGGAGCATTAAGGCTGCATGCATGTGGTTTAGTAAGTGAATGTACCTCTCTGTCCGAATGGCGAAAGGCTACAGAGTTAGTTTGGATGGAGGTGAATGGGGAATACTGATCGTGGGATCTTCCAGTGAAACAATGGAAGGTGACTGGTACTGCGCCCTTGTTGCTGAGTGCATTGATGGAAGGTGAGTGCAGGGCCCCTTCAAGTGGATTACCATCAGGACTCGGGATGCCCTTTCCAGGTGGCCACAGTTGAAGTGTCTGAGTCTCTGTTGGACTCGTAAATGCTGGTCCGTTGTCATTATGTCGAATATTTTTAGGGTGATATCCGCAAAGTTGGTCTTTTGTTGTTTAATTGGCCTATTATTATTGCCCTGTGGGTTGTCCAGCCATGCCCTAGGGACACTTACCATGTTGGACAGGCCTGGAGTGGCTAATGGTACAAATGTAATGAGGGGATGTAGGAAACTGGCTCTATATATACTGCACAAAAATGAGGTATATTGTGTATAGAGTCCAGGTCACACCAGAGGTTTGGCAGTGGTTAAAGTTAGATAGATCCTTACTCTCTATTTGTGGTAGAGTGGTCGAGCAGTAAGGAAGTGCCAGAAGACAGTGTTAAGAATTTGATGTACACACTCAGTCAGCAAATTAATTCACACACTCAAGAACTAAATTCTAGGCCAATTGTTTTTGTATAAAAAATGTACTGTTGTTTTATTTTAGAACCAAGCAAGACTGGCACAGGTAAGCATTAAATACTTTACATCAGTATGTTTCTGATTGTAGAACAGTTTGAAAATGCAATAGGAATTGTATTTTTTTTGATTCACCGGGGATGCAGTATGTTTCAATACTTAGCAAATACAGTACATTGAAATGAATAGGCTTTTTCAGTAAATTACGGTAAGTGACTTTTTACGTTTCTTTTCTAACTCAGTGCTGGATACCTAGATCCAGCACTGCGGCATTTCCTCTAAACAGGTAAGTAAATAAGTTTTGGATATGCATCTTTTTTAAAGAATATTTTTAGATTTCAAAACTCCACACTTAGAAACTTTTTGGAAGAAAATTGTCAATGTTATCCTTTGGAGGAAAACTAGGTTATCGGTTCACAGGTAAGTTATCTAGTTTGGGGGTTAAGATTCTGTGGTTAAAATCAGGGTCCCCAGGGTCAGTGGTGCACTCTTGTTACACCCTCAGCGGCACAAGGGTGGTCGGTGCAGAGTTGTGAGGGCCAATGTTATCCAATGCAGGATAGGGGGCCTCACGTTGGTGGCAGCTGGAAGCAGGCCACTGGGTTGTGGGAGCAATAGTTCCTAGCGTATAGATCAGGGCAAATGGGGAAACAAAGTAGCACAAAAGGTGCACCCTCAGCGGCACTAGGGCGGCTGGGTGCAGGGTGCTGTTTCAAGGTCGGGTGCCTTGTTGTTTTAAATGGAGAACCTCTGGTTTGCAAAAGCACTGCAGGCAGGGAGATTAAGGACGTCTGGGTGCAACAACCACTTTGAGAGGTAAGTTAGGAATTTAGGGGTAGGTTAGGCATTGACGTTTTGGGCACACAAGGCCGTGGGGCATCGGGTGCGGGGGTGCCTTTTGGGGTCAGATGTTCTTACCAGCTCTGTGTCGTGGTTAGGGGGGCCTTCTGGATTTAGGCTGCAGGCATACGCTGGAGGCTTGAGGCAGGTCAGAGGTTGCCGGATCTCGGGTCAGGATTGCCTGTGTGACCGCCTTGTGGTGTTTTTCCACTCAAGCTCGGGCTGGTTTAGGTAGATGCAGAGTGTGCCGGATTCGCGGTCTCCAGCTGGTATTCCATCAGGTGTTCACAGGAGAAGCAGTCTTTGGAAGTGAAGGCAGGCAGGTCCTCCGGTGTTTTTGAGCTGGCTGGCTGCATGACACACTGAGAATTTGCAGGAGCAGGTTCAAGGGGAGACAGGCCTTTAGGGCTGGGGCCAAGTCGGTGGGTGTCTTCCACTTGTTAGCTGGCTGCACAGCTGTTCGGTCCTTCTTCTTCTTTTCTTCTTGTTGTTTCTGGATCTGAGGAAACAAGGTTCAGGGTGCCCCCTAAATACTAAATTTAGGGATGTTACAGGTAGCTAAAGGGCAGGGAAAAATGGGTCCCTTCCCTGGGGGTGTGAGTTCTAGAACCAGACGTTCCCAGGCCCGGACCCGCTCCAGAGCCGTAGCCGCACCAGCCCTAAGTGCCAATTGCAGCCGCACCTCCCCCTCACAACGTGCCCATTTAATGAGCTCCGCCTGCCATCTCTCCACTGAGGGGCCCCTATTCGCCTTCCATGTAGATGTTTTGGCTCGTTTCGCTAAAAGTAAACCAAGATCCAGGAACTTGCTAGTGATTTTGTTCTTTGACGTATGTGGGAACCAATGTAGAACACAGTGTGCCATTGTGGGCTGTAAATCCCTCTCAGTGACCTCCCGTAGACTCTCCACTATCCCCTGCCAAAAGGAGCCCAGTGCCGGGCAGGACCAGAACATGTGTTGAAAATTGGCCACCTCTGCCGGGCAGCGCGGGCAGGTCGCCGAGTGTGCTGGGAAGTATCTATGCAGCTTATCAGGGGTCAGGTATGCTCTATGTAGGATATAAAAATGCACCAGCTGAAACCTCGCGTTGCGCATCCCTTTCCAGGCTCGTTCCACTATACCAGACCACACCGCATCAGGGATCTCCATAGTGAAATCCGCCTCCTATTTCGCCTTCAAAGCTAGTAGCGGGGTCAAGGCTTCCACATTCATGCGCTTATATAGGCACGTAATAGCCTTAACCGTTCCCGTTGCCATCACCACATATTGGCAACCCATGGAAAGTGGTGGTTCCGTCATGCCCGTCCCCCAGTGCTTACGGATTGCCGCTGTCAGTGCTGCATGGAGGAGGAAGTCGCCTCCCGAGAGATCGAAGCGATCCCTCAATAAATCGAAAGGTAGCAGTACCCCGTTGTCATACAGATCTCCAACGGTCGCTAGGCCCTGGAGCTCCCAGTTTTTTCAACCGGTGCCACGTGCCCCCGTGCGGTAGCGCCCTGCAGAGTTTGAGTGGGATCTCAGGCGCATATGGGACATTAACGATTAACAATTCTGAATCATTTTTGTCCACCATAAGCGTGGAAGGGTATACTGAGATGTGAGTCCCTAGCTCATTGCACCATCCGGATTCAAGCAAGCCGGGCCGAAGACGGCTGAAATGCAAGAAACCGGTCCCCGGTAGCTTGTTTCCTTCCCAGTATAAGAATTGGCTTGGTAGTTTGGTCTGCCCTGTTCCCATGATGCACTGGGCCAGGGTCAGACTAATTTGCATATAGCCAAGTTCCGAGCTGGGATGGTGCAGTGAGCTAAAAAACGGTGATGGATCAAGCCCTGATCTTTGGACTGGGTAAGAGTGGTCTGCTTAATTCAGACACTCTGTTCATCACCACCCCCTTTTCTGAATCATTTTTGTCCACCATAAGCGTGGAAGGGTATACTCAGATGTGAGTCCCTAGCTCATTGCACCATCAGGATTCAAGCAAGCCGGGCCGAAGACGGCTGAAATGCCAGAAACCGGTCCCCGGTAGCTTGTTTCCTTCCCAGTATAAGAATTGGCTTGGTAGTTTGGTCTGCCCTGTTCCCATGATGCACTGGGCCAGGGTCAGACTAATTTGCATATAGCCAAGTTCTGAGCTGGGATGGTGCAGTGAGCTAAAAAACGGTGATGGATCAAGCCCTGATCTTTGAACTGGGTAAGAGTGGTCTACTTAATTCGGACACTCTGTTCATCACCACCCCCTTTTCTGAATCATTTTTGTCCACCATAAGCGTGGAAGGGTATACTCAGATGTGAGTCCCTAGCTCATTGCACCATCAGGATTCAAGCAAGCCGGGCCGAAGACGGCTGAAATGCCAGAAACCGGTCCCCGGTAGCTTGTTTCCTTCCCAGTATAAGAATTGGCTTGGTAGTTTGGTTTGCCCTGTTCCCATGATGCACTGGGCCAGGGTCAGACTAATTTGCATATAGCCAAGTTCTGAGCTGGGATGGTGCAGTGAGCTAAAAAACGGTGATGGATCAAGCCCTGATCTTTGGACTAGGTAAGAGTGGTCTGCTTAATTCAGACACTCTGTTCAACACCACCCCCTTTTCTGAATCATATGGGACATTAAGGCGTCCCCTCCGCAGATATCGCTTCCAACATTTACGGACCATCGAGAACTCCTGGGTGAGGTGGAGGTGGAGGTCCTCCATTGGGAGGTCCAGAACAATCCGGGCCACCACCCGAACCGGTCCCGCTGGTACCCCAGTTCCATCTTCTTCTCTCGTGGCCCTAGTTACCCTCTGTGTCAGCCACAGCAGCTGGGCCGCAAAGTAGTACAGCTCATAATCCGGTACCGCAAGCCCTCCCTCCACCAGAGGCCGCAGTAGCGTCGAGTGCGCCACTCTGCGTCTACTCAAACCCCACAGGAAACCTATCACCACGGCCCGCAATCGTCTCGCCAGGACCCAGATCGGAAGAGTTCGGAAAAAATAGAGCAGTCTCGGGAGGGTCACCATCTTAAGGAGCGCTACCCTTCCCGCCAGTGACAACGGAATCGTACTCCAGAAGTCGAAATTTGTTTTAGTGAGTCTTATCGCCGATCCGAAATTGCCCTCTAGGATATCTGTGCTATGATGGTATATCGAAGTGCCCAGGTACCGCAGATACCTCGCCTCCCAGGCCACTCCTTCCCTGGGTCGTGGGCATGTGCCACGCGCACGAGTCGTTAATTTATGCTATTTCATTAAACTAATCAAGTTATTCATGGGATAAAGACAGCAACAGGTTATATTGGATTGTCCAGGCCTACTGCAGAAACTTCGCCACAGCTAACGCCAATGGGGGGGTTGGGATCTGTACGTAGAATTCTCAGGGCCTCAACGTACCTCCGAGTGCTCATGAGTCGACAACTGGGTTGAATCCACTTGCGACGGGGTAGAATATATTACGAGCACACAAACAGAATATGGCTTATGGTTTCTTGTTGGTCCTGTCACCTAGGACATTGTTAACTGTCCCTTCTCATTTCTCAGTAAATAGCTTAGTAGGGAGGGTGCCAACCCGCTGGTCAAGTCTTAAATTCCAGAAAATGGCTAGTAAGGTTTGTGGATAGGGTTATCGAACATGTTAATGCAATAACCATTTCCCAATACCTTCCCTTCAAGTGTTTTTTCATTGAATTGAAAAAACAGCATGTTGTGGGTTATCCCATAATTCTGACATACCCATCCTCCCTAATAGACACCTAATCTCTCTAAGCCATTTAATTTTTTGAAAGGTGTCATTTTTAATAATGTCCTTACGGCCCTGGACATAGTGAGACAATTCATCTGTAGTCCATATCCTACGCCAGTACAATAAAGGCCGCAGGCTTGCCAAGTCTTTTACTGCTTTTTTGCCTACATCCCATAATAGTGGAGTTAGCAGGGTACTTTGCGGGAAACTTGTCATTTTGCGCATAAACTCATTTTTCACCTTGGACAATTGTGTCATAGTTTCGAAAACCCTCAGTTCGGCCCTGTAAAGGGCCGAACTCAGTACCTTCATCCCGTAATCTTTGAGAACTGGACTGATGATTTTTGTCAAGGAGATTTAAAATTTTTGCAAGAGAAAACTGGCTTGTTGATTGAGTTTTAGAACAGCCAGATCAATTTGACTGTTCCAGCGCATATCCCTCTGCAAGGTAATGCCTAAGTAAGTAAATGCGTCTACCTGCTCTAGGGGAGATTCGTTCATAAATATACTACCTCTAAAAGATCTGTGTTCATTAAATGACATGAACTTAGTTTTAGCAGTATTTATTTCCAGACCGTGCTGTAGACAAAAGTCCCCAAACGGCTGGAGGGCCTTCTGAAGGCCACTAGGTGTTTTAGATACTATTAAAGTATCGTCCGCAAACATGAGGATTGGGATATGGATGCCTGCCAGGACTGGTGCATCCGTGGGGGTCAGGGAAAGGTAATCCGCCACCCCATTGACAAAGAGCTAGAACAGGGTCGTTCCATGACGCAGACCTGCCGCACTCCCCGCTCAACGGGGAAGGTTTCAGTAACCTCCCCCTGTAACCCCCATCGAACCCGAGCAAAATTGTCTTCATGCATGCGTACGATCAATGTAAGCAGCTCAGGGGCCATCCCCAGCCCCTCCAATACCTGCCATAATTTACCTTGCGGAACTAAGTCAAAGGCTTCTCTCAAGTCGACGAACACAGCGTACAAAGCCCCTTTCCCCAAAATCACAGTTCGCCAATATAACATAATAAAACAAAAAACCTGATCGATTGTGCTCGTTTTAGGGCGAAAACCAGCCTGCACAGGGCTCAGAATGTTATTTTCTTCTATCCAAACCTGCATTTTAGATAACACTAACCTGCCCATAATTTTTTGGATGGAGTCAATCAGGCTAATAGGCCTGTAGTTGCCTGCAACCGACTTGTCCCCTTTTTCATATACCGGAACGATTTCCGCCCCCTTCCAAGAGAGGGGGACAACCGCTCCTCGGGCAATAGCATTTGCCAAATGCACAATATACACCCGCCATATTTTTTTATCGTTTAAGAACACATCTGCAGGGATACAATCGATGCCGGGTGCTCTCCCCTCGATTACGGTATCCAGGGCCCTATCTACATCTCCCATAGTAAAAGCATCTCCATGATAAAAAGTGCACTCGAATGTTCCACAACTTAAGTTACTGCCACAAGCAGCATATTGCGGCTTGAAATACTCTACCCACAGATGTTGGGCAACGTTGTTTTGTGGGCGATGCGGACACCCTCCTCTATCCCATTTATACGTATCTAAGAATAATTTTGGGTACCTTGCCATGCATGCATCGTTAAGCTCCTGCCACTTGCCTTCATCCCATAGCCTTTTCGCCCCCTTCTGCACTTTCCTATACTGGCCCGTGCCTCTCTTATCTTATTTGAATCCCGCGTTTTTAATGCTGTGCCCAGTTCCATTCTGGCTTGGGTACAAGCCTAGATTGTACCAACTCTCAGGTTTCTTAGTGAGTATTCCTCTACCAGGCCTTATCTTCAAAAGTAGGTTTTTAGCTGAACAAAGAGTTTGGTGTGGGCTTCAACAATTAAAGAGAGTGGTTCCATGTTAGGAATGGCAGACCCGAATTCAGCTAGAACTTTATTTACATGATCCCTAATAGAGATCAGGGTTTCAGGGTTCTCAACTACCTTACTCCACTTAAGGTGCCGTTCATCATTTGTCAGAACCACTTCCAGGGCTGGGTTTACCAAAATATCAACCACAGCTCTATCTGACACCAACTTAAATGAGGAAATAAGGGGATTATGGTCGCTCTCTATGCGCACCATTACTGCCATGTCCATAAGACAATGCGACAACTTTAGATGGACAAGTAGATAATCTATGCAATTAGACCTGAGGCCATACGTTTTACTACCATGTCTGTCAGATGGTGTACGACCGTAGGCAGCCCTTAGCTGGTTCCCCATACAGAGGTCCTTCATTTGTATAGCAGCCTCTGTCCTTTTTTTTATGGGTGCCAACTCGAGGAATACCCCATCTAGAGTCCTCCTCCTCCATTAGACATTGGTCATCGTGCCCCAACAGCTCAAAGGTGGTATTAAAATCCCCCGCTACAATAGGCAGGGTTTTAGTAGGTAAAGCATCAATTAGGGCATCCAACACAGATAGAGTGGAGTGGTGTGGCTCACTGGTTAGAGGCGGCAGACCCGGAAGCACAGAACGGCCTTGGGACCAGGGTTCATTTTCATTTCATTTCAAATAACTTTATTTCGATTCCACAAAGAAATCATAAAAGTATACATCAAAATAAAAAAACACCAGCTACAATAAAACCACGGTACATATTTACATAATTCTGATTTTCATGAACATTCAATATCGGTTTCTAATCACAAGAGCTGATCTAATAAAACTCAGTACAGCATTACAGATGTTTGCAGTTGACAAAGATAATAGATATTCATATCCTTCTTTATAATAGCACGATCCAAAGGATAATAGTAATGGTCTAATAAAAGTATTTCTTGGGACCTTATACAAAGTGCAAAAAAGAATAAGGTGCAGAGTGTTTTGCGAGACCTTATTATTACAGGGGCAACAAGGTATCTTCTCACTCCACCCCCCCTGCTTTGGAAAGGCAAAAAGGAAGTGTAGAGTACTAAGGCGAAACCTTGTCAGATAGAAACGCCATTGTGTATTCATAATATATGATAAATAAAAGGGTCGCACTAGTTTGCCCTGGACACGTAAAACATATTCACTATTACTTAAGGAGCCCAATTTAGAACTATAGGCGTTTTTGATAGTTAACTTAGCGTCCTTATTGATCATGCCAGGGTTTGTAAACATGTTGCCTAACCCAATCTTATAAAGGGTATCTCTGACATATCGAAGCCATGGGATTTCCCTATAGTACTCAAGTTTAAGGCAATCTTGTAGGATATCTTTTGTCAATTTCAATTCCTCAGATTGCCAAACTTTAGACCATAATACTAATAGAGCTACGTGTATAATGTCACTTGCAAACTCAATACCAACCTCTCCATGGCAAAAAATGTTTGATGTGCCCGATGGGACCGATAGGAGACGTTTTATAAATGTATTCTCCATAATCTGTAGCTTTTCACAATTTTGTGACCCCCAGACACCAGCGCCAAAGGTCATAGCAGAGACACATTTAGCTTTATACAAAGATATTATTTCTGCTATATGTCGTTGTCCTAATTTACTGGCAAAGCGAAAAAGAGCTTCAATTGATTGTGTAACCTTTTGAACCCGGGCTAATATCAGAGGTTCCCAGTTCAATTTTTTATTAAAAAGGTTTCCCAAGTAATTAAAGTTGTCAACTTTCTCTATATTTGAATCCCTCACCATGTACTTGCGGATTTTAACACTTTTCGGACCGCACGTCATGGCAAAAGATTTAGGGTTTAGGGTTCAATTCCCGACGCGGCAGGGTCGTGGACCAGGGTCAGCAGACTTGATAATTCTCGCCTCGGTGCCTACTCTAACCAGGGATCACACTCGGCAACTCTGGGCATTAGCTTGCCTCATCTCTACAACGGCCCCCCACATTCGCCGGGGATGCCTGGTTTCACCTTGGAGATACCCAGTAGGGACCATCTTACAGGGATAGCCTGGACGGGTTCCCCAGCGGTCTACAGCGCCACGACGCCTCAGGGCAGCATTGCGCTTTACAAGACACATACATACATACATACTACCTCAGACCTTTTGCCCCCTGGTTGCCCTCTAGCATAGACATTAAACATTTCTAAGCTAATACCAGATGGAAAACAGAGTCTTACTACCAGGATATCATTATTTGGAACGGGTTTTTGATGAATATCACAACTTAAAGCCTGCTTGACCCAGATCACTAGTCCTCCTATTGGACGTCCCTTTACCTTCTTTTCTGCTTGGATATAAAAATTCAAATATCCCTCCCGAAAAGCGGGATCCACCAACCAAGTCTCTTGAAAGAGATAAATATCGAATTTATCAATGAAAGTGGACCAATCAGGCAAGATCAGTTTTGTGCCCAGTCCCACCACATTCCAAGAAAACAGAGACAACGACCCTTTCCCAGTGCGTAAACATTCAATATTATCAAACCCCCCTAATTCTATTTTCAACTCATTTAAGGGAGAAGGGTTTCTTATACTCGGGCAGTTAGTCCATAGTAACTCACAATCCTGTTGATGTGGGGCTACCCTACCTACTTCATGCTGGATCCCACCCTGCGAATTAATTATGTCAATGAATACATTTGGGCCCTTTTTAAATGTATCTTTACGTGTGGCTTTACGCTTCCTATGAACTTCAAGGGGTCGACGTCAATCACAATTATCCAACCCCGACAACACTTCAAACCTGTTAAAACATCCTAGGACCCCCTGCTGAAGTACAATTCTGAGCCCCCCAACTGATAATATATTTCCAGGGGCTTGGAATGCCGGTGGGTAAAAGAAGGTCAGGGACAATGACTGGATTACAGTATTTAAGCCTTCATAGGGCCAATTACAAATGTATCCATGAAGTTAATGATTACACAATCCCCATCTATTGTCTTATATCTTGCCCCCACCCAATCCACTCTTCTTGCGAACAGAATTTCGGCAGATACATCGGGGGGTAGTGGGCGATTAGAACTAAGCCAGAAAATACATTTATTTTTGAGCTCCGTGTATGTCTCTCCTAAGCATGGGCGTAAAATCTGTTCCGCTCGCGGATTTCGCGGATTTTCGGCAAATTCGCAATCCGCGAACTCTTGCGAACTTGCCGAAAATTCGTAAATCCGTGCGAAGCGGATTTTCTGCTCGGTCGCACTTGCCAACTAGAATACTATACAATTTTGCAGGAGTAAACACTTGCGAACACGTAGATGCGGCGGGCAGCGACAATCTCGCAATTGCGAGAATGCAAAATTTACAATTTCGCACAAGAAATCCACCAGCAGGCAGCATAAACCTTAAAAATTATGATTTTTATCAGAATAACTCCTCAGGTTGACATTTGCCTGCACTTTTTTTTGCAAGGAGTCCATTTTGGGGGGGTGGTGGGAGGAAGGAAGTGCCCCACAGTCTCCAACTTCCTGTTCCTGTCCAGCAGGCTCCTCCCAGTGCTTTCTTCATGTGCTGGTCACTTTGATTTGGATCTTGACCTGGAAGGATTACTTTTTGTGGATGCTGCTGGATATTTGGATTTTTGCAAAACTGAAAGCACTCAGCAGGTGCAAAAGTTCAATCTTATCATTAGTAACCATTCCCTGTAGTGCCTGGAAGGATTACTTTTTGTGGATGCTTCTGGATATTTGGATTTTTGCAAAACTGAAAGCACTCAGCAGGTGCAAAAGTTCAATCTTATCATTAGTAACCATTCCCTGTAGTGCTTCCTGAGGGGCCCCTTCAGAGTTCAGTTGCCTACTTGCAACTATTCTATGACCCAGCTCTGACCCTCACAGCAGGCTCAGAGGTTAGCTACAAGTATACAACAAAGGTCCTGTTAAAAAAACTACACTGCAACAGAAAGCAATTACAGATAAGGAAGCAGGTGCCAGCCTGGAAGTTCAAATTCAGTGACACATTAATCAGCCCCTAATTCATTCATGTCAGTTGAGGCAGGGCAGGTGTGCTTTTCCCCCCATAATCTACAGTGATGAACTAGAGGGTGGCATGGGTGAGCCAGAGGGTGGCATGGGTGAGCCAGAGGGTGGCAGTGGTGAAACAGATGGTGGCAGTGGTGAAACAGAGGGTACTGTGATGAACCAGACGTAGAAACAACATGGTCGCGACCGTTGCTACCCGACAAGTAAGTTCGCGTTTGCGAACTGGTAAAAAACCCTTGCAAAATGGCAGAAACACTTGCGAACACAAAAAAAAGGAATCCCCAAAATTCGCGAGAGTTCGCGGATTTTGGGGATTGCGAATCCGTAAATACGCAATTTCGCGGATTGCCAATTCTCAAAATCCGCCCATGCTTAGTCTCTCCTTTATTCTGGCTCAGCAGAGGGACCCCCTCCAGTACCACTGTTAGATTTGGGGGTCTCTAATTGGCAGAGGTAAGTACCTTAGACCAAGTAGGGACCCTTGCTTCTAGTCAAGGTGAAGGAATACACACAGTAGATAACCCCTGCTCACACTCGGGTAGCTTGGCTCGAGCAGACAGGCTTATCCCCAAGGCAATGTGTATAATAAATGCACTTAACACAAACAATGATCCCCAATCCACCACAAACTGAGACCACACAGGTAAGTATATTTATAAAAATATAACTTTATCTAGTTGCAGTAATTAAAAAAAATCAACAGTTACACGACAATAGCTCTTAAAACGTTGCACTTAATCTTGATGGTTACTTAGCTTAGTAGGAAGTTCTTATTAAAACAGTCTCAAGTCTCTTTAAATCGGAATTAAAAAATATAACACCGGTCTATTTAAAAATCAGCTCTTTAAATGATTTGCCAAAGCAATGCCAGCGTGTTTATCACCTCAAAAATCCACCCTTTGGACTGATAAGCCCAAGCAATGCGAGCGCGCATCACCAATGACTTCAGGCACCACCGTGCCGAGCAGGACTGACTCGCTCCCAGCCCCGGCCGGTCCGGGCAGCCCTCCGCCCGCTCTCAGCACTTCAGGGAGCGTCGGGGAGCTAGTTCGGCGCTCCGAGCGGGGACAAACAGGCCAGGGGCAGGAAGCACTCGCGTTGCTCCCTCGGCGAGGTCGGGTCACTCTTCCCCTGCTTCGGCGAGCAGCACCCGGCTCCCGGCGGCTTCAGGCGGTGATGCTGGTGATGCCCAATTAGTGCACAGCTCAGCTAGACGAGCCCCTTTTTTGACGTCGCGGCTCCTCTTCAATGGCCCAATCTCGTTGCGGCCTGGCAGACGAGCCCCCCTCGTGACGTCGCGGCTTCGCTACAATGGCCCGATCACGTCGCGGCTCTGCCAGACAAGCCTCCCGCAGCCCGCCAATGGCAGCGCAGCGCTTTGGGAAAGCTTCTTGTGGACAACAAATCGGAGCGCGGCCCCTTCGATATCTCGGCCACGGGTCCGCGGCGCTGAAGGTGTTGATTGCGAAGATTCCAAGCCTGGGCAGCGGCGGTGAACAGGCGGCAAGGGCTTTTTACGTAGCCAGAGGCGAGCAGAATGCTTGTGGAGCCTCCACTCCTGCTGGGGAGTAGATCACAGAGGAAAGCACAACCAACCTCTGCTCCGCTGCCAAAACGTGCCGATGAGCACGACGATCTTCCTCCACGGCCACAGTTGCAAACCACGCTCTGAACAGCAGTTAAAGCACGATCTTCCTGGCGTAGCTCAGTTACAGTGGAACCTTTTGACCCTGGGTTCCAAGACAGGAGGCCAGCTCTTCTCAGGCCCTTGGAGATTCTGTTAGAAGACACAGCACACAGCAAAGTCTGTTTAGATCAAGCAGGCAGGGTCACAGCACACAGCAAAGTCCCTCTTCTCCTCAGCCTCAGTTGGACAGCAGAACAGGTCAGCCCTTAGAGCACACAGCAAGGCAATCTTCCTTCAGTTCTCCAGCAGTCCTTCTTCCAGCAGAGGTTCCTCTTGATTGTAGAATCCAATTTTCTGTTGTCAGGGGTCCTTCTCTTATACCCCTAAAAGTCTTTGAAGTTCTTTAAAGTCTTTGTGCAAGTGGGCCCTGAGCCCGGTCTAAACCAGTTCTGGGTGTTGCTGGAGCACTGGGGCTTTCCTGGCTTCCTTTTTTCTTTCAGTGTCAGGGACAGAGGTGACAGTCGCCCATCGGGAGGTGGAGCCAGCATTGTGGTCAGGCAGGCACAGCCCTATTCACTCCCAGGTGCTATCTCCTCCCACTTCCCTGGCAGCAGATGCAGCCTTTCATCCACGGGCTGACTCAGACAACCTCCTGGGGGCTCTGCAGCCCCTGTCACCCTCAAACCAGACAGTCAATCCACAAGCAGGCCCAGGCACACAGAAAGGGTAGACAAGAGAACAGCCACTTTCTAAAAGTACTATTCTCAAACACAGAATTTAAAAACAACCTTGCCTAAAAGATGTGTTATTAAATTCTGAGTTCAGGGATATCAATCACTTATGTCCCATCTTGTTCCTATGGGAAGATAGGCTGGTATCCATTGGGACCAGCCTCCCCATGTTAGTCTATGGAGCAAGATAACCTTGCAGCAGTGAGCACACAAAATGGCTGCTGCTCACTACCAGAGCATGTTACCTGCACTAGTACATGCTCTACCTTACCCATACACTGCACCCTGCCCAGGGGGGTACCTTGAGCCTTCCATAGGGATGACTGATGTGCACAGACAGGGAAGGGTTAGGCCCAGCCAGTGGGGACACTGGCCAAGCAGACATGGCAGTTCACTGACTGCACACAGGCACTGCGGTGGCAGGCCTGAGACACCATTTTAGGGCTACTTATGTGGGTGGCGCAATCAGCACTGCAGGCCCACTAGTAGCATCTGTCATCACCAGCCCTGGCACACACAGTGTACTTTACTAGGGACTTCATGGTGATACAAATATGCCAATCAGGTATACCCAATCAATATGACAATTTACATAGGGAGCACTTACACTCTGTTACTGATCAGCAGTGGCAGAGTGTCCAAAGCATCTAAACCAGCAAAAACGAAATACAGCACAGCATCAAAAATACAGAAGGCAGAGGCAAAAAGATGGGGGAAAACCACGCCAAGGGTGTCAGGTCAAACACGTGTCCCCTCCAGCTGAAAGTGGGGAGAACTACCCAACCTCTTGGGAGTCCTCATCACTAAGGCGGAAGAATCTGGACAGACCATCGGCATTGGCGTGTTCTGTACCAGGGCGGTGCTCCACCGTAAAGTCCATCCCCTTTAGGGATATGGACCACCTCAACAGTTTTGGATTCTCGCCCCTCATCTGCATTAACCATCTGAGGGGCCTGTGGTCGGTCTGAACATGGAAGTGAGTCCCAAACAGGTAGGGACTAAGCTTCTTCAGAGCCCAGACCACAGCGAAAGCTTCCCTTTCAATTGCACTCCATTTCTGTTCCCTGGGGAGTAGCCTCCTACTAACGAAAGCTACTGGTTGGTCTCCGCCCTCATCGTTGATTTGTGAGAGTACTGCTCCCACGCCTTGCTCTGCAGCGTCAGTTTGCACAATGAACTCACTGGAAAAGTCAGGTGCCTTAAGCACCGGTGCTGTGCACATGGAAGTTTTGAGGGCATCAAAAGCAGTTTGACAGGCCTCGGTCCAATTTACTTTCCTGGGCTGATTTCTAGATGTCAGCTCTGTCAAAGGGGCCACAATGGTGCCATATCCTTTGACAAACCGTCTGTAATACCCGGTAAAACCTAGAAAGGCCCTCACCTCAGTATGGGTCTTGGGGGTTCCCAAGCCAGGATAGTATCAATCTTTGCCTGTAGGGGCACCACCTGGCCGCTCCCCACCTGGTGTCCCAAGTACACCACTGATCCCTGCCCTATCTGGCACTTACTTGCCTTGATAGTGAGGCCTGCTTTCTGCAGGGCCTGCAACACTTCACAGAGGTGTTGCAGGTGTTCCTCCCAAGTGGAGCTGAACACAGCAATGTCATCCAGGTATGCATCGCTGAATTTCTACAGCCCTGCTAATACCTGGTTGACTAGTCTCTGGAATGTGGCAGGGGCATTTTTCAACCGCGCCCCTCTGGTGTTGAAAATGCTGACCTCCCTTTGGCCCCCTCAGTTAAGGCAATCTGCCAGTACCCTGAATTCAAATCAAAGGTGCTGAGGTACTGGGCAGCTCCCAACAAATCCACCAGCTCATCAGCTCTGGGGATGGGTTGCGCATCAGTCTTGGTGACCGCATTGAGCCCACGGTAGTCCACGCAGAACCGGAGTTCTCGGGGGCCACGGGGGAAGCAGCTTTCTTAGGCACTAAGACCACTGGGCTAGCCCAGGGGCTGCGGGAGGGCTCAATTACCCCTAGCACCAACATCTTGGAAACTTCTTCCTTGATGCTGGCTCTGACCTTGTCAGCCACCCTGTAAAACTTTTGTTTCACAGGAAGACTATCTCCAGTGTCCACATCGTTGACACACCAGTTGGTGACACCTGGGGTCAGGGAGAACAGGGGGGCGAACTGACCCAAGACCTGGCGACAGTCCTTTTGCTGCTCTGGGGTCAGGGTGGGCGAGAGGCCCACACCATCCACTGACCCGTCTTGCTCCTTGGATGCCAGGAGGTCAGGGAGAGGATCACTATCCTCTTCCCCTCCAGCATCTGTAGCCATGAGCATAGTCACTTCAGACCTCTCAAAGTGGGGTTTGAGGCGGTTCACGTGCAACACTCTCAGGGGCTGCCTGGGAGTCTTCATGTTAACCAAGTAGGTAACCTCGCTCTTGTGCTCTACCACCTCATATGGCCCGGTCCACTTGTCACAGAGTGCACAAGGCTCCACTGGCGCCATCACCCACACTTTCTGACCAGGGTGGAACTCAACCAGAGAAGTGTTTTGGTCGTACCATCTTTTCATTTCCTCCTGGCTAGCCTCCAGGTTCTCTTGAGTGAGCTTCCTGAAGCGCTTGGTCTGGTTGCGAATGGCCAGCACATAGCTGAACACATCCTGAGGGATTTTCCCATGGGATTTCTCCCACCCCTCCTTCACTAGCAACTCAAAGGGACTGAACCCTAAGGATTTCTGAGGCACCTCCCTGTAGGCGAACAACAGGCATGGTAACAAGACGTCCCACTTCCGCCTCATGGGCTCTTCTAGGCCCATAATCATGCCTTTTAGGGTGCAGTTGAATCTTTCAACCAACCCATTTCCTTGAGGATGGTAAGGAGTGGTGAACTTGTATGTCACCCCACACTCCTCCCACAGAGACTTCATGTACTTAGAGATTAAGTTCTGTACCCCGGTCAGAGACCACCTTTCTGGGGAACCCCACACAGGAAAAGATCCCCATTAAGGCACGGCCCACCACCGGGGCTGTGACTGTCCTGAGAGGGACTGCTTCCTGGTACCGGGTGGCATGTTCCACCAAGACCAGGATAAACCTATTGCCTAAGGCTGTCTTGGGGTCCAGGGGCCCCACAATGTCAATGCCCACCCGCTCAAAAGGGGTGCTCATCACAGGAAAGCGTTGGAGGGGTGCCACGCACTTCCCTCCGCTCTTGCCACTGGCCTGACAAGTTTGGCAAGACCTACAAAAGGCAACAACGTGCTTCTTCATCTGGGGCCAGTAAAAGTGGGTGACAAGCCTGTGATAGGTCTTGTCTTGCCCCAGATGTCCTGCAAGAGGCACGTCATGAGCCAGACCCAGTAGTTCCTGAAGCGCTCGGGTACCACCAGCACACGGGCTGCACCGGGCTCAGCGAACTTAGGCTCACTATAAAGTAAGTCATCTTCCCAGAAAATCAAATGTTCCTTGAACCCCAGGCCTGCTGCCTGGTCTGCAGCCTGCTGCCGTACACCAATGAGAGAAGGGCACCCCTTATGACCCTGGCAGAATTCCTCCCTGGAGGGACCACCATCTTGCTGCCACTGGGACAGCTCAGGCAATTCCCCCAGTTCGGCCACCTGCTCCCCTGTAGGTTCCAGGGCATCCCCCTCAGGTTCTGCTACCTCCTGGACCGTGGGAACGGTGGGGGCTGGTTTGCCACGCCCTCTACCCCTTCCTCTCTTGGTAGGTCCCCGGGCCATTGTTCCAGGCTCCAGTTCTGCTAATCCACCCCTACTGGCTGCCATAGCATGTGTGGTCACACAGATCCACGCAGGCAAGCCCAACATTTCCAAATGAGTTCTGTGCTCCACATCCCTCCATGGAGAGCTCTCCAGGTCATTACCTAATAGACAGTCTACAGGCAAGGCATGACTGACAACAACTTCCAAAATACCAGAGACTCCTCCCCATTCAAAGGGACCACGTGCCAACTTACAGAGGCGCACTGAACTGTCAGCTGCCACCACAGGACGGAGTACATTGGAAATGATCTGCTCTTTAGACACCCACTAACACCTGACAGATGTCACGCTGGCCCCTGAGTCCCTCAGAGCTTCTATCTCTTTTCCATTGATGGTCACCTTCTGCCCATATTTTCTAGTGTTAAGGGGCAGCAAGGTTTCCTGGGCCATCTCTTGGTCTCCTAAAGAGACCAGGGTCATCACTGCTAACCCCTCCTCCCCACTGGAAATCAAATCCCCTCCCAAAGCTACACTGGCTAACCCCGGGGTTGGAGCACCAGTGGGTGCTGGAGGTTTGTTTGGACATTTGGGGGCAATGTGCCCCACCTCTCTACATGCATAGCAAGTAGGCGGGGACCTGTTGTCCTGCTTGCACTTATGGGGCCAGGACTTCTTAGGCTTGGGGGGGGTTGAGAATCCTTCTCCTGGGAACTATTTTGGTGCCCTTTAGAAAACTCCTTTTGATTACCCTTGTCCCCCCACTCTTCTGCTGGGGACCCTGTCCACCTTTGGCTGGGGTACTTACCACCCCCTTGTGGACCCTGGTGCTAGTCCAGCGTTCCGCCACTTTAGCAAGCTCACTGGGATCAGTTAACTTGCTGTCTAAAAGATGCTGGCGCAGCTCTGGAACACATAAACTACTCAAGTGCTCCCAACTAATCAAGTGACACAACCCCACATAATCAGTTACTTTGCTGCCCTTTATCCAACCTTCCAGTGCACGCGTGTACATACTCACACACTCCACCCAAGTACTAGAATCAAGCTTCTTGAAGTTCCTAAACTTCTGGCGGTACTGTTCTGGAGTGAGCCCATACCTGAGGCATAAAGCCTCCTTCATAGTGGGGTAGAATAAAGTACCTGCTGCTTCTAAGGGTGCCAAGACATCCCTCCCAGAGGCCTCAAAATGCTTCCACAAACCTGCCCCCCAACTCTTCTCAGGCACTTCATTCATCTTCAAGGCAAGCTCATACGATCTAAACCACGCATAAATATCCTCACCCCTCTGATAATTCTGTACCAGATCTTTTGGTATGTATGCTTTACCCGCCTGTACTGGTTGTGCGCTGCCACCATTAGAACTGGACTCCACCTGTTTTGCTTTAATGTCCAGCTCCCTCATGCTCAACTCATGAGCCAACTGGAGTTTCCTCTCTTCAAAAGCGAGAGCATTCCTCCTCTCCTCCGCCTTCTTTTCACTTTCAAGGGGCAGTTTCCTCTCTTCTGTTTGAGCCTTGAGTTTAAAAAGCTCAATCTCATGGGCCCTAGCTCTCTGATTATCCTCCAGCTCCTCTGGAGAAATAACCCTACTCGAGTGGTTGCTGCTAACCCTAGAAGCTGGCCTATTCACTGGCAAATCACTGGATACAAAAGCATTCTCCTGTTTGCCTCCCTCTCCAGTAACATCTTCTGGAACATGTTTGGCCTCCCACCAGGCCCTTAGAGCTTTCTGTAGCTCTTCCTTGTTTGCGCTGCCCTTCACTGGGCATCCAAGCTGTTTGCAGAATTGCTTCAGCTGCTCCTTTTTATAGATGAGCAACTCCTGAATTTCAAATTCCAATTCTACTCCTTCGCTTACTGCTTTCTGAGACATGATGCTTCCTAGACTTTCAAAAATAGGTTTCACCAAAAATAAAAATCTTGTGCAATCTGTGCTGCTAAACTAGACTAGTGATGTACAAGAAATCACTGTAGGTCAAGTGCAAATATTAGTTCAAAATCCACACCGCTGTCCAACAATGTTAGATCTGGAGGTCTCTAATTGGCAGAGGTGAACAGGCGGCAAGGGCATAGGGAGCACTTACACTCTGGCACTGTTCAGCAGTGGCAGAGTGCCCAAAGCATCTAAACCAGCAAAAGCGACATCCAGCACAGCATCAAAAATACAGGAGAAGAGGGAAAAAGATGGGGGAAAACCACGCCAAAGGTGTCAGGTCTAACAACAACTATGTAAGGAACAGAATCAGATGGAAGGTCAATACGTGGTAGAGTTCTGGGTGGTGGTACAGGAGGAGAGTTATTCACAAGTTGTGATTGAATTACTGGGCCATAAGTTTCTGTTAACTCTATCCCATTGCTCTGTAAAGCTTGATTAGGAACTACTGTCAATGGCCCAGGTGTGGTTTGTAAAACAGAATTTGAAATACCACCTGGGGCTTTAGCTTTATCAGAATTATTTCCAATCTGCGGAATAGTAAGATCAACACCAGCTATAATATTTCCAGGCAATTTCGTTTGTTTGCCAGCTACTCCATTAACCCGAACACCTCCCCACAACTGCCCCGAAGCGAGAGATAGTTCCAAACATACAAGTCTACTTTCAATAGTGTCCAGTCTATCATAAATTGGTAGACGTGTCTTTTTCAAAATGGCTTCCAACTTGCACTAGAAAGCAGATCCCAGCTCGTCAGGTAGTGTATCCACTGTTACACTTGGGATATGAGGAGCTGCTACGACACTGGGTGAGCAAGTAGGAGTACTTTGTGAGGTAGTTGGGGCCGTGCCCCCATTAAGTTTCATAACTTTTGCTCTTCTTCCTTTTGACTGCGTTTGTGCCCCAGTCCGCTTCCTTTTTTGCGTTGAACTCTCCACTGATTGAGAAACCCCTGTTTTAGCACTACTAGCTGAGCGGGTCTTGACACTGATGTATGTCATTACCACGCATGCTTTTACAATGCAAGCCTTTACCACGCAACTTTTGCAACGCAAGTCGTTACAACGACTTGCGTTGGGGGGTGCTGGATAGTGAAAAGTTTAATTTACTATTCCAACTACAGTCCCCGTGGATAGTAGGGAAGGTTTTGGATAGTAAATTAACTATTTCCTATCCTAGAGCGCCTCCCAGCGCAAGTCGTTGTAATGACATTCCTTGTAAAAGTTGCGTGGTAAAGGTATTGCGTTGTAAAAGTTGTGTTGTAAATGCTGTTCCCCCTTAAAACTAGATATCAACGACCTGGAAGGAATATTGCTAGGAATGGCGTTGTTAGAGGCTATTAAAGGGGCATCGCTTATTGTAGGGGATGGCAAGCATCCAGTAGATTGTAATAAATGGTCCTCCTTTCCACTTTCAGGAGTTACCAATATAGCAATAGCTGGCACCAGCGAGGGAATTGGAGAGCAGACCTTAGCTAAACTTCCCATCGAAGATCTTTTACTAAAAGCAATATCTAGAGGTAATCTTTTTTCTGTCTGTTCAATCTCGCGAGCTAGGACCGTCGAGGCTCTAACGAGAAACTGATCCAAAGTGCCAATAATTGACCCTCCAGTTGCTGTTTTCCTAGCAACTCCACCAACCGTAAGGGACATGATGATAGTAAGTATAAGACCGACACCCCCCTATAAGTAGTGCTAGACTTCAGCTACAAATCTGTTATTTACAACATCCACAAACTAACCTTGATTGCAAATTTTAGGGGGATGGCCCGTCCCGCCCTCAACGTTCTCAAACAGGCTCAAACTGGCCCACCCTTGGCCCGGATTTCGCCCGGCGCGCGCCCACGAAGCAGTAGGTGTGGTTAGTTATATACCAGCAGGTAGACGTGGGAAGAGGACACAGCTGAGGGCAATGACGGGGCTGCTGGTCCTCGCAGTCCTGTGCGGTAAAATGCAGGGAACACCAATGTCCAGGTCAGACTGCTGTGAGCGGCGCTCGCGAAGCGGGGGCTGCGAGCAGTTTATGTGATGGCAGATAGAGGCGGGAAGAGGACACAGCTGAGGGCAATGACGGGGCTGCTGGTCCTCACAGTCCCGTGCGGTAAAATGCAGGAAACACCAATGTCCAGGTCAGACTGCTGCGAGCGGCTCCCGCGAAGCGGGGGCCGCGAGCAGTTTATGCGATGGCAAGTAGAGGCGGGAAGAGGACAAAGCTGAGGGCAATGATGGGGCTGCTGAGCCTTGAGGAACCCCACACGGTAATGACAATTTGGCAGATTGATATGGGCCCAAGGTGACTGCCTGGGATCTATTGGCCAGGAAAGATGTAATCAAATTTCTCGCTAAATGGTGAATGCCCATCTTTTCGACACGGTCGACCAAGATCTTATGGTCGACCGTGTCGAAGGCCGCCGATAAGTCTAACAGTACAAGTACTGCTGTCCCTCCTTGGTCTCGAATTGCCCTGATGTCATCTGCAGCCTTGATTAAGGTGGTTTCAGTGCCATGATATCTTCGAAAGCCAAATTGGGATTCATCCAGTAGATGGTGTTTCTCTATGAACTCGACCAACTGTTGATTCATGGCCTTTCGATTACCTTCGCTAAAAATGGTAGACTCGCTATAGGCCTATAGTTCTTTAATTCGGCCTTATCTAAACTTGGTTTCTTCAACAAGGGCTTCACCAGGGTGTTTTTTAAGGAATCAGGGAAAATTCCAGAGCCTAATATAGAATTACAGACTAAGGTAATAACCGGGATGAGTGTATCCATCACTGGTGGGAGGACTGAAAATGGGCAGGGATCTAATATTGATCCAGTTTTAATAGAAGATACGATAACTTTAGTCTGTTCTTCGGTAATCGCCTTGAAGCTAATCATGGCCTTGTCAAAGGCCAGACCAGGAGGAACTAATGTTGTAGGATTCGGAGAAAAGGCCTGATAGATATCATTCACTTTTGAAAAAAAGAATTTGGCCAATGCATCACAGAATGATTGAGATTCTGGCGGGGTAAGATCGGGAGCATTACCTGACAATGTTCTAGTGATATCATATAATTGTCTGCTTGAGTTTTTGGCTTTTTCTATTTTATCCGAAAAGAATTATTTTTTAGCTTCTGTAATCATCGCTTTATAGACAGTCAGTGACTCTTTGTATTTAGCCTTATCCTCAGGAGCATCATTTTTTCGCCACTGCCTTTCCCTGTTTCTATTCAGCTGTTTTTGCCTCCTTAATTCCTCTGTATACCATGGAGCAGATGGTGTGATTCTGCTCCTAGATAAGGTTTTAGTTGGTACTAACGTGTTAGGGGTGTGGCCTAACCAGTCGTGAAATTGTCGGGTAGCAATGTTGGGATCTGAGGACAGCAAAGGAAGAGTACTGTCCAATAGATTGGTTAATTCAGCCTGGTTAATATTTTTCCAAACTTTGATTGATGCTAGGGTCGGATGAATAGCCCTTTTCTTTGAGGTTTCCCTTATTGTTAGTTTGCTGAATATGGCATAATGGTCAGTCCAGGGCATAGGTAAGATATTTAAAATCTGTAAACCCTCCACATTTGAAAAGATGCCATCTAAAATGTGTTCGGCTTGGTGGGTCGGGGAGGTAATCATTTGTCTAAGCCCCAACGTGTCCAGGTCCATAATAAGGGCTCGTGTATCCTTATCATCCTCATGATCCAGATGAAAGTTCATGTCACCAAATACTGAGAAGGATTCCTCCAAAACTAGCGATTCCATTATTATACTTAGATTGTTTAAGAACGCAGTCCTTGTACCGGGAGGTCGGTATAGAAGTAATCCCTTAAAATTATAAAGGGCACTAAACTTAATGCTAAACTGCAATGCTTCGCATGCCGTAGTTGAGATGGATGTCGTTCTAATGGGAAACCGTTCTCTGGCTATAATTGCCAATACCCCTCCTCGTTTCCGTACCCTATCCTGTCGATAAACTTTATAACCTTGAGGTACAGCAATGACTAAATCTGGATCTGAAGCCTCATCCAGCCATGTCTCAGTAATAAACAGGACATCTAAGTTGTTATCAGTTATGAGGTCCGCTATTTCCTGTCTATGTTTGCATACTGATCACGCGTTTATGAGCGCCATTAAAAAATCGGTTTCGCTAAATGGAGTTAGTGGCTTGGGTTGAATATGATAAATATGACAAGCTTTTTAAACCCTATTTTTTTTACCTCTGTTGTGTTACTGTCAAACTCAGCGCCAAGAAACTAATCAGTGTTAGTGCGCTTAATAAATAATGTAATAACATAACATAACATAACATAGGAAACGTGGTATTGCAATCGAAGCATTTAATGGTGGCATTGTATGATAGGTTTGTTGGATCATGCACCGTACAACGTGAGGTATGAGGTGCTCGAAGCTCCAACAGAGAGGAGCGTGAATAAATCATCCTGTGATCTGGTAAGACCTGACCAGGGGTCATGGCCCCAGGCCCGGACTCAGCGCGGACGGGAGCAGACGGGCACAGACGGGCGCAGACGGGTGCAGACGGGCGCAGACGGGCAATAGACGGGCTTGCCTTTGGCGCGCCCGCTGCGCCCGCTGCACCCGCCAGCTGCGCGGACGGGGAGGCATGCTTTATTTATACGTGTCACTGATGGAATTTAGAGGAGGGTGGGAGGCGTCCAACAACTGGAACGTGACCCTTTCCTCCCTGCAAGATGGAATCTGTGTTGGGTGTAAACACGGAGTCAGCCCGAAAATCGGCTGCACCATGCCAGAACGAGTGTTAATTTCGTCTTCAGTGCGATGCTAATCTCGCGCCGAAGTCAGTTGCAATACAAGTTTAAAAAGCACCATTAAAATATTTACCATTCTAAAATGTCAAGTACTTCGTAATCAGTTTCATCAATGCCAAGAATTAACTATGGGCCCCCGCTTCCGCCTCAGGGTTAGATTTAAGGGAAAATCACCGCAATACTGGAAGCCCGCCCTTAAGTAGGCTGGGAGGCGGGAGGCGTCCAACAACTGGAACGCGACCCTTTCCTCGCAGCAAGATGGCGTCTATGTTGGGTGTAAACACGGAGTCAGCCCGAACATCGACTGCACCGTGCCAGAACAAGTGTTAATTTCGTCTTCAATGCAATGCTAATCTCGCGCCGAAGTCAGTGGCAATACAAGTTTAAAAAGCACCATTAAAATATTTACAATTCTAAAATGTCAAGTACTTCGTAATCAGTTTCATCAATGCCAAGAATTAACTATGGGCCCCCGGCTTCCGCCTCAGGGGTAGATTTAAGGGTGTTAAAAGCCTTTTGGCAACTAACCGTCCAGTTTACCATTTTGGGCATTTTCTTGGAGGATAGTTTTGTGAGTGGAGTCACTGTGGACCGATATCCCTTCACAACCCCCCTGTAGTGCCCAGTCAAGCTAAGGAATGCCCTGACTTGGGTCTGGGTGGTTGGAGATGCCTAGTCCAGGATGGCCTGGATCTTGGGCTGTTAAGGTTTACCTGGCCACAACCAACAAGGTGGCCTTAGTACACTACCGTTCCCTGCCCTATCTGGCATTTGGATGCCTTGATAGTTGGGCCTGAAGTTTGCAGGGCTTTTAACACCTTATCAAGGTGGATAAGGTGATCCTAGAACTAAAGACAGCAATATAATGTGGCAGGTTCATTCTTTAAACCAAAGGGCATAACAGTGAACTGATAATGCCCATCAGGTTGTGGAGAATGCAGTTTTTTCTTTTGCTCCAGGGGCCAAGCCAATTTGCTACTACCCGGCAGCTAAGTCAAAGGTACTTAGAAATTTGGCTGCACCCAATTTGTCCATAAACTCATCTGCTCTTGTGATAGGGTGAGCATCTGCCTTGGTGACAGAGTAGAGTCCTTTATAGTCCACACAGAACCTAATTTCTCTCTTTCCACCCTGTAAATGAGGTTTGGGGACTAGAACCACTGGGCTGGCCAAGGGGCTCTCAGAGGGTTCAATAACCCCAAACTCCAGCATCTCGCTGACTTGAGTTCAGATGATTTCCTTGACTTGGTCTGACTGTTGATAGATTTTGTTCTTGACATGTGCACTGTCACTAGTGTCCACATCAGGTTGTCAGACCAGGGGACAAGGAAAAGAGCTTCACATATTGTTGAAAGACTTGCTTGCAGTCAGTCTGCTGTTGGGCAGAGAGGGTGTCTGAAAAGACAACTTCATCTACTGACCCATCATTTGGACTGTAGGAGAGGAGGTCAGGGAGAGGTTCACTCTCTGCTTCTTGTTCCTCATTAGTCACCACTAGCATGGTGATGTCAGCCCTGTCATTGTAGAGCTTTAGGCGGTTCACATGGATAACCTTTATGGGTGTCCTGCTTGTGCCCAGGTCAACCAAGTAGGTGACCTCACTCTTTATTTCTAGGATAGGGTAAGGCCCACTCCATCTTTCTTGATGAATCTCTCAACAAGGCCGTTGGTTTGTGGTTAATAGGGTGTAGTACACTTGTACTGCACTCAATACTCTTTCCACATGTGTTTCAGGTAAGCAGACATGAAGTTGGAACTTCTGCCTAAAATCACCTCCTTAGGAAACCCTACTCTGGCGAAGACACCAATGAGGGCCTTGGCTACTGCAGGAGCTGTAGTATGCTTCAGGAGACCTAGTGGAATGATCCACTGCCACTAGAATGATTTTTTGCCCTGATTCTGTGGGAGGTTCAAGTGGACCCACTATGTCCACACCAACCCTTTCAAAGGGAACCCCCACCACTGGCAGTGGTATCAGGTGGGGCCTTTGGGTGGCCACCTGTCTTGCCACTGGCTTGACAGATAACACAAGAGCTGACAAACTCCTTTACATTTTGGTACATCGGGGTCAGATGTGTTCCGCAACATTGAGTGCATCAACATCAAAGTACAGAACCCGAAGGTTGACTATTAGAGTTTGTGGCAGGGAATATTTTGGCTGGTGCTCATGAGGGACCTGTGTTCTGACATTACTGCCTCCTCTCCTGTAAGTGAGTGAAGGCATCAACATAGTAATATGAATCTCAGATTTCATTGAGACATAGTACACATACTGAAATCCTTTGTCATCCCATGTTGAACTTTTGACTCATATGTCATGGCTCACATGTCTACCTTGTCAAACATGCACAATGCATACTCAGTGGCATGATCATGTTACACCGTTCACAGTGATTGATTACGTGGTCAGTAGCTTTGCATATCCAATGGCAGTAGACACATATGAGTGTCTTACTGGAGACACCAAGGTAGTACGCATAGCTGGTCTGACAGGCATGTAGTACACTGTCCTGTATCATCTATGCATGGCGTCATGTAGCAGAATCATATAGATTTGAATCCTGAAAATAAATTACATTTCATAGATGTAATTAATGCTCTGCAAACAGCGACATCTGAAAACCTCAGCTTCACAATGCCTCAGGTGGAGCACCAAATACTGGCACATCTGGGTGCAATAACTGTATGGATTCTAGTAACTGAACCCATTTTCAACATGAGTGCAGTCAACACTGTTGAACAATCTTGGCTACTTTGAACAAGTCCACCTTTATATGGACAAACTCTGACTGTCCCACTTTGTATTTATTTTACTTATTTATTTTATTTATTTTAAAAGTTTTATATAGCGCTGGCACTGCTAATATTGCTCATGTCTAACACACCATGTGGTTAACAGAATTCTATTTTGTGCGTATTTGACATCTCAGAATCAGTCAGTCAGTCAGGCAAAATCACTTTAATCGGGGATGAAAAACCATAAAAGCATGTTAAAATACCCATCGCATAAAGCCAAATATTACACATATCCGTCATAGGTAAACACATATATAAAATACATATCAAAAAAGGAATCGATTATACATTAAAAATGAAATGCCGTAGGTAACTAATATTATAAAATACATATAATATAAAAAGAATCATTATCGAATGTTATGATAATAAAAATTCAAAACTTGTGGGCCCAGACTTATTTCCTTCTTTTCCTTGCTCTCACTGCAGCATCTAAAAAACAGTGATATTACACATTTCCCAGGGGCAATGCAACATCTGCAGACAGGTTAAGGCAAGCCTGACCTGCATGAAGCTTTTGTCTTTCAAAATCGGAAAAATAAAGCACTTGCATATCTGCAGACACTAGTACAGAACATGGCAAAATGCAGAGTTTCTTGCCTCAAATAATTATCACAGGAGCATGGTCCCAGATCCTCTATCTTACTCCAGCCCATAGGCTCAGCTAATAAAAAATGCAAGAGGTTAAACTTCAACCTTGTAATGAGAAAGCAGTGTTGAGACTTGATGACTATCGCCAAATGGAGCTCCATAGAGTAAGAGGTTTTTAAAATCTGGTTAGCCCGGACAGTGGGTTTCAATAATTCAGTGTCCTCCCTTTCTGTAGATGCTAAGCGTAGAAATTAGGTCGTGGCCCACACTGGGTCTTTTTTGCATATTATTTCAGGGTTATCAAAAAGCTCTGGTCGGCCAACAATCCTTGCTGTACTATCCACATATCTCAGCCATGGAATATTACCAGCCCTGTCTAGTGCCATACAATCTCGAATGATCTCTCCAGATTGTACCTGGTCGAAATCCATTTGAGAAAAGGGGACATTTTAGTTAAGTGAGCCACATAACAAATACCCAATTCTTCATAAATTTCATCTCAGAATCAGACAGTGATGCCAAAAAAACATTATGTTTGAGTATTAACATGTGTCAACAGTTGTGACTGTGTACTTCACTTCAGACCTAAACAATCGAGCCATGTTGCGATAAGTGACAACCTGTGTTTGACACTGAATGGCTTGTGATTCCATAATCACAAACTCCTACACATGAACTCACTCTTCCAAATGTTGTTTGTTGTTTTTTACAAGACATTATGGGAAGGTCGTTGTAACATGTGACCCAAGTTACCCTAGCTGTGACTGTTCCATGGGATGCATGTGATCACAATTTGCAGCACATCCGTGAAAAAACATTTGCACAGAGACTAAACCAAACCAATCTATGTCTCTACATAGACAAATCATGTTGGCAAAATGTTTAGCATGTGATTTGCACAATTGAAATGTCCTATCACAACATACTTCAATGATTTGTTCAGACCACTCTGAGAACAGTATCACACATCAGTGAATGTGCAGACATTTGTAAAGCTATGGGATTCATGCTGAAACTCATACACACCACACATCTTGTGAACATTAGAAACACTATGTCTACACTATTACAATCCCTGAACATAACTCACTCACATGTCCCTGATGAATGGGGAATTTCCTGTCATCTATTACTCCATCTGCTTTTTCCAGCTAGTGAGAATGATTGCACATTGTACAGTCTTTCAACCTGTAAAAGTGCCATCAAACTCAGATCGACAAAACCTGCTGGAATAAAGATAGAAGTGCTACATGTAAGTGACTTACCCCCTCCTTGCTGCTGTTTTGCCTTCAACTGCCCATCCAGGTCATGGAAGATCACCACTATGGTGCAGAGCATGTGTGGGGTCCATATTTACCAGCTGCCTCACTTGCATAGTTGTGAGAGGCCAAGCTGGAGCTCAGCAATCCTCCTGGCCTAGCCACGAAGGTCCTGACACCTCTGGTATGATGGACCTGACGATATGTGACCCCAACGTCACGCACCTTCTTGCTGATGCTCAGCCACATTCTTGCCTTCTCATGGGGGTGACCTGTAAGAATGATATGGTGATAGTCCCTTAGTTCACATGTATCATGTGTCTCAATCATACACTACTATACATAGCTCATGTTCATGTTTTCACTAATAACTAAGGGTAAAGTATGTGGCATCATGTGCAGCAGTCCTGGGTACAATCGAATCTCTTCCATTTGGGACAGTGATGCCATGTTTGCCCCAGTACACACACTTCTACAGAAGGGTTTCTGTCCAAATCTGCTCCCTGCACCCAGTGAAGCTTAGCAAAATATAAAGGAATGACTATGATAGAGATTCCTACTGCCAGTAATGCACAGCTAGCAAACATGTCCAAGGGCAATGCACTGTTATTCTCACTCACCTTCTCCTCTGATTAGCCATACATCTGGCTGGGTAGTGGCAGGAGTGTGTCCAGCAGGGTCTGGTTCTCCTGCTCACTGAAAGCTGGGGCCCTGGGGTGTGTCCTTGCAATTGTGGCTACCAGAGTATGTTCACACAGCAGCAGAGAGATGGGGAGGTGCAGGCATGAAGCTGGTGGTGCAGTCAAGTGGTTGCATTTTACAAATTGGTCTAATGCATAACTTTGCTAGCAAACGACATGCCTACCGTGACATTCAAACATTCTTCATGTGATCTCTGTTGAAATGAATACATTGGTGATGGGAGGTGATAGAATTGTTTTCGATGCACTGAAGACATGAGTTCTAACACACGTCATTCAACATATCAACAAACAGCCAATGGCTGTGACCACATTATTTTGGATGCATATGACGCATCCTTTGAATACTCATCGGAATCTTTCACCATGACAACCACTGGCTGTGACCAAATCCTTTCGGATGTGGATAACACGTCCTTTGACTACTCACACGCGTCTTTCACCATGACAACCAATGACTGTGACTGAATTGCTTTGGTTGCGGATAACGCGTCCTCTGAACACTCACTCGCATCTTTCACCATGACAAGCAATGGCTGTGACTGAATCATTTCGGATGTTGATAACGCGTCCTTTGAATAATCGGTCGTCAGATCATGCACTGCTGTGAATGATGTCTCATAGAACAATACATGTGTGTATGCACTTCATATATATGAAAAAATGAGCTTTGCATGAATAAGACGCACTCCCATGAGGAGCTATCCTTAAGGGGCACATGACACACTGTATAATTTGCATGTAAAGCATGTCAAGATTTAGAATCCTGTTATCTGCATTGTATTGGTCACAGTGAACATTATTTTAACCCTTTAACTGTGGTGGAAATTCCACTGCAGTGCGGGCGAAATAAAAGGTGGGAGTGGTTTGGACGGCCACCGGCCGTCCTCCGCACATGATCACCATGACGTCAGATGGCCGGGGGCCATCCAATGCATGCTAGGGGTTAAGTGTGGTGTACATGTGCAATCTTTCCTTGTCACTGCATTTGTGTACTGTATGACTAATTGCACAATTTGTGAAATTTCAGACTATATATGTCTTTTGTGTAAGTAATGGCTAAGGCTTTTACCATTGCATAATTCATTATGCATCTTCATCAGATTTGTGAAATGTGATTTACTAGTCTATTTGTGTGCCCGAGACTACAGTTTATGGTATTGTTACATATTTCAAAATCCACTACATTGAAAACAGTCTGTGCATGTGTAATGTACAATAACATAACATAACATGTGTTTTTGTAAAGTGCACGATCACCACTACGGGTATCTTGGCGCTCAATAACAGATGTTTGTCGTTACCCAACACAATAGTACTCATTTTATCGACCTCATATGGATGAAAGGCTGAGTGGACCTGCAGGGATTTGAACCTGTGACCAAGAGGTTGAACACAGGCCACTGCAGTAGACTCTTTAGTCCACTGAGCCATCAGACCCGGCTTGGAGACATAACTGAATTACAGTGTTCAACCAGTGAAAGTTCTGTGCATGACTAAGTATGTGAGAAGATGTGTATATCAGGTGTTACACATCTCTTGCATTACATGTTCCGATTCTGTCTACCACTTTGCACATGTAATGGGTTTAGGTAAACCATAAAGTACAACATTGTAACTGGTGATCCTTGGAATATTTGCTGTTTACAGACATTCTTGATGTCAGACTGGAAATGCCCATCTGGTGTGGAGAATGCTGACCTCTCCTTTGCCCCATCAGTCAAGGTGATCTGCCAGTACCCAGACGTCAAGTCAAACGTGCTGCGATACAGTGCAGCCCCTACCCGATCAATGAGCTCCTCAGCTCTGGGGATGGGATGCGTGTCGGTCTTCGTGACCGAATTGAGCCCTCTGTAGTCCACACAGAACCGGAGTTCGGGTGGGTCACCCGGAGCTGCAACCTTCGGGACCCAGACCACTGGGTCCAAGGTCTACTGGAGGACTCAATCACCCCTATGGCAAGCATCTTTGAGACCTCCACTTTGATGCAAGCCCTCACCTTGTCTGTTACTCTGTAGGACTTGTGCTTCACAGGCAAGCTGTCTCCTGTATCCACATCATGGACACCCCAATCTGTGATACTAGGAACCAGGGAGAACAGATCAGAAAACTGTCCCAGCAATTGGTGGCAGTCATTCTGTTGCTCAGGGGTCAGGGTGGAAGAGAGGTTAACACCATCCACTGACCCATCTTGCTCTATGGCCGCCAGTAGGTCAGGAACAGGCTCAGTCTCCTCCTCCATTCCAGCATCTGCCGCGAAGAGCATGCCCACTTCAGACCTCTGGGGCTAAGTGGGGGCTTTAGGCGGTTGACATGCAGGACTCTCAAGGGGTTCCTGGGAGACTGCAAGTTCACCAAGTAGGTAGCTGGACTCTTGCGCTCCACAACCTCAAAGGGTCTGGTCCACTTATCCTGGAGCGCGCAGGGCTCCACTGGGGCCATTACCCACTTTTTCTGTCCAGGTCGAAGGTCTACCAGAGTGGCATTCTGGTCATACCAGTGCTTCATCTCCTCCTGGTTGGCTTCCAGATTCACTTCAGCGAGTTGTCTGAAACGCCTAGTCTGGATCCTGAAGTCAAGTCAAGTCAAGTCAGGAAATTTATATAGCGCGCTACATACCCATAGGGTCTCAAGGCGCTAGAGGGAGGGTGGGGAATTATTTGTCGAATATCCAAGTTTTAAGTTACTTTCTGAATGCTAGGTGGTTCTGAGTAAGGCGAAGGTGGGTGGGAAGTGAGTTCCAGGTTTTAGCTGCCAGGTAGGAGAAGGATCTACCTCCCATAGTGGTTTTGTTGATGCGAGGTACCGTGGCAAGGGCTTGGTTGGAGGATCGCAGCTGACGGGAGGGGGTGTAGAAGGACAATCGTGTGTTGAGGCATTCGGGCCCTAGTTCGTAAAGTGCTTTGTGTGCGTGGGTTAGGAGGCGGAAAGTAATCCTCTTATTTACGGGGAGCCAGTGGAGGCTTTACGCGGGATGTCTAGTATGAGCCTGGCTGAAGCGTTCTGGATGCGTTGGAGTTTATTCTGGACTTTTGCGGTGGTACCGGCGTATAGTGTGTTTCCGTAGTCCAGGCGGCTCGTGACCAGTGCGTGGGTGACCTTTCTTCTAGTTTCGGTGGGGATCCAGCGAAATGTTTTTTTGAGCATGCGAAGAATGTTGAAGCAAGATGATGAAACGGCGTTGACTTGTCTGGTCATCGAGAGTGAGGAGTCCAGGATGACGCCCAGGTTCCGTGCGTGGTCCGTCGGGATGGGGGCTTTTCCAAGGGCTTCTGGCCACCAAGAGTCATCCCAGGTGGAGGGGGAGGTGCCTAAGATGAGGACTTCTGTTTTGTCTGAGTTCAGTTTCAGATGGCTGTGCTTCATCCACTTGGCTACTTCTTTCATTCCTTCGTGTAAGTTGGTTTTGGTGGTGTTAGGGTCTTTGGTGAGTGAGAGGATCAGTTGAGTGTCATCCGCGTAGGAGATGATGTCGAGATTGTGTTGGCGAGCGATGGCCGCAAGGGGGCTCATGTATACGTTGAAGAGGGTGGGGCTGAGTGACGATCCTTGTGGCACGCCGCAGATGACTTCAGAGGACTTTGACTTGAATGGTGGGAGGCGGACTCTCTGTGTTCTTCCGGTGAGGAACGAGGTGATCCATTCCAGTGCTTTTCCTTGGATTCCTATGTCTCTGAGGCGCTGTAGAAGGGTGCTGTGACAGACTGTGTCGAAGGCAGCGGAGAGGTCGAGGAGGATGAGGGCGACTGTGTCTCCATTGTCCAGTAGAGTTCGAATGTCGTCTGTTGCTGCGATGAGGGCGGTCTCAGTGCTGTGTTTGGCTCGGAAGCCGGACTGTGAGGAGTCAAGGGATTTGTTGGTTTCGAGGAAGGCGGCGAGCTGGTTGTTGACAGCTTTCTCAATGACTTTGGCCGGGAACGGAAGAAGCGAGATGGGGCGGTAGTTTTTGAGTTCGGTGGGGTCAGCTGTGGGTTTTTTCAGAAGGGCGCTGAGTTCCGCGTGTTTCCAGCTTTCCGGGAAGGTGGCGGAGTTGAGGGAGCAGTTGATGACATCTCGGAGGTGTGGTGCTATGATGGAGTCTGCTTTGTTGAAGATGTGGTGAGGGCATGGGTCAGTTGGGGATCCTGAGTGGATGGAGTTCATCAGGCGGATGGTGTCCTCAGTGGAGATTGGGTTCCAGTCATTAAGGATGTTCAGGGGGGGTGAGGGTCGTGCAGAAGATTGGGTGGATTGGTCTTCGGGTGGGTTGTCGAAGGCCAGCATGTAGCTATATACATCCTGGGGAGGTTTTCTGGGAGATTGCTCCCAGCCTTTCTTGACCAGACTCAGAGGTCCCCTGACCGGGTGCCCAAAGAGAAACTCAAAGTGACTGAACCCTAAGGATTTCTGTGGCTCCTCCTGGTATGCAAACAACAGGCATGGTAAGAGGACATCCCAGTTATGCCTCATGGGTTCCTCAAGACCCATAATCCTGCCCTCCACCAACCCATTTCCTTGGGGGTGGTAAGGAGTGGTGAACTTGTAAGTTACCCCACACTCCTGCCACAGGGACTTCATGTACTAAGAAATGAAGGTGGTGTCCCGGTTAGACACAACCTCTCGAGGGAATCATACTTGAGAGAAAATTCCCATTAGTGCTCGTCCCTCCAAGGGGCCATCACTGTCCTCAGATTTATGGCTTCCGGGTACCTGGTGGCATGGTCCACCAAGACCAGGGCGTACCTGTTGCTCAGGGCTGTCCCGAGTCCAGTGGCCCCACAATGTAAATCCCCACCCGCTCACAGGGAGTACTGACCACATGGAATGGCTGGAGAGGAGCCTTCTGCTTTCTCCCACTCTTTCTACTTGCCTGGCAAGTCTAATAGGTCCTGCAATGAGTGTCTGAGCTCTTGTGCATTTGGGGCCAATGAAAGTGGGTGACAAGCCTCTCAAAGGTCTTGTCCTGCCCCAAATGTTGTGCCAATGGCACATCATGAGCCAGCCCCAGTAGGAAGGCTCTGAAGCTCTGGGGTACCACTAGCATACAGGCTGACCCAGGCTCAGCAACTTTAGGCTCACTATACAGGAGGCCATTCTCCTAATAGATCCAATGTGACCCAGACTGATTACCTGCTGCCTGGCTTGCAGCCTGTTGGCGCAAGCCCTAAAGTGAAGGGCATTCTCTCTGCTCCCGGCAGAATTCTTCCCTGGAGGGGCCTCCTACTTGCTGCCAATGGGTCAGCTCAGGCAGGTCCCCCAGTTCAGCTACTTGCTCCCCGGTAGGCTCTAGGGCATCTCCCTCAGGGTCTACCTAGTCCTGGGCCGTGGGAACTTCAGGGGCCGGTTTCCCACGCCCCCTGCCACTTCTCGCCAAGGCAGGTTCCTGGGCCTCCCTCTCAGGCTCCAGGTCCTCTTGAGCACCCCTACTGACTGCCATTGACCGGGTGGTCCCACAATCCTCAGGTGAGTACTCTTCTCCACCTTCTCCCAAGGTGAGCTCTCCAAATTGTTCCCTAACAAACAGTCAACAGGGCCTCACTGGTAGCTGAAGAGTACCAGAGACTCTCCCCACTCAAAGGGAACCTGCGCCATTGGACAATGACTCTCTGTGTTGTCAGTGTTAACAACTCGGCAGAATGCATGGGGGACAACCTGCTCTTGAGACACCAGGTGACACCTGACAGCTGTCACACTGGCTCCTGTGTCTCTAAGAGCCTCCACCTTTTGGCCATTGATGGTCACCCACTACCCATATTTCTTAGTGTTGTCGGGCAGTTGGTTATCTGGGACCACCTCACAGTCTCCTAAAGAGACAAGGGACATCTCTCCGGTAGTACACCCACCTTGGACTTCCACCTCCTCCACAAAGGCTACACTAGCCATCTGCCGGGGCGGAGCACCAGTGGGTGCTGGTTTACCAAACAGGCGGCACCTGGTATCATTCACCTTGTGACCCAGATCCCCACATCTGTAACATTTCAGGGGTCCCTGTGGAACAGGATTACCTGTCGGGACCACTGGCTTTTTCTTAGGGGGAGGCTTGGAACCTATCCCTTGGTTCCCTTGGGAATTTCTTTTGGGCCCTCTGCGGAACTCCCTCTGTTTACCCCTGTCCCCCCCCCACTCTACTGCTGGGGACCCTGCCCACCTTTAACTGAGTCTCCCACGTGACCCTTGTGGACCCTGGTACTGACCCAGTGGTCCGCCTCCTCAGAAAGCTTCCTAGGGTTAGTCACCTTGCTATCAATCAGATGCTTATTTCAGAGAACAAGGGTCCTAAGGATTTAAGATATGACAGGAGAATAATAATATAGACTACAATCAGTGCTATATTTTTAACGCCCAGCCGGACGTGAGTTTATTTAAGGAATAATGTAGAATCGTGTTGACACGGAGAGGGGCCAAGATAAGTGGCAAGATAGGGTACAATCCTGTACCTATCCCAAAAAGGTTAGAAAAACAAATCAAGAACAAGGAGATGGAAGGAAGGAAGAAGTTATTCAGGCAAGCGAAAAGTTTTTGAGCCAGAAGGTGACTTGCAATTACAGTAAATGATTTCAACAAATTCACCCTGCAGTGTAAACAATTTCAAGTATACATATTAAATCATATGTTACACTGCATATTGCGTCGACGTTTCGATCCTTAAGGGCTCATAATACACTGGGATCATCATCAGGACAGTTTTACAATTAATGCCTGCATTAATTTGCGAAAGCCTGTAAAAAAAAGGGGGGTAAAAGAATAAAAACAATTTTAAGGCATAAGCCTAGACCAAGGAATTTTTCAAGGAAAGTCAACACTCGACAAGGTACAAGTGCAAGTTAAAGGCCATTCTAACATTTGAACTCGCGGGTATTTTGACTAGTGTGACCGTGATATTTAAAACCTTATTTACAAGTGAAAAAGCGGCGCAGTGACATAGAAAGGTGTCATTCAATTGTTGTGTCCGTAGGGAATTGGGAAAACCTTTGTTGCGTCGTGCGTGCTCAGTGAAAAAGTGATTCAGCGAGTGAAGTGGTTCTGATGAGTGAGACAGTGTCTATGGGCAGTCACCGGTCCATTGAGGGCAGGAATTTACCTTTCAGGACCCAGAATTGAGAGTATGGTGGCTCAAGATATTAATCCCGGTACAGGAAGCTTATTGCTGCTGGGTAAAAGGGATTGCCATTAGTGGTGCAGCCACGGGTGTGCAGGACCATACTAGGAAATTCACTGAGGGGTCAGAGCTTACCTGGCGCTACTGGATGCAGTCGCCTGGGGTTTGTAATAATTCTTCTGACCGGAGAAGAGATATTTCCTACCGGTTCGAATCACAAGATGCTGTGTGATAAATAAGTGTTGCCGTTAGTCTGGCACTCCGAGTGAGTCGCTATAAGTTAATACAGGGAGGGGAGAGGCTTACCTGGCTACGTGTAGTGTAGCCGTTTTAGGAGGGGAGTCTGTTATCCTTCGTTGTGCACAAATTATTCGGTTTTGAAGGAGAAGGTAGTATCCTTTCGATTGGGTCCACGAGGTTGCTGGGGATTACAAGTTTAATGGATTAGCGGAGGAACTCTATAAGTGAGGGAGTTCTATAGTTAACCGCGTTCCCAGAATGTGAAGAGAGGCTTACCTGGCTACGCTTGATGTAGCCGACCAGGGGGGGAGGTTGTTTTCCTTCGTTTTGGACGAAAGTCAATTTGGTCCACGAGGTAGCTGGGGAATACAGAGTAAGGAAGTGAGGGGACGGACTCCATAATTAACGGAGCGCTCGAGTTAGCAGCGTTTTCCAAGAAGGGCTTACCTTGCTTCTTGATTGAAGCGACGGCGGGACGGGTGAAGCACGATGGACTTCTACCCCCTTCACTGGCAGCGCAGGTCCGCTGTGCTGTGATTGCTCGTGGGCTAAGCTTATGGGGCAAGAAAATGAAAATAAAGGACGGACTAGTTCCTAGCGACTCGTATTTCGGCAGACATCTTGTAATGGTGAATTTGCCGAGATACAATTAAGTAGATTGGTAAATAATGTCTTTGAGGCATTGCTTGGGCCTGTGGTTCCGGGAGTTACGTAAACATATAACCCATTTAAAATGTAAGTCAGTCACTTCAATATAGGTGATGTTAACTTTGTGAGCGGGGCCGTGAATTTCGGACTAGGTTGTGTTGCCATTTATATAAGGCGTGAGGGGTGACTTAAGTGAGTTAAATTGTGCACATAGCAGCGAGTAGTGCAGGCCAGCCATGCTCTACTTTCATACACATTTGAACTAACAGTATTATTAAAGCAACAGTTTGTTCACATTTTCCAAAGTTTTTGCACTGCATTATTTGAGAGAAAACACAATTGGTGCAATGTTTGGGCATAACAGCGTGTTTGGAACTGCATCAATACACTTAGAGTAGTGATGTCCAGTCCTCTGTGCGATTAAGTCCCTTGCGGATAGAGTCTAGTAATATTATGCATTTCAGCTCTTCTTTATTCAGTAGGTGGGGCATGCCTCCCCCTCTTGGTGGAAGCTTCAGTGACTTCAAGACAGTCCAACGAATGTCATCCTCATTATGATTGAATTCCTGGAAATGTTCCACCATTGGGGCATTTGGCGTACGACACCTGATGCGGCTCCTATGTTGGCATATCCTGGTCTTGATTTTCTGAGATGTCTGTCCCACATAATTTTTCTTACATGGACATTGGATCAAATAAATTACGTTGGTGGTGTTACAATTTGTTAGTGTGTTGCATTTAAAGGTGACGTTATCAAATACAAAACTTTTTCCTTCAATTGTAAAATTACAGACTGTACAACCACCACATTTCACGTGTCCAACTGTGGGGGACAGACCCCAAGCTGATTCAAGGGTAGAAGAGTTGGTAGAGCTAGGAAGAGCTGCCCGAACCAGGTGGTCCTTCAGATTCTTGCTCTTTTTGAATGCAAACAAAGGGCGTTCTAAATCTAAAATCCCTGCATTAATTACTGGCCAGTGCTTCAAAATCATTTTTCTCACACTATTGGAGATGGGAGAGAATGTTGTCACACAGGCTATTTTGTCCTGCTTTATCTTTTGGTTAGGGACAAGGAGTGTCTCACGGGGGCGATACCACGCTCTTTTGAGAGCGTTTTTGACAATCTTTCTGGGATACCCCCTATTTTTAAGCTTGATCGCCAAGGTAGTGCTTTCACGGAAGTAATCCTCCTTGTGGGAGCAGTTTCGCCTAATTCGTAAAAATTGGGAGAAAGGTAAGGAGTCCCTCAATGCCCTTGGGTGGTTGCTTGAGTATTCTAGCAGAGTATTTCTCTCTGTGGGCTTTCTGTAGAGTTTTGTGAACAGCTCACCGTCCTGATGCAGTATTGTCAGATCAAGGAAATTAATGGAGTTCTTGTCTGAGGTGAGGGTGAATTGGAGACCCAGACAGTTGTTGTTCATCCAATGTAAGAAGTGGGACAATGCACCGATGTCTAATCTCCATATCATGAAGATGTCATCGATGTACCTTCGCCACATAATGACACCGGAGAAAAAGGGGTTGGAGGGCACAAGAATTGTCTGCCTCTCTATTTCGTCCATGAACAGTATGGCCAGGTTTGGGGCAAAAATAGCCCCCATGGAGGTCCCTTTGATTTGTTGGTAGAATAGGCCTTGAAAGGTGAAAAAAATTTTGGTTAGACAAAGTTCCAGAAGCTTACAGATAAAGGATGTTGGAATGGCATGGGGACGGGGGCGGTTGTCTAAGGTTCTCTGTATAACAAGTAGGGCTGCTGTTTGCGGGATATTCGTGTACAGGGACTCCACATCCATGGTGCAAAGTGTATCAGTGAGCGGATTGAAGGGATGGTGTTCAATCAGATTGATCATGGACATGGAGTCGCGTACATAGCAAAGTGTGGGGGGAACAAATTCTGTGATAAAGAAGTCGACATAAGCTCCTAGGGGCTCCAATATTGAGCCACAAGCTGACACAATTGGACGGCCCGGGGGAACGTTCAGATTTTTGTGAATCTTTGGCAAGGTGTATATTACCGGTAATCTTGGGCTTTTTACATTTAGGTAATTAAATTCCTTTTTAATCAGAAACCCTTCTAATACTGCCTCAGTTGTTATTTTCAGTATTATTTCTTGGATACTTTTAGTTGGGTTGGATGCAAGTCTAAGGTAGTGATCTTTATTCCCTAGCTGTCTCTGGATTTCAGCTGTGTAAGAGTCCAACTCCTGTATAACAATGCCACCCCCTTTATCAGCACTTTTTATTACAATGGAGTCATTATTTTTTAGGGAGACAATGGACTCTTTCTCTTTAAGAGTGATATTGTATGGTATGAACTTTTTTTGTCCTTTCATGTTCGAGAGATCTTTGAGGACTAGTTTCTCGAATGTGGTGACCTCTGGTGGGATCATATTGGCCGATGGTAAAAAGGTAGATGGTGGACGGAAGGGAGCATATTGGCCGATGGTAAAAAGGTAGATGGTGGACGGAAGGGAGTTTGGGCATTTATCTCGGGAGAAGGGTGAATTTGGAAGAATGCTTTTAGGCGTACTCGTCTGAAGAATTTCAGGAGTTCGGTGTGTAGTTCCATAAAGTTAGGAGCCACAGTTGGGACAAAGGTGAGACCTTTTTTCAAAAGAGCAAGTTTGTCTTGTGCCAACACATGAGTAGAAAGGTTGAAGATAGGGATGGTGTCTATTGTAGGGCTAGGCTGTATTACCACTGGTAGTAGTTGTTCCTGGTCCTCCTTTCCCCTGGTGGGTTTACCCATCTCTGGGGTTTTTTGACTTTCCCTCGCTGTGGCGGTTCTTGTTGGCCTCTGGCTAAAAAAGAATTTGAATTCTGATGTGCTCCGCCACGTCTCGATGTACTTGATCCTTCGCCGGTGTCTGAATTGTCAGACGATTCGGCTGAGGTGTCGGAGAAGCCAACCAAGTTCTGTCTCCTGTTAAACCTCCCCCAAGGTCTATTTTGTTGGGGGTTGTTGTATGCCTTAGTGGTATAAAAATCCTTTTGTAGATAAGGATATGTTGTTTCAATGTTATAGGATTTTATGTCTTTTTTAACTTTATTTGATTTTTTATTTTGCTCAATCCTATAGAACTCTGCAACTGTTTTATCTACCTGTTCTATCAATTTCTTGCTATCGGCAATATTGTCAGGGGCCTCAAGTTGTTTCAAAATTTCTGCAATTTCTGTCTCCAGTGATTTTAAGGTTTCAGAGGCTGTGTCAATCCCTAGTGCCAGCCAATGGCGAGAGCAAGTAGTCCCTATGTAACTGAATCCTGTTATATATTTTGGGTTGTCCGTGAAAATACCTGGTACATTCCGGACTTGCAGACCCAAGGGGATAACCTCAGCCTTAAGATAGTCAGTTAACATCAATATCATTAACTGTAGGCGGACCTGTTTTTTCCTCAGTTTTTCTAGCTGTTCTGGAAGTGAGTTATTCACTTGATTGGAGATGTCTGCATTATCAGAAAGTAGTGACGGTCCAGAGCATAAATGTTTTAAATAGTCATCTATGTATAGCGGGGCATGGTTTGACATAGTAGCCTTGTCGAGGCAATGAGGGGGGGAAAAAGGGAAGATGGGAATCGCCCGTGTTGGATAAGTGTAGAAACAGTGGGGTAAGAGAAAATACTAGGTACTAGGGGACCCAAACTAGTTAGTTTGGACAAGATTGGAGACCTTGCAAACCAGCGTTTGCGCTCAAATCGTTTTTGGAACACAAGGGAACCCAATACAGGGCCTTCGGACCATGGGTTACTTAACTTATTTCAGAGAACAAGGGTCCTAAGGATTTAAGATATGACAGGAGAATAATAATATAGACTACAATCAGTGCTATATTTTTAACGCCCAGTCGGACGTGAGTTTATTTAAGGAATAATGTAGAATCGTGTTGACCCGGAGAGGGGCCAAGATAAGTGGCAAGATAGGGTACAATCCTGTACCTATCCCAAAAAGGTTAGAAAAACAAATCAAGAACAAGGAGATGGAAGGAAGGAAGAAGTTTTTCAAGCAAGCGAAAAGTTTTTGAGCCAGAAGGTGACTTGCAATTACAGTAAATGATTTCAACAAATTCACCCTGCAGTGTAAACAATTTCAAGTATACATATTAAATCATATGTTACACTGCATATTGCGTCGACGTTTCGATCCCTAAGGGCTCATAATACACTGGGATCATCATCAGGACAGTTTTACAATTAATGCCTGCATTAATTTGCGAAAGCCTGTAAAAAAAGGGGGGAAAAAGAATAAAAACAATTTTAAGGCATAAGCCTAGACCAAGGAATTTTTCAAGGAAAGTCAACACTCGACAAGGTACAAGTGCAAGTTAAAGGCCATTCTAACATTTGAACTCGCGGGTATTTTGACTAGTGTGACCGTGATATTTAAAACCTTATTTACAAGTGAAAAAGCGGCGCAGTGACATAGAAAGGTGTCATTCAATTGTTGTGTCCGTAGGGAATTGGGAAAACCTTTGTTGCGTCGTGCGTGCTCAGTGAAAAAGTGATTCAGCGAGTGAAGTGGTTCTGATGAGTGAGACAGTGTCTATGGGCAGTCACCGGTCCATTGAGGGCAGGAATTTACCTTTCAGGACCCAGAATTGAGGGTATGGTGGCTCAAGATATTAATCCCGGTACAGGAAGCTTATTGCTGCTGGGTAAAAGGGATGGCCATTAGTGGTGCAGCCACGGGTGTGCAGGACCATACTAGGAAATTCACTGAGGGGTCAGAGCTTACCTGGCGCTACTGGATGCAGTCGCCTGGGGTTTGTAATAATTCTTCTGACCGGAGAAGAGATATTTCCTACAGGTTCGAATCACAAGATGCTGTGTGATAAATAAGTGTTGCCGTTAGTCTGGCACTCCGAGTGAGTCGCTATAAGTTAATACAGGGAGGGGAGAGGCTTACCTGGCTACGTGTAGTGTAGCCGTTTTAGGAGGGGAGTCTGTTATCCTTCGTTGTGCACAAATTATTCGGTTTTGAAGGAGAAGGTAGTCTCCTTTCGATTGGGTCCACGAGGTTGCTGGGGATTACAAGTTTAATGGATTAGCGGAGGAACTCTATAAGTCCACCATCTACCTTTTTACCATCGGCCAATATGATCCCACCAGAGGTCACCACATTCAAGAAACTAGTCCTCAAAGATCTCTCGAACATGAAAGGACAAAAAAAGTTCATACCATACAATATCACTCTTAAAGAGAAAGAGTCCATTGTCTCCCTAAAAAATAATGACTCCATTGTAATAAAAAGTGCTGATAAAGGGGGTGGCATTGTTATACAGGAGTTGGACTCCTACACAGCTGAAATCCAGAGACAGCTAGGGAATAAAGATCACTACCTTAGACTTGCATCCAACCCAACTAAAAGTATCCAAGAAATAATACTGAAAATAACAACTGAGGCAGTATTAGAAGGGTTTCTGACTAAAAAGGAATTTAATTACCTAAAAGTAAAAAGCCCAAGATTACCGGTAATATACACCTTGCCAAAGATTCACAAAAATCTGAACTCTCCCCCGGGCCGTCCAATTGTGTCAGCTTGTGGCTCAATATTGGAGCCCCTAGGAGCTTATGTCGACTTCTTTATCAAAGAATTTGTTCCCCCCACACTTTGCTATGTACGCGACTCCATGTCCATGATCAATCTGATTGAACACCATCCCTTCAATCCGCTCACTGATACACTTTGCACCATGGATGTGGAGTCCCTGTACACGAATATCCCGCAAACAGCAGCCCTACTTGTTATACAGAGAACCTTAGACAACCGCCCCCGTCCCCATGCCATTCCAACATCCTTTATCTGTAAGCTTCTGGAACTTTGTCTAACCAAAATTTTTTTCACCTTTCAAGGCCTATTCTATCAACAAATCAAAGGGATCTCCATGGGGGCTATTTTTGCCCCAAACCTGGCCATACTGTTCATGGACGAAATAGAGAGGCAGACAATTCTTGTGCCCTCCAACCCCTTTTTCTCCGGTGTCATTATGTGGCGAAGGTACATCGATGACATCTTCATGATATGGAGATTAGACATCGGTGCATTGTCCCACTTCTTACATTGGATGAACAACAACTGTCTGGGTCTCCAATTCACCCTCACCTCAGACAAGCACTCCATTAATTTCCTTGATCTGACAATACTGCATCAGGACGGTGAGCTGTTCACAAAACTCTACAGAAAGCCCACAGAGAGAAATACTCTGCTAGAATACTCAAGCAACCACCCAAGGGCATTGAGGGACTCCTTACCTTTCTCCCAATTTTTACGAATTAGGCGAAACTGCTCCCACAAGGAGGATTACTTCCGTGAAAGCACTACCTTGGCGATCAAGCTTAAAAATAGGGGGTATCCCAGAAAGATTGTCAAAAACGCTCTCAAAAGAAGTGGTATCGCCCCCGTGAGACACTCCTTGTCCCTAACCAAAAGATAAAGCAGGACAAAAAAGCCTGTGTGACAACATTCTCTCCCATCTCTAATAGTGTGAGAAAAATGATTTTGAAGCACTGGCCAGTAATTAATGCAGGGATTTTGGATTTAGAACGCCCTTTGTTTGCATTCAAAAAGAGCAAGAATCTGAAGGACCACCTGGTTCGGGCAGCTCTTCCTAGCTCTACCAACTCTTCTACCCTTGAATCAGCTTGGGGTCTGTCCCCCACAGTTGGACACGTGAAATGTGGTGGTTGTACAGTCTGTAATTTTACAATTGAAGGAAAAAGTTTTGTATTTGATAACGTCACCTTTAAATGCAACACACTAACAAATTGTAACACCACCAACGTAATGTATTTGATCCAATGTCCATGTAAGAAAAATTATGTGGGACAGACATCTCAGAAAATCAAGACCAGGATATGCCAACATAGGAGCCGCATCAGGTGTCGTACGCCAAATGCCCCAATGGTGGAACATTTCCAGGAATTCAATCATAATGAGGATGACATTCGTTGGACTGTCTTGAAGTCACTGAAGCTTCCACCGAGAGGGGGAAGCATGTCCCACCTACTGAATAAAGAAGAGCTGAAATGCATAATATTACTAGACTCTATCCGCAAGGGACTTAATCGCACAGAGGACTGGACATCACTACTCTAAGTGTATTGATGCAGTTCCAAACACGCTGTTATGCCCAAACATTGCACCAATTGTGTTTTCTCTCAAATAATGCAGTGCAAAAACTTTGGAAAATGTGAACAAACTGTTGCTTTAATAATACTGTTAGTTCAAATGTGTATGAATGTAGAGCATGGCTGGCCTGCACTACTCGCTACTATGTGCACAATTTAACTCACTTAAGTCACCCAAATGGCAACACAACCTAGTCCGAAATTCACGGCCCCGCTCACAAAGTTAACATCACCTATATTGAAGTGACTGACTTACATTTTAAATGGGTTATATGTTTACGTAACTCCCGGAACGACAGGCCCAAGCAATGCCTCAAAGACATTATTTACCAATCTACTTAATTGTATCTCGGAAAATTCACCATTACAAGATGTCTGCCGAAATACGAGTCGCTAGGAACTAGTCCGTCCTTTATTTTCATTTTCTTGCCCCATAAGCTTAGCCCACGAGCAATCACAGCACAGCGGACCTGCGCTGCCAGTGAAGGGGGTAGAAGTCCATCGTGCTTCACCCGTCCCGCCGTCGCTTCAATCAAGAAGCAAGGTAAGCCCTTCTTGGAAAACGCTGCTAACTCGAGCGCTCCGTCAATTATGGAGTCCGTCCCCTCACTTCCTTGCTCTGTATTCCCCAGCTACCTCGTGGACCAAATTGACTTTCGTCCAAAACGAAGGAAAACAACCTCCCCCCCTGGTCGGCTACATCAAGCGTAGCCAGGTAAGCCTCTCTTCACATTCTGGGAACGCGGTTAACTATAGAACTCCCTCACTTATAGAGTTCCTCCGCTAATCCATTAAACTTGTAATCCCCAGCAACCTCGTGGACCCAATCGAAAGGAGACTACCTTCTCGTTCAAAACCGAATAATTTGTGCACAACGAAGGATAACAGACTCCCCTCCTAAAACGGCTACACTACACGTAGCCAGGTAAGCCTCTCCCCTCCCTGTATTAACTTATAGCGACTCACTCGGAGTGCCAGACTAACGGCAACACTTATTTATCACACAGCATCTTGTGATTCGAACCGGTAGGGAATATCTCTTCTCCGGTCAGAAGAATTATTACAAACCCCAGGCGACTGCATCCAGTAGCGCCAGGTAAGCTCTGACCCCTCAGTGAATTTCCTAGTATGGTCCTGCACACCCGTGGCTGCACCACTAATGGCAATCCCTTTTACCCAGCAGCAATAAGCTTCCTGTACCGGGATTAATATCTTGAGCCACCATACCCTCAATTCTGGGTCCTGAAAGGTAAATTCCTGCCCTCAATGGACCGGTGACTACCCATAGACACTGTCTCACTCATCAGAACCACTTCACTCGCTGAATCACTTTTTCACTGAGCACGCACGACGCAACAAAGGTTTTCCCAATTCCCTACGGACACAACAATTGAATGACACCTTTCTATGTCACTGCGCCGCTTTTTCACTTGTAAATAAGGTTTTAAATATCACGGTCACACTAGTCAAAATACCCGCGAGTTCAAATGTTAGAATGGCCTTTAACTTGCACTTGTACCTTGTCGAGTGTTGACTTTCCTTGAAAAATTCCTTGGTCTAGGCTTATGCCATAAAATTGTTTTTATTCTTTTTTTACAGGCTTTCGCAAATTAATGCAGGCATTAATTGTAAAACTGTCCTGATGATGATCCCAGTGTATTATGAGCCCTTAGGGATCGAAACGTCGACGCAATATGCAGTGTAACATATGATTTAATATGTATACTTGAAATTGTTTACACTGCAGGGTGAATTTCTTGAAATCATTTCCTGTAATTGCAAGTCACCTTCTGGCTCAAAAACTTTTTGCTTGCCTGAAAAACTTCTTCCTTCCTTCCATCTCCTTGTTCTTGATTTGTTTTTCTAACCTTTTGGGATAGGTACAGGATTGTACCCTATCTTGCCACTTATCTTGGCCCCTCTCCGGGTCAACACGATTCTACATTATTCCTTAAATAAACTCACGTCCGGCTGGGCGTTAAAAATATAGCACTGATTGTAGTCTATATTATTATTCTCCTGTCATATCTTAAATCCTTAGGACCCTTGTTCTCTGAAATAAGTTAAGTAACCCATGGTCCAAAGGCCCTGTATTGGGTTCCCTTGTGTTCCAAAAACGATCAATCAGATGCTGGCGCAGCTCTGGAAAACAATTATCAGACAAGTGCTCCCATGCAATCAAATCCAAGAGACCTTGTAAATCATTCCCTTTGCTGCCCTTTGCCCAACCATCCAATGCTCTGCAAAAGAAAGTGACATACTCTACCCAGGTACTACTTTCTATCTTCTTGCACTTCCTGAACCTCTGCCTATAGAGTTCAGTGGTCAAACCATACCTAGTCATGAGTGCCTCTTTCATGTTGCTATAGGAATGATAGACTTCAGAAGGCAAGTCCAACAGTGTGTCCCGCCCCTCACTAAGGAACTTTCCCCACAACCCTGCTCACCAATCTCTCATGGGAACCCGGTAGGAAGACATGGCTACCTCATAGGCTCTGAACCACTGCCCAATATTATCATTCTTAAAAAACTCCTTTACCACATCTTTGGGGATGTACACTCTACCTTCCCTATGCGCTGGTGGTGTGCTGCTTCCAGAGGGAGTGCTCTCTAGGCTCCTAGCTTTCAGATCCAACTCCCTCAAAATTTGGTCATGGTCCAATTGCAATCTCTTTTCTTCCAGAGCCAATTTATTGCTCTCTAGCTCCACTTCTAGAGCCCTTTTCTTGCTTTCTAGCTCCAGTTACCCATTCAATTTGAGCTTGACCATCTCCATCCCGTGCATCCGGTTTTCTTTCCTGTCTGCCAACTCTTCTGGGGACAGACCTCTGGCAGAACACTGCTACCCACTGGGGAGGGCGCACCCATCCTCTGAGGACCCAGTGGCCCACCAACCTGCTCCTCTGCATCCTCGTCATTCAATAGTCCACCAGGGGCATTCCTTGCTTCCACCCAGGCCCTCATCGCCGTTCCCCTGCAAATTCCCTCATTTCCATCAGCTATAGACTCTCAGTAAGACCCAACTTAGTGTTCCCCAGACGCCTTAGCAGGACTCTTCACATGCAATGTGGGTGAGGGGAGAGGTCGAAGATGACTCCAGCCTGAGGACTGTATTCCTCCAGATAAACATTCAGGGTCTCAGGGCCATTACCCAACCCGCCCCTTAAAGTAGCCCCACTATCTCTAGCCATGATATCCACTCTTGAGGCCTACTGCAAGCCAATTTCCATGTTAAAAAGCAGGGCCAGGGATCCCATCTTTCCTGGTATTGCGGAAGAGGGGGATTCTACTGATCACTTTTTAAGGGATCTTGTCTGTAATGAGGAAGGGATTTCTATGCTCTCAGTTGACCAAGAATGGTGCTCTGTTGTGGACTCCCATGATTTGATTTTCTTTCAGGAAACCTGGAGTTTGTACACTCTACACAGAAGGGTTTTTCTTCCTAAGGCATCAATGGCACTAAGAAAGAGATGTAACGACCCTCAGGAAGGAGGTTTAGCAGTCTAAGTTAAAACTGTACTGGGGTCCAAAGTCAAGCTCCTCTACGTTGAATCGCAGGATATATTAGCATTCAAGCTGATTCTTTTAATTTTTTAATGTATATAGCAGAGTGGTGCAGAGTTCAGAAGAAATCAACACAATCCACATTGTAGACCATGCCCTGTCCCAATTCGCGGATAATGTTCCTGTATTAGTGGTGGGTGATTTTAACTGCACCTTTGAACCCCTTGCCCTCACTCAGCCACATTTGACTGAATAGTGGGACCGTGAGTTGCATATTCCACAGTTATATCTCCCTACAGTTAGGTGAACAACGAGAGGAGGCCAGGTGTTGTCTCTTACACTACAGCATGATCTGAGAGCCATAAATGGGGAACAAACTCTAATCGCAAAGGAGATTTTGCTTTTAATAGACCCGGCCATGCCAGCGGATTTGACTATTGTTTGGTCGCCCTCAAATTTTGGACTCTAGTTGATGATATGGCTGTGGTCAAAAGAACTGACAGCGACCATAATGCCCTTGCCCTAACCTTGATCAATTAGATGGGACCGAGTGGAGGGACATCCGGAGGCCCCTGATGCAGTAAAAGGCAAAGCTCATCTGCAACTAGAAGAGCTAGCCAAAGACACTACTAACGATTATGTGAAGATTCTGGGATCCCTCCAAGAGTTACTATACAATGAGATTAGGGACATGCAAATTCAACCGCAACAAGTCCAAAAGGATGCAGGAAATTGCACACATCTGAAGTTTGATTCCCAGGTTGCTTGATACAATCAGGATTGCAGGAATGCAGAGGAGGCGCTTATACGTGCAGTTAAACTGAAAGCACACCCTGAGGTAGCGGTATGTAGAGCTAAGTATAGGCAGGTAATGGAGACAGCCAAGAAGAACTGGGAGGGTTCTTTGTGGTCTTCCCTACTGAGGGCATTGACAGCCAAAGGCCTCAAGACTTTCTGGAGCAAAGCAGCGTACTGGCTTAGGTAACAAGTTGTTCAAGGATTTACAGTTCAGCCTGAGGAGTGGGTTGTGCACTATGGTTCTCTTTATGAGTCAGGAACCACGGTAATAGATGGAGTTAGTGTCAGGTGGAGTAGGTCCCCGGTGGAGTGGGTGGTACTCTGTTTTTTTCTATGGTGGAAACACAGCCAGCAATTAGCTTGTGTGTTCCAGCCCATGCCCCTGGCCCTGATAGAATTCCTAACATTCTGCACAGAGAGGACATAACTCTCTGGGGTCCTTATATAAATGTGCTTGCTAACTCTATTACCTCTGGTGCTGCTATTTCCCCTTCATGGAATATAGCGGAAATAGTCCCGATCTACAAGAAGGGGGGCAGAGCCAAGCTGGCTAGCTACAATCCCATAGCTTTATTTACTCTATCCAGAAAATGTTTTGCAAACAGATTTTAGGTAGGATCCGGGATTGGATCCTAGATTCTGAGTGAATATCAAGAACGCTTCCACGCAAAAATGAGTACTCTAGATCAGGCTTTTCGCCTCCTCTGTATTTATTGGAATGAAGTTGCTGGTAAGGGAGGGAAGCTTAACATAGCCTTTGTTTATCTATGGTCTGTGTTCGACCTAGTCCCATGGGCTAGCCTTTTGAGAGTTTTAAAAGAGATGACTTTACCGGGAAACCTTTCAAAAGTTTTAATTAGATTACACTCATCTAACACAGAACAGGTCAGGTGGGGGAGAACAATTAAATTACGGAAACCTTCCTAGTCCAATGCGGAGTGAGACAGGGATGTGTGTGAGCTCCCACACTTTTTAATCTTTTTATTAATGACGTGATTGAATTTTTAGATAGAGATGGGTGTGATGCCCCTAAAATCGGTATAGGAAGAGCACACGCCCTTCTTTTTGCCAACTGTACCCTCCTAATTTCTAAATCCCCGCAAGGTCTACAACAACTCTTGACAACTTCACAAGGTTCTATGATGAGCGGGGCTTGGTGCTAAATGAGGCCAAACAGAATTTATCATTTTTACTAGAGGAACAGCCAAACATTCCAAAAGACATGTGCTTTTTGGCAGAAGTAAATTGGAGCAAGTTGGTGTCTTTGATAATTTAGGTATCCGTTTGATCCCCTCCATACACTGGGCCACCCACATAGAGAAAGTAAAATTGTTACTAATTCAACAGACCTCTTGTGGGACACCCCGCGCCGCACGGCCACCAGCTGCTGCGTGTGCCCCTGCCCGCCCTCTGCCTCGCTACTGCCTCGTTTTGCCGGCTGCCGGCTGCCTCCGCAGTAGGGTTTGTTTTGTCAAGCATTTGTGCCTGTTTTTCCATAACTTCGTGCATCTCCTTTATTCTGTCCTTTTTTCCTTGTTTTGTCCAACAGTTGTGCCTGTTTAGTTTACTCCGTGTATCTTGGTATCTTTCCCCTTATATCCCTTGTTTTGTAGCAGATTTGTGCCTGTTTTGTTTATCCCCCTTTTCACCCGTGTTTCTGGCTCTCCTTCCGTGTTGTCCGCCGCCCTCCACCCTCCCTTCCCGCCAACGCCGCTTGTCCCCGCCCCTTTCTTCTCTTCTGTATCCCTCCCCGCTCCCGCCTCCCAGCTGCTCCGCCCACCCGCGCACTTGGCCTTAAATGGCGACCGTGCGACGCAGGTGAGTGTGACCCACTTGTGGGACACCCCCGCGCCGCACGGCCACCAGCTGCTGCGTGTGCCCCTGCCCGCCCTCTGCCTCGCTACTGCCTCGTTTTGCCGGCTGCCGGCTGCCTCCGCAGTAGGGTTTGTTTTGTCAAGCATTTGTGCCTGTTTTTCCATAACTTCGTGCATCTCCTTTATTCTGTCCTTTTTTCCTTGTTTTGTCCAACAGTTGTGCCTGTTTAGTTTACTCCGTGTATCTTGGTATCTTTCCCCTTATATCCCTTGTTTTGTAGCAGATTTGTGCCTGTTTTGTTTATCCCCCTTTTCACCCGTGTTTCTGGCTCTCCTTCCGTGTTGTCCGCCGCCCTCCACCCTCCCTTCCCGCCACCGCCGCTTGTCCCCGCCCCTTTCTTCTCTTCTGTATCCCTCCCCGCTCCCGCCTCCCAGCTGCTCCGCCCACCCGCGCACTTGGCCTTAAATGGCGACCGTGCGACGCAGGTGAGTGTGACCCACTTGTGGGACACCCCCGCGCCGCACGGCCACCAGCTGCTGCGTGTGCCCCTGCCCGCCCTCTGCTCGCTACTGCCTCGTTTTGCCGGCTGCCGGCTGCCTCCGCAGTAGGGTTTGTTTTGTCAAGCATTTGTGCCTGTTTTTCCATAACTTCGTGCATCTCCTTTATTCTTTCCTTTTTTCCTTGTTTTGTCCAACAGTTGTGCCTGTTTAGTTTACTCCGTGTATCTTGGTATCTTTCCCCTTATATCCCTTGTTTTGTAGCAGATTTGTGCCTGTTTTGTTTATCCCCCTTTTCACCCGTGTTTCTGGCTCTCCTTCCGTGTTGTCCGCCGCCCTCCACCCTCCCTTCCCGCCACCGCCGCTTGTCCCCGCCCCTTTCTTCTCTTCTGTATCCCTCCCCGCTCCCGCCTCCCAGCTGCTCCGCCCACCCGCGCACTTCGCCTTAAATGGCGACCGTGCGAACGCGCAGCGTTGACGCGCAGCTGGCGCGCCGATTGTGCGCCGAAGGCGCGCCAAAGGTAAGCCCGTCTGCGCCCGTCCGCGCCTGGACCGCGCCCAGGGCCAGGACCCCTGGACCTCGACGATCCCGACCGACCCGCAGGACGTACTCCGCGGCCACCCTCAGCGCACTCAACACCGGCCGACGCCCAGAGTGCCACCAAGCCACTCCACGACGCACCCACGGACCTTTCAGCTGCCACGCCTGCAAGTTCGCCTGCATCCGGACCTGCCTCACACCAGCACCCGCCAAGTCGAACACCAGCAGCACACACCTCAAGTGCATCTTGCTCAACACCCGCTCCGTCCACAGACACGCCGTAGAACTCTGGAACCTCCTAGACGCCACAGCCCCTGACGTTGCCTTCCTCACAGAGACCTGGATGAACGCCTCTTCAGCTCCCGACATCGCCATCGCCATCCCAGAAGGCTACAAGATCGTCCGCAGGGACCGCAACGCCAACCAGATGGGAGGAGGCATCGCCATCATCCACAGGAACACCATCCGTCTCACGACCAGCACCGACAACACCCTGACCAGCGCCGAACACCTGCATTTCCAGATCCACACCAACCCGAACACCACCCTCAGAGGCACCCTGATCTACCGACCCCCCGGACCACGCACACATTTCAGCGAGGACATCGCCGACTTCGTCAGCCCGCATGCCCTCCCCTCCGCTGACTACATCCTCCTGGGAGACCTCAACTTCCATCTGGAAAACAACAACGACCGCAACTCCAGCACCCTGCTCGACAACCTCGCCAACCTGGGACTCAAGCAACTGGTGTCCACCCCCACCCACCGCGCCGGACACACACTCGACGCAGTCTTCTCCTCCAGCAAAGACGTCAGCTTCAGCCACGCCACTGAGCTTCAATGGACGGACCACAGCTGCGTCCACTTCACCTTCAAGAGAACGACGACCCACCACCACCAGCAACAGACCGCCCGCAGAAGCTGGAACAAGATCACAGCAGACCAGCTCGCCACGTCCCTGAGCCAGCACCCTCCTGCCAGCTCAGCAGACCCCAGCCAGGCCGCCGACAACCTCACGAAGTGGATCAGCATCTGCGCGGACGAGCTCGCCCCTCTGAGGACCCCGCCTAGCAGACCCGGCAGCAAGAAGGCCCCATGGTTCACTGACGAACTCAAGAGCTCCAAGAAGAACTGCCGAGCCCTCGAGAAAGTCTGGAAAAGGGAACCGACACCGGACAACAGGACCTCCTTCAAACTCGCCACCCGGAAACACCACCAGCTGATCCGCGCCGCCAAGAAAACAGCATTCAAGGACCGGCTGGACAACAACGCACACAACTGCAAGGAACTCTTCAACATCGTGAAAGAGCTTTCCAACCCCAGCGCAGGAAACAACGACATCACCCCATCGCAAGACCTCTGCAACTCCCTCGCTTCATACTTCCACAACAAGATCGCGGACATACACAACAGCTTCAACAACCAACCAACGCACACCATGACCGAACAACCAGCCCCCACCACCACCCTCCACGCCTGGACCCCGATCAGCACCGAAGACACCATCCGCACAATGAACTCCATCCACTCCGGATCACCAACCGACCCCTGCCCTCACCACGTCTTCAACAAGGCCGACGCAGTCATCGCACCCCACCTGCGAGACATCATCAACACATCCTTCGACACCGCCACCTTCCCGGAGAGCTGGAAGCACGCCGAACTCAGCGCTCTACTCAAGAAACCAACAGCGGACCCCACCGACCTCAAGAATTACCGCCCCATCTCGCTCCTCCCGTTTCCAGCCAAAGTCATTGAGAAGAACGTCAACAAGCAGATGGCCGCCTTCCTCGAGACGAACGGATCCCTCGACCCCTCACAGTCCGGCTTCCGAGCCAATCACAGCACCGAAACCGCCCTCATCGCCGCCACCGATAACATCCGAGCCCTGATGGACAATGGAGAAACAGCTGCCCTCATCCTCCTTGACCTCTCCGCGGCCTTCGACACGGTCTGCCACCGCACCCTAGTGCAGCGCCTCGACAACGCCGGAGTCCAGGGGAAGGCACTGGAATGGATCATCTCCTTCCTCGACGGAAGAACACAGAGAGTCCGCCTACCACCGTACAAGTCAGAGGCCACCGAAGTCATCTGCGGCGTCCCCCAAGGATCCTCTCTGAGCCCAACCCTCTTCAACGTCTACATGAGCCCCCTCGCGGCCATCGTACGCAAACACAACCTCAGCATTATCTCCTACGCCGACGACACCCAGCTGATCCTCTCCCTGACCAACAACCCCGCCGCCGCCAGAGCCAACCTGCACGAAGGGATGAAAGAGGTAGCCGAGTGGATGACGACCAGCCGCCTGAAACTGAACTCGGACAAGACGGAGGTCCTCATCCTGGGCTCCTCGCCCTCCGCCTGGGACGACTCCTGGTGGCCCCCCGCCCTGGGCACCGCACCCAAACCGACGGACCACGCACGCAACCTGGGCTTCATCCTGGACTCCTCCCTCTCCATGACCAGGCAAGTCAACAACGTCTCCTCGGCGTGCTTCAACATCCTGCGCATGCTACGGAAGATCTTCTGGTGGATCCCCACCGAGACCAGGAAGACCGTCACCCAGGCCCTCGTCACCAGCCGGCTGGACTACGGCAACGCCCTCTACGCCGGGACCACCGCCAAGCTCCAGAAGAGACTCCAGCGGATCCAGAACGCCTCAGCCAGACTCATCCTCGACCTCCCACGAACCAGCCACATCTCCGGACATCTGAGAGACCTTCACTGGCTCCCCGTCAACAAAAGAATCACGTTCCGCCTCCTCACCCACGCACACAAAGCCCTACACGACCAAGGCCCGAGCTACCTCAACAGCCGAGTCAACTTCTACGCTCCCAAACGCCACCTCCGATCAGCCAACCACGCCCTCGCCGCCGTCCCCCGCATCCGAAGAGCGACATCAGGAGGAAGGTCCTTCTCCTACCTGGCCGCCAAGACCTGGAACTCCCTCCCGACCTACCTGCGCCTGACCCAAGACCACCTCTCCTTCAGGAAGAAGCTGAAGACCTGGCTGTTCGAGCAGTAGCGGCACCCCCCCCCCCCCCCCCCCAGCGCCTTGAGACTCTTCGGGTAGGTAGCGCGCTCTATAAGTGTCACTGATTGATTGATTGATTGACCTCTCACAATAGTAAAATTCAAAGAAAAAAACTGTCCAGGCAAGTTTCACCAGCTTTGGAAATGTACAACATCAAGGTTCTAGGGGGGGGGCATTTATGGAGCAGAATTTTGGGGCACAGGCAATACAAACTTTCTGTATAGTATTAAAAATTGTTTTCTGTGATCATTGGTAGACCTCCCCTCCAGTACCCCTCTAACCCCCCTTTACTTCGAACTTGCCCATAGACAGCTGGCCCACAAGCAGAATTCAAAATTACTTAAAATGTTTTAGTACAGGCTGTGGTCTGTGATTGAGCTCACATTTTATAGTAAGGATCTATCTGGCCTTTTGAAACGCCCCTAGGTAACCTCGATCGATCCCTTGGTTCAGCTCTTTGAGAGATTTATAGGGGAGGCTTGGGATGGAGGCATTCCGAGGACTAAGCTCAAAGCAATGTTCTGGGATTCATCAATTGTAAAGGAGTTGGCAAAACCTGAGGACAGTTTGACTCATGAATTCCTTAATTTTTAATTCGTCCCTCGCTTCGAGGATACCATCCATGAAATTGTTCCGCCTCTGGCATGAAAAATATTTTTACAGTTCCGCTACATGGCTTTACCCACAAAATAGTTTTGTAATAAGTGGCACTGTAATGCTTTTAATGATGATCTTTGTCCGTCTTGTAAAGCCTGTCCAGAATCCATTGTGCATTTACTTTTTTTCTGCCTATACTATAGATCCCTGAGGAAAAAAATGATAAGTCTGTTATGTAGAATAGTTGGCCCTGGCCATTACCTTGAGGTGCTGAGAATCTTGTGCACTGACATATGCAGAGTAATAGTTTATGGCCTTGCCAGATATTGGTATGCACTGTGGATTAAGCATTCCAAATGTCTTGTATGAAGTACTGTATTTTCTACCTGTTTTTATTCTGCCTGCTTTTTAAATTATTTTATGGCTCATGTCTTTTAAAACAAAAATATGAAATTGTATTTTTTATACTCTGTATCTTACTCCTCTTGTGCTGGGTACTGTTTAAAATCTTTGTGATTGAAATAAAGTTATATATGATAATGATAAATTTGTCCTGTATCTCAATAGGCCAATTAAGGTACTTTTGAAAATCTAATGTATGTGGTGTACTTATCTAAGATGAATTTTAAAAGGTATTTTAAAATATGAATTGTTCTGTATTAGCCATACGGTCTCACACAATACACTATGGTTATTCAAGTTACTGTAATGAGTTCTGCACCTTAATTGGTAAATTGATGCACACTTGAAAATCACCTTTGAACACGACTGCTACGTGCCTGCTGTCTCCAGTACCATTGAGCCTCGAACTCTGTGCTCTCTCCAAAAACCAACAGCGGACCCGCCCGCCTGTCTCCCGCTGCCCGACTGCTCACCTGTCACCTGGAGCAGGGGCCGCCGAGAGGAGACGGGCGAGGAGCGAACTTCAAGGTCCAGTGGCCCTTGCGGTGTTCCGCCTCACGGAGAAGCGCCAGGCGGCGCTTAAATTTGCCATCAGCCCCATCGAGTGGGGGAATCACCTTTGAACACGACTGCTACGTGCCTGCTGTCTCCAGTACCATTGAGCCTCGAACTCTGAGCTCTCTCCAAAAACCAACAGCGGACCCGCCCGCCTGTCTCCCGCCGCCCGACTGCTCACCTGTCACCTGGAGCAGGGGCCGCCGAGAGGAGACGGGCGAGGGGCGGACTTCAAGGTCCAGTGGCCCTTGCGGTGTTCCGCCTCACGGAGAAGCGCCAGGCGGCGCTTAAATTTGCGATCAGCCCCATCGAGTGGGGGAATCACTTTTGAACACGACTGCTACGTGCCTGCTGTCTCCAGTACCATTGAGCCTCGAACTCTGTGCTCTCTCCAAAAACCAACAGCGGACCCGCCCGCCTGTCTCCCGCCGCCCGACTGCTCACCTGTCACCTGGAGCAGGGGCCGCCGAGAGGAGACGGGCGAGGGGCGGACTTCAAGGTCCAGTGGCCCTTGCGGTGTTTCGCCTCACGGAGAAGCGCCAGGCGGCGCTTAAATTTGCCATCAGACCCGTCTCACGGGATGCCGGCCGAAGCCCGGGCCAAGGGCGGGCCCGTTGTTGCCCGTTAGTGACCGGTAGAGACCGGACCGAGCCACCCCCCTTGACTCTTACTGTTAAAACCCGACACGTTTCTGTACACAGGATTTCGCATTTATCCATCATGGCTGGAAGAACTAGAAGCAAAACCAAATCCGCACTGGCTGTAGCCCAGATTACTGGACCCATAGATCAATTTATCTCACGGACCAACGAGGCCATCGAACATAGTATTTCCCTTTTGGAACGCAGAGTCTCTCTGGACCTTATTAAAGCGAAACGCTCTTCTATGGGCCTTTTAGCAACTGCGGCATTTCCTATCCAACAAGCCCCTACCACCGCTATTCTCCCCCCATGTGTGACTGTTGCAGACATTCATACAGTACCATGCTCGGTAGATTTATCAGTAACCCAATCAGAGTCTGACTCTCTTCTATCAGACGATTTAGAGGTTACTCCGGACCTAGAGGCTTGTCAAACACAGGACAGAATGGAATCAACCATAGATAAGCAGTTTCGGGGAGTGAGGGAAGGAGCCATCCCCAAACGAGGAAACACCAAACCATGTGATAATGTAGTGATCCCTGATACCCCCATGGAACCCGGGAGGGAATCTGGGAGGGAATCTGGGAGGGATCGACCCCTTCAGCCCACACAACCAACTATAAATATTCCAACTGAAAATAACTCTATACCACCTGCCATTTTCATAGAGGATATAGATAACCCATGTAAAATTTGTAAATCCACATCGCAAATACTAACCACAATCAAAGAGCTTTTTTCCCAGCATCTAAAACCTATACAAATCAGTATAAGGAATCTGGAAGCTCAAATAGCAATTCTATCACGCATTCACCCTAGTGTGAAGAGTCTACATCCAGTTAGTCAAGGGAAGGGAAACTCTACCCACCCCTCAAAAGTTTCCCAACAATCACAACCTGCTGTAGGAACTAAACAGTCTCTTACGACTATTCCACCCCCTTTAAAATCAAAGCATACTGTTCCATTAGCAAAACAGCATCACCCAGCGCCAAGTGTACAAAAGGCTAAAACATCTACTGATTTGCCCCAGCTCATACCTGGAACAGGACCTGTAAAAACAGTAAAACCCGTAAACACAACAGTAGATACAACCATAAATCAAGCTATAAAAAATAAACCGTCTATCACACCCTCTAAACCGTCGGTTACACAACCCCCGATGGTACCCAAAAAGGCACCAAGATCAAGGCGCCCAGTGCACCTCCCATCGGAGGCAACCTCTTACACGGTTATCCTCACAGGCGTTCCTGAATTAACCGAAGGTATGGTCGAAACCGCCTGGTCACTCAAGAATAAGGTCCTGCAGTGGTTAAGTATAAATAGACCACTAGAACCATACCATTCTGGCGGGATCTCCACAGTCCGCAGAGTAATATGGATAGGTGATGAACACAAGTCGATCCAAGGTGACTGCATTATAGTAACTTGCAGGGACCCAAGTACCGTGGACCACATTTGCTCATGGCCATCCCTGGGAAAAAAGGGCGGAATAGACGCCCAACACCTTTCTTTCTTCTATCCACCACTGAACACACACCAATATCTTCCCATTTCGAACTGGCAGCACCCCCAGGAAGATCATTGGAACCAGGTGGGATACAGCTATAGCTATGGGAACAGAAACAGAAATAGAGATTGGCACAACCAGCCCTGGCAATTAGGCAGATCCCACTGTCCACTGGAGGGCTAGCAGGGTCTTCCAACTAGAAATCGGTATGACTGCCTAGAAATGGTGGATTGACCGTTAAGGCCCATAAGAAGTAAGACCCAGGCCGTACATACCACCGTCGCCCCACTAAATTCTGGTTCACAGTCATACCCATTCAAACCCCAGGGACAAGTAAATCAAATCTCGCCCATTATTACTGCAGAATCTGGGATTACTGCAGAATCCCGCAACGCCACCTTAAATGAAACGATGACCAAAGGCCTGGTAACCTCCATGGATACCATCGACACAAGTTTCCATCAGCCTAACGATCTGAGTAATATTATCGAACCTACCACGATCCTATCAGAGCGTTTTCCACCTAAACACTCTGTCTGCCACCTACCACCTGACCCAAATAACTTGAATTTCTCTATAATATATTGGAATGTCGCAGGTCTGCGCTCCAAGTTGACATTAGAGCCGTGGCTTGAAACAGTGAGGGAACATCAGATACTCTGCTTTCAGGAAACATGGTCTATTACTCCAAACCTTCTAGCGGGTTATAAAACCTTTAATATTCCAGCAATTCAGGGAGCTTTGGGTAGACCAAAGGGGGGTCTCGTGGTCTATGCTGCCAACACTCTCCCTCTTCTATCCATTCGGATGCTAAAAGAATTCCCGACCTATCAAATTCTGCAAATAAATTTTACAAAAGATTGTATCTATATTCTGATTAACTACTATAACAATTCAACTACAATGGATTGTCTAACAACTTTAACTGAAATTGCCACTTTTTTAGCGTCCCTGCAAAACGATTTTAATCCCAACTCAGCACACTTAATTTGGGGTGGCGATTTCAACCTTCCATTATGTTCCAACTATAAAAATGGAAACTGCGGTCTGCAAGACGAACATGGCAGTCCTCTGTCCCATTTTGTCCACTCAACCTGAGGAAATAAATTAAATGAGATCATATTTTCCCTAGAACTGGACTTTGTAAACGATCTAGTGGAACCACAGAAAGATGTTTCTCCAACTTTCCATGGAAGAGGCTTCTTAACCACTATAGATTTTATTCTGTCCTCCCAGACTCTTAAGGGACAAGTGACCAATTTTTCTACCGGGACAGATGCTAGTAGCGATCACTTTCCGATCAGCGTAAGAATTAAGCCAAAAATGGTTAAGTCACATCCTTTTACTTCGAGTCACCTAAAACAAAATGTATTAACCATGAACAAACTGAATGGCTATACAGTCAAATGGGCCAAGGTTGACCCGGTGGAAGTAACAGAGAGGGTCCTCGAAAAATCTAAACCTTGGGTACTTGACTGTCTATCTCCAGATTCCACTCCCCAGTCAATCGTTGATAGTTTCCAGAATATTCTGAAAACAATTGGAAAGGAACTCTCTGGTAAACCAAGGATCAATAAGCCCTCCTTTACGAGGTGGTTTGACACAGCCTGCCGAAAAGCCCTCTCAAGTTTAAAAGAAGCCCTTCGTAGACCCACGAGGAACCCAGAGGAAATCTCAAATTTAAGGAAACTCTATAATTTAGCCAGACGGGATCGTAAAAGAGAAATTAAGAAAGATCTTTGGGCACAACTCCACGACAGCTGCCAAAGTAAGGACAGTGCTCTATTCTGGCAAGTCATCAGATCCCCCTTTTTGGCTGACACTGCAAAGGGGCAGCATCTAGATGTTGCAGTCACGGCCGATGATTGGGTCATGCACTTTTCAAAAATCTTTGGTCACTCTCCACAAGACCCAGTAGGAACAGACCACAGCGAAGCCCATACGTTGAAGAAGGTCACCTATCCGATAAACATCTATTTTCACCATATGGAAGTCATTAAAGCACTTAAGGCGTCGAAACCAGGCAAAGCTCCTGGTCCTGACGGAGTTCCAATGGACATTTTTCTCCACAGAACAGAACTATGGTCACCAATAATCACTCAGGTTTTGGCAGCAGTAACGTCTGTTGGGCTACTACAGTCATGGTCAACATCAATCCTGCTCCCTATCTTTAAAAAGGGCGATCGTAACGACCCGGCCTGTTATAGGCCAATTTCCCTTCTGGACTCCATGGGTAAAATTGCAGGTCGAGTGCTCCTGGACCGTTTACAATCTTGGGCCCAGAAAAACAACATCATGACCGACCTGCAATATGGCTTCCAGAAGGGTCTTGGGACCATGGAGCAGGCCTTGAACCTCGCCCTCTTGACTGGAAAATATGTTGGCGCAAAAGGAGGTAACATCTTCCTCGTATATGTCTATCTTAGTGCGGCATTTGACTGCGTCCAACATGCAAAACTTTGGACAATACTTAGCGACCTCGGAGTCGATCCACCCCTAATAGCCTTCCTCCGGGAACTCTCCTCTGATGCCACAAGGTGCGTCAGATTTGGCATCAACGGTGAGCTGTCTCGCTCCTTCTCAATAACAAAAGGAGTAAGACAGGGCTGTGTACTGGCTCCCTTCCTGTTCAACCTTTACACTAATGGACTAGAGCAGGCCATGTTGGAAGGGAGCCAGGATCTACCCCAGATAAATCATCGTCCAATACCGACACTGCTATATGCAGATGATTCAGTCATCTTGGCCCGAACACTAAACCAACTTCAAAAACAACTCAATAAATACAGTAGCTTTATGGGTTCACTTGGCCTGAAAATTAACATAAAAAAGACATTTACCATGCATATTGGTCCCAGGGTCAAAAACCCCAAACCAATATTAGTGGACAATACAAGACTGGAAAAAACCTCTGTTTATCCATATTTGGGCATCCTCGTGGATGATTCTTTGAACTGGCGACAATCTACGGCCAGTAGAAACCTCCTTTTCCAGCGAGCAACATCGGCCCTGGTCTCTTTCTCGAGAAAGTTGGGAAAACCCGCTCCACCCGAACTCCCGAAAATTTACTATGCTAAATGCCATAGTGTGGCTACTTATGGCGCAGACGTGTGGGGGTATGGCCATATAGATCCCATACAGATAACAGAGAATGGTTTCATTAAATACCTGCTGGCCCTTCCGCAAAGCGCCCCGAACTACGCTTCACACAATGAGCTTGGTATAGAATACATTATAGATACGATTCGCTCCCAACCAATTTTATTGTGGCAACGTATATGGTCCAAACCTGAGTGCCATCTGACACGATCTTTGATTACGGACTGTATAGCCCTAACTAATTGGCACAAGATCCCCTGGCTGGTCTATGTACGGAACTTTTTTAATGACCTTGGCTGTAAGTCTTATTTTGACGACCCTCCTAGCATCGAAGACATCTCCAGAAAAGAGTTAAAAAAGATGTGCTTGGTCCACTTGAGAGAGATGCGCAATCAGACGGATATTACAAAAACCTCGAATAACCAAATTTGTGCAACACAAACTGTTAAAGGTATACAAACCTATCTGACCTACTATCTGTCCAATCACGAGAAATACCTTCTGACAAGATTTCGTTTCAATACCTTTTTCCGTTTAGTTTCCTTTCCCGAAGTATAAAACTGGTCCTGCACTCTCATGAACTGTCCATGTGATGGACTCTCTTCACAAACAACAATCCATATTATCTTCTTCTGCAAATATTTCAAATCACCACGAAAACCTTGGATTCTCCCACTTCTTCAATCCTCAGGTCACAGACTATGTCATCCTGCATTTCTTTTTTTGCAGCTTTTGGACTCGCCACATGTTGCGAAGTGTATAGTCACCTTTTTAAAAGCTACGATCAAAATACGCCAAAACTTATAATGGATATGAATCTTCCACCTTAAATTTGACATACATGTATTTTTAAATGTATGTTTATTGTTTATTGTTTTTAATGTGTACTTTTTATAATTATAAACAAGTGGTAATCGAATAAAAGTTTATGAAACTGAAGCACACTTGAAAAACTGTACATAGTTGGTGTTTGGGATGAATTGGGTGTTCCTCTCGAAATGCATTTTAATTGCAAAAGTATTTTATATGTTAATGTATTTTATTTTCAGGGCTGTTCTATGTGTTGTCTGTATTGTTGTGTCCTGAAATTCGAAATGTATTATTTATGAACTTAAAAATAAAGAATTTGACTTGACTTAAACTTAAAATTTAAATATGTATGCAGCATCCAAACAGTAATCAAGTGAAAAAACTGCGGAGGGAAGAAGCCCATCTCATGACCTCTAGAAAGGTACTTTCAGAGTGTTATAGAAAATATAAACTGGACCAGCTACAGAGGAGGTCTACGCCTGGTCGTCTGACGCTCAGGTTTCTGGAAGTCAAAGACCAATACAGGCTTGAACTGGTTCTGGACGATATCTAGCCACTCCTTTGTTGTAATTTGGCAGCGATTAGGTTAGCGTTAGTAGAAGCCAACCTGTATTTCGGAAGCCATTTTGTTTGCCATGTGCTACCACGTGCGCACCATGTGCTCTGTCCTACCTTGCTGTTGTTTGTTCTTGAAATCTGCCTAGAGACAGGTTATATTTAGCCTCTTCTGCTTCGCACATGCTCAGTTGAGTTTGCAGCTGTCCATGCAGCTGCTTCCAGTCTGTAACTGTCAGGATGTGTTTACTAGAATTAGCCACTGTTAGTTCCTCCCACTTGTTGACTGTGGGTTTTCTGTATGACCTTATATGTACCTAAAAACTTCTTTTTGTACTTGTACCGCCTTCTTTTGAGTCCCTGTGTGGGTATAAAAGGATCAAGCTCCTTCCATTTAGTGTGCTACTTCATACACTACCAAAGGGTGTTGTGTGAATATAGTTCCACCTCATGAGGTTTAATAAAGCTTGGTTTCTATTCCAGTTTCCGTGCCAACTTCTATCCTATTGGTCTGAGGACTTGTGAAGAGAAGGGTGAACCCCTAGCACTGGTAGGCCTTGCTGAGGCCCACCACCACACCGTGCAAAGAAGCTATACCTCCAATTCAGACACAGGGTGCTCCGGCTGCATACATTTAATAATAAGTGGGCGTGCTCTCCCTTCTGGTTTGCCCAGTGTGTGAGAATGCAGACAAGACTGAAATACATGTGCTATTTTTCTGCCAAGGTTACAGGAGGGCAGTTATGTAGAAATTTGGAGTCCAGATATTGTTACGAGGCTTTTAGGCTACTTAAACATTATACTGATATGCCCATTGTGTTTTCTATTTCGTGTTTTTTATTCTCGTCGAGTACTCGCAGAGCTATCTTAAAGAAGAGCTCATAGGTCTGCCCAGTTCATTATTATCCATCATGTAACCTGGGCCCCACTCTTCCCCTTATAAAATGAATGAAATCAATTGATGACCTCTGTTTATCATTAATATTTTAATTAATACGTATTTTATAACTCCTTGTTTTTTCAAAATTGCCTTATTTTAAACTAGTTGCTTGTAAAATATCTTGCATTTCCTTTTAATTGCATCGGTTCCCTGCTCCACCGGAGTCCTGGTTAGGCATTTTAGCATGTATGGCTCTAAATCTAAGCAACAACTTTAAAGCAGCTGAAGCTTTGCATGTGCACTTTTCCTCTCTCAGGAACTTCAAGTCAAGTTGGTGGCTCCACTGAATCTTTTTGGATTGTTTTAATGTTTACATTTTTGTCTAGATATTACTAATGCATTTTATTGAAATTTCCTTTTTAATTATCGTAATTGACACCTGGCTGTTCAAAGGCTTTGCTCTTGTATCGTTTAATGAGACCACATCTGAGTGAAGATGGTCTTTCGCTAAAGCTACCCCACTATTTATGCACATGCACTTTATCGATCTGCGGCTAATGGAAGGACCACATGTTGTGTGTATACTGTAAAATCATCTTAAGGCAAGTGAGAAGGGTAGTTGATCTCGCCAACTAAAACATCAGACAGGAAATGTATTTTTATGAAAGTACTATCTGGCCTCACGTAGCCAAAAGAATATTATCAGCAAGTTGTATGCAATGTAGTGTATTTTTTACTTGTGTTTTTATGGCCCTACACGCCGAAATAAAGATTAATGAATGATTGAAAAAACTTTAAACCAATCTAGAAAGTGATTAATTTAAAAAATAAAATATCTACAAAATGACATAAATTCAATCAGTACAACTGTAAATGTGAGTTTTTAAAGTTTTAGGTTAAAATAGAACCAACAACCATTAAGTGCTACTTTCAGTTATTTGGTCGTGCTGGACCCCAATAAAGTCACATTATCAGACAGACAGCAATAAAGAATAGTTTGAATACAGAGACCAGGTTAGTCTTGCTAAAGAGTTACCTTTTCAAGTCCTTCTAAAGACTGCCATTCACGTGGGTGGGGTTGATGTTGGCACTTGGAGCAAGTCGGCTGTCCTGGACAGTCATTTCTTTAGAATCAATACCCAGACTTCGCTGGAGCGTTCGAGATGGCGACTAATGGGGGCTGTTGGCACCTAATATAGGTCTTGCATTGCCAGTTATCATACATGGTCGGTGTTGGCATGAGAAGCATATCTTGCTGGAGCTTCATGTTGGAGGTCATTATAGGTGGTGGATTTTGCCACAGAAAGGTCACTTAGTAGTACTGAGGAGCCCACAACCACTACATTTTAAACTTTTCTTCAGGAGGGGTTCCAACTAATGCCATTAAAGGATCCACGGCCTAAGGGGGCACCTTTTGAGGAAGAAGACTTTCTCCAGCAGAGTCCAGTCGCAGGGCTCACTCAGGTGGTGCTGGTCAGCTTGGAAGTTGCCAAGAGGTGCCTGGAAGCTTGTTGTGACCCTGTAACTTACACAGAAGGTCAGTCAACTATCACATGTAGTCACTGTGGGTAGCTTGGGTTCAAGGCAAGCAGGTTCAATTTTCCTCTATTCATCAGCAGGGTAGTCTTTCTTCCTCAGACAGCAGGGCAGTCCTTTTTCTGACTGTTTCGAAGGTTCAGTAGTGTTCTGATGAGATGTTCTGAAATGTCCTACCTTTGTATCTATTTTTATCCTTTGTTCAAGAGAATTTCCTTGCCTACCTCAAAAACTGGTTCTGCTCAATGCTTTTCCTGGCTACTAATTGTCAAGGGTGGCAAAGGCAAGGGTAGAACTGGCGTAAGGCTCCTAAGCCTCTTTTGTCTCAGTGTCGGAAAGCAATGCACAACCAACTACTGAAGAGCCATTTACAGTCATGTAACCTAGAATACTGGTGGAAAGGCATAGCTGGTTTAGGGAAGAAAATATCCACTTTGAAAAAAGTGGCATTTTCATCATTGTAACTCAAAAAGGGACTTTGCCATTAAAAAAGATTTTAAATTGCAATTCTTGTGAGTGGAAAGAGAATTTCTTTTTCTAGTCCCACTCTGAAGTTAACAACTATTATATGTGATAAGGTGACTCAGTGTTAGTGTATGGTTGAGCTAGCCTTACAGCAGTTAAAAACAACTTCTGGAGCTTTCCACTTTCGGGACATGTAAAACATAAATAATCATATAATACCACGTACCAGGCTCGGCTGGTTCAGGTTAGAGTTGTGGGGCGGGGTCAGGCAGAGTCGACAAACTACACCATAGGTCAAATAAAAATAAAAATAAAACCACTTACGTTGCGCTCAGTGCATCGCCGCCCCGCTCCACCTCTCTCATCTGACCCAGTCGCGCCTACCATGCACCCTGCCTTATGAGCCTTTATGCCTTACCTTAGTGATGACACATACGTATTAAAAAGAAAGGTTTAGGCCTGGCAAAAGGTTTATTTTGCCAGATCAGACTGCCAGATCAAAACTGCACTACAGGCTGCAGTGGCAGGCCTCGGATGGTTTACAGGCTACTATAGTGTTTGGCACAATGAGTGCTGCTGCCCATTCGTAGCATCTCTTTTGAAGGCCCTGCATATAGGTAGGACTTATAAGTAAATTAACGGTACCAATCAGGTGTTGGTTAGTCTTCCTCTGTTTGAAGGAGAGAGCACACAGACATAAGTGCTGGCTTGCAGGAGGAAAATGCAAAGAGATCTAATGCTAACAAAAAAGAGTTTAGCAAAACAGGACTGAAAGCTGAGAAGTTAAGGGAAAACTATGAAAAGGATTTCAGGTTCAACATATATCTGCTGCGTAAAAAGGTGGGTGTTCATGCAGCGTGCCTTGTTTTCGCACAGCACTGCACAATTTTTTGTTGATCTGTCCTCTGCATCGCCCTCAATTTATTTTCACTAAAGATGCAACTCTGCTCCTCACCACACGAGAGCACCAAATGCACGTTTATCAAAAGGGGTCTCTGAATTGGGGTGTTGTCTTTCTCACTTTAGAACCATAAATATAAAGTGAAAGCAGCGTCTTTTTCTTGCTGAGTTCAATGTTCAGAGCTGCAAAGGTGTGTGTACAAGGCACGGCTACCACCTGGTGCTGATAACACTGCAATAAACACATGAACACAATGAAACAGTTTCTAGATAAGATGCAATTACTTTGTTCCAGGCAGCCAGGTGATCTAGTAATTGGGAGAGGCTTCTTGGAAGCACAGCAGGACTAACAGCAGGACTGACATCTTCTTATAATATCTCCGAATAAAGTTGAGGCCCAATGTCATCCTTTAGGCCGACACATTAACACGGCAAAGACCCCTGGGAAGACCCATGGGTATATATACATGATGTCTTGCTTAGACAGGGGAGGAGACCTTGACTTCCTGGCTGACACACTGACCAGAGACGCTAAGGTTATTGCATGCAGACGCTCCAGCTAGCAGTGGTCTAACATCCCTCGCGGGGTGTCTAAATTGAGACCAGGACGGGGTCCCATATTCTCTCATTCTCAGCTAATGGGGTGGACTTGATTCTAGATGGATTTTTGGCATAACACATACTCAGATGTTAAGTACATTTAGATACATCTAGTTAGGGAGGCATCAAAGGAGTATGCACTTTTATCAAGTGTTTTATGTATATATTCATGATTTCTGCAAGATGGTAGAACTATACAATCCCTTTACTTTTGTAGTATTGCTAATCATATATCTCTACTACTGTCCAATGGTTATTGCAGCTCATCTATTGTACACTAGAATAACAACTGTTCAATAAACCTTTATTGGCGAATGCCTGGTATGTTTATTCTGTCTATCTCAGAAACAAAATAAGTAAGCACGAGTGACTGAGCGAAAAGTAGTGTATTGTTTCCATGATCCTGGGAGATCAGGGTTGACATGTACTGAGCTTGCCAAGAACTATTCTCTCCCTGAGAATAGGAGATTCTAGTGGCATTTTGAGATCGCTGATACAGATAGTCTAACATATCCGGTGAGGGTGCACAGAATCTGTCTGCCATCAAATCCACAGATTATGTTATCCAAACGTGCATATCATGTGTAGGGTATATAGGAACTACGCAACACTGTGGCATAGTAGGACTGCCCGGTGCAGGCTCTTTTGGGGTCCAGTACCAGTTGTGAAGTATATTTTTATTTTCTATTTGCATCATTCATAGAGCGCATGGCAACCAGTAGGCATCCCAGTGCTGAGTTAGAGACAGCATCCTAAATGAGTGGATTAAGCCCCTCAATAACTAAGCTATTTAATTTAAAGAGCCACGTTATAATAGCTTTCTGGAAGTGTAGCATGTTTTCTATCATACGAATAGCTAGTGTCAAGGTGTTACTAAGCTTCGTTACATTAAAGCCAAAGACGCGACCACATCTTCTCATTTTTTTGATGGTTGGGATAAAAGACAGATATAAATCTGTGGACTGGAGTGTTCTATTCAGAGTATAGAAAGTGATCAGATGTTGAAGGATCGGTGCAGCATGGCCTTGCAAAGCATGTGTGCAATACACACAATGTGCTTAAAAGAAGGGTACCCAGGCAATGCAGAGGGTGGCATGGTGCCACAACAGTGCTGTGTTGTGCAGAAGGGTCAATCCCAGTAACTTTGTGAGTCTTCTTCAATGCCATGGAGGTAGCCCACAGCATTAGGTTATGCTGCTCGGCAGCTGATCAAAGCTGGTAGCTAATGTATAAGAGCAAAGTGGACTCTTGCTTCATTGTTATACATAATCATAGCTAACAGTCTATATTTTGCAATGAAATCTACTGGCTAACAGGTTGCATCACAAAGTATTTATTCAAAGTGGTTGCAGAAAAACATACCTAATAAATATTAACTCAGCATGTTGTTATTTGATATCGCCCTGCAATTGGCTAGGAAGGACCTTGTTATGATGTCGGACTTCGTTGAGGAATGGAATCGCCCGAACATACGTCAGATGTTCTGACCCAGGATTTGGATGCAACTGCCCTGTCAGAAACATACATAGGTGCCCCTCAGGCCCATAAAGAAGGACCGGGGGGAATGTGGGCCATGCCAAGGCCCCTCAAAGTCACTTTATGCCTGCCCTTTCTTGGTGGGTGAACCGTCATGAAAGGGCAGGAGAAAATCAACACCATAATCCTGACTGCGGAGCCAAGGCTAGCTCTGTCATGATTATGGAATTATGAGTCCTTCTGATGCATGAGCAGCCTCCTTGAGCCCTTCGGAAGCACAGCGTAATCCCCCTGCAGGTTTCCCTCAGACCACCATCATTTTAATACGGCAGTAGGAGGTGAACCATTGATGTCGGGTAGGAAGTCTCTAACCAGCTGTCGGATTGCTTTCCTCCAGACATTGAAATTTGGTCCATAGTTGTGGATGGTAGCCTACATGAAACAGACAGAACTTTGGCATAGGACTATGGTCCAATTTGCCTCACATGTACACCAGACACAGAGAAGGTGACCTGACTTGTGGACAGGTTGTCCCAATGTTGATTGTTTTTGAATTTCATCTCTTTCTCTTTTTTTCCCTCTTTGTTATTTTTCTTTTCTTATTACACCAGGACCAGGGTGAACAGGGTATCACATGGGGAACAGAGTCGGGCAAAGTGTTTTGGAGGGGCGCAGACAAATAAGCTGGTGGGGATGAGCATGTTTGGGGGCCAGAGGGAGGAGTAGGGAGGATAGAGCAGACAATGTGAGTCAAACAGAAGATTCTCACTAGGCCCAAAAATTGCTATACTAATCTCTATACTATTGTGGAACGCTATAGGTATGAACGCCCAATCCAAATGACCGAAGATCTGGAAATACCTCACAGACAATCTTTATGACATAGTCGCTCTGCAAGAGACGCATATCAAACAATCAGAAGATCACAGACTAAAACACAGAGCATTCCCATTGATATATAAGCCCTCCTCCACTACAAAACACAACGGGGTTGCCCTTCGTTTCCATGCTTCCTTAAGGTTCCATCCAGTAGATTACAAATCTGACAAAGACAGCAGGGTAGTTCTTGCAAAGGGGCACATATGGGGAAGGCTTTGTACAATTGTTTCGATATACGCCCCAAACACTAACCAGGCAGTCTTCAACCATTACACACTTTCTTTACTGAGGGGCTTTTCTGAGGGGGAAATAATCTAGATGGGAGATTTCAATCTCACCTGGCATTCAGGTTCTGATAGCACACATCCTCAGTGGGCTCACATGGGGAGCTTCCCGAAAAACCTCAAACAGATCATCCAATATATGGGTCTCAGAGGCAGTTGGAGGGAGGCACTTCCGGACGAAAAAGACTATACCTTCTTTTCACCTGTCCACCACTTCTACTCAAGACTCGACTACATCTTCGTGAGCCAAACCCTGAATCAGCAAGTTAAAGAGGCCACCATTTACCCTATCATCATCTCAAACAATGCGCCAGTGGGGATACTTCTGGAATGGTCATGCGCTAAACCTAAATTTAAGAGGTGGTTCTTCCCCAATGCCTTATACGCGACAAAACATTACAAGACGCACTATGGACGCACATCAGGGAATTCTTTCAATTCAATGACCCTCAAGACACGGCATTGGCGAATAATTGGGACAGCTTGAAAGCCATGGTCAGGGAACATTGTTTGACTCTGATGGCAGCCCTCAACAAGGAAAGAATGAAGAAGAGACTGACTTTGGAGGGGTAACTGAAAGCAGCTGAACACACACATAAGGCCGTCCCTACACTAACACTTCAAAGAAAGGACACAGCCATTAAGGGGAAACTTCAGGCAGTACACTTGAACAGAGCAGAGCTAACACTTCTTCGACTTAAGCAATCCTCTTACATGCAGGTAACAAAGTAGGGGCACACTTGGCAAGACAATTATGGGTGAAGAGAGAAAAATTGCACATAGGGAATAAACAGGACCCCTCAGGCACACAGACACCGGGAGAAGCAGGGAAAGCAAAAAAATATTTAAGATTTTTATAGCACACTATATAGGGTAGACCGACTCAACCCACAGGAAGATGTAGACTAGCTGCACTAGATAGAGCTCCGCAGGTCACTGTAGCCCAGAATCAACAACTGAGCAAACCCATTATGGAAGAGGAGGTACGGAAGGCTATTGAGGACCTGGAAATGCACAAATCACCTGAGGACACAGTTCTATCAAACGTTTAGCGCAGACCTGACTCCACTACTGGTGGCCCTCTTTAATTATGTAGCAACCACCAAACAAGTCACACCTACCATGAGCAAAGCACTTATTTCCGGGATCCCCAAACCTGAGAAAGACCCACAACAATGTTGATCCTATTGCCCCATAGCACTCCTCAATCTGTATTTTAAATGATACTAAAAAATTCTAGCCAGCAGATTAGAAAATCTGATGCCCGGCTTGATACATCCGGATTGGTCTGGGTTCATTAAAGGCAGGCAGACGCACGACAATGTGCGTAGCGTGATACATTTAATCGAAAAAACTGCTAAAAAACAGATCAATGCAAGCCTTCTCAGTTAAGACACTGAGAAGGCATTTGATCGGGTGGAATGGTACTTTCTTTATCAGGCTCTCCTGAGCTTTGGATTTTGCAAGACTTTTTTAAACATGATAAAGGCTAACTTTGCCGCCCCTAGTGCCAGAATACTGGTTAATGGGGTAGCTTCGGATCCTTTTACCCTGGGGAGGGGAACACGTAATGGGTGTCCACTTTCACCAGTCTACTTTGCTCTTAGCATTGAACCACTAGCCACTAAAATTAGAGAGAATCAGGGGATCAGAAGGGTTCCTTTTGGCTACGAAGAACATACAATGTCCTTATTCGTTGATGACATCCTACTGACCCTTTTGGACCCACAACAATCTATTATGCTACTCAGGGTAGAGCTGGGACGCTTTGAAGGAGTAGCAGGACTTTGAATTAACCAGTTCAAATCTTTTATTCTACACCTGACGTTAACAGAAGCATCAATGGGAGATTTGGTAGCCTTAACCCCTTTCCAATGGGCCAAAAGAGAACTAACATACCTGGCGATAAATCTGACCCCCAAAGTCTCAGGGATCTTTAGTGCAAACTATCCTCCACTCTTATGCCAATTTCAGGCAGATCTTAAGCGGTGGGCACCCCTGTATCTCTCTTGGTTGGGCAGAATACAAAAAATCAAGATGGTAGTTCTCGCAAAATTCCTACATTTACTCCAAAGTCTCCCTGTTGACACTACCCGACCTGGAATCTATACTACTATAATAAAGGAAGAACTTTCAGTCTTTGAGGCGCGTAAACTAGGGAACCACAGCGCCAATCCACACACCCGATAAGCCGTTGGAATCGTCAGGGTGTGTAGATGGTTATAGGCTATATAAATTTAAAAAAAACGTTATTTAAAAAATGTACAGTAAAAACAAAAGTAGTCCCTCCGAAGTAGCGCCAGCTGTGACGTGCCTGCTCACCTCAGGAGCGCGGGGAGGAGCGGCATCCAGGAGCGAGACGAGGAGCGGCGGACATGGCGCGGGGAAGAGCGGCGGACATGGCGCGGGGAAGAGCGGTGACGTGAGGAGCAGCGGACAGGCCAGCGGCGGTGCGAGGAGCGGACAGGCTGGAGGAGCGGCGGCTGAGGTAAGGGAGCGGCGGACATGGCACAGGGAGCAGCGGTAACGTGAGGAGCAGCAGACAGGCTGGAGGAGCGGCGGCAGAGGTAAGGGAGCAACGGACATGCCACGGGGAGGAGCGGTAACGTGAGGAGCAGCGGACAGGCCACCGGCGGTACAAGCAGCGGACAGGAGGGAGGAGCGGCGGCTGAGGTAAGGGAACCCATGTCAGGGCAGGTGGGGGACGGGCTGGTCGGGAGCCCGGGCTGCAGGAGAAAAGAGAATGCAGGCGGGGGTCGGGGCAGGCGGGGGACGGGCCGGGCGGGGGCCCGGGCTGCTGGACAATGTGGGGGCATGGGGGTCGGGAAAGCCTGTTGCTCCCGGACAAGGTCGGGACGGGCTGCTAGTTATATTATAAAGCAGCACAACTTAGGGTTATAGTGGAATGGTCTCAATGCGAGTCTGACAAACACTGGTTACATATGGATCGTGCAATTTTGGGCAGGGTAACATGGGATTTCCTTTGCAAACCAAAAAATGATAGACCGGCTAATGCCTATGTAAGCACCCCTACCAGAACGTCCCTTAAAACCTGGGATGACGTCCTGAGGAAAACAAAATGGATGACGTTCCCTTCCCCATTTAGCCCCATACACTACAAGACTTCCACCCTGCACTACAGCTGGGCCCCTTTGATGCATAGAAGGGAGAAGGATGCCTCCTGCTAGCACATATTTTTCACAACTGGGATATACTGACCTTTGAACACTGCCAGAGGGAATTCCAGCTACCAAACTAGGAGCACTACCAGTATCTCCAGCTGAGGCATTGGGCTACGCAGAGTGAGATTAGAGAGGGGGTGATAAGAGGACTTATGGCTTTGGAGAGATTTGTGAAGGGAGCGAGCTCGGTAAAGGGGCTATATCTTTCCTTTACTCACTACTACTACGTACACTTCCTTAGAAACGCCCACGTCAACTCGAATTATGGGAACACACACTAAAGCATGAGATGACAGACTCACAATGGAAAGCTTTGTGGAAGGTCATAAAGTATCACAACCAGTCACTAAGCCAACAAGAAGCCCACTATAAGATTCTCTTTGACTGGTATCTATATCCTACAAAACTAAAAAAGATACTTCCCAACACATCTGATCTTTGCTGGAGGGGCTGTGGCAATGTGGGTGACTTTCGCCACATTTGGTGGGACTGCCCAACAATTCTGCCCTTTTGGTCGGAAATCTTGGCACAAATTAAAGAGATACTAGGATATCCGATCCCTGACTCCCCAGACTTTACACTTCTCAGTCTTCAGGACACCAGTTTGAAATATCATACAAAAGCAGACCAGGCCATAATGTTGCTCAGTCTGGGGGCTGCAAAAACAGCACTAGCGGCCGCCTGGAAAAGGAAAGACGCCATCACACAATGGCATGCACATCTATGACAGGCACTCACCATGGAACGTACGAGGAAAATATATAGAGACAAAATAAAAAATGTCAAATATGCCTGGGGCCCCCTAGTCAGTTATCTATCTCACAGTCTTCCATTGACTACCTGCTCCACGAGGGTTAGTAGAGTAGTGTAGTCGTATAGTAAATGACAACAGGAGTATAACCCATAGACCAGGTTGAGATCTGGGTAAGTACGCAAAAGCTAGCAACAATGTCTCAACTGGATTCAATGAGGAAGGGAAATACACATGTATGTACGCAACATTACAGAAAGGAAAGAGGGAGACTCCTGGTAGTTTGTTCAAAAGTGCTCATGGCATCATATATTTGAAATCGCAGTTCATACAAAACAGTTATATCAGCACTGTGAGCATAAATTGCAAAGGCAACCCAAGGAAACTTGGTGCACGTTGTGCTCATGACACAATAAGTGACGGCGGAAGTGACAAGTGGAAAAAACAGCGAAAGGCACAAGGTTACAAAGTGACGAAAAATATGTACAAGAACAATTGGTTCAACAAGAATGGTTATTTACAGTTGATGGAGCGAGGTGGAGAAACAAAATTTTGTATACCCCTTGTGAAGGCACACTTCCATAACCATACCTTGAACTAATGGAGTGATGTGTGAAATTAACCAACCTAGAATAAAAATTGCACCTACACAAGTACATGTGGGAAACTAATTTTGCTTATGTTGCAATCACATTAAACTAATTATGTGATTCTGTCGTGTCCTGAACTAATAAGCAGCTATTAAATAATCAAAAACGGCATAAATGTGCTTTTTGTTTACGTATTTGTGGCTGGAGGTTGGAGACAGGTGAGCATATCACTCATAAATGTAGCTTGTTTGCTAGGTAATAAATGACAGGGAAACCTTAGTATGGGTTATAGTTCCATATTTAACATTTATTTGTGTTTGTTTCTATGACAGTTCCCATTTTGGCTTGTGAGGCCTACTAAAATATGGCGTCACTTGATTACTGTGACAGTGAGAGATAATGCAAGCTAAAGAGGCGTGGCTGGGTAGTGTTTGCGCAGAACCAATAAGTAAGTAGAGAAAGATGTATTGCTAGTAACAATTGCTCTAGGGAACTCAAAGGCAGCGGCCACCAACGTGCCCAAAACAATCTCCTGTGCAACACAGAAAACAGTAAATTATGAACAATAATTGGTCCCGAGCAGCGGAATACAATAATAGAAAGAAATTTGTTTTCAAAGTTTTAGTCCAAAGAAGTCCTCCAGCTAATGCCTTCACACAAAATGTTCTTTATTTTCTTTATGCAGATCAGTCAAATCACAAGTTCTAGGGGATGATCCTCTCTGCTTGGTATCATCCAGTGTAGCCAACAGCCGACACATGTTTCTTCCTGGGCGAAAAAACACCCAATGACTTCCTCAGGGCTACAATCACAAGAGAAACAAAAATACATATGTTGTACTTGGTTTTGCCATCTTATTATCATCTATTAAAAGATAGTAGAACTAGATTAAGAGTATAGGCAAGTGGAGGATAAGATCTATTTGTCTCTAAGACACACCCAAGTGTAGATAGTCAGAATCAAAAAAGAGAAATAAGTGATAGTCCTAAAAGGATAAAGAGTGCCGAAGAACCTAAAGAAATACCCGATAGATAGGGTGTGCAAGAAGGAAGAAAAGAAAAAGATTTTTGGCATAACAATTTTAATCCATCAGTGAGTGGGAAGTGCTACAAAGCAACCTAGAAAGGGAATTTTTAATTCGGTAAAAGACCCATAACCAAGATTGCCAGGAACAGTATGTCCATCATGATGATACATATAGAACTCACCAGAAGTATTTATAATGATCTCATATCTTGCATAGGTCTAAACAAAATTCTCATGGATTAGTATTCTAGGGAAAAGGGAAAGAAAACACGTGAAGAACAATAAGAATTAAAAAAGGTTAAAAAACCTGTATGAAGCAACACGAAAGGCAGCGTAAAAAGCAGATACATTGTCACTATTTAAAGGGTAGTTCATTAAACCCTAATAATGCTTTATTAGTATCGTGGTCTCGACATAATCAATATCAATTACAATGCTCCACTACATGGTTTGCTAAAACAAGATCGGTCTACAACAATAATCTGGGTCATAATCAGTGGAGAAGACAAATACCTAGTTGCGAGATAAATTCCTTTGTCTTTAATGTATTCCAGAAGTACGTCTAATTCATGTCGCACAATATTTCTGTAATAGTATAACACATAAGAGAGACAAGAAGTGTAAACGATAAGTGAGCATAGGGGTCCATATATAAGTTCTAGAGTTAGTGCTAAGCCTCTAGGCAGCATTAAAATGCAATCATTATTTACCTTAAAAAGGACTCAAAGTACAATTCTTTCACTTGGTGAATACTCCTCATACCTCTTATTTGCACTTTAGTTATCGTTCCATTGAATATATTGAGACATTATTGGACCTTAAGATACAGATTTAATGAAGACTATGCAGTCTCTTGCGGGTTCCTTTGGAATACATATCTCCACTACTAACAACCAGCTACATCGGTAGGTCTTTGCTAAAAACCGTAATAAGTAATTTCTCTGCTTTTTTAGCGTTTTTGCTTTAGGGTGGGAGCCTGGATTACTCGTATTGAGAATTATTCCAGTACATTCGATCATGCTTCGGAATCTTGCCCCTTGATCAAGACAGGGTAGTATCCTTTCTCTTGCCATGACGTGAGAGACGAGGGTTGAGTTTCTACCACACTGACTAGCCCTTTCTACCAAGAATAATATTATGTATATTAATGATGAACACTACTTGATTGCGAATTTTAAATTTAATTCTAGATTTTACCGTTCCCTTTTTGTCAATGGAAACTTGGAATATATTTACTGAATGTCAGTGTTATACACTCCAAGATGTCGCTAATTTCTGTTGCCTATCGGTTCACGGAAGTACTCTTTCTATTATCATGACGTGTCTATCGAGGGTGGAGCATCTACTTTTAAAAAGCCAGCGTTACCGCGAACACGGCTTTCTGATTGACGGCGTTTTGGCATTATGGCAGGAGTACTCTCCGGGACCTGTTAAGGACTTGCCCCTAAGGAACCTTCTTTGCTTATATTTTGTTCATGGTTCAACTTAATGATGTTATCCGGGTCTGGTTCGTTGCCTTAGTGGTTCCTCCTATATGCCGTTTACTACCCCTTCGGGTCTTTGTAAACATGTCAAACTACCCACATTCTGCATTATTACTGCCGCGTTGTCGCGTGTGCTGTATATATTTATCGGTGGTTCTGAATTGCACTAACACTTATGTGAGATACCTAGTTGATAATGCGAACGTCCGTAACGGGACCTCGTCTGAGTTAACTGCCTCTAAACAATAATGGGGACTTTTTCTCATATTAGCCCTACAAAATCAAAATTTAACATTACTCTTAAATAGCTAATTATGGTACCCGAGGCTGCTTTTTTTCTTTTTATTTCTCTTCTTTTTTCCTTTTTTTTCTCTGCTTGGGCCTAGTTACATACCTATTGGCAGAGATGATGACTATGTCTGTTTAATTATTGATTATTGGCCTCTACATCTGATATGCTTTACTGTCTTTATTTACATTTGGGAGTAGCGACACTACCCAATTGCTGGATCTGACTCACCAGCTCTCGAAAGGTAACATTTCGGTATACACGTCATGCTTAGCTTACCGCATGTAATACTTTTTGCAGTTTTTAGCACTAGTGATAGGATTCTTGATAGAATCAAAATCGAATTAAATTTGTGGGGCATATATGCCAATCACGGTATCTTATGCTCTCTTATGTTATTCAGTGCTCTAAACATTTTGATCTATTTGTTTAGATTTAATGAATTTTGCTTGCGAGAAACCTCTGTGGACTTGTACTTTGAGTCCTTTTTAAGGTAAATAATGATTGCATTTTAATGCTGCCTAGAGGCTTAGCACTTACTCTAGAACTTATATATGGACCCCTATGCTCACTTATTGCTTACACTTCTTGTCTCTCTTATGTGTTATACTATTACAGAAATATTGTGCGACGTGAATTAGACGTACTTCTGGAATATAATAAAGACAGAGGAATTTATCTCGCAACTAGGTATTTGTCTTCTCCACTGATTATGACCCAGATTATTGTTGTAGACCGATCTTGTTTTAGCAAACCATGAAATGGAGCATTGTAATTGATATTGATTATGTCGAGACCACGATACTAATAAAGCATTATTAGGGTTTAATGAACTACCCTTTAAATAGTGACAAGGTATCTGCTTTTTACGCTGCCTTTCGTTTTGCTTCATACAGGTTTTTTAACCTTTTTTAATTCTTATTGTTCTTCGCGTGTTTTCTTTCCCTTTTCCCTAGAATACTAATCCATAAGAATTTTGTTTAGACCTATGCAAAATATGATGATGAGATCTTTATAAATACTTCTGGTGAGTTCTATATGTATCATCAATCAATCAATCAATCAATCAATCAAAGCATTTATATAGCGCGCTACTAACCCGAAGGGTCTCAAGGCGCTGGGTGGTCCTCTACTGCTCTACTGCTACTATCATCATGACAGACATACTGTTACTGGCAATCTTGGTTATGGGTCTTTTTACTGAATACAAATTCCCTTTTTAGGTTGCTTTGTAGCACTTCCCACTCACTGATGGATTAAAATTGTTATGCCAAAAATCTTTTTCTGTTCCTCCTTCTTGCACACCCTATCTATCGGGTATTTCTTTAGGTTCTTCTGCACTCTTTATCCTTTTAGGACTATCACTTATTTTTCTTTAATGATTCTGACTATGTACACTTGGGTGTCTCTTAGAGACAAATAGATCTTATCCTCCACTTGCCTATACTCTTAATCTAGTTCTACTATCTTTTACTAGATGATATTAACCCTTTAGGTGCTGCCGTCGGCCAACGGTCATCACGGGCACTACCTCCCCAGTGCTGCGTGCGACCGCTGGACGTCCAGTTCAGCACTGGATAATGGACAGCGCAGCACTGGGGAGGTTTGTTTACGAGCTCCTAAGGTGTTAAGATGGCAAAACCAATTACAACATATGTATTTTTGTTTCTCTTGTGATTGTAGCCCTGAGGAAGTCATTGGGTGTTTTTTTTGCCCAGGACGAAACACGTGTTGGCTGTTTGACTACACTGGATGATACCAAGCAGAGAGGATCATCCCCTAGAACTTGTTATTTGACTGATCTGCATAAAGAAAATAAAGAACATGTTGTGTAAAGGCATTATCTGGAGGACTTCTTTGGACTAAAACTTTGAAAACAAATTTCTTTCTATTATTGTATTCCGCTTCTTGGTGAGAGATAATGTGCACGCGCGGTGAAAGTCAAGAATGAATGCGTGCTGCTTGTGCACGAATGAAAACAAGTTCAAGAACAGCATGCCCTGGAAGCCCAGATGACTGCCAAAAGAATGGACGTGTGTGTTACTGAACGTGGGAAAAGTGCATGGAGTTGCTAGTTGAGAACGTAACTAGGCCGGACATTTTCTTAAACAAAGAAGTCTTTAAAATTTAGCTGACATAACGGAAATTGAATGCTGAAATGATGAGGTGATGCTCATCCACCCCAAATTGTCCAATCAGAACTCGAGTTTATGCTGAAAGTTACTTTTTAAGATAGATAAAGTTAGTGAAAAAGGTATAAAAAGTGCTGATTTTACTTAAGAAAAAACTCTCTTCCAATTTCGTCCTGAGATGCTGACGGTATGCTGATTTTCACTGAGATGTAAGACTTTGAATGATTTTCTATTTTTCTTTGAATGAGAAATGAGTTTCAGATGAGGTTATTAGTTAGGGAAGTTAGGAGAACTGAATTTTGGGAGCTCTCTGTCTTTTGCTATTACTTGTGTTCTGAATCTAAATAATAATGTCCATTTCTGAATTTCTGAAATAAATTAATATAACTGTTTGAAATAAAACTTTACTCTTTTAAAGTTATCTTTTGAATAAAGAAATAAATAAAGCGAATAAACTGTTAGACATGCTAAATGTTGCTTTTAATAAAAATTAGATAAATGGAGAATTAAGCTGGTCTTGGATTTTCCTACGCCTAATTTTTTACTAGCAGATCTGTTAACCATAACGGTGGTGTGTCTAAATAAATGTCCTATCGATAGAAACCATAGTAAAACTCTTTAAACTGCAGTTGTAAATAGTATAAATATTTAGTTTTAGTTTAGACACTCCGCTATAATACAGCAGCTCTCCCTTGAATCTCACCGATCCATGAAGTTGGATGGAAGGGTCTTGTGTGTAACTCACAGGGTTATGGGCCCCACTGATGAGTAAATGTATGATTTGGTACTTCAGGGAAAGGTGATATGGCTTTAGAAATTATTTCCGGAGTAGCGCTGCATCATTTATAAGCTTGGTAGCAGAGCATTGGTTGCTATAGAATTAGCTATGATTATATATAAAATGTTATATAAGGGTTTATGACTAACATTTGTTGAGTTCGTATTACGTTATATGTACTCCTGAAAAGCTTCCGAGTATCGCGTGAAGCTGGTCACTCTGTCTGCAGGCAGAGGAAGTGTGGCATGTGAAGTCGCACATCGCATAGTCTGTTTCAAAAGGTAGTATCGTCGTATACTGCGGTGGTATCGTCATATATCACAAGTTGTGTCGTCGCACATCACAAGTTAGGGACTTTTCGTGTGAAAGGATAAATGCATAGCAAGGACAGCCTATAAAACCTTGGCTTTCAAGTACAGGGATCATTGCGTATCCTGATTTAAAACTTATTGCTAGGAGAGTAATAGAGCTTAACCCGAGCTTGTGAGAAGGGTGGTAAAGGTAAAGGTAGAGGCAAGCGTTGTTTTATCAGCGAGTGTAAAATTCTGTGGTAGAGAAGAGGTAAGCGCTGTCTACTGGAAATACAGAATACTTGTACGGCTGAAAATTCTATCAGTTTATTTAGCAAAACAGACACATGGAGTTGTTTTGTGTAAGATACTAACCGATTCAGTTGAATATCTTGTAAATACGGCTTCTCAATAAACCTTGTAAAGGAGGGGTCAGTCGTCGCTGCAGAAGCCGGAGCGCTGGTGACGTCAAAAGTGTCGCGCAGGGATTGGTTCTCGTGATCAAGACAGAGTGAGGGCTAATTGGTGCATCACGAAAAGCAGTGAAACTATTGGTTAAGCACTAAAGAGACGTATCTTGTTCTAATTGGTACGCTAGTGTAAACTGCGCTGTGATAGGTTGGTGTTACGGAACAGCAACAGAGAAGTACGCGATCTTTTGAAAGACAGGGAATTTACAGAAAAATTGATTACTATTACGAAGATGAAAAGAAGAAACATTCATGGTTTAAAAAGTTGAAAAATGTGTTTGTGAAAGACAAGGCGATAGTAACAAGAGAGGGAAAATTACTTCCTCTGCCGAAAACGCCTGCTTTCTGTATGTTGTTGAAATATGGTTACCATACATGTGTTTCGTTAGAGAATTGGGCAAGGTATACCAGAAATGATTGTGCGTTAGCTTTCCCAGAAGTTGGATCTTTTAATGTGGCAGTGTTACGAAACCAGAGAGAGAGAATGATGAAACTTGAGCCAAGACCTAGACCGACTCAGTTCGAAGCTTTAGTTGAATGGGAAGATGAGATGCACGAAATGGAACGAGAAAGGTCGGAAAGACATATCAGACCAAGAGGTAGATTGCGTGGTTTATGGGGAGAGACACATGAGAGTAAAATGCGCAGATGGAGAAACGCTGACATGTGTGATGGAATGTATCCAGTCAGATCAGTGGATGAATATAAAGGGCGGAAATGTACAGAGAAGAAGAAAAATGTGGGAACAGGAAAATGGTGATAGTGAATAAGAGGATGCTGTACTGGAAGAAATATTAATTAGGAGGCCGCCACCATATCAACCAGGTTATTTATGGACTACACCTAATGCTCCACCAGTAGACGAAAGAATTAATGTAACCCCAAGGCAATTTTCAAATTTTAGAGATGTACCAGAAACAGTAGAAGTGAGATATAATCCGAATACCTCAATAACCAAACCAAGACTTGTTACGGTACTCCCAAGCAAAATAACAAACGAGAAAGTGTAAATAGAGTAGAAAAGTGAGTTGAAGAACAAGCAAGTACTGATGAATATATACAATCTACAAATGAATTGACAGAAAGAATACAAGAGCTTACGAAAAACATAGAAGCAGTAACAGTCCCAGTAACAATAGGACCTGTAATCCTAGTGTTTGAAAACTAAAGAATAAAAGAGCCAAATCTGACAATCCCTTTACAACAGAGTTTGCAAAAAGTAAAAGAAAATATTTATCCAGATTTGTCAGAAATTAGACAAGCAAATAATGTAAATCCGCCTGACTTAACTTTCAATCAGAGTTTACCTTATAAGTATGCGACCAGAGCAGAATCTGACTCTGCTACACCTGAAAAGAGTATTGAGAAAATAGATTTAACACAAACCCCTGTAGGACCATCAGAACAAGAATTAAGTGATTGGATTAAAACTCTGAAATTAAAAGAGCATGAACCCAAAGTATTGGATGTAGCAAGATTAAAAATCGATATGAAAGAATTAATTATTGAAACAATTGGAACAATTGGAACAGATAGATTAAAAACGTGTCAAGATGATGAACTCATGTTCATGTGCAAAAGTATAACATGGAAAGCAAAGTCTGTACATGATCAATTAGAAGGATTAGCAAATGAATTTGAAGTAGAATTTGCAAAGAATAAAACATTGCAGAAATCCTACAGAGTAGACTTTTCAGAAAAAGACATTGAAAATATGAATACTGCCAGAAGGTTAACCCAAATAAAAGAATTGATTGTGCTGTTACGGAAATGGGGAGATGTGAATAAGTGGAGAGTGAAATGGGCAAAGAAGAAAGAAGAGGCTAGTGATAAATCCACATTAGCGTTCCCAGTCAGAGAAAAGGAAACAGTCGCAAATGAGTTCCCTATGAGAGAAATACCTGGAGTGAATGATGTAGAAATAACTTTCCTAGTGGACACTGGTGCTACCCGTTCTACTGTTAGATCAGTGGAAGTCCAAAATCTTCCTCCCTCGGGAGAGCACATCCAAGTTGTAGGAGTAGCTAATAGACAGATTTAAACCTCCTTGACACAACCAGTTTAAGTAGAAATTGGAAATTTCAAAGACATGTATCGATTTGTAGTGTGTGATAGTAGCCCCGTAAATCTATTAGGACGAGACATTTTGTGTAAAAGGAACTGTGCCATATACTGTTCACCGGATGGCATAGAACTGCAAACCCCAGACGAAGATAGCTTGTATAAAATGACAATGCTAATGATTGAGGTGGAGCAAAATACATTGTTTCCTGTGTTTGATCGAGAAAAGATACCTGATGAATTGAAAAAGGTAATGAAATAGAAAGTGTGGGATTTCACAGGCGAAGATATTCGATTAATGAAAGATGTAGATCCTGTAAAAGTCTCTATAAAAGAAGGTGTGAATTAGCCAAACATTCCCCAATACAAAATGACAGCAGAAATAATTGAAAGAATAACTCCAGTGATAAGCAAAAAGATTGAGAAAGGCATACTGAGAAAAATAGAAAGTAGTCCTTGTAATTCACCGATAATGGGATTGAAAAAGCCAAATGGAACATTTAGGATTGTACAGAACCTTAGAAAGGTTAGTAAAATAGTTGTCCCTTGTTGTCCGATTGTACCAAATCCAGCAGTGATTTTATATCAAATTTCCCATGATGCAGAATGATACACTGTGATCGATCTGTGTAATGCGTTCTTTACAGTTCCATTGCACCCAGAAAGCCAGCCAATATTTGCGTTCCGATTCGGAGATCGTATTTTGGCATGGTGCCAAATTCCTCAAGGGCATACTAAAAGTCCATCTATCTTTAATCAGTTGCTAAAGAAATCATTAGAAAGCTTGAGCATGCCTGGAGAGTCTGTATTAGTTCAGTACATTGATGATCTCCTAGTGGCGTCAAAGACAAAAGATGCATGTGTAACAAGTTCAAGTTCAAGTTCGAGCATTTGTATAGAGCACTACTCACCCAGAGGGTCTCAAGGCGCTGGGGGAAGGGTTCAATATTTGTCGAATAGCCAGGTTTTGAGTTCTTTTCTGAAGGAGATGTGGTTCTGAGTAAGGCGGAGGTGGGTGGGGAGAGAGTTCCAGGTCTTGGCAGCCAGGAAGGAGAAGGATCTGCCACCCATGGTGGATTTCCGGATGCGCGGGATTGCGGCGAGGGCTTGATTGGACGATCTTAGTTGGCGGGTGGGTTTGTAGAAGGACAGTCGGGTGTTGAGGCATTCGGGTCCTAGGTTGTAGAGGGCTTTGTGTGCGTGGGTGAGAAGGCGGAAAGTAATTCTTTTGTTGACGGGTAGCCAGTGAAGGTCTTTTAGATGTCCGGAGATGTGATCTTGGCGAGGGATGTCTAATATGAGTCTTGCTGACGCGTTTTGAATGCGCTGGAGTTTTTTCTGTAGTTTTGCTGAGATTCCGGCGTATAGTGTGTTACCATAGTCCAGTCGACTCGTGACCAAGGCGTGGGTGACAGTCTTTCTTGTCTCGAGGGGGATCCAGCGGAAGATCTTTTTGAGAATGCGAAGTACGTTGAAGCAGGAGGACGAGACGGCGTTGACTTGTCTGGACATCGAGAGAGAGGAGTCTAGGATGAAGCCAAGGTTACGTGCATGGTCTGTGGGTGTGGTTGCTGCGCCCAGAGCGGAAGGCCACCAAGAGTCGTCCCAGGCTGAGGGGGAAGATCCTAGGATGAGCACCTCCGTTTTGTCTGAGTTGAGTTTAAGGCAGCTATGTTTCATCCATTCGGCTACTTCTTTCATGCCTTCGTGAAGGTTGGTTTCGGCGGTGTTGGGGTCTTTGGTGAGGGAAAGGATTAACTGGGTGTCGTCGGCGTAAGAGATGATGTTAAGGTTGTGATGACGCGCGATGGAAGCGAGAGGACTCATGTAGACGTTGAAGAGGGTTGGGCTGAGTGATGATCCTTGTGGTACGCTGCAGATGACTTCAGTGGCCTTTGAGTAGAATGGTGGAAGTCGTGCTCTTTGAGTTCTTCCAGCGAGGAATGAGATGATCCAGTCCAAGGCTTTTCCTTGTATGCCGATGTTGCTGAGGCGATGTATAAGGGTACTGTGACAGACTGTGTCGAAAGCGGCGGAAAGGTCGAGTAGGATGAGGGCCACCATTTCTCCATTGTCCAGGAGTGTTCGGATGTCGTCGGTCACTGCAATGAGGGCGGTTTCGGTGCTGTGTTTGGCTCCAAACCCGGATTGGGATGGATCAAGGCAGTTGTTGGATTCGAGGAAGGCAGCGAGTTGGCTGTTGACGGCTTTCTCGATGACTTTGGCCGGGAAAGGGAGGAGGGATATGGGTCGGTAGTTTTTAAGTTCAGAAGGGTCTGCTGTGGGTTTCTTTAGAAGGGCGCTGAGTTTGGCGTGTTTCCAGCTTTCTGGGAAGGTGGCAGAGTTGAACGAGCAGTTGATGACATCACGGAGATGGGGTGCGATGACTGAGTCAGCTTAGTTGAAGTTGTGGTGGGGGCAGGGGTCGGTGGGCGAGCCAGAGTGGATTGAGTTCATCAGGCGAATGGTGTCTTCAGTGGTGATTGGGTTCCAGGCGCTGAGGTTGTTAGTTGGCGGAGTAGGAACTGAGGGGGGAGGGGAAGGTAGATCGCTGGGAGTATTCTCGAAGCTGTTGTGGATGTCGGCAATTTTGTTGTAGAAGAAGGAGGATAACGCGTCGCAGAGGTCTTGGGAGGGAGTGATGTCGTTGGATGCTGCGGTGGGGTTGGTGAATTCTTTAACGATGTTGAAGAGTTCTTTACTGTTATGAGAGTTGTTGTCGAGACGATCCTTGAATGCTGATTTCTTGGCGGATCGAATCAATTGGTGGTGTTTGCGGGTGGCTGACTTGAGGGAGGCCATGTTGTCGGAGGTTGGGTTTTTTCTCCATATTTTTTCCAGGGTGCGGCATAGCTTCTTGGATTTTTTAAGTTCGTCATTGAACCAGGGAGCCTTTTTGCTGGCTGATCTCATCTGGTGCTTTTTCAGGGGTGCTAATTTGTCAGCACTGTGGGTAATCCATTGCCTGAGGTTGATGGCCGCTTGGTTTGGGTTCATTGAGATGGTGGGAGGGTTTTGGTTGAGTGATGTGAGGAGTTGGTCGGAGGTGATTTTGTTCCAGTTTCTCCGAGGGATAGGCTGTGGACGGTTAAGGGTCAGGGTGGTTTTGTAGCTGAAGTGAATACAGCTGTGATCCGTCCAATGGAGAGCTGTGGTGTGATGGAAGGAGATGTGTTTGCTGGAGGTGAAGATGGGGTCGAGCGTGTGTCCGGCTACATGGGTGGGGGTGTCCACAAGTTGTTTGAGTCCGAGATTGGCCAGGTTGTCCAGGAGGGTGGTGGTGTTGCTGTCGAGTTTGTTATCAAGGTGGTAGTTGAGGTCTCCTAGAAGAATGTAGTTCTTGGAGGCGAGGGCGTGTGGGCTGACGAAGTCCGTGATGTCATCGCTGAATTGAGAGCGGGTACCTGGAGGCCTGTAGATGAGGGTGCCTCTAAGTGTGGTCCTGGGGTCGGTGTGGATCTGAAAGTGGAGATGTTCGGCGGTTGCGAGATTGTCGTCGGAGTTGGTTGTGATTTTGATGGTGTTTCTGTGGACGATGGCGATGCCACCTCCTGTTTGATTGGTGCGGTCTTTCCGGATAATCTTGTATGTGTCCGGTATGGCTATGGCGATGTCGGGTGCTGATGATGTGTTCATCCATGTTTCTGTAAGGAAGGCGATGTCCGGTGACGCAGTGTCGAGTAGGTCCCAGAGTTCAGTTGCGTGTCTGTGGACCGAGCGGGTGTTGAGCAGGATGCACTTTAGGCGGTTAGAGTCGGAACTGTGATTGGAGGACGTGGATTTGGTGAGAGTCCTGAAGCAGTTGAACTTGCAGGAGAGGCAAGCGAATGGGCCGTGAGTACGTCCAGGAGTAGTTTCGCAGCATAGTGGTGTACGTCCGGGGTTGAGGGCGAGGAGAGTAGCGGCATCATATGTGATTCAAGTGGGTAGGGAGCGGCGGGGACCAGGGGGTATGGCGCTGGGCGCGGTCCAGGCGCGGACGGGCGTAGACGGGCTTACCTTTGGCGCACCTTCGGCGCGCATGGGTCGCGACCGCTGCGCGTAAACGCTGCGCGATTGTCCAGCTGTCATTAATGGAGGGTGGAGGGGGCGGAGCATGGGCGGGGCGGCTGGGAGGCGGGAGCGTGGGGGGAGGGACGGGCTGGAGGCACAACCAAATGGCAACAAGCAGTAAATAGAAAACAAAGGCTAACACGCCGATATTGGGGCACACGTAAATAAAATAAAGCTAATGCAAATTAAAATACTTCCGTGGGCACAGTTAAGCACACAGCCACCATTAAATTCAATACTCAGCATGCGGCGCTATTAATGTCCAGCAATGCGAGGCGCTATTAGGCAAACACGCGGTACAATAAATGTTCAGCAGTGCGAGGCGCTTGGAAATGTCTAAATTCAAATTAGCAGCAGTGTGGAGGAGAGCAGCGCTACGATACCCAGAGCTGCAGGAGGCAAGGGGGAGCAACCGCTACGTCCGGAGACAGGCTGGTTACAGATACCATTGCATTGCTGAATCATTTGGCAGAAGAGGGACATAAAGTGTCTCCATCTAAATTACAATTTTGTCAGAAAGAAGTGCAATATTAGGTCATAGGATTGCCAAAGGAATCAGACAAGTCACTGCAGAAAGAATCAACATGATACAAGGAATGCAGCCACCAAAAACTCAAAGACAAGTAAGGATGTTTCTGGGAATGGTAGGTTACTGTAGACAATGGATTAGTGGATTCTCACTGATAGCAAAACCATTACAGAGATTAACAAGAGCAGATATCAGAGACCCTATAGTACTGACCAAAACTGAAATGGAAGCATTTGAACAGTTGAAAACGAGTTTATGTGAAGCACCAGCTTCAGGGATGCCTGACTATGAAAAAGAGTTCGAACTGTACTGCAGTGAACGAGAAGGATGTGCATTGTCAGAACTGATTCAGAGACATGGAAAACTGAGAAAACCAATTGCGTATTTCTCAGTTGTTTTAGACCCAGTTGCAAAAGCATTGCCAGGTTATCTGAAAGCAGTAGCAGCCTCAAGCGTCAGTCTAGAACAAAGTGAAGGAATAGTGATGGGATTTCCTGTGAGGGTGTATGTACCTCGTTCTGTGGAGATTCTCCTCACTAGGACAAAAACACAATATTTGACCAACAATAGGATGACAAAGTACGAAAAGGTAATTCTGGGAGCAGAAAATGTGACAATCTCTAGATGCATAAATGTAAACCCTTCTACACTATTACCTGAAAACTGAGGTGAGAAATGAGGTTGATCACTAATGCCTAGTTGTTCTTGAATACTGTACCAAACCAAGACCAGACACCAGAGATGAGCCATTGCCTGAATCCGACTATGTGATGTTTGTTGATGGCTTGTGTCTGAGAACAAATGAAGGTGTTTTGAGTGCAGCATATGCTGTTTGCACTGAAGCAGATGTACTGGAAGCATCTTGTCTGAAAGGAATTTGTTCTGCTCAAATGCAGAATTGATTGCTTTGATTCGAGCATGTGAACTGGGAAAGGAAATTAAGATTACCATAGTGACTGATAGTCAATATGGGTTTAACTGTGGTCCCAAAGAGGTTATTTGACGTCTGCAGGGTCACCAATACGGAATGCAGAATTCGTGAGAATAATAGATGCAATTCAGTTGCCTGACAAAATTGCTGTGGTTAAATGTGCAGCTCACAAAAAGGGGGATGATTACATCACACGAGGTAACAGGTATGTAGACTCAATTGCAAAATATTGTGCTAAAAATGTGGCCTCCATTAATCGGGACAGAGAAAAGGAGCATGTTACAAGTCCTTTAATGCTAACAACAATAGTTGAAACTTGGCAGGAAGTGAGGCAAATGCAGGAAGAAGCTGACGAGGAAGAGAAAAATGTCTGGTTAAAAGCAGGATGCAGACAAAGAGAGGAAGATGAAATTTGGGTTTATAAAGATGAAAGACCAGTAATGCCAGATAGCATGATCTCAAATATGGCCCGAATGTACCATGGTCAAGCTTATGTTGAAAGAGATGCCATGCTTCGTCTATTCAGACAAACGTGGTACAATCCCAAATTCAGGATGATTGCTGAAAGCCTTTGTCAAAGATGTCTAGTGTGTCAGCAGTTTAATCCAAACAGAAAAACAATTGTGAGTCTGGGAACCATAGGATGGGAAGGAGGTCCATTTACACGAATGCAGTTGGATTTTATTGAACTTCCAACTTGTAACTGACTCAGATATTTCTTAGTGATCATCTGTTTGTTCTCTCGATGGGTAGAGGCCTTCCCCACGAGGAGAGATGATGGGCTAACTGTTGCAAAGCTACTTTTACGTGAAATAATCCCTAGGTTCCGATTCCCAATAACAATCGAAACTGATCGTGGCACTCATTTCCAAAATGAACTTATGCAGATGATATGTGAAGCACTGGACATTCGCCAGAAACTGCATTTTGCTACAGACCTGAGGCTTCAGGAGTAGTTGAACAAGTAAATGGAACCATTAAAAACAGGATTGCAAAAATGTGTTTGGCAACAGGACTAACGTGGCCAGATGCCTTACCACTTGTTTCGATGACCTTAAGAAGCATACCTGACAGAAAGACTGATTGAGTCCACATGAGATTTTAATGGGCAGGGTGATGAGAGAAGCATTTGTACTAGTTGATAAGCTGTTAACTATTAATGATGACATCATACTGGATTACTGAAAAAATCTGTCTGACGTGGTGACTTCTGTGTTCCATCAGGTGGGAACTGAATCAAACACGAAAGAGAAAAGTCCAGCTCATGATCTAGTTCCTGGAAACTGGGTTCGTATAAAGGTACACCGCAGAAGAAATTGTTTGGTGCCTAGTTGGCAGAGACCAAGACAAGTCATATTGGTTAGTACCACTGCAGTTAAATATGCTGGAGTGAAGAGATGGGTACATGCAAGCCACACTATCCGTGTGCCTGAACCTGAGAATCCAAACGAGGAAGGTGAAAGCACAACTGATTCTGACTCTGAAGGTGAACCAGAAAGAACTCCAGATACTGAAGCTCGACAAGAACGTCGGCATCTGGAAGTAGCAGATGCAAGTTCTGCGTCTGAAGGAGAAGGAGAAATTGTTGAAATACCGAAATCTGAAGTTTGAGATTTGGTAGAGACTGACACCAGTAAGGACACTGAGCAAGGTAAAGATAAAACTGGTGATCAAGAAAATACCAAAGAACCGTCTGAAAGCTCTGAAATCAGGAACGAAAATCCTGACACTGGAAAAGAGGAAATAACTCACGATAAGGATGAGATTTCAAGTACCAGCTATGGAGATGTTCCTAACAGAGTGAAAGAACTGTCAAAGGAGAAAACCAATCTGAAAAAGACAAAGACACTATAAAGTTTGTCATAAATAAAACTATTGAAGAGACTGAAAGTGAAACTGACGACAGTGCAGATGAAACTCCATTGAGAAAGAGTTTAAGAAAAAGGGCTTGGAGAGTGGAACATAACACCACGGAGCCTAAGACAAAAAGAGTTTGTAAAGGAGATAATTGGCCTAAAGGAAATGATGGACTGAGATTTAAACTGGTTAACAAAGAAAGAAAACCAGAAAATCAAGTAAATGAAATAACCAGTCAAAAGGAGTCGTTGGGAAAAAGAATAGAAGTTGTCCAAAGGCCAAAAAGAGTGAGAAGACCAAATCAGAAGTACAAATCACCTGAATGGACATATATAGTATTACCTCCAATTGAAGAAGTAAACAGTAGTCAAGAGAACTTGAACTGCCCAAAGACAAATATGAAAAGTTAGTAAAGAATTTAATAACAGAGAAAAGTGATAATTGATCAAAAGGACAAGGTAAAGGTAAAACATGAAACCCTGATAAAAAAGGGCATTGTAAGTGAAAGGTGAAAGCCTATATGTTAGAAAAAAAATCGCTGAGTAAAAACAAAAACAAAAAAAGTCTAGCAATGACCATAAAACGAAATGTTCTATCTTTAGAAAATGGTGTAGATCATCTTTGATATGTACAGGATTACTAATATTGATATGGATAATCTTAGCTATCGTCATTCCTTTTCAGGATAATTTAGTGAAGTTGAAACATAATGTGAGTTTAAGTGGACAAAATGTGGAATCAAAGTCTAACAAGCAGCATGTATGTAGACCAGAAATGCATCAGGATAGTTCCATTAGTGATATTACTAAGAACACGTTTTCAAGTATGTGAGGACAATGGATGCTATTGATTGCTATGTTTGTGTAAAATTACCTGCATCTGTTTCAGAAGGGGTGACATATCACCACCTTCCACTTACATATGGAGTCACGTGTACTGTGATTTCAAGCCTGTTTTACCAATCAGGAAAATTAGAATACCATTACTCAAATTCAGAGGATATTTTTGCTAAGTTAAAAATTGTTAATGCACTGAATAGAATAAAGCCCGCCATAGTAATGGGGGAATTCTTTTTAGAAATAGATGAATTAAACCATGATTACGCCTTTAAAAATAATTTGACATGTAAAATGAGAATTGAAGAGAAAGCATTTTTAGATATGTTTGAAGAGAGAAGAATTGCTTATAAACGTAAAGAAAAAGTAAAGCATGAGAAATCCAAATATTGAGCATTTGAAGATGAAAATCTTGATGAAATAAATGTGAATGTAGCCATAAATATATACACTCCATTGTTAGGGAAATTCTGTATTAGGAGAGACAACACTGTGTATGACAATTATTTTGTGGGAGCAAGTCAATGTAAAGACACCTATAGAATCATAGGGGGATGGGAATTTAAAGGGGGAAAAGGTCCAGTATTCACTGGTATATATTTTATCTGTGGGAACAAAGCTTACTATAGATTACCGGACCACTGGTACGGGACATGCTATGTGGGTTTGGTCTTTCCTAAAATCTTTCATGTAGATAGAGGTACAGATGGCATACATGAGATAGGTAAACTTTTAAGTCATAGAAAAAGAGAGAGTGTTATAGAAATAGTAGGTGATGTTTTTGGAGCACTGATACCAGCAGTGGGAATATCTTGTAATGCAAATAAAATTCGAAAATTGTCAACAATAGTAGATCGTTTGTCAACAGACACAGCTGGTGGATTTTTAATGGTAAACACCGAAATGGTTGCTATGAGATCTATGGTAATGCAAAATCGTCTTGCTCTTGACATAATATTGGCAACAGAGGGATGAGTCTGTGGAATTTTGAAGGTACAGCACTGTTGTACCTATATTCCAGATAAGAGTCAAAATATTGAGAAGTACATTACAAACATTACAGAGTTGCATAGAGAAATTCAACCACTGGAGATTGATGATGTTCTTGAACGACTTGGCAAAAGTCTTTCAGCAGTTAAACATTGGTTTCAAGAAATAGGTAGTTCAATTATAGGTAAAACATTAGTAACAGTAATAGTATTAGTGATTTTGATGATAATATTATGCTGTATATATAGAAAAAGAAAGAATGCAAGAAAGTTAATAAAGAAAGTAATTCAAGAAAAAGGAGAAAGAGAAAGAGAAAACTATGATATAGAAATGAAGGAATTTCAAGAAAGAGTCTTTGGAGAAACCAGAGAAGTAGATACTAAAGTATAAAACCGTACTAATTTGAAGAACTGTTTTGATAAAATTTGCAAAAGTTTGGGAGCTATTTGGTGATAAGATCACCAAAGGAGGGAGTTGATGGGGCGAGGTCGAGAAACAAAATTTTGTATACCCCTTGTGAATTCACACTTCCATAACCATAACTTGAACTAATGGAGTGATGTGTGAAATTAACCAACCTAGAGTCCTACTAAAATATGGAGTCTCTCGATTACTGTGACAGTGAGAGATAATGCGCACAGGCAGTGAAAGCCGAGAATGAATGCGAGCTGCTTGTGCACGAACGAAAACAAGTTCAAGGACACAGCTATCGGTAATGCATGTGTACCCGGTAATTTGGTTGGATCATTCGGCCATTCTATTTGAGATAGCCTGTGCAGAGAATCAGAATAAGGCGAAAGCAGGCACAAAAGCTAGCTATTCACGTGCATGGAATAACATTGAAGCTAAGGAACTGTCTGACCTCCTGGAATCTAGCTTTGCTTCTATAGGGGGTGAGGTGGATACAGCTATCACTAGTTTTAATGATTGGATAAATGAAGCTTGTGATAAGCTCCCCCCCAAAAAGCGTTTTGACAGTAAAAGGACCTACCCTTCTGCCCCTTGGTATACCCCTAATTTAAAGGCTCAGAAATGCATTTGCAAATACTCTGAACGGGAATGGAGGAAGGGCTATAAGGCCGAGGACAAAATTAAACATAAAGATAGTTTACGGGCATATAAGCAATTGTTGCTTACGGCTAAGCAAGAGTACTTCGCGAGCCAAATTAAATTAGCTGAAAACTCAGCAAAGGAACTCTTTAAAATTGTCTGTCAATTGGCCAATCCTCATTCGTCAAAAGTAGTAGAGAGTCAGGAACTATGTGACGAAATTGCTGAGCATTTCATAGATAAAGTCGAAGCTATTTATTCAACTTTCATTAATGCCAACAATGGTCTCTGAATTAGATAGGGACATAAATCTAATCCCGCAAACACAACATGCATTGATGGAATTCCCTGCTATGGCTAACACTGATAAGGCTACACTTTTGAAAAATTTGAAATCTGGCTCTCCTTATGACCCCTGTCCTGTCAAAATAGCCAAACTGATTCCTCATGTTATCACATCACCACTGACTCCCCTTTTTAATAGGGTACTGGGGGAGGGCAGTTTCCCAGTATATTGGAAGACGGCTTGCTTGATTCCACTGCTAAAAACAAATTTGGATTCTACAGATGTTCGTAACTTTAGGCCTATCTCTCGCCTACCTTTCCCAGCAAAAATGCTGGAAAAATGGATAAATAGACATTTGAGCAGCTACCTGTATGAGGTTGAGGTACTTGACTGTACACAATATGGCTTTCGGGAGGGTCATAGTACAGAAACTGCTCTCATGAAATCTACTGATGAGATTAGGAAAACGCTAGATCAGCGGGGTAAAGCAGCAATGAATATGCTTGACCTCTCCGCAGCGTTCGACACGGTCCATCACGCTCTGTTGATGGACCGTTTGTCAGCCTGCGGAGTAAAAAATTCTGCCTGGAAGGTTTTAAAATCATTCCTTGCTCCGCGTAGGCAGATAGTAGCCCTTGGAGACTTTTTCTCAACTACCTTTCATCTGCCTTTTGGGGTCCCTCAGGGCTCATCACTGAGTCCAACTTTATTCAATATGTATGTATCATTCCTGGCCCCATTGATAAGATCTTACGGGTTCCAGTTTACATCTTATGCGGATGATACGCAGATAGTGGCATCCCTCCTTCCCGGACTAGAAGGGGTGGTTAGCCATAAGTTACACGATTGTATGGAAGCAGTTGGATCTTGGAAGGCCAGTAATTGTCTGAAATTAAACTCGGACAAGACTGAGGTCATCCTATTTGGTAATGACATTATTATTTGGACCCCAAAATGCTGGCCAGACTCCCTGGGACTTCTACCTGTTTCTTTCACACAGGTGAAAAACCTAGGTGTTTATCTGGATGAGAGACTTGACATGAGGAAACAAATTTATGCTGTGGTTTTTTCTACGATGTTCGCCATTAGAACCACTAAGAAAATTCTCCCTTTCTTGCCCAAGGAGAGTCCGCAGACGGTGGTCACAGCACTTGTCATGTCAAGACTTGATTATTGCAACAGCCTCTATCTAAACATCCATGAGAGGCTGTTACGGAGGCTTCAGCTGCTGCAGAATACAGCTGCCAGGCTGATTTCCGGCTTACCTTAATTTTCCCCCATCTCGAGTGAGATTCGTAAACTTCATTGGTTACCGGTGAGACAACGGATACATTTCAAATCTTTGTGCCTTGTCTTCAGGTCACTTCATATTCAGGGTCCACACTATCTCTAGGACCAATTTCAATGGTTTTTACCATCTAGACCTCTGCGCTCATCAGCTCAAAAATTAGCAAGAGTACCACCAGTGAAAAAGGCTTGGTGGGGTGTTAAGAGCTTTGTGGTAGGTGCAGCAAGACTTTAGAACCAGCTCCCCGTTCATCTGAGCAGCTGTACTGAATTACTCCCCTTCAGAAAAATGCTTAAAACCTGGTTGTTTTAGAACCTCTCTTTGATCTAGCAGCCCACTTCCGTTAGAGAGAGCAGATAACAGCAGGACACCTTCGGGTAACAGATGCGCTTTACAAATTAATTAACATAATATAACATAACATGGACATCAACAAGTATGATCGCAAAACAAAGAGACAACTGTCCAACACTCTACACTATCGCAAACTCACCAAAGACCCATTGCCGGAGTTGAAAACCAAGATTCAGCAAGTTACCAGCCAAGCAAGATCCAGGAACATCATTTCACAAAAAGAGTTTGCATTTTTGAATAACTTACATCCCGAGTACCAGTGATTCATGTTACCCAAGGTCCACAAAGACAGCAACAATCCACCTGGATGACCTATTGTATCTGGATGTGTCTCCATCCTTGAGCCATTGGGAAAATATATTGATGCTGTCAACAAAGAATTTGTTCAGTTGATAGAAACATTTATGTGTGACAGCATGGACCTCATTAAAACAATCAAGGACAGACCCTTTGATACCAACACTGAACTCATGTTGGAACTCCACATAGAGTCACTTTACACCAACATCCCCCATGAGGAGGGCCTTTCAGCCATTGAAGAACTACTCAAGAGCAGACCCAGACCCACCCTGATCCCCACTGACTTCATCATGGATCTATTACACATTACCCTGGAGAAGAACTACTTCCTTTACCAGAACACATTTTATTTACAAATCAAGGGTGTCTCTATGGGCCCTTGTTTTGCCCCAAACTTTGCCATCCTTTTTGTATACAATCTCGAAATGACACACATACTCACCCCCAACAACCCATTCCACACACAGATTTCCCTCTGGCGACGCTACATACATGACATACTTCTTCTATGGAAGGGCCCTTTTGACTCATTGAACTCCTTTGTCTTCTGGCTAAACCAATCTTAACCTCAATTAAAGTTCACATCAGACTACTGATCCAATAACTTACCATTCTTAGATATCACTATCCATGCAGAAGACAGCAAAATTGGAACCAATACACTATTGCATTACTCTAGCTACAACCCATGTGTTCTTAGAGATGGCCTACCCTACGGCCAATTTTTACGCATTTGCAGAAATTGCAAATGGTGAAAAGACTACTTCCGGGAATTAGACATCCTTCGTGACAAATTTATCTCCAGAGGTTATCCACCATGTTTGATCTCAAGCGCCCGCCAAAGAGCATGGTACTGCCATCGAGAACCCAAAAGTCGTTTCAAGAACCCCCACTCTTCTCCTACCAATGAGGGGATAATCTGGCCAGTCACCTTGTCCAAGCTATCACTTGGCCCACTAAACCTGCACAATAGAACTCCATCACTGCTACATGGGGTCTACCACCTTTGATCAGACATTACAGATGCCAGACTTGCGTTTTGTGTGATCTTACATGCAACACCAAAGAATTCAAGGTCAACAGCAGGTCCTACATACTCAAAACATTCACCAACTGTAGTCCCAAAATGTAATCTACGTAATTCGATGCCCCTGTGACCTCATATACATCGGCCAGATGACCCAAATTGTTAAGCAGTGAATAATACAACACAAAAGCAGAATCCATTGCAAAGTTTAGCTGCCCCCTTGGCGACACACTACCTTGAGAAAAATCACAGTGAACTAGACATCACCTGGCAGGTGATAGACCAACCTCTACTACCCATCAGAGGTGGTACCCTCGAAACCTTACTGAATAGGAGTGAATGCAAATGGATTACTGTTGGACCTACGATGGGCAAGCCCAGCACAAAGGGGGGGTAGCTTGGCTCAAGTGACAAGGCAAGTGAAGGCTTTAGTGTTAAGCCGGCTCTGACCCAATAATAACTCCCTGCGCAGTCACACCAAAAAGAAGGACACCACACCACTGCTGTAGAAAAATACGATTCCTTTATGTAAAAGTTCTCTGTTGTAAATAGGGTTCAGTTGGGAAAGCACATTCGCATTTCTTTAGTCACAAACCTCTGGGATTCAGTTGCTGAAATAAATACTGTAAATAGATCTTCAGGAATAAATAGCAAGATAAATAGAATAAATATCAGGAATAAATATCACACATAAATATCACTTTTATATAGCAGAATAAATACTGGTTCATTTAACTAAATAACCACATGTTCATTCTGGTATCGCTGCCACCAATTAAATGCTTTAGGAAGATTACACTTGCAATACGTTTCAGCTTGGAAAGATAACTCTTACAGTTCACGTTGGTTTCAAGGATAACGAGTACGGGCTTCCCTAGGCACAAAATAAGCTTTAGACTCTTTAGGGTTCACTCAGGGGGTAATGCGAGTGTATCTAGAAGGCAAGGAAACACAGTGAATACAGCATTTGCACTCCGTCGCCACCGGGATGAGATCTCTGCTTGCCGGTGAAGTCTATGCGCGCCTACAGGCTTTGACACCGCTAGCACACAGGCGGCACCAGTTCAAAGTCTTTAGACTGATGAACGGGCTGCCGGAGGGGTCCACGGTCCTCCCTCTGACTTCCTCATACGCGGTGGATCCCGCCCACAGCTACAGCTTCCGGCTCACTGGGGAAGGGGCAGAGACGCTAGTCTCGCCCAATGAAGGCCGGCCTTTCCCCGCCCCGGTGCACCACCTCACCTTCAGTCCACACAGGAAGCGCTTTACGGCGGTGGGGCTCGGAGACGTCCGAGCTCCCCCCTGGAGGCGCCTGTCACAAAGGGGGCACTTCTAAAGATCGCGGTCGCGGCGAACTTGCTCTCGCCTCGCGACACGCAGTATCAGTCACGATATCACCACCGAGGGGGGGGCGGGGAGGCACTAAAAGTATGGCCACAGTTTTTTGGGGCAATGAGGCACTTGCTGGGCAGGCGCTGTAGGCGCAAGGTCACCACTCACGCAGCTGACTGGAACGCCAGTCGGAAACAACGCCAGCAACCTTTGCTACTCTACTGCCTACGCTACCAGCAACCTCTGGGGGTCAACAGGGCAGGTGTCAATCTGGTGTCAAGTCTGGAATCTCCTTCTTCTTTTCTTCTTTCCAAAATGGCCGCCAGGGACTGGGCCTTTTATAGCCAGTGCCCTGGGGTGCTGGCACGAGCCAGAAGGTTCTAGAACCTTCTCTGGCTGTGTCAATGCCTTGGCACTTTTGAGGTATATCTAGGTCACTAGCAGCGACCGTACTTTGGCTCTAGAGCAGCCATTTTGTGTATCTGAGGAAAACAAAGGGATTCCTATCAGGAATGTGCGTCAAACAAAGGGCGCCAAAACCTCAAAAGGCCAGAGTTCAGGGAGGCTCCAATGGGAGTCACTCACATGAGGGAAAAGGGTGTCCACCATTTTAGGGCCACTCATACGGGTTGACAACCCCAGTTTGTAATGCCACAGGTTCTGCCAGGCACCTTGTAAATAGGTGCCAAAAACCTTGTGAGCAACTGGGCGTCAAGGAACATCTAGCCCCATGAAACAGCACATAAAAAGTCCTGGCAGACATAGAAAAACGACAAATTTTGGGAGGTACGGGGGAACAAAAGAAATCATAGTGGTGAGGGGACTCTCAGAAGCAGGAGGGTCTAACACGTGTCCCCCCAGCTGAAAGTGGGGAGAGCTACCCAACCCCTTGAGAGTTCTCAACACTAAGGCGGAAATACCTGGAGAGACCGTCTGCATTGGCGTGGTCAACTCCGGGCCGGTGTTCCACCCGGAAGTCCATTCCCTGTAGGGAGATAGACCACCTCAACAGTTTGGGGTTTTCCCCCTTCATTTGCATGAGCCAACGAAGGGGTCGGTGGTCTGTCTGAACAAGGAAGTGTGAACCAAACAAGTATGGTCGCAGCTTCTTCAGTGCCCAGACCACCGCAAAGGCTTCCCGCTCGATGGTACTCCACCACTGTTCCCGGGGAAGCAGTCTCTGCAACAGAAAGACCACAGGTTGATCCAGACCCTCTTCATTGAGTTGCGATAGCACCGCCCCAATGCCAATGTCGGATGCATCTGTCTGGACAATGAATTCCTTCGTGAAATCTGGAGTCTTCAGGACTGGAGCTTTACACATGCTTGTTTCAGAGTGTCGAAGGCTCGCTGACAAGCCTCCATCCAGATGACTCTCCTGGGTTGCTTCTTGGCCGTGAGTTCTGTAAGGGGTGCCACGATAGTGCCATACCCCTTCATGAACCGTCTGTAGTAACCTGTGAGGCCCAGGAAGGCTCGGACCTCAGTCTGGGTCTTGGGGGGGTTCCAGGCCATGATTGCCTCAATCTTCGCCTGAAGGGGCTGCACCATTCCCCTGCCCACCAAGTGGCCTAAGTACACTACCGACCCCTGTCCAATCTGACATTTGCTGGCCTTGATCGTCAAGCCAGCCCGTTCCAGGGCCTGGAGAACGGCTTGCAAGTGCTGCAAGTGATCCTCCCAACTGCTACTGAAGACAGCTATGTCATCCAAGTAAGCAGCAGAGAATGACTCCATCCCGGTGAGGATCATGTTCACCAGCCGCTGAAAAGCGGCAGGAGCGTTCTAGAGCCCGAAGGGCATGACGCAGAACTGGTAGTGTCCATCAGGTGTGGAGAAGGCTGACCTTTCCTTGGCTCCATCAGTCATGGGTATCTGCCAGTACCCTGCAGTGAGGTCAATGGTACTGAGATATTGGGCAGCTCCCAACCGGTCAATCAGTTCATCCGCCCGAGGGATCGGATGAGCATCCGTCTTGGTTACCGAATTTAGTCCTCGGTAGTCCACACAGAATCGCAATTCTGGTGTGGCGCCAGGTGGGGCAGCTTTGGGAACCAAAACCACCGGGCTAGACCAAGGGCTACTTGAAGGTTCGATGACTCCTAGCTCCAGCATCTTAGCTACTTCGCTTCGGATGCTGGCCTTCACCTTGTCAGACAGCCGGTAAGACTTTGACTTCACAGGTGGGCTGTCCCCTGTGTCCACGTCATGGGTACACAGGTGGGTCTTACCCGGGACAAGGGAGAACAGAGGAGCGAATGACCCCAAGACCTGGCGACATTCCTCCTGCTGCTCAGGAGTCAGGGATGGCGAGAGTTTCACTCCCTCCACTGACCCATCCTTTTCTTGAGACGCGAAGAGGTCGGGGAGAGGCTCAGTGTCCTCTTCCTCCGATCCGTCAGTCACCATAACCAGCATGACTTCGGGCCTCTCGTAGTGGGGCTTGAGGCGATTGGCATGTAACACCCGATGCGGATGCCGAGGGGTCTTTACGTTCACCAGATAGGTAGTCTTGCCCATCTTCTCCAACACCTCATAGGGGCCTGTCCAACGGTCCTGGAGGGCACTCAGCTCTCCAGGCTCCATCACCCACACCTTCTGGCCAGGCTCCAACTCCACTGGGTGAGCATTGTGGTCATACCACGCTTTCATGACTGCCTGACTGGCTTCCAAGTTGTCAGAAGCTTGCTTCCACAACTTAGCCATTTGGCTCCGGAAGGCCAGCATGTAGCTCACCACATCTGGGGGAACTTTCTGAGAAGACTTTTCCCAGGAGTCCCTCACCAGGCTGAGAGGTCCACGTACAGGGTGCCCGTACAAAAGCTCGAAGGGGCTAAAGCCCACTCCCTTCTGTGGCACTTCCCTGTAGGCAAAGAGCAAACAGGGTAGGAGGACGTCCCATTTCCTCCGCAGGCTTTCGGGTAGACTTCTGATCATACCCTTCAAGGTTTGTTTGAACCTTTCCACGAGACCATTGGTCTGTGGGTGATAAGGAGTGGTGAACCGGTAGGTCACTCCACACTCCTTCCACATTGCCCGCATATATGCTGACATGAAGTTGGTCCACCTGTCAGACACAACTTCTTTGGGGAATCCCACTCGGGTAAAGATCCCCATCAGGGCCTTTGCCACTACTGGTGCAGTAATGGTTCTCAGAGGAACTGCCTCTGGATACCTTGTGGCGTGATCCACCAGTACCAGGATAAACCTGTGACCGGATGATGTCGGTGGATCTAGGGGCCCAGCAATGTCGATGCCCACCCTTTCAAAGGGGGTGCCAACGACGGGAAGTGGTTCCAGGGGAGCCTTCAGCTTCATCCCTGTTTTCCCACTGGCTTGGCATGACACGCACGACCGACAGTATGTGTCGGACGCCACCCTCATTCGAGGCCAATAAAAGTGGGGGACAAGCCGGGCAAAGGTTTTGTCCTGACCCAAGTGTCCTGCGAATAGAATCTCGTGAGCCAACTCTAATAGGAAGGCTCGGTAACACTGTGAGACTACCAGGGCCCGTGACAACCCGTGCACTGGCGCCCTGGGCTCACTGTAGAGGAGACCATCCTCCCAGTAAACACGATAGTTCCCAGACTCGTGACCTGCTGCCTGGGCTTCAGCCTGTTGCCTCAAACCCTCGTGGGTGGGACATTCCCTCTGTCCCTTGCTCAGTTCCTCCCTGGATGGTCCTCCCTCCACTCGCCACTCAGCGGGGACAGGCAAATCCTCCAACGGAACCATGTCCTCCGCGAACTCCGGTTCCACCTCCGCAGGTGGCCTATCCGTCTCACGGGGCACGGACATCGAGGCAGGCTCTTCCTGTCCTCGAGATGCTCCCTCATCAGCAGCTGGGTGGGCCATTGTTCCAGGTTCCAACCCACGCGACTTCTCCTCCCGAGCAGCCGCAGACCTGGTACTCACACAGGCCCAATCAGGTGTACCCAGCATCTCAGAATGAGTCCGGTATTCCACCTCCTTCTAAGCATTGTGCTCCATATCATTACCCAGCAGACAATCGACTGGCACGGGGGGTCTTACGGCAACTCGAAGTGAACCTGCAACCCCTCCCCACTCAAAGGGAACCTCGGCCACAGGATAGTGGCCCATTCTGCCGTCAGCCATTACGCCTGGAATCACCTGCTCTGAGGACACCAGATGACTCCTTACCATAGTCATACTGGCTCCTGTATCTCTCAGAGCTTCCCCTCTATGGCAATTGATGGTGACCCATTGCCCATACTTGGTATTATTTGAGGGCACCTGGATCTTTGGAACCATCTCCCGATCACCCAGGGACACTAAGGTGACACCCACCCACTCCCTCCCTTTAACTAAGGGCATCTCCTCCCCGAGCGCTACACTAGCGACTCCCGGGGCCTTTCCTCCAGTGGGAGGGGGTGGTCTCTTTGGGCATTTCCCGTCTCCCTTCTAATGTCCAACACCACCACACTCAAAGCAATGGATAACCCTTGGCTGCTGACTCTGGCCAGGATTAGGGTTCTTCTGCGGGTTAGCCTTAGAATTAGAAAAGAAACTTTTCCCCTTTAAGTTATTTTGGGGCCCTTTGGAAAACTCCTGTTTCTTGTTATCTCCCCCCTCTTTCTTCTGGGGAGCGCCCTGTCCGGACTTCCGAGAATCTCCTCCCATCCCCTTCGTGGACACTCGGGTACTTGCCCAAATGTCCGCCTCCTCAGCAAGCTTACGGGGGTAAGTAAGTTTGCTGTCTACCAGGTGTTGCCTCAGCTCAGGAAGACATTTCTCGAGTAGATGTTCCTTGAGTATTAGGTCGTACAACCCTCGATAGTCCTCCACCTTGCTACCTTGGACCCACCCATCCAGGACTTTCTTGGCATAATCTAGGAAGTCAACCCAATTCTGTGAGCTCAGTTTGTGGCTGCCCCTAAACCTTTGCCGGTATTTTTCTGGGGTCAACCCAAACTTCCTGATGAGCGCCACCTTCATGGCGGGGTAATCTACCTGCTCCTCCCGGTCTAGGGCCAATAGGGCATCCCTACCTGTCGGAGGCATGTACCGGTACATTCCACCACCCCAATGCTTCTCATGGATCCCATGGGCTCTTAAGGAGACCTCATAGGCTGCCAGCCACTTGGCTATATCGTCTCCAGCGGTAAAACTGGCGACCACGTCCTTTGGTAAATGGGGCCTGGGCTCCATGGCAAATTCCTTTGACTCGACACTCTCCGGAGTGATGTTATGGGCCTTGAGGTCGAGTTCTCGTAGCTTGAACTCGTGTTCCATCCTCCTCCCTTCCATCTCCAGCTTGGCCAACTCCCACCTTAACTGTCTTTCCTCTCTCCTGTCGGCTAACTCGGTCTCTGACAACCCTCTCGATGACACGCTGCTGCCCTCCCGTGAGGCTACCTTGGGGCTGATTGACATTTCACCCACCCCCGGGGGACATTCCGCAGTCCCCTCAATGACAGTACCTCTATCTGACTCCTCCTCCTCCACCGTTCCCTCCGTGTGCGCTTCCACCCAGGCTCGCAAACTAGTACGGAGCTTCTCTCTTTTGGCCCCTCGCCTAACGAACACTCCCCTTTCCTGACAGAAATCCTTGAGCTGTGCCACAGTATAGGTCTCCAGCTCTGACATTTCGAATTCCATCCTGTCAGTGAAAAGAGTGGACACCCACCCCGAAGTTGGTTACAAGGATAGGAAACTCTGAGGGTCACCTCCACCCACCTCCAGAAAAGAATTTAGAAAAAGCAAAATGTTGGATTAGAGGGCCGCTGGGAGAAAACTCCGGGTGTGTACTTGTGGTGCACACTGAATTATTATGGGGTACAAAACAAGCACGGCTCGTAATCCCAACCGCTGAGCACCAATTAAATGCTTTAGGAAGATTACACTTGCAATACGTTTCAGCTTGGAAAGATAACTCTTACAGTTCACGTTGGTTTCAAGGATAATGAGTACGGGCTTCCCTAGGCACAAAATAAGCTTTAGACTCTTTAGGGTTCACTCAGGGGGTAATGCGAGTGTATCTAGAAGGCAAGGAAACACAGTGAATACAGCATTTGTACTCCGCCGCCACCAGGATGAGATCTCTGCTTGCCGGTGAAGTCTATGCGTGCCTACAGGCTTTGACACCGCTAGCACACAGGCGGCACCAGTTCAAAGTCTTTAGACTGACGAACAGGCTGCCGGAGGGGTCACACAACCTTCGCGCTCAGTCAAATGAATGCCGGTTCACAGTTCCTTCACAACGCTGCACCCCACCTGAAGAAACGGGCCCACCTCGCATCGGCTGCAATCGGAAAGCGATTCAGTCAGGGCACAGCACTTCTCACGCCAGCGGCAGGGTTTTCAGGGGCTCCACGGTCCTCCCTCCGACTTCCTCATACGGGGTGGATCCCGCCCACAGCTACAGCTTCCGGCTCACTGGGGAAGGGGCAGAGACGCTAGTCTCGCCCAATGAAGGCCGGCCTTTCCCGGCGCACCACCTCACCTTCAGTCCATACAGGAAGCGCTCTACGGCGGTGGGGCTCGGAGACGTCCGAGCTCCCCCCTGTAGGCGCCTGTCGCGAAGGGGGCACTTCTAAAGATCGCGGTCGCGGCGAACTTGCTCTCGCCTCGCGACACGCAGTATCAGTCACGATATCACCACCGAGGGGGGGGCAGGGAGGCACTACAAGTATGGCCACAGTCTTTGGGGCAATGAGGCACTTGCTGGGCAGGCGCTGTAGGCGCAAGGTCACCACTCACGCAGCTGACTGGAACGCCAGTCGGAAACAACGCCAGCAACCTTTGCTACTCTACTGCCTACGCTACCAGCCACCTCAGGGGGTCAACAGGGCAGGTGTCAATCTGGTGTTAAGTCTGGAATCTCCTTCTTCTTTTCTTCTTTCTAAAATGGCCGCCAGGGACTGGGCCTTTTATAGCCAGTGCCCTGGGGTGCTGGCACGAGCCAGAAGGTTCTAGAACCTTCTCTGGCTATGACAATGCCTTGGCACTTTTGAGGTATATCTAGGTCACTAGCAGCCACCGTACTGTGGCTCTAGAGCAGCCATTTTGTGTATCTGAGGAAAACAAAGGGATTCCTATCAGGAATGTGTGTCAAACAAAGGGTGCCAAAACCTCAAAAGGCCAGAGTTCAGGGAGGCTCAAATGGGAGTCACTCACATGAGGAAAAAGGGTGTCCACCATTTTAGGGCCACTCATACGGGTTGATAACCCCAGTTTGTAATGCCACAGGTTCTGCCAGGCACCTTGTAAATAGGTGCCAAAAACCTTGTGAGCAACTGGGCGTCAAGGAACATCTAGCCCCATGAAACAGCACATAAAAAGTCCTGGCAGACAAAGAAAAATGACAAATTTTGGGAGGTACGGGGGAACAAAAGAAATCATAGTGGTGAGGGGACTCTCAGAAGCAGACGGGTCTAACAATTACACATTGTAATTCAGTGAACCAGGGCCTGATCACCATTGATGAATGGAACAGTACAGTACAAATGTAATCATTAGCGCAGACCTTCCACAACTGACTATGTACTTGCCCAGTTGTCAACAAGCTTTGTCCTACAACTGTAACGTGCCCTCCTGAGAACAGTCAGCACACCCATGCTCCTTCCACACCTAAACATCTCACCCAGTGAATTCCCTATCAAATTAGATTTGCACTGGTCTAAATGTCGCAACCACCAATCCCCTTGGAATACATTCTGTATCAATGTTGTCACTCTGCTATCGATTCAACTATGCCCATTTAATGCAAATGTTCTTCTCTTATAATTTGTATATTATATTCCACTGCACTTAATTTATTTATATCCTTTTGGAATACACTCCATACCAATGTTGTCTCTCTGTTCTCGATTCGACTATGCTAATTTAATAGGCTTGTCATGTAAATTTATTTTTAATATATTGCACAGCATCTAAATACTTTATATTCATTTATGTTCCCAGAAAGGGATATACCGCAGTGCTAAGTAGCATTTTCTCCCTTTCCGTTTCCCTCCGCTGCACTTCTTTCCCACGCGCACATCATTATGATCAGGCATCCTTGACAACACAAATCTCACCCTTGACAACGCTCTGTCAGGATGCGGTCACATGACAGGCTGACGCTCCGTTTCAGTATCATAGTTTACTAAACTCGACTGGCAACTTCAGACACAGGAGACACCAGTGGACACTGCAATCAAACGTGGTGGCCTGGCGCTAATCCAATGGCTTTTCCTTCACCTGGATTGATTTCACTCCTTGATTTATTCCTAACTACGATAAGCCTGTGTCAACCTTGTTTCCATTTGGGCGTGACACATTTTTCGCCTCGTTATGATTCCCCAGCCTCCGTAGTAACATATATGCCCCCCCCCCTTTTCTCCACCCCCAGGAATCTCCTTCCAGACCGACGCAGCGAATCGGGGACCCGTTCATGTAACTCGCCTAATCCAGTACCACACTGGGAGGCCATTGGGTGAGTTAACCTTCTCACCTGCGCATTTGCTTGCACTAACCTTTACTTACTTGTGTTAGTCTACTCTTACTCTCTCCTAGGATACCCCTACCCAATCTTTGACCTCACGCAGATGCCTCTCCATGCCGCACCATACCCGCGGTTCCTAATACTCCGCCGGTACCTTGGGCCCTCACTGGGCAAACCCTTTTCCCCTGCTCCTCTTGACCTGCAGGTAGACAGACCTCCTCTACCTCACGCCCACCTCATCCCTTGTGCCCCCTCGCCTGGTCCCTAGCCTGAACTCTCCCTTTCCTCTCCTATTCAGCACCCCAAATGGGCAACCCGGTCCTGAAGATGATCCTGAATGAATAGGATTGAAACGCCGTCGACCCATTTACCAGCGCAACTGATGGCGCATATTCAACTTTGGTTCATACAATTGTTTTAAACCATGACCAATCACTGTAAATAACCATTCTTGTTGAACCAATTTTTCTTGTACATAATTTTCATCACTTGGGCACCTTGCGCCTTTCCCTGTGGTTTCCACTTGTCCCTTCCGCCGTCACTTATTGTGTCACAAGCACAACGTGCGCCAAGTTTCCTTGGGTTGCCTTTGCAATTAATGCTCACAGTGCTGATATAACTGTTTTGTATGAAATGCGATTTCAAATATAAGATGCCATGAGCACTTTTGATCAACCTACCAGGAGTCTCCCTCTTTCCTTTCGGTAATGTTGCGTACATACATATATATTTGCCTTCCTCATTGAATCCGGTTGAGACATTGTTGCTAGCTTTAGCAACGAGGGTTAGAGCACTGCACTTGTTCCAGATCTAACCAGACCTACACTCTAAACCTGAACTTACCCCGTAGATACACCCCAATCAAGTCTAGCCCTCCAGATTGCCCCGGTACCCAGGTACACCTACTGCTTTGATTCCCAACTACCTTCCGGGCCACTCTTCATTTGCTTTTTCTTCTCCTCTCAACACAGTTTTGTTTTGATTGAACACCTTCTTGCCTTCTTCCCACAGGTGGGAGCATTGTGGCAATATTTTGTTTTGTGTAATAGACTCACAAGAGGGTGACCAATACTAGGTAAGGGAGGGTCGTTGTTTAATGTAAGGAGTTGTTTCCATTGATTTTTTTAGTTCTCTACAATGTTATGTACAATTTAAGGTAATAGCTGCACAATTAGCCGATGATAATATGACTTGGATAACTCAAAAGACTCTGAACAAAGAAATAGAGTACTTAGTGACACATATGAGAATAAGATGCACTGATGTTGCTAAGTGTAATATTTATCATCATTGAAAATGTAATAAAAATAAACTTGAGAAAAAAGCTACATAATATATATCAACTAGGAAGTCTAAAACCACTTAAAAGATTTTTACAATACTGCAGTATCCTTAGTTTTTTATGATAGGTGCTTTGCGTTATTTATAGTCTCTTTGGCTCATAAAGAATAATTAAAGTTATTAAAGTGGCATTGCACATATGCACATCAGCATTGATACATAACTTCTAACTGTGCATAATTCTGCAAAGCCAGATATCCACTATCAAGTCTAAAACCACTTAAAAGTTCTTGAAATGCTAAATAAAGGCACACATTTTTTTATGGTCCCTCTTAATAGAATTTGGAATGAGTCACAAAATCCCTCTTGTAATTCGCAAATGCTTTTACATATCACTAAAGGAGTTTAGTACATTGTGAAAAAAGTCATAAACCATGTGATTTTGCAAATTGCAGGCTTTGTTACCAAAGTGCTTTTTCATTTTGTACACTGTGTTCTTAAAGAACTGTCTTCAGCTCTTTCCTAAACTGGAACAGGTCTTGGACAGTGCTGGCCAATCAATCAATCAATCAATCAACCAATCAATAAGACAAGGTTTTGTAAAGCACAGCTACTCACCCTGGGGGGAGGGGGTGGGCCTGTTGGGTGCTGGGATCCTCCGAAGAGCTAGATCTTGAGGTCCTTCCTGAACTGGAGCAGTGTAGGGCATTGCCAGAGGTGGAGGGGGAGTTCGTTCCAGGTCTTGGATTCAAGGTAGGAGAAGGACTTTCCTCCTGTTCTGGTCTTGTAGATGTGTGGGATGGTGGCCGGGGCAAGGAGAGAGAGGACATCTGATCTGAGGTCTCTCTTGGGTGCATGGAAGGAGAGGCGGTTGTTTAGGTATGCTAGTCTGATGTTGTGGAGGACCTTGTAAGCGTGAGTGAGGAGCTTGAAGGTTATTCTTCTTTCGATGGGAAGCCAGTGGAGGTTTCCGAGGTGTTAGGTGAAGTGGTTGAGACGGGGGGGATGGCTAGGATCAATCTGGCTTCGGCGTTCTAGACGGTTTGGAGCGTGCCAAGGAGCTTTTTGTTGATTCTGGTGTAGAGAGCATTGCCATAGTCCAGTCTACTACTGATGAGGTTTTGTGTGACAGTTTTTATGAATTCTGAGGGGATCCATCTGACCATTTTTTGGACTATCTTGATTGGGAGATCTCCAGGACGTTGTTGGCTTCGATGTAGTTTGCTAGCTGGATGTTGATTGCCTTTTGGATTACCTTGGCTATGAATAGAAGCAGATAGATGGGTCTGAAGTTCTTGAGGTCCGTTGGGTTTTGACAAAGAGTTTCTTCAGGTGGGGTTGACTTTGGCATGTTTCCAGTCATGAGGGAATGTGGTGATTTTGAGGGATCAGTTGATTGCCGGTGTAGTATGGGTGCCATGGTCATTGCGGCTCTGTGGAAGATGTGGGAAGGATAGGGTTCTGAGAGTGCTCTAGAGAGGATGCTATTCATGGTCTTTAAGGTGTCTTCTGTCATGAGTGGGGTCTAAGTGATCAGAGTCTGTTGGCCGGCATCGCTGGGGGTGGAGGCTGAAGCAATGCAGAGGTCTTGGTTGTCGAAGTTGAGATGGAACGTCTAAATCTTGAGGTGAAAAAAAGTGATGAGTCTGTTGCAGAGGACTTGGAAGGGTGGAACATCTGTTGTTTCGCTGCCAGGATTGGCAAACTCCTTGATGATTGTGAAAATCTCTTCGGAGTTGTAGGCATTCGTGAGAATTCCGTCTTTGAGGTATTGTTTTTTGTGGATTTGATGAGTTGGTGGTGTGCTGTGGTAGCTATTCTGTAAGTGGTGCATGTTTCTGGGGTGTTGCTATTCCTCCATGTCTTTTTGAGCACTTGGATACTTGGAGTGCAGGGGTGAACCAGCTTGCTTTCTTGCTGTGTCGTCCTGTGGCTTTCTTGAGGGGGGCGAGTGTGTTGGTGTAGTTTGTGATCCAGTGGTGGAGGTTGCAAGCTGTGGTGTGACCGTCTGGTGTTATCGGGGTAGAGTGCTGGTAGGGCAGAGGTGAGCTGTTCTTCATTGCCTTTATTCCAGCTTCAGCAGAGGCGGTGCACATGCTTGTGGATGGTGGGTTCCCTGAAGGAGAAGTTGTTGCAGTGGTGGTCAGTCCAAAGAAGGTCCATGGTGTGGCTGTAGGAAACACTGGTTTCCTTCTGCAAAGATGGGATCCAATATGATTGTCCCTGAATGCATGAAGGTAACGACAAATTGCTTCAGTCCAATGTTGGCAAGATTCTCTAGGAGGGCGGTGGTGTTGGCGTCATGGTTTTCAAGGTGGAAGATCAGGTCTCCAATTAGGATGTAGTCTGTGGAGGAGAAGGAGTGGGGTGTGATGAGGTTGGAGATGGTGTAGGTGAAAGTAGTGCAGAGCCAGGCAGCCTGTAGATGAGGGTTTCGCAGAGAGTCATTATGGGTTACATCTGGATCTGGATCTGGATCTGGAAATGGAGATGCTCCATGAGGGACCAGGTGTTGTTTGTGCCAGTGATAGTCATGTGGAAGGTGCTTTTGTGGATGATGGTGATGCTTCCTCCTGGGCAGGTGGGATGATCTTTTTGCAGTGTCTTGTATCCGTTGGGCGTGGAGATGGCATTAGTCCAGGTTTCTGTGAGGAACCCAACACCAGCCGCATGGGAGTTGAGGAGGTCGGAAATTTCTATGGTGTGCTTGTGTAGGTAGCGCACAGTGAGGATGATGCAGTTGAGTGGTTTCTGAGCTGTGATGTCCGGTAGGCTGGGGGCAGCTGCTGCAGGGGTCCGGCTGTGGGTGAACATGCAGCTGCAGTGTCCGCAGGAGAACGGGCCTTGGGTGTTGTTCAGGATGAAAGCGGCCAGTTGTTGCTGCGTCCGGGGTTCAGTGTGTGGAGGGTGCTGGAGATGCAGAGGTGGTGTGACAAAGGGCCAGATTCCCAGGTGCTGGTCGCATTTGGTTCGTGGACAAGTGCTGATGGGCTTGCCTTTGGCACTTCAGCGGCCGCCAATAAGGAGGGGTCAGAGCAGGGCAATCAGCTGGGAGGCGGGAGTGGGAAGGACATGCTGGAGGGGCCACCGGAGAGCATCGTCAGGGAGCATGAGAGGAGAAGGCAAAACATATAAAAAAAGAGGGAAAGAGAGCAAGAGAGAATGGAGAGCAAAAAGAGAAACCGAGGCACAGAAATTCCAAGCAAGGTGGAACAGCAGAAAAGCAGCGTGCTCTCCCTCTGTACCACCAGGGATGAGGCGCAGGCAGGGCCTCGGACATTTACCTAAAAACAGAGAGCTAGGGCTCAGAGCTCAGCACTTAACGTTAGAGCTGCATGGGGAAGAGCATGTCACACTGACCAGGTGGTGAGTTGCTCAACCAGATAAGTATTAAGCAATTATTATATGTGATAAGGTAACCCAGTGTTTTTCTATGGTTTAGCTACCCTACAGCAGGAAAAACGACTTTTGGAGTTTTTTACTTTCAGGACACGTAAAACATAAATTATCACTTCATATCATGCACCAGGTGCGGCTGGTGCAGGTGAGAGCGGCGCAGCGGTGTGGTGGGGAGGGGCGGGGGTAGTGCGAGGGGGAAGTTGACTGACTACAGAATAGGTTAAAAAAATAGATAAAACCATTTACCTTTTGTCCACAGCATCTCCGACTAGGTATGTGTTTGTAAAACATTTTTTATTTTACCTGTTGAATTGTCTGTCGACTTCTTCCCCACCCCACCGCTCTTACCTGAACCGGCCACATGTGCCATGCACTCTGCCCTAAGAGCCTTTACGCCTTACCTTAGGGATGACACATACTGGTTTATTTTGCCAGATCAGAATGTCAGTTTATTTATAGCCATATCCCTCCAAATTATCACAACCAATTGGAAAGATACTTCCAAAATTTCATATCAGGCTTGGTGGAACTTGTTAAGCCATCACCACCGGCTTGATTGCGCTTTCGTCACTTCAGTGCCTTTATTAATCAAAAAGGATTTGTTATGGTCACCTCTTACATCATATTTTTCTAATCATGTTCATTGACTATTCATGTTCTCATTTAAAGTACCTTTTTCTTTCCTCATCATTTGTTTTTTTTTTAACTCTTTCAGATGGTATAGATATTATTTTGGCATTTTTCTTTTATGTCACTCCCTACCTCTTCCCTTTCTATCTTTTATTTTCTTTTTCTTTCTTTCTTCTCTCTCCTTTTTAAAATTTTAAAAAGCTCTTTTTTATTGCTCTTTGTATAGTTTTATTTCTCAGATATGGGACTATTTTGAAAGTATAATACTATATTAAAATTCGATTTTTCACTGTTATTTGTTTATTTTGTAATGATGTTTTACTTTGTTTACAAATTGCAATAAAGCTATTTAAACTTAAAGAATGTCAGTTGACACTGCCCTAGAGGCTGCAGTGCAGGCCAGGGACATGCATAAGTGCTGGCTAGCAGGAGAAAAGTGCACAGAGACCTAATGCTAGCAGAAGAGAGTTCAGTAAAACGGGACTGAAGACAAGAAGTGAAGGGAGAACCATGGCAAGGATTTTCTGTCTAACATATGTGAACTGCGTAAAATGTGGGTGCTCACGCAGCGTGCCTTGTTTTCGCACAGTACTGCACAATTTGTTGCTGATCTGTCCTCTGCATCGCCCTCGATACAATTTCACTAAAGATGCAGCGCTGCTGTTCACCACACGAGGGCAGCAAGTGCACGTTTATCAAAAGGGGTCTCTGATATAGGGTGTTGACTCTCACAATAAAACCATAAATATAAAGTGAAAGCAGCGTCTTTATCTTGCTGAGTTCAATGTTCAGAGCAGCACAGGGGTGTGTACAGGGCACGGCTACCACCTGGGGCTGATAACACTGCAATAAACTCATGAACACAATGAAACGGTTTATAGATAAGATGCAGTTGCTTAGTTCCAGGCAGTCAGGTGACCTAGCTGCCTCCTTACATAGTAACAGGGCAGGGTAGAGCTAGAAGTGCAGCCCCTGCTTATCCAGACCCCACTCTACAGGATAGTGTGTGAGGGTACACAGCTGTCGAAACACATCAAAGGGGAAGAAAACACAGCTTCCCTGTGAGAGAGATTAAAGGAGTTGAGGAGATGAAAGGAAAGCCATGCAGAAGAGGGGAAGGAAAGAAAGTTGTAGGGCCCGATTCACAGAACTAACTTAAGACAAAATCCTAAACTTACTACCATTTTGGTGTTCACAGAAGGCACTTACTCATTTCAGTATTCACAGAAGTTAGGAGTCCTAACTTTAGGACTCCTAAATGCCTTCTGTGAATACCGAAAGTCTTAAAGTTAGGATTTTTCTCAGTTTAGGAGTCCTAACTTTCTTGGTAACAATACATGGTGTCAAAATCAGTTGTATCATCATACAATTCATTACTCGAAAATGCAGCAGATTGCTCTCAATCAGACAGCATACTATTTACAGTTTCAAAGTACCAATAATCAGATGATATCACTCAAACAAGTGTAGTATTTTCAAAAAACTAAGGGCCCCATTAGGATTGCCCCCGCCAGGCTGGCGGTAGCCACTGCCAGCCTGGCGGGGGCATTCCGCCCGCCATCCTTGCTGCAAAGACCCCCTGCCATATTAACATGGCTGGGGGGTCCTCGGCAGACGGAAAGACCGTCCGCCGCTTTTTCGCCCCGGTCGCCTTGCGACTGGGGCGGAAAAGGGTTTATATGGTGGCGGTGTCTATCAGACACCGCCAGCCATATTAGGATGCGCAATTTTCAATGCCTTTCCGTGGTGGCAATGCTGCCACAGTAAGGCATGCAGAGTCTGCTTTGGGGGCCCGTTGCGGGCCCCCAAGGACTCCGGAGGTCGGGGGTGCACATGGGGGGTACCTTTGGTACCCCCCAGCAGTTCCATGCACAACATGGCAGGCACCGCGCGGTGCCTGCCATGTTGTGCATGGAAGTGCACTGCTTGCCTTCCTACCATTGTGGCGGGCGGTGCAGAGTGCACGGCCCGCCACAATGGTAGGAATGCTGGATGGGCCTGCCACTGTGGTGGGTGCATCCTAATGCCATGCACGGAACCCCCGCCCTTATGGCAGGCAGTCCCTAGTACCGTGAGGATGGCAGGCGGGCAAAGTCCGCCCGCCATCCTAATGGGGGCCTAAGTTGGACCAAATACATCATATGCAACTGGTCCCAAACTATTCCTTCTGGACCTGGAACTGCTGTAAAGTTCACCAAGGACAGTTCTCTTTGTTCACGATGTGAGGATGTATGTGGTTTTAGCACCAGGTTCACTTGTTGTACTGTGGATCATTCTGGGAGGTAATGACCATTCAGGAGCAGGAAAAAGACCGAGTTTTTTATATCGTAAGGACAGAATATCAATGTCAAGAATATCCTTGACCAGAATATCGACCTTAAGGTATCTTTTTTTTATATCGAAGTAAGTAATATCGATGTTAATAATATCGAAGTAAGTAATGTCGTTAGCAAAAATGTTGTTGTGAATAATATCCATATTTATATTAGTGGTATAAGTTTTAGATGTTTGTTTAACATTTTTTGTAATGTAGTTTTATTATTTTTTAAATATATGTATTAAATGTTTAGAAATTAGTCATTTTTGCGAAGTAAATTTTGTGTTTTAGTATCGGAGCGGCTTGTGGGTTGATAGGGGAATAGGGTGGGAAGGAATTAAAATATGTTTTTATTTGTTGTTATTTATTATTGTAATGTTAATTAATTACTAATGCATTTGTATTAATTGATTAATTTATCAACATATTAATTATAATTAATTTATTTTCTTTTTTATTTATCTTTATTATTAATTCCTTTATTGTTAATTAATTCTTAATTGTAATTGAATTTTCCTAATGGATTAATTGATAATGAAATTCATTATGATAATTTTTATGTGTAGCGGGTTGTGTGTTTATAGGGGAATACGGTGGGAAGTAATTTAATAATCATGAATTAATTAATATGTATTTATTCATTGTTATTGATAATGAATGGTGTTAATTAATTATTAATTGATAATAACTTGTTTATACTTGAGTAATTTATAAATATTTTAATTAGTAATTAGTTATTAATATGCACTATTTGTTGTTGTTGTAAATACATTTATTGTTAATGTGTTAATAATTGGTAATTACTTTTTATTAATTGATTAATTGATAATTACATTAATTATGTTTATTTTTATGTGTAGTGGATTGTGTGTTTATGGGGGAGTAGGCTGGGAAGTAATTTAATTTTATTTAAGAAAATATTCATTTTATTGTATTGTTATTTATTAATAATGTCTTAGTTAATTTAATTTTTTATGTTATTTATTTTTCAAACATTATTTAATTAATAAGTATGTTAATATAACCCCTATGCTATTCAAAACTATCCCTACTGTTACACTCTCTGGAGTGGGAATGGTAATTTTAACCCCTACGCTATCCCACACTTTCCCTACAGTTGCACTCACTGGAGTAGGAATAGTAATTGTTACCCCTAAGCTTTCAAACACTTTCCCTACTGTTGCACTTCCTGGAGTGGGGATAGTAATTTTAACCCCTACGCTATCCAACACTTTCCCTACAGTAGCACTAACTGGCGTGGGAATAGTCATTTTTACCCCTACTCTATCCAACACTTTCCCTACGGTTGCACTCCCTGGAGTGGGAATAATAATTTTTCCCTACGTTTGTAGTGTTTGGAGTTGGAATAGTAATTTTATTAACTCTACTATGTAATATTTTTTGTATTATTTTAGTTAATGTCATATATAATTAATATTAGAAACAGTAAAACAAATATTTTAAAAAAGTTGATTCATTTTTTTATAATATTGTTTTATCTGTATATATGAATGTATAATATAAATGATATTTAAAAGTTAATAAAGTAATTATTAAAAATTATTAGTAAGTATATATTATATATTTTATGAATAAGTTTAATTTACTTTTAAATTATATGTATATATTTTACTTATAACTATAAAACATTTTAAAACATTTTAACTATGTTTATTTTTTTATATGTATTTTTTACTTTAGTTAACAATATTTTTTAACAAAAAAAACGATATTGTTAACGATATTTTTGACATTGATATTATTTTTTTGATATGTTTGTACTTACCAGAATGTAGATAGGATGTCGATATTCTTGACTTTGATATTCTTGTGTTAATATTTCTGTAGGTCGATTTTCTGTCCGTCGATATTCTGTCAGACATTCGAGCTGGCAATGACTCACGGCTACTTGCATTCACTGTATCCAGAAAATAAGTATTGAAATCGATGAAGTAGCCAGACACAGTTCCATCTATCTTTGATAGCTCAGCAGGTTTTGAATAACTGTCAGATGACTAGTTGTGCTCATGAGAAATATTCATATAAAAGTCAGTATTGGGACAAATTGAGATCTGTGTTTCATTTGTACTTCGTCGTTGTTCAATTTCAACTGGCACGAGTTCCATTCCTTTGTTGGTAATTCCTTCACGTCGGAGTAGAATCTTCAAACATTATTAATCTTTCTGTCTGAACTTCCTTTATGGTAGTGAGAGGAGATCGGCGGCTACCCAAGAGCCTACACGGATTACTTTTCAGTATCGGCCACATTGTGTGGTGTGAACAGATCAATTGAGACAGATGTATTTTCTTTCTTGCCTGCAAGAGGCAGAAGAAGTACTGTTCTTGTTACTTTGACAGGCAGGACCGGTACAGGCGCTCTGCAAGATGGACCAAACTCTTTCTTGTCCACAATCTTTTCTCTGACCAGGTCCCCAACCTTCGAGAACCAGGCAGGTCTTCCAAATACAGCTTTCACTTCCCCAGTGGCGGTGCGTTTTATTTGGACGTTGCTTTGTAATGCCAGGAATTCATTGAGTTACTGTAAAACAGCCAAACAATAATTGATGTCAAACTGTTTTTCATCCGCCACTGCACTTCCCCAATCAAGGTCAACTACCCACATTCCAGTCCCAAACAGGACCTCATGTGGAGTGCAGCCCCCTGGGAAACTTCTTGGCATGATGTTAAGTGCTCTCTGTAGGTGACTGACCCAACTGACACCTAAGCCTAATACCATTGCTTGGTTCTAGAAATAAAACGACAGAATATTTTTTATACAAAAACAATTGGCCTAGAGTTCAGTTCTTGTGTGTGTGAATTCATTTGCTGACTGAGTGTGTCCATCAAATGCTTAACACTGTCCTCTGATACTGCATTACTGCTCGACCACGCTACCACAAATAGAGAGTAAGGTTCTATCTAACTTTAACCTCTGCCTACCTCTGGGGACACTTGGACTCTGTACACACAATACCTAATTTTGGTGTAGTATATATAACGCCAGTTTCTTACAAGCCCTACCACTTGTTCCCACAGCATGTTATGTTTTATTGTGCAACCTTTTGATCCTCAAAACCTATTTTAACCTCAAAAATGAGTCGCACACAATGAGTGTTGGAAAATCCCAATCCGTATTTAGTAGTTCCAGTATCAGGGCGTTTGGGCCAGATGTATCAACATTGCATTTTGCAATCCCATGATAGAGAATTTTACTGATTCGCTATTATGAAATTGCAAAATGTAATGTATGTAGGTTTTGCAAAAAAATGTGCGATTCCTACATATTCCTTAATACTGAATCACAAATTGTGATTCACTATTAAGGACTCCCTTCCCATTCATCATCATCCTATACCATTTTATTCGGTTGATTAAAGCCATAAAAGTACACAGCGAAACATTCTACATAACAACATTGAAACCGATACAGAGATCATGTTGGAGTAATCTTAAAAATCATAACAATTTAAGCAAGAGAACAGTCCCCAGCCTTTTAGATAGTTATGTGCAAGCATATACAAAGGTTCCTTAAACAGTTTCACCAGGGGGCAATCAATCTAAAATTATGTCATCACAAATTTCATAAAGGATACACTTCATTAAAATGACATCATGGTAGAACGCAATTCATCACAGCAAAAACACTCAATCTAAAACAGATGTCATCTCAGAATTTGTGAAAAGGATATACTTGAATAAAAAGACATCCGATTAAAACACACAGCCCTGCATTCAGTATCCATAGTGGCCGGGACTTAATAAGCTTTATATATTAACACTGTCCCTTGTGTTAGTCAGCAGCTATTGGTGAATGTAAAGTGCAGATAATGACAATAAAACAGTGTGCTAGGAACAGACATATTATCTTTTTAAAATTATATTACATGAATCAGAAAAACATGATTACACTGCCACAGTATCCAGAATAGCTAGCTCAACGGCAGCCTATGCCTATGTCTATAACCTCCACACAGACTATAGGTGAGGCTAACAGTTGTAGATAAATCAGAGCCGGCCTCACTTGAACAAAGTTGTAACCTCTGAGCAGGGGGAGGATGAACTTCCTGCACAGGGGATCATATTAAACACAGAAAAACATTAGATGGAGAGTATTTTGTCACAAGGAAAGGGTTTTAACCTCTTGAATGCTATGGGGATTTTTCCCCTGTGCTGGAAACCCATGAACCCCATTATTCATGACGAGCCCGGCTCGTCATGAGCGTGGAAGGGGTTAAGAGGCGTGGTTCTGTGCCAGCCCATTGATTTATCCTCAATAATTACAGTGAGCATCACGGACACTCCCCGTTGCAGAGAGAAGCCCTGAGGAGTCGATTGCAGCCCCTGCCTGTTTGAACCGTGGTTGTAGCAGCGGCCTAGGGAAGTTTCCGGCAGAGGCAATCAAAATGGCGCCGAGTGCTGCCAGCTCGCCGTGCTGCTGAAAGCTCAGGTGCAAGAAGCCTTTCAGACCGACCGAAGGAGGCCGAGTGCACAGGGCTGGCACTGCACTGCAGAGGGCATCGTTTGGAGAGTTTAGAGAAACCTGTGGCACTGACACCCGTAGCAGGTCCCTGGTGAGATCAGTGGAGGGGCTCAGATGCGATCAGGCCGTGTGACGCAGTTTGCTGCTGCAGAGTGGAGGTGATCTCTGGCTACGATTGGGTCAACCTGATTGCCGTGCGGGAGGACCCTGATGAGACCCTGGATCATGGTTGGCACCTGTGGGTGAGTGCTGTCCCACGCGCACTGAAGAGTATTGGAGATTGAGGCTGGAGTGGACTTCCCTCCGTATATCCCCTGTGGGCTGCCTGGCGGTGCTGGCTGCTTGGGGAACATATGTGGGCCCCGTGCAGCCGAGACTGGCCTACTGGGAATCAGACCTAGGTTGCCAAGGTGAAATGTTGGGCGCCCTACGGCCCGGGAACATTTGGTTATGATCAGGGCGGCTGCCTGCTCTCCTGTCCAGAGCAGCCTGTGCACTGGGACCACTGCTGGTGCTGTCAAGAAGTGTATCCCTGGGAGTCCCTGAAGTCTGGATAACATCGGCACCAAGGAGTCCTGCTGGGTTTTTGCTGGACATTGGCTTGGTGCTTGGCGCGGGGGGGAACAGTGCTGAGTGCAGTGTGTGGCCTGGACTTGAGTGGGTGTTCTAACCCTAAGCTGCATTATAGGGAATCCTAGAGGGAAGCAGCTGCGGACCCTGTCGGATTAAGATTTGGGGCAAGAGGAGCGGCAGCCGACTGCCTGAAGTGCATATCGAAGCATGGTTGCAGCAGCAGTTTGCCCAAATACTTCTTCAGGCTATCACAGACACGAGAGAGGCACTGCACCAGGACATTGCTACCGTGTCAGTGGGACTGGGGCTGTTGCGGTCTGAACATACCAAGCTGGGGGATAGAGTGCAGCAGGTCGAAACATCATTGGCAACCCTGGAGACGGCACAGAACTCCCTCGCTGAACAGGTGGGAGACGTCTCCCGTAGACTCTTAGTGCTGGAGAAAAGAGCTGAGGATGCTGAGGGATGAAACTGGAGGAGCAACATCCACGTTTTGGGTCTGCCGGAGAGGGTGGAAAGAACCAATATGATCCAGTATCTGGAGGACTGGCTCCGCGATATGGTGGCACTGGAGGGGCTGACACAGTTCTTCACGCTGGAAAGGGCTCACCAAGTTCCGGCCCAACCGCTTGTTTCAGGCCGCCCTCCACGTCCGGTGGTGGTCAGACTCCTCCACTATAAGGACAGATACCTTCTCCTGCAGACTGCACGCACCTCTGGGCACTATACGGTGGGTAACAGCAAGGTTTCCATTTTCCTGGATTATACACTGGAGGTCCAACGACACTCTGAAGACACCCAGCTCTTCCCAGACAGAGAAGGAGAGAACTGAGGTGCTGCAGGCAGAGTAATAACTCCTCCGGGACCACGAGAAGACGTTGGGGGCTGGCACAGAGGTGGATACGACTCCTGACGACACGGACGGGTCCCAATCTAGTAGTATACAGTTGCCACATGTCACACCGGGTACAGCTGAAGAAATTGTCTGATGTACTTAATTCATGATTAATTGATCTACTTCCTTTACAGGCCCAATGGACAGAATGTCTGCCATTATGTTCCCTTGTGCTGTATGGTTTATTTTATTATTGAGAAATAGTTTTCTGGTCGTGGTGGGGGAGAGTTTATCTAATCCTAATGGAGAGATGTCTCCCGGGGTTGGGGCAGAATGTTTTAAATGGGGCAGAGACGTGGTCAATTTAATATTCTCTTGTTGAAGGTAACCAACAGGCTGCAGCCATTCTTCCCCATTGTTCCTCTGTAGTCACTAGAGGGAAGTACGTTTCAATGTAGTTTGGATGAGAGCTAGTTTTTTGGTACCTGTCCTGTGGTGGGGATGTTGGGATTGTTCTTCTTGTTGTAACCAGTCATAACCAGTGTGGAGTAATACCATGGGTTCGATATATTACTTAAAATGTATCTCTTGGAAGGTCAGGGATATGAATACCATGTTACGAAGGCAAAAAATACATGTGTACTTAGTGTGTAGGGGTGTTCAACTGGCTTTCCTTCTGGAAACTCACATAGCGCCAAAAGAAGACGTGGCATTGCAGCGCAGGTGGAGAGGGCAGATTTTTTGCATGACTTATTCTGCCTTTGCACAGAGCGTCTTGATATGGGTCCGGGTGGGCGTCCCTTTTCAACCTACTTGTCAACTGAAAGATTCTGCGGGACAATATATCCTAGTAGCGGGCGAGCTGAATGGCAGGGATGTGGTACCGGTCAGTATATATGCTCCGAATATGGAACAATCAGCCTTTTTTGCAGAATTATCTGGGAAATTTGCTCCACTTTTGACCGGGGCCATACTTATGGGTGGGGATTTCAATTCTGTTAAGGATGTACTAATGGATAGATCTCATCCCCCTCTCCCTCACGCACCTATTCATAACCTCTCAAGGATCAGGCAGGATTGGCAGCATAGATGGGGACTGATAGACACCTGGAGGGCGCACCACCCGACCTCTCCGAATTATTCATTTTGCTCTGCTATACAGGACCTCCGTGTTCGGCTTGATGCGATGCTTTGCTCTCCTGACATACAAGCTGCGGTACAGCAGAGCGAATATCTCACCAAAACGCTGTCAGACCATAACCCCTTGCTGTTACAAGTAAACTTGTTGCCAGAACGCTTTTAAATCCCGACATGGCGCTTAAGCCCAAAGCTATTGGAGGATCAGGCATTTTGAGAGGTGGTGGGAACTGGCATTTCCGATAATTTTCAGGACAACACTGGTACCGCCTCATCCTTAGCAGTAGAGTGGGATGCTTTTAAGAGTGTAATAAGGGGGCATTGCATCGCGCATGAACTTGGAGAACGTAGAGTATAATTACAAGACTTAGAAAGGGCGGATCAGAGATTGCAAGACATTGAAAGGGAGAGGCCTGTACATACAGATCGCCAGCAAGATTTAATAGCAGTGAGGGAAGAGGTAGCTGTGCAGGTCGAGCAGCTGTGCTGCTTTGACTATAAAAAAAATATGTTACGAGTGCACATGCAGAGCGCAATAAGTCTGGGGCATTATTGGTATGGCTAGCTAACACAGCGCAAAGGGGGACTGTCATCCTAGAACTCCATGCTCCGGATGGGGAAGCCCATTATATGAAGTAGGGGATAAAGGGGCTGTTCTTTGATTATTATACTGATTTGTACCAGAGCAAGGTGGCGCCTAGCAAGGAGGCCATTCAAGATTTCCTGGAGGCAGCGGATCTTCCAGCGTTAGATAGAGAGCGGGCTGAGTTGTTGGGTCAAGAATTCACCTTGGGAGAGGTCCTCAGCCCGATTAGGCACATGGCCTGGAATAAAAACCCAGGGGTGGACGGCCTGCCGGTGGAATTCTATAGTACGTACGTCAACCTTTTGGCCCCTAGGGTGGTAGCATTGTATAATACTGCAAGACGGGTGCGCCTTTTGCCTGCTACAAGTCGTGAGGCAGTAATTATAATATTGTTAAAGCCGGAGAAACCTCCCTATGACAGGACAGCCTATCGCCCGTTGTCAATATTGACTACGGATTATAAGATTTTAATCCGGATTTTGGCGACCCAACTGTTCCCATTTATGGTCCAACTGATACATATGGATCAAGCAGGGTTAATACCAACCCTGAATATGGGCCAGATTGTATGGCACCTTCTTAGTATTTTAGATGCTGAAACCTATCACAAAGCCTCTTCTGCTGTATTTGCAATAGATATTGAGAAGGCCTTCGACAGTTTGGAATGGCACTCTCTGTTTCAAGTTATGCGGCAATTCGGTCTAGGGGATGGCTTTGTGGATTGGACGGCTCTTTTGTATCGCCAGTCCACATTACAGGTGAACACAGGAGGAATGATTTCGGATGCCTGCATTGTGGGCCGGCGAAGGAGACAGGGCTGCCCCTTTCCCCCACTGTTGTTTGCCCTAGACATGGAGCCACTGGCGGCCCGGGCCAAGAAGGGCCTGCATTATTCGGGATTACAAGTGTGCGAGCAAATTCATCATATCCTACTATATGCTGATGATCTCCTTATGTTTTTGGCCGACACGGAGTTCGCCCTTCTTGGTGCGAGGACCTTATTGGGGGATCTTTGCATGTTTGCTGGCCTTAAGGTAAACTGGGCGAAGACTTGTTTGTTTCCTACTTCGCTGATGACCGAAGACCCAATATCTAAGCAGGGAATACGGTAGGAGCATCAATGCATGACGTACCTAGGTACTCGTATTTACTATACCCATACTGACCTATTGGAGGGTAATGTGGGCAGGGCCATTAGAAGGCTTAAAGGCTGTATCGATTTTTGGGGCATACTTCCACTTTCAGTAGCTGGATGGGTGGCCCTCCATAAGATGATAGCACTCCCCAGACTGCTGTACTACTTTAGGATGCTACCTATTTGGATTCCAGCCTCTGTTTTTAAGCAACTTCAATCGATCGCTCTAGTGCTCATGCGTCCAGGTGAGGTGAGCTCCCTACTTAAGACGACTACTTCGGTCAGTCGGTCTTGGGAAAGGCTTTTTAGTGGAACGCTACGCTCCACGCTCTTTGTGCGCTGGAGTAAGCTTATCTGTAAGGTAGAGCGCGTTTTTTTAAAATATCATCCCCGATTTGCTTATTTTATTTTAAAATTGTTTCTTAACCCCTGATTTTATTAGGACCACTTTCCACACACTTGCACTGTAAATGTGCCACTCACCGCTGCTTTAGCGGGCTGACCTGTGGCTCCTCGCGTTTTCCACCATCTTGGGGGTAGCTGGGGAGGTCTGGTGGCGCCATTCTGCTGAGCGCTCTAGTGCTCAGGCGTCCAGGTGAGGTGAGCTCCCTACTTAAATCTCCCATGCAGACGCGCAGCCGTGATGCGCAGCGGGCTCGCCTGACTCTCGCCGGAGTCGAGCCAGAGTCCTGCCCGTCTGCGCCCGTCAGCGCCAAGGAGGCGGCAGAGGCGGGGGACTCTGCGCTGCTCCATGCCCCTCGTAACGGGAACGACATGTCAGGTATGTTTAGGGAGCTACTGTATTCCCATAACATGCCTCATATGTATTGTCATGAGGCCTTAAACCCTGACAACTGGTATGGACCCGTGTGCTGTGGTCAGTGTAAGTCTATGCTGACTCCAGAGTCTGCCCCGGAAGTGCCCTCACAATCTCCTGTGTTGCGAGGAGGACTTATTAATGCCCGATCACTCTGTAGAAATGCCCAAAGTATTAATGACCTGATTGTGGAGACTAATTTAGATTGGCTCCTGGTTATGGAAACATGGCTGAAACCTTGGTGTAACCCTGATTTAGCTGTAGCTCTTCCTCAGAACTTTCTGATACAGCGTTTGGATAGGAGGGAACAACGGGGGAGGGGGGGCTGGCCATTATTTAACGCAACTCACTCAAATGTTCCACCTATGAGCTGGCAGACATCAAAGGGGCAGAGGCCTTGGCCTTTTGTTTGGGTATCCATGACCCTTTCACCTTCTCTGGTGCCCTTATTTATCACCCTCCTGGGTCTCCTACTGAGTTTCTAGAAAGTGTAGGAGATGCACTGAGCGATTTGGCGCTTAAATTCTCCCATTTCACGGTGTTAGGGGATCTGAATCTGCACCTAGACTCCCCTAAAGAGGCAGGAGTAGGTTGTTTTACAGACATCATTAATATTCTTGGCCTCACTCTCCTCAATCGAGAACACACACATATAGCAGGACATTTATTGGATTGCATCTGCTCCAATTCGACTAGGTTAATAGTTAAACCCCCCTGTCCTCAAATCTGGTCCGATCATTATTTCATTCCGTTTGACATTGCATTGAAATACAATGTTTCGGCAAATACTACAAAAAATAGAAGACCTGATGATAATCATAAACCTATTTGGAAGAAATTATCCAGTAGACCTGATCTCGTAGGAATGTTAAGAGAAAGCACGCCCGTTCTTACGGGCGATACTTCCACTGACAATCAGAAATTTTGTGATTGGATAGCAACTGCTGGCGTCTCATTAGGTCCAACTGGCAAGAATAATTCCGGTGTCACCAAAAGCAAAAGGAGTGCTCCATGGTTCTCGCCAGCCCTGAAATTAGAACTAGGGGAAGTGAGAACATTGGAGCGGAGGTGGCGCCGGAACTATGATGTAGCCGCCCGCAATGTCTATAAATCGGCCAGAAGGCAATACCATGCAGGGATTAAGTTAGCCAAGAAAGCCCACTATTTGCAGGCTATATATACTGCGGGTAACGGACAAAAAGAAAATTTCAAAATAGTAAATGATTATACTAACCCATCAGCCCTATCGCAGGAGATTCCCTCGTCTCAAAATCTTTGCAATACGATTGCTGACTATTTTGAACACAAGATTCTCGATATTGTGAAGATCTTTCCTCCGGTATCTTCTATTTCAGGGAACTCAGAACGGATAGAGGGGGAGAAGATATTAACTAGGTTCCCTCGACTCATTCGCCCCTGTTTTCCTTGAGGATACCTTTAAAGCCATTTTGGTCAGTAAATCTGAATCTCCTTTTGATCCTTGCCCACCTTCAGTTTTGCAGGCGTTAGTGGAGGTGGTTAATCCTACCATCAACAGCATAATAAACTCATCGTTAGCCACGGCAGAAATCCCCAACAAATGGAAGCTTGCAGGAGTCAAGCCTCTCCAGAAAAAGGCCCTATCTGACCCGACCACCCTCTCCAACCTGCGTCCTATCTCCCTGTTCCCACTGGAATTCAAACTGGCAGAAAAGTTTGTTAATAGCCAACTCACGAACTTTCTGGAGGAGAATAACATCTTACACCCAAACCAGTCAGGGTTTCGGTCGAAACACTCCACCGAGTCTGCCCTGCTGTTCACAGCAGAGACCCTACGAATGGCCATGGACCAGGGAAAGAGGGCTGTCCTGATTTTACTTGACCTGTCGGCAGCCTTCGACACGGTCTCACATACCATCTTAGTGGACCGGATGGTTACCGTAGGAATAGGAGGGGTGGCTCTGGCTTGGCTCAGAAATTTTCTTAACAACAGACGCCAAGTCACAGTTTTGGGCCCATTCCAATCTGAAGCTAAAGTCATCAGCTCTGGGGTCCCTCAGGGCTCTAGGTTAAGCCCCGTACTCTTCAATCTATACATGGTACCCCTGATTGAGCTAATTGTGTCATTTCAGATTAGCACAATATCATATGCTGATGACACGCAGCTCATTCTGGTGTTGGATAGGGAACTGCCTGGTGCCGAGGAAAACCTGAAAAATTGCTTGACGGCTACGTTTGAATGGATGACCAGCAATCATCTCAAATGCAATTCCGGCAAGACGGAAATCCTGCCGTTCGGCAACCAAAACCTGTATTCCCCGAAACACTGGTGGCCTGATGATGCTGAAGCCCCCCCCCAATACCATCTCGTCTGCCCGAAAATTGGGCATCAAATTTAATAACCAATTGTCTTTTAAACAGCAAGCGGTGGCCGTAGCTGGTATGTGTTTTCACATAATTAAATCTCTGAGGAAGTTCTTTGACCTTCTTCCTCTGTCAGCCAGGAAAACGGTTGCAGTCGCCTTAATAACTTCGAGGCTGGACTAATGCAATAGCCTATATGCTGGAGCTAATAAGTCCGTACTCCACAGGCTACAGGTGGTCCAGCATGCAACTGCCCGGCTGGTGCTACGTTGGCCCCGCAAGTCATCTGCGTCGGCCGCGCTTAATGCGCTTCATTGGTTACCAATTGGCAAAAGGCAAAAGGATCCTATTTAAGATCCTTCTGATCACATTCAGAGCCTTTCAACAGCAAGGGCCCAAATATCTGTCCAATGGCTTTAAACGGTACCATCCTACCCGTTGCTTGAGGTCTGCTACTCAGAACCTGCTAATAACCCCCAGATTTAGTCTGGCAACTAAAGGAGGGAAATCTCTTTTTGTTCTGGGTGCTAAGTCCTGGAACAAGCTTCCGCCGTACCTTCGGTCATTGTCCCATGAAAACCAGTTTAGGAAAGCCCTAAAAAACCTGGGTGTTTTCCCTCACAGATGTTGCTTGCAGAGTACTAGTGTAAAGTATGTTCCACCGAGCCGCCTTCTTCCCTCCAATCTATTTCATCTGGGTTGGTTGAGCGCCAAGATACTCCTTGGAGTGATAGGAGCGCTATATAAGTGTTCATTACATTACATTACATTACATTTTGGGTTCCTTTGGGCCCAGGGAAGGCGGAGAGTGGCACTTAACACGTTGATGAGACCGAGATCGGAGGGTGGCTTAGCGGTCCCTCACTTTGAAACATATTATTTAGTGGCGCAGTTGCAATGGCTCACTCAGACTGTAGCACAGACATTCTGGGACTTAGAGGGGAATCAGGTTGCTAGAAAGATGCTCTCAAGATTATTATTGCAACTGCCGCTCTCTGCCTCCTCTCTCACTCTAGAGATGGGAAACTTTTAAACTCTGCTGGAACAGAAGCCAGCGACGGGCACAAGTAGCGCAGCCGTATGCCCCTGAGATTTTGTTGATGGTGTGCACTTATTTTCCGCACGGTGGTAAGTGGGTGGCAGGGACTGCCTGGGCAAAGAGGGGGTTGGCCACCCTGTGAGATCTTTATGAAGATGACGCTGTAATTCCTTATGAGGTATAGCAGAACAGCTATGAGTTGGCTCAGGGGACTACTTATTGCATTTGGTTCTTACAAAGGCCAACCAGGTGCATTGGAAGGAGGGGCTCAGAGAACCACCAACCTCAATGGCTTGTCAATACGTAGTTCTAGCAGCTGGCACCATCAAGGCAGTTACGTGTCTATATTGCCGAATGACGCACGAGAGACAAGCCCCACTGGTATTGCTCTGACAAAGGTGGGAAGAGGACTTAGGCGAAGAAATTCTTGAGTGGGCGTGGGCAGAGCTGGTGGAGTGCGCATGGAAAAGCACCAGGAAAGCGTGCTTCCAATTGGTGAATTTCTTTATTCTCCACAGGGCTTATCTTACACCAGCAAAAATTTACTATTTTTTCAATTCATTTATTTTGTAAATGTTTTATGTTATATACCATACATTACCAGTGCATATTACAAGCAGTGAGAGTCTCCAGCATAAAAGGACATCAATTTAACAAAACATTAGCGTTAAATCCTACGTTGAGAGAAAAAAAAAGCATATCAGAGACGGATTCAAAAACACAAGAGCAAGAAGCAGAAGGGAGGGCAAAGAAGAGAGAGACTAAAAAGAGAGAGAGAGAGGGAAGAGAGAAGGGAGGGTGGATGGGCAACAAGGGGAGGTGTAAAAAAAAACATCAATAAAGACTTTTTATAGGTCCTGTGAATTCATTGTACTGAGCCACCTGGTTAGGGGACCAAATATCTCTAGCCCTTTTTTTTGCAAGTCTGACTTTTTTGGCGTACATAGCATTCTCCAGTTAATAAGTAGCCAACATCCAAGCCTGCTGTTGGGACACTTGTTTAATATTATATAAATGTATCCGATCCATGGTGCGCTTGGCCCCTGTAATTTGTCATAAGGTCAATCTTTCCAAACCCTGCTAGCCCACCAGATTTGTGTGTCAAATATCCTGTGATGGTCCCCTTCTTGAACCCTTGTCCAGCCCCTAGTCAAGAAGATACCATCATTTCTCCAAGACAAATTCTTACCATTTTTGCACACACGGTGTCGCTCCCCACTCCCAAGGGGGATGGGACTGCAGGGGTCGCTGGCCTGTCCAGTGGGAGCCGGCTTCTCTTCCCACATCCATCGGGTTGGCCGCCCTAATCACTCTTCCCGCTTGTCTCCCACCAGGGTACTTACTTTTGAAGTGCTCAGCACACAGGAGGAGACAGCTGAAGCCACACATTGTTTATACTAGGGTGACGATGAACATATCTTTGTTGTCTCTTCTAACGATGTTCCGTTGTTGTTTTTAATTGTGCCATCGTTTTTAATTATGCACTTGCTATGGCAGGTGTGCTGTTGTTTACCCCTTGCCTGGTATACCCTTAGAGTGATTAGGGGTGAACATAGGTTCTGACAGTAATCTCACAGTTTTTTTTCCTGTATTCATTTGTTTCCCCCCCCCCCCAGGTTCCACTACGAAGTGGTAGGACCACCGGCCTACCCCAGAATCCCCTGTGGAGTAGGTAATTTTTCTCCTTCCACAGCGTGTAGATAGTCTTTTAGCTTTTAGGTCCTGATGAATTGCGCTGTATCCCTCAGAACAAATGCATGAAAGATGTTGACCAACCACTGTCTGACCACTTGGTAGAGTATACTTCTCTGGATCTGTGGCTGTGATTAGGCCCAAATAAATTGGGAGAAGATTTGTTTGAATATATGAAGCATGTTGTTATTATACTCTAACGGGATTGTTCTAAATAAATAAAATAATTTGGGGAAAAAGGTCAATTTTAAAACATTACATCTCCCTACTATTGTCAGGTGAAGGTTGTTAATTTTTTTGACTGACTTCTTCATATCAGCTGATAATGGGATCAAATTTATCTTTAGTATCAAACCTAGGTCCACAACCACATTAACCACTAGGTATTTGGCTTTCTGGGCTACTCTATCATCTGCCCAGTTTATTTTTTCAATTAAGATGACCTGTGCTTTTGCTTTGTTGAGGGCATATCGGATACCTTCCCAAACTCTTGGGCCTCTTGCTCCAAAGCCTTGATGGCGATCTTGGGTTCCGGGGTTACTGCTGCAAGGTCATCGGCATAAGCCATGATCTTAGTATCCGTGCTAAACGTGCTCACTGCCATTATTTCAGGATTAAGTTCAATTTTTTTAATAAGAGGGTCAATATCTAGGGCGAAGAGCAATGGGGAACAAGGGCACCCCTGTCTCGTCGTTCGCGATATCACTATTTGTTCCGTCAGGTGTCCATTCATTGATATTCTGGCTGTAGGATTCTGATATTAAGCTTGCAAGGCCTGCACAATCCTAGGACCAAAGCCGATCGGCCTCATGACGAAAAAAATTAAATTTCAAAAAATTGAAAGGAGACCCGATCAAACGCTTTTTCAGCATCCAGTAGAATTAATGAGATCGGGTCTCCCGACACTTTGGCGGCATCAAATAAAGTTATGGTCCGGCGAATATGCTCAGTGGTGCCCTTTTTAGGAATGAACCTGTGCTGCCAGTTGGAAACAAGAGGCTCAATATTTGAAGATAGTCTAGATGCAATGTTTTTAGAAAGTACTTAAGAGTTAGTGTAAACCCCTTGCGTGTTCATGATGGAACCACACCGTTTTGAGCCACGGGCAGATTGTTCTCATGAAGGCATGGTTCTATCATGTGGCTGTCGCTCCTCCCATGCAGTATTGATTCACTGCCTGTGCGGGCGAATTAATGAGCAGGCGGGGCCGTGACGGAACCACGCCGTCATGAGCACACGCTGCCCGTGACTGTGATCCTTCCCAAGATAACAACCCAGAATTTTTTTCCCCCACTGCAATCATTTCGTGCCCCCCTTCCTTCCCAATCCCACCCAAAAACGAGCAGTAAGGGAAACCCTGAATGATGGTGAGCATGTGTGAGTTCCAGTCGCCAAACTACAAGGCACTTATCTGCTAATTGGCATATTTCTGTAGGTCTAGCCTGCCAATGTGCAGTGAGCACAGCAAAAACAAAGAAAACAAAAGAAAGTAAAAGAAAAACTGTTAAAACCCCTGCATGCCTTTTTTACTGGACTAAGTAGAAGTCTTAAGATTAATTCAGTCTTTCTCTCAACGCAATGTCCTTTAGGTATTCCCCAGCCTCAACGTCTGACAGAAAGAACCAAGTACAGCCATCAAATATAACTTTCAGTCTAGCTGGGTTCATTAGGTATACTTGGGCGCCTTGCTGCTGAAACGGAATTATCAAATGGCGTAGTCTCTATCTGCGCTCTACTGTTGCATGGCAGAAGTCAGGTTTGGAAAATAATTTTATTTCATCTGCTTCTTTTTGGTCATACACCAGCTGTCTCAAAAGAAAGTTCCCAAAAAAGACTAGAAAAACCCTGGGTTTCTCAATGCCAGAGCTACTGCCAACTCTCCGCTACTTCAGATTGAACGGAAAGCAATGTGCCCTTTGGATCTCTTGGTCCCGGTTCCAACTTGACAGGGCAGGGAAGGCAGCTTGGAGTAGTCTAACAATGCACCTTCTGTGATCCTCCCCCTCAACGCCTTCAAGGATCCCAGAAGCCGCAGAATATTCCTCCACGGTCTGTTCTCTTGCTCCTCTATCTTGGCTATTAGATCAGTTAGACACGCCGCATGAGCCGTTCCTTGCTCATTTACACTAGTTATTTCTGCTTCCGAAGTCTCTGTCTGTGCTTCAACCATTGAGACCCAGCCGCCGTTGTCTGTACAGATCTTATTTTATTTCCTAATGCCACCTTGAAATTGTTTAGAGGCTCCCTTGGCGGCAAGACTATCAGATCATACTTCCTCTTGAAAGTGCATTATAGAGTCCAATATAGAGGCCAGGTAGGGCTTTGGCAGATGTCCTTTAGTTAACTGTGGGCTCCCCTCAAGCTGGAGATTAGAGGGCCCGCCCCCCCCATGGGAAACAAACTAAGAGAATCAGAATAGTTCCACTTCAGCTTGCTATGCCTTTGGATTCTGGATTTATTCTTTTGCTGAATAGTTCTCATAGTGGGATCGGATTTTTGTCTTCTGGTATACTGCTTTCGCTTGAGCTAATGATTTTGTTTTCAGTGTCAGACATAGAACCATCAGATACAGAGAAGAAATTCTCACCAAGGAGGTCTGGGGTCTGTGGGTCTGTGGGTGCAGGGCGGAGGTTCTCTTCAAGATCGTTGTTTGCCTCCTAATATCTGCTACCCTGGGGTCCTTTTCTGCACCTTCACTGGCGGGAATAGCAGTAGCAACGTCCGGGGTGCTGGTAGAAGACTCCAGGATTGATGCAGAAGACACTATGTCACTAGTCCCTTCAATCCCAGTATCCCCAGTATCGCCCAATGCTAACTGTGAAATCAGGGCTTTCTGATGTACAAACCACTGCTCTGGGACTCCTTGACTCTGCGCCTTAGGATTATTAGAGTCATTCATGATTGATGTGCTTGTGTCTGTGACAATCGAGGGCCCCTTAACGACAGAGAAGTGTTTTGCAATAGACGGTGATAAACCTGTACCTCTCCCGGCACCCTCTTTTAGCATACTTACTATTCCGGGCTTCCTCAAATTTTTCTTACTGGCCCCCAAGTCGCGTCTACCTTTAGGAGTGTGGTCCACTTTTTCAGGTTTTTCTTTTTCCATATCTCGTTTTGGTCGGGGCTGGTTTCATTTTAAGGGTCTTCTGCCCCCCGGTGGTCATGCTTCACTCGCTCTGATTCAGCGGCGCCAGTCCTACGGCTCTCCCCAGCTCTCCCCGCTTCTGCAAGCAGCCTGAGACCTGCTCGGGTCCAATCACCCACAGCTGAGCGTCCCTTGGCTGCAGCCGAGATGCTCCCCGTATGGCAGGTCAAACGGAGCAAAACAGATACCCAGGTTCTCACAGCTCTACTGCGCGAAGCCCGTGCAGAGGCTCTGGGCAATACAATCATAGACACTGACATCTGCTGTAGGGAACTGCATTGCAGGACAGCTAATCAACCGCCGGCTGCCAAAGCTCCAGCGTGTGGTGCAAGGCCTTGCGACTGGACAGAAAAATGCTCACACTAGTGCCATCTCTGCTGTCTCCAAAAATTAATAAATATTTCAAAGTGAATTCGGCAATGTGTCTGCGCTGTAACACCGTGGGAGCTGATTTTGATCACATGATGTGGAGTTGTCCTCAACTTGGGACATATTGGGAGGAAGTGGTAACACTTTTGCACAATGTCATGGATAGATATATAGAATGCACTAAAGGGCTTTTCTTGCTGCACTGGTTCCCCCACACTTCTAATAATAAGGTAACAAGTATGTTTATAGATTTGGGGATTTTGCTGGCGAAGAGGTAGATTACAGATCACTGAAAGGCCAAGAAGGGTCCTAGTTTTCGAAGATGGCGAACCGCGCTTCTTAAATGGGCGGAATGAGAGGGGTCAGCGAGATTGCAGTTGGCGGCTCGCGCTAATAGTGACAAGGTGCTAGAGATGGCAAGAGCTTGGGAGGCGCTAGTACAGCTTTTAAAAATCCCAGATACGAACTCCAATAAGGAATCTGTTGCGTCAGAATTAGATGCGCCACCCTCAGGGGCAACATCTCTCTAGGGGGATGAACTGGTTGTTCACATGGGAGTTCCCTCTGACAGCAGAGAATTACATCCTTATTTGATGTTTTGTATTTCTTGAGTATCGATACAGCTGTGACTTGTTACCACCAACAATCACATATATTTGTTACGTTAATGGGGAGGGGGGTTCGATAAGAGGGAGGGTAGGGTGATTACATTTCGTAAAGTCAGGTTCAATGCAAGAGGGTGGATATTTTTATATGACACTGGCAGGACTGTCTATTACATATGGGCTCCATTTGGCATTACAGTGATCGATGTTTGGCAACTTCTATGGAGTGTAGGTACTTCTGTTATAAATGCCTGTCAGATATGCAAGATATTCCTCAGTTATAGTTCAATCTCATAACATGCTACACTGAATGTAAATATATTTAAAAACAAAAAAAGAAAACAAGAAAAGGGTTTTAACCCCTTTACTGCGGCGGCTATTCCGCTGCAGTGCTAAGGGGGCGGGGCAGGCGCGCGGGGCCGCATGCTGGTGACGGAACCGCTCCATCACCAGCGTCGGTTGAGCTGTGCTCGTGACGGAGCGGTTCCGTCACGGCCCGCCCCGCTCAATAGAACCCTCAGCGCAGGCGCGGAATTCGCGCCGCGCATGAGCGTTCTATCGAGCTGGGCGGGCCATGACGGAACCCCTCCGTCATCAGCACAGCGCACCCGTAGCTGATGACGGAGCGGTTCCGTCATCAGCATGGAACGGGTTAATGAATCAGGTTTAGACTAGCCTATGGGAAATGCCAGTAACCAGGGAACCATATTCAATGGTAATCTTGTCAAAACAAAAAGATTATAAGCTTTGTTTACATAAGATAGATATAGTTGCATCTGCTGGCCCGGGCTCAACGTAACAAACCTTCTCACTGAGGGTTTAATTAGTTCATTCTCCTCCCTTAGACCTTGGCGCCTGTCTAAAAACTGCTGTTTAAAGCTCTAATAACAGTCTTGCCCGGGGGGTGGCAGTCAGAAACAAACCGGGGCAACCAAGATTCCCTCTCTGATCCTAAATATATTTCAGCCAGGGGATCTGTAAGGCCTTCTCTAGTGCTATACAATCTAAAATAATGAGCTATTTAAATTTCTGGTAGGTTGAGCCCAGATCCTTAGCCAACGTGTGAGCAGCGCGACCGCAATCTGGTCCGAAATGTAGCCCACTTCCAGTTCCTCATCTAAATTAAAAATCGGGGTAGCAACAGGGACCGAGATAAGTTTGCATATAAAATTGTTCTCAGCCTCTTGAATTCCCTTCACATCCTTATTGCCCCAGATGTCACTACCATAGGTGGCCCTAGGGATACACTTGGTATTATAGACTTTCAGAAGAGCGGTTAACAGCTTTGAACCAATTCTTGTTGCAAAATCCAGGGTGGCCCCTGCTGCTATGGCTAAGCATTTTTTTTTTAGTGTACTGTGCACGCACCAAGAACCTTGGTCATCGAAAAGTACCCCTAGGTATGGGAACGTGGATACTTTAGTTAACTCATCCCCCTTACAATAAAATTTGGCCTTGGACGCCTTCCGGGAGCCTATAGTCATGGCATGCGATATTTTTAAATTAGTGATTACATTAAAAAAAACATAAAATATATAAAACAGCTTAAAAGTAGTTGCAGCCCCCTTGCTGTTCTGGACACTAAAACTGTGTCATCAGCATACAGAAGTGCAGGAATCATATTGGTGCCAGCTCTTGGTATATCATTCCAACAAGATGTTAAGGTCCCCCCCAGTTTGGTAATATAGAGGGTAAACAGCAAGGGAGCCAATATGCATCCCTGCCAGACCACATTTCTTACTGCCCAAGAGTCTGTCAGACTCCCATCTTCAGTAAAGCGTACTGCAGCCGTTGTGTTATAATGGGCAGTAGCCAAAAAGGAGATCAGGTCAACATCTAGCCCCATATCAAGCAGGATCAACCTCAGCTTAGTCCTATTGACAAAGTCAAAAGTTGAGGTGAAATCCATAAAAGCCTGGTGTAACCCCCCCTAAAGTAACGGTATACTTCCCAATCACCAAGTGAAGATTGTATCATTTATCCAAGGTCCCTTTCCCCTGCCGGAACCCATATTGGAGGTCGATGGCGATGTTAGCATAATCAAGCCAGGCTGTTAAGCGATCTAAAACTACTTTACCCATGCTTTTATCCGCAGAAACAATAAGCAAAATGGGTCTATAGCATGCCAGGTCGTCCCTGACGCCCTTTTTAAAAATGGGGATGATGACCGCCTTTGCCCATGATGAGGGAAAACCGGACACACAAACTGCGTTAAAAACATGTCTGCCTTATAAAGGTCAGCCGGTACCCCATCAGGGCCAGGCGCCTTACCACCTGAGATTGAAATGATAGCTTTAAAGACCGCATCTACATTAAAATAAAGTGAGGAACTTACTAATCTGGGAACGGTTTGTCCCACTGTATCCAAAAAATTAGCATCACTGCAAATGTTACTGAAGTGCTGGACCCATTTCTCTGCGGGGGCTAAGCAGTCTCTACTGGAGTTTGGCGTGTCAGAGAAGAGAGGACTGTTAACAACAGACCAGAATTTAGAGCTAATAATCAGCACACTGGCTTGGCTAAGCTCCTCCCAAGCCAACTCCCTTAAATGGCTTTATCAGGAGATTCCTGATCCAGACGTACTTGGAACTCCGAGGCACAGGTAATATACAGGTTATCAATAAAACTCTCTGGGGTAATCCTATCCCACCTCAATATGCATGCTTGATCTTTGTAACTAATGTTTATATTAGTGACTTGACTCAGTGCCCTTCCTTTGAGGGCAGCCTGGATGTAAAAATTCAATATTAAAGGATTATGGTTTCTAAAGAAATTCTAGATGACTCTTAGGTTCTTTACGGCCGAAGTTAACAGAGAGGATAACAGAATATGATCAATTATATGTTGACTACCATCGCCCACATAGGTAGGTACCAATGCTTACCTATGTGATTGTTGTAAGCAGTTCAAGTTATAGGCTGATAGGAGGCCTTCTAGGAAGGTTCCAGACAGAGGATGTTCAAAGTGATTTTGCTCCTGCGGTCCATCTTCCTCCTCCAGCATTGCTAAACGATTGAGGGGACAATTACAAATATTAAAGTCCCCCAAAATGAATATGTCATAGTAGACTTCAGTTCCTACCCCATAACTTCCCAAAAATACCTCTAGTGCCAAAAGGTGCTTATTTTCATGGGTTTTGGTGGGGTAATTATAAAAATGTATCACTAACAAAGTTGGTAAATTCTTGTCTGATAATTCCATAGCTAGCACATTGGGCGAACAGGAATCAATCAACTTAGTACTATAAGAGAATTTGAGACTAAACATTAAAAAAAGACCCCCCCTTACTCTGCCCATGTTTGACGGAGTAGCAAATTTGCAAAAGGATATGAAATCATCCAAATAGAAATGGTCTGTTGACTCCCATGTTTCTTGTAGAGCAAGGATGTGGTGTGTGGTAAGAAAATGTCACCCTTTGTTGACCTTAAGCCAGCTATGTCCCTGGAAAGTACCTTCGAGTTGGAGAGGGACAAACATTTGCTGAATTAACCTGTTCTATGAGAATTGGAAGACGAGATACCCTTGGTTGGGAGGAACCGTCAGCCGAGACAGGTGTCACCACAAGAGAAGAATGGGGAACGCTATCAGCAGAGACAGGTGCAGCCACAAGAGGAGGTAGTCAATCTTGGGTGTCCAAACCAGAAAGTACCTGGAACCTATTAAGAGTGAGTGTTGGAGAGGTCATGTTAGGACATGGTCGGTGATTTGGTTTATGAAAAGAACCAAGGGTAGTGAACATATATTGGTGCTCTTAGATGTTGCAAACTCACTGGCCCTTAATAAGTATCTCACCAAGGCTGGCCTGCGAAAATTAATTACAATGCAGCCCCTTCGATGCTCTCTGTAGATGCGCCAACCCACCCAAATTTACGGACCATAATTATGTCCTTCATATCAGATACTTGGAAACTCCTATATCTAGATAACCAATATACACATTTATTGCACAATTCACACCTTGATTTCTGCTGATCCATTTTATCTAGTGTTGGTACCCCTGCCAAAACCAGCACGTAGGGCATGTAGGAGGTGGCAGACTCATGACATCTTGGTTAGCTATCGGGTTTTTACAGTTTGGGGTGGCTGAAGCGTTATTTTATTTATTTGTATTTATTTCATGAGTTTTATATAGCGCTGGCTGGACCCGAAGGTATCAGAGCGCTTTACAAGAGTATCAACAGAGGTACAATAAATTACACAGAGTTACATAGTAAAAAACAGGGATTAAGGATATGGGAATACTTGAGGCTGGCAAACGAAGACGATAGGTGAGGCAACGTAAAGCAGTGGAAAAACAGTAAAAGCGGCAGGAAATTGGAGACAAGAACAATCTAAGGGGAGGGAAAGGAAGAGGGGGGAGAACAGAAAGAAAGGGAAAGGAAGGATAGAATAAGGACAGGAAAATCAGAGTGAAGCAAAGTGGGATAAGACCAGAGATATTAACAAGAAAGATAACAAGGAGTGGGACCATGGTACAGGAGAGACGATAGAAAGGACGCCCAGCTGGAGACTGGCTGGGACAGGGGAAGGGGTCGAAGATCAATAAGATGGCAGATTAGGGACAGGGGAGTCAAAGAAGAAAGTCACAAAATGGCAGGAAGCATAAGAGTCCAAGTCATAAAATCAAGGGCGCAATTTCTAAAAACACCAAGAGCAAATTTTGCAGAGGGGAAATAGAGGGGGAAAAGAGCCAGGAGGGGGAGGGCAGTCGTTTTCAAAGTAATATCCGTACTGTTCATGAGCGAAGGTTCATGGCGGCGGGGGCAGCAGTGTTCAATCCGGTGCCCATAAGTCAAGGATGACTGGTAGAGGCACCAAAGCAGCAGTTTATAGAGTGGGTGGCAGCAAAATTTAAAAAACAGAGGGGGCGCCTCTCCGGCACGGTTGCAGAAAGATGGGCTTAGAAAGGCACGAAGAGCGGTGCCAAGACTTCCTACCTCTGCTATGTCCCCAAATCAGCCCAGATGGCTTGCGAGGAGGTACAGCAGTGAGCAAAGTTAAGAATTCGGATGGGGCATCTCTCCGGCACAGTCGAGGGATGATGGGCGGAGAATATTAACGAAGAGCAGTGCTGGGACTTCTAACCTCGCTGTGCCCCCAAATCAACCCGGGTGTCTTGGGAGGCAGCAAAGCAGGTGGGCAAGCGGTAGGGAAGGGCAGCAGCAATCGAACCCAGGGTCAGGAGGGGGAACCGCCACCCAGCTTTTCAGCAGCCATTCGGGGGGAACAAAGAGGCATTGGCGAAGGATTCCGTCGAAAGTAGATCACCAGGAAATTAAGAGAGAAGGCAGGGGAAGACGAAGACTAGCAGCGGAGATGAGAGGGGAACTGTGCCCGATACCTGGCTGGGTAGGTGTCGGCCAAGGTGAGATACCTGGGCCAGACTACCCTTTAGCTGAACTAAGGGGCTCCACCGGACATCAGACATGCTGTCTCTAGAACTCCGCAAGAGAAAGCCTCGAGTGCAAATTCTGTCGAGATTCTCGGGCTCACACATGTAGGAATGGAGAATCAAGGACCACAATTAAAGACGGAACCTCAGTTGAGTAGGTTAAACCTGGAGGATGTGGGAATCCAGAGATTTTCACCAAAAAGGTGATGTGTGGTGGGAGCCCCCAGCCAGACCTCCTCAGCGGGCGGCCATCTTGAACTTTATTTTACTACTAAGTTACTAAGTAGCGTTACTACTCGAACTACCAATCAATGGGTTCTGATCTATTCTATTAGGTCTACTTAGGCCATTTCCATTCTCCTGAGTGAGTTAAATGTGTAGGGTGGTGGTGTGATTGCCAGTAGATGCAATGGCATGCCTGCTAGGGTTTGAGTGGGGGCCGAGTAGAGTTTGGTCTTCTAACATTCTTGCGACCCCACCTCCTCCCTTTGCAGTGGTAGGCATTTGTACCTTTCCTCCTGAGTGTCCAGCCCCCCCCCTATAAGTAAAGCCAGGTTATCTATGAAAGCTTTAAGTGGGGCAAGTATCTTCTCCAAAAGTTCATTAATTTATTTATTTACTAGCGCGGCAACAATGTTGGCCTGTGTCCCCAAAAGTCTTAAGACCAGGTCTGTGCCTTAGACTGAGCAGCTCAGCTTCATATCCAGTGTGCTCACAGGAGAGTCAAAAATGTCAGGATTATCATTAATTAAAGATGTATCCAGGCAGAAAGACAAGTTTGTGTGGGGGTTGTGCAGGTGGGCTGCTTCCTTTTATTGCGGGTAGGTTTCCCAGCCTTCCTCTTCCGTTTGGCAGCAGGAATTACTACAGGTATGGCAGTATTAATGGCCAGCAATAACTTGATTGATTCAATTATGTCCGCCCTGTTTGTACTCCCACTAGCAGTAGGAGATTTGTCAGTTTCAATCCCACAGTGCTGGGGCAAGGGTGGGTCTTGAATACGGTCTACTAAGGTGCCTCTGAAATTGGAAATGGCCGCCCGCCCCTCAATATCCAGGAACATACGCAGCTCTGTGAGTTCTATTTCACCCAAGACAATACTGACCGCCCTCTCAAGCATGCTGTTGATACTAGCGGTTAATGGGCATTCAGGCGGTAGCATGGTACGTTTACCCATAATGGCTGTTCGTGGTGGGGCTACGTTGTTGTAAATGCAGAGTGATCCCGGTAAAATCTATTAATAGATGATGGAGCACTGACCCGTGTTCTCACTGATTCCAAATACTGCTTCAAAGAGTGATGGCCCAGCCGAGCCTCGACTGGTCTCAGCCGTGCCTGGTTTTATAGCACCTCTTGGTGCTTCTTGATGTAGCAAGTGGCTCCGGCCGCAAGAACTCCTGGTACGTATAGTGCCCACAAAGATACAGGCTGCAGTGGGCTAGAAGCAGAACCCGCGCTGCGTGGGCTGCACCTCCAAGCACTTGTTGATATTGCGAGTGGCTCTGGCCGCAAGAACTCTTGGTACTTGTAGTGCCCCCAAAGATACAGGCTGCAGTGGGCTAGAAGCAGGACCCCACGATTCATTCCTATGGACCTACAGGCCCATAGGAATGAATGGAAGACATTTGCAATTTGCGATTACCAAATTGGTAATTGCAAATTGCAAATTCAATTTCAAGGGTGACAGCGGGCCAAAAGGCCATGCTGATGCGCCCCAAAAAAGGTAAGTGTGCACATGTGGCACACATACATGCCCTAAGGGCATGTGTGTGTCCCACATGGCACTTAAACAAATGCAAAAATGTGCATTGTTCTGAAGATTTGCAAATTACCACCAACTTCAAGTTGGTGGGATTTTGCGATTCCTTAAAGTAGGGTTGGAAATTTTAACTGTGTCCTGCATTGCATTCAGGGAGTCGCAAATTGCGATTCCCTTTTTTGCGATTAGTTTTTGAGATGATACATCCCAAAAGCAGCCCCCCAAGTACCAAGCATCAGGTGTTAGACTAAAGCATTTTAATGTGCTGGTCCGCATCATCGCATTAAAATGCATTAATCACGCATCTTTACTAAAGGCCTGACCACCTTTGAGTGGAGGGTAAAGCAGGGAAATGACGACAAACATCAAAGCTGCATGTACAGAGGAGGAATCAGAAAGGAGGCATTTGTAGGCTTGACAGAGACAAAAGGATTTGTGATAACTACAAAATATTTTGTAATCTACATTGACCAAGAATATCGGACGATAATGTTTACAAAACATGGGATCTCTTTCATCTTTATGTATCAAACAAATCGTAGCTTCTTGAAAAGTAACGTTGGTCTGACCATAGAGAAAAATGCATGAAAGAGATCTAAAAGTTTAGGGAGCAGTAATTTATAAAAATGTCAATAAAAAGTCGACAGGAAAGCCATGTGGCCCATGAGTTTTCCCTTTCATTACAACTGTTTGAATTCAAAATCTATTTAAGGGAGAGATCTGATTCAAGTGTTCAAAAATTAAGATGGCCACTAGAGGGAGCAGGAATGTTATTGAGATAGGAGTGAATGCAAGGAGTAGAAGGAGGGGATTCTGGGGTATACGGATCCTGATAAAATAACATAAATTCAATAAGAATGTCCTGATCTTTATGGATAAGATTCACATCTGAGGAGTAAATAGAGTCAATTAAAGTGTGATCTTTGCTGGATTTAAGGAAACTAGCCAAATGTTTACTATATTTATTAGGTCTTCCGTAATATCTAGCGCTGCTTCCGAGAAGTACAGATGAAGCATGATCAGTTGTTCAGATTAGTGCGAATGAGATCCTGTACAACAGATTCTGATGGTGCGGCGTAAAATTTGTGTTCAGGGCTTTAATATTAGTTAGTGTGTCTATGTGTTGTAGAAGAAAACGTTTCTTTATTTTTAGACAAAGTCTATAACAAAACCCCTCGCCATAACCTTAAAAGAATCCCATAATATACGGGGAGGAGTACTATGGTCAGTTAAAAAAATTCTTCAGCAAAGGAGGTAAAAGGAGATGAGAAATGAGGATCTAGCAATAGGGAATTATTAAAATGCAAACAAGAGGACTTAGGATGAGGAGAGAGCAAATCAAAGTCAGTCACAATTGGAGCATGATCAGAAATAACAATCGGTTTGATTGAAGAAGAGATAAGGTTTTGAAATAAAGATTGAGAAGGAAAGAAATAGTCTTTAACGTGAAAAAGATGTATGAGGAGTTGAAAAAAATGAGAAGCCAATAGCATCAGGGTAAGAAAGTCTCCAAGAATCCACAAGATGTATTTGGGAAATAAAATTGAGAAATTAGTTATGCTTTTTATGAGGACTGGCAGTCAATAAAAGGATCAACAACTTGATTGCAATCTCCTCCTAGATGAAGAGATCATCTCTAAACTGAATACATGTTTGTATGACCATAGGTCAAAAAGAGTAAGCTGGTTGAGTAGGGCTGTAAACATTAAATACAGTCAAAGAAATATTATTAATCAGCAATTTAGCTAACAACCATCTCCCCTCCGTATCCATCTCCTGCGATATAACCTTACATTTCAGTTTTTTGTGACATAAAATGATAACACCATTTTTTTTAGATGAGGAGGGAAATACTAAAACTAAACCAACCCAACCTTTATTCAATTTTAACGCCTTCAGTTCTGTAAGATGGGGTTCTTGTTAAAAACAAACAGATCAGGGTTATAGGAGGCAAGATGAGATGATATTTTCTGTCTTTTGATTGGATTAATAAAACCTTTCACATTCCAAGAAATTCCTCTGAATATAAAATTTCAACAATATGTAATGAACAATGTGTTCAACATTAAAATATTGAAGTAAGAGAATCGAAAGGAAAAGGAAAGGAATATTTAAAAGCTGTAGTGGTGTTAAGGAGTAGAGAAGAAATACATGGAAGAGAGATGACGAGAAATCCTGAGAAAGAAAACGTATTGAAGCGAAAGAGAAAAAAAAATTAGGTGAAAGAAAGGGAAGAAAACATGAAAGAGGAAAGAGGTAGCAAGAAAAAAGAGTAAGAATAAAAAGAGTCAGTACATGTCAAACGTGAGGACTGTGTTATGTACCTTTACAGGGGAACAAAAGGAAGGGTGAGAGGTGGCCACGGACACACCCCACTTAGGCAACTCACCACACCAGGACATTATTGAGACATAGACAAAAGCAGAAACATAAAGTAGTACCACAATGGGTTCCAAAAGACCTGTAAGAGGAACAGAGAATTATGCAAAGATGAAATAAAATGGAACAAAAATAACATATAACATTAGATACATGAACAGAAGTATGAGCACAACAAAAGAAACATTAAAGTCAATTTATAGGAGGAGAACCAGCAATCTCCATTGAAACAGTAAAATGAGATTGAATACATTTTTGTTTAAGAAGGTGACCTTAAGGAGGTATGGGTGGAATAAACCATTCCGTGTACCCAAGGAACGAAGAGCAGGACAAAGATGCAGGAATTCCTTACACCCCTTGGCAGTAGCCGATGAAACATCGTGCAAAATGAACATTTTTGTACCATGCCAAGACAGCTGATTCTTAGATTTATCTGCGGTAAGAACATGTAGGAGGTCCGTGAACTGCAAAAATATGAAATCCATACCACAAGGTTTGGATGGAGCTGAAGAAAAGGATAAACATGGACCCAGTCTATGAGCTTTTTGGACGTTTAATGTGGTCGAAGTAGGGAGGCCCAAGAGTTGTGGAAGAATGGTAGTAAGGAACGCAACTGGGTCATCCCCCTGAAGGCCCTCAGAAAGACCATAAATGTGCAGGTTATTGTGCCGATTTCTATTTTCAAGATCTTCAGTTGATTTTCTTTGTTGTAAAACCTCTCTCTCCGAAGATGAAATTCTGGAGGATGAGTCTTGTTCATCATTAAGCTGTTGTTTCACCACATCTAGGCAAGATTCCACAGATAACAATTTATTAACCATAGCTTGTGAGCGAGAGTTAGTGGCCTTGACAAATGGTCTTATGGCACGAATGTCCTCCAAAACGATGTCTAAAGGGACAGGAGATAGAGATTTAGGAGGAGAGGGAGGATCAGGCTTGACCCATTTAATGGTAGATGACAGTAGTTGTGCTTTTGATGCAATGGTCAGTAAAGCTGTGGGGTTAGAAGAAGCCTCTTGCGTCAAATCCACTGAGATGTGTGAGGAATTTTTAGGAGCTGTGGAGTGGGTAGAGCAAGACATGGAGCGTTGGACGTCTGTCTTTTAACGTAATGAAGTAGGTGTTTTCTCCTACCCATAAAGCGTCACAGGCAAAGACCAAGAGAAGGCTATTCCAATATGCATGAAAAAGATGAGGTAAAACACTTACAAATATAGAAGCTTACTCCAGTGAAAATAAGGAGAAATTGTAGTGAAGAGACCAAAAAGAAGCATTTCAGCGCGCCATATGTAGAAAATTTAAAGAGAAGAAATGCGAGATGAAAAAACAAAATGGCGGCCATAGAGCAGCAAGAGAATCACCTGAAGACAACTGCTATTAATCCTTGTATATGCGGGTGGCAGAGGTCACCTTGAGTCGATGAAGAGTTCAGATGCAGGAAGATGATGTCATTCTGACGAAATAGGCGCTGGAACAATGGAATAAACAGCTGAGATTTACGGTGCGGTGCGGAGCTCCATCGCTAGGTGGCCTTCTTAGTTCATGTGGCACTCAACCCTCCTCTTGGTGACTTTCCAATATTTATCTATTTCCCTCATCTTCACTGCTTAGTTTTGCTTGTGACAAAGTGTCACTCATAATCATTGAAATATAACTCATATTTACACAGAAATTATTAAAATGTCACACATGTCAATGTGAAACCTTGGAAGCTATGTGGTACACAGCTGTAGAAACACAGACAGCATCAAAGGAAAAGGTAAATACAGCTACCCTGGGAAAGGGAATAAAGAGGTGGAAAGGATTAAAGGTAAGGCATGCAGAAGGGGTGCAGGAAAAATGTCCTTATTCTACTGGACAGTTTGTGAGGGTACACAGCTGTCAAAACTTGGACAGCATCAATGAAAACACAGCTTCCTCATGAGAGGAAATAAAGAGGTGTAGGTGATGAAAGGAAATACTTGCAAAAGGGAACGGATGCGGGCCCGCACTGCAGGGACACCCTCCGGTTCCACGCCACGTTGTTCCAAAACAAGCATACATAAAAAATGAAAAAAATGCAGGTCCAATCAGGCTACCCCACTGGTACTCCTTAGTTGTCCATGGCCAGGACCAGGCCCTAGGCCACCCAGATACCACTGGTCCTTGCCCAGCCACAGAGTGGGGGTGGTAACCCCTGGCATTCAATAGCCATTCTCCACTCCCTTTCTCAGTGTAATTCCAAACTATCACTGATCCTTCAACCTGGGGTCTGCACCCTCAGGCTGACCAGAGGTCATGGGCAAGAATGCCCCACCCTACCTATACTTCTGGGGTTGCGCACTCTCCCAGGAGAAGCACCCTCCAGAACACAACTCTCCCACCAGTTCGGGACCTCACTCCCTCAGCAGCAGCGATACCGGTCAGACCAGCACTAGATGGTGTAGCGAGGCGTTGCACATCGTGGTGCCCTGCCAGTCACGGCGCAGGCTACGGCTCTCGGACACCGTCGAGATGGAGTCAGCGAGTGGCAGAGGCTGCACGGCTCCAGACGGACGTTGCTCAGTGCGGTGCCTACAGGACACCAGGGTGGTCATGACGGATAGGTCACCGCTCCCTTAACTGGTCTACCACCTGGGATCCAAATTCACCGGATGCACAGGGGTCAGACTCCCTCTGACCCCTTCCAGATTTCTGCACCCTCCCACTGTAGAGCAGGGTCCCTTTCTTTTAAGATGGGCCCCCCGATCTCAGGGTAGTACTACCATAGTCAGCCAGGGACCCTAAGGATCCCGGAGGTGCCTGCACCACCCCTTCTGGGAAACACAGGTTCCCTCTCCTTTCAGATGGGTCCTTCCTATGTTCACAGGGGTACCCCTAGAAGGCAAATGGCCAGGACACTGGCTACAGACGCCCAGCCGTCCGGGACAGGCAAACACCCGAACCTGGCTCCCCAACCTAGGGTTGCTACCCTTTGGTTAGATGCCTGGCGCACCAGGACTTCTACAAGTTGAAAATAAAGTCAAAGACTTTCTCTTCTCCTTCAGCAGTAAGGCAACCACTGCAGGCCAACCCCCCAGGTCAGGGACAGTACTCCTCCATACAGCTCACCCGGTTCCTTCTCTTCAGGCAGAAGTTCCTTCTTGTAAGTTCAGGACACTACTTGCAGTTGCCCTTACGTTCAGATCCGGAACCACCGGCTACTTGCTCCCCAACCAAGGGACGTACCCTTTGGTCAGATGCCTGGCGCACCAGGACTTCCTTGAGGGTGACACATAACTAATGTGTCGTGTAGCAAGTCTGCCTGTCACTCTGGACGGAATTGGCATCACCATGGTCAATCCCCGGTGACACAGCCCTTCCGGCTGGCCCCTGACCTACGGGTTCTTCCACTGGGGGATCTCCCCCTCGCACCCCTCCATCTGGACTTCTGCACCCTCCCAACTGGAGCGGTACTGCCAGACACCAGAACTACTGGAACCCTGCTTACAGATCTTCCACGTTCTCCAGACAATCTGGGATATCATCCTCAAAATGGCCTATTAGTACAGCCTAGGCCCCCGACCTGATGTTCCCTTAAGAAACAATCCAGGCCCTGAGATTGGGTTTCGGGCACCTGGAGACACGCAGTCACACCCACTCCTTCTCCTCTGAGACAGGACTTGAGCCCCTACACCAGGACCTAACTGGGCTACTCTGAACCTCTACCACCACGCTGGGCTGGAAGACACCTCAGCCACTCCTTTTGGAATCACTCCTACCTCTATGTCTCTCTCTTCACAGAACCTTACCCACTTTAACATACTGTATCTAAACAGACCACAGAAATCAAAAGCAGGCTCCATTTTGGCGGACGTTCTTGAGAAAAGTTTAACACAAGGAACCAAAGTGTCTGAGCTAAAACAGTATTCCACACTAAAGTATTCAGCAAGCTCCCTATCTCAGAGAACTCACACCAATTATTCAGCAAGCTCCTTATTTTAGAGAACTCATACCACTTGTATTCAGCAAGCTCCTTATTTCAGAGAACTCACACCATTTGTATTCAGCAAGCTCCTTATTTCAGAGAACTCACACCCAATTATTCAGCAAGCTCCTTATTTCAGAGAACTCACACCCAATTATTCAGCAAGCTCCCTATCTCAGAGAACTGACAGCACTTGTCCAATGCAACACAACATTCATCCACACACTCCCACCCAGACCGGTAAAGCAGTTTCTACCACCCCTGTCTTCTCAACCCGACCACATGTGACACAGGTACCATTACTTTGGGAACGGGACAGGGAACACATGCACTGGACATACTTTCGCTGCCACCACTGGATCCCACCCTTACTGGTGAACCCCGAAAACTCATACTGCACTTATGGGATGATCTACCCTCCCGAGCTAGTGACACCTAACTCACAGTGCACAAGAAACACAGTTCCAAAGAAATGACATTTAGAATCAACTTAAAAACAATAATCCCCTTACATGTGACTATCTAAAATGCAGAGTTTTGTAGTGGAGCCAGTTGTAGCTGTGATACTGTGCAAACACAGGTCCTTATCCCACCGCTGCCACCAATGTTAGAAATGGCGATTTCTGGTTGGCTGAGGCTTACGCCAAAGCCAGGCAGAAACCACCACTCTAGTCAGGGCAAGGAAGTCACCTGCCAAGATAACCCCTGCTCACCCCCTTGGTAGCTTGGCACGAGCAGTCAGGCCTATCTCGAAGGCAATGTGTAAAGCATTTACGCATGCACCCACCAGCAACAACATCCCAGGCTCCTCACAAAAGGAACTCCACACAAGGTTATATATAAAAATACCTAACTTACTAGTGTTGGCAAATTATCAACACCATTAACAGAACACAAGGTATGCAAGTAAACAGCAAGTCTTCCCAAAAATGAATTTAAAAATGAATTAAAAAAAATTATATTAAAAAAAATATATGTTTATTCTGCTTCATGCAGGTATATTCGTACACAATAAAAAATACATACATACATCAATTTCAGTACATCGCTATAGTTATACAAAGTATTTAAAAAGATTTACACATCCATATTTTAAAATTGTTCGAGAGAACAAGTGTCGACGCAGCGTTTCGGTGATGATAATAAACACCTTCTTCAGGATTGTTTCTCTTAAGTTTTAAGGATCTGGGTTCACTCAGAGTCATTACACAGTGTCGCGTCCTCATGTGGCGTTAACGCACTGCTCTAATACCAGCATCAATATTTCTGCCTGGTATTGTTCATTCAATTTCTGTATTCAGTTGCTTGAAACGTGTACCCTGTCTGGGAGGAGCCACCGATCTTAATTCCGGTGTTGGATATCGCCTATTTTCTGATAATTTTGGAATCGCTGTAGCCGGACCTGTGATGCTGTGATCCTTGGCACTATTAAACTCAGGGTTGACCTCAGATTTAAATGGGATCTTGTTTAAAATTGTCGGTCTCCCTGCTCCTCCTCAGTCAGCGTTTTCTGGGTTTCTGTTTGTGAAACAGAAACCCAGAAAACGCTGACTGAGAAGGAGCAGGGAGACCGACAATTTATTTAACAGCTTGTGTCCAGGTACACATACTTGCCTCATTGCCCTCCCCATGAGTATCTTATGGGGACTCAAGCCTGTATTTTGTCTGGAATGCTTCTGAGTCACATCAGAACAAGATGAAAGCATCAGGCCACTCTAATCGAGTGGATTCACACATCTTTCCCAATCTTGACTTGATTGTGCAATTGAGTTGTTCTACCACTCCAGAAGCCTCTAGGGGGTATGCACAGTGCAGCTTTTGCTCAATTGTGAATGCTTCACAAATTAATCAAATTATTTCATTATTAAACTGAGACCCTAGGTCTGATTCAATCGTCACTGGAAAACCAAACCTAGGGATGAGCTCTCTCAACAGGAGTTTGGCTGCAGTTAAGTTGTCATTCCTCCTGGTCGGGTAAGCCTCCACCCATTTGGAAAGTAGGCAAAGAATTACAAGGACATATTTTAATCCTCGACAAGTGGGTAAGTGAATGAAATCAATTTGTAGTCTTATAAATGGACCTTCTGCCTTTCCAATTATCCCGGGACAAACTACAGTTTTCCTACCAGGATTCTTTTTTTGACAAATTAAGCATCTCTGGCAAAGGCCCCCTCGGTGCCTGCAGACACGGGCTGGTCGGCGCGGAAGGAAGGAGGAGCGGAGAGATCTGTGATGTCCGCCGGACGGGGTGCATCCGCCCCTTGCCCCAGACGTGGCCTCACCGGATAGCACAGGTGAGCGGCGTGTGGTCGCGGAGAAGGGAGATGCTGGGACGACGCGCCTGACCTTAAAATGGCGGCCGCGCGAGACCTGACTACCGCCATCTACCGCTAGTTACCGCTCCCGCCCTACACAAACGGCTTCAGATACTCTAGAGCACTGACAACGAAAGAGGACTGGGGCCTGAGAAGGAAGCCCACAGCGAAAGTGGACTGGGGCCGGAGAAGGAAGTGTACTTTGCCCTAACTGTCCTGGAAAGCGAAAAAGGACTACCGAGCCTAACAGTGAAAAGAGAGAAGGGGCCTGAGAAGGAAGTGTACTCTGCCCTAATTGTCCTGGAAATTGAAAAAGGACTACCGAGCCTAACAGTGAATAGAGAGAAGGACCGAGGAAAGGAAAAAAGGACTTAAGAACTAGAACTAGAGTAGGGGAAAGAGAGAAAGGCTTCTCTCCTCAAGAGAGTGGAAAGAGAGAAGGGTGGAAGAAAAGGGAAAAGAACTAAAGATCTGGAGTTTACCAGCAGAGCAGACTTAGGGGACATCTGGTACAGAAGTACTTTCAGCAGACAACCCCTCTTGATAATTAATGACCTCTATTTAACTATTCTTCCATCAGATAACCCGGGATTACCAAAGATATTTAAGTTAATTAATTAATTAATTACTACTCATGCACCACAGCATTTTTTCGTCAGATAACCTGTGACTACCAAAGATATTTAATTAATTAATTACTACTCAGGCACCACAACTACAAAAGCTTACTGTGAACCACGACAGCGCAACTGCTAAGGGCTAAGTTAGAAGATACCTATTACAGAGCAACCATACCTATACTTCCGAAACTGCAGACCTGGAATAACCCTAACGTCTAGACCTTACACGACCTTACAGTATAAGAAGTATAAACCACACGATATTTTTAGCAGGGAACTATCAAGAACTGATAGACAAAGTCGTCGGAAGACCCACAACGAGAAATGGATATGGATGGAAGATACCGATGCTCGACCAGACCCAATGCAAGGAGTATAGAATACCCACCCACCCTATCCAAAAACGCTGCCAAAAAATTTAAACATAACATCTTAAGAAAAAATCCGGATACCTTATTCGTTGACACTTATTTCGATAGAGTTAAAGGCGCTATGATGAATGATCTGATATTCTACACTGACAAAACAGCTAAATGGCATAATGCCGTCACGAAAACCATAAAAAACATACCTCATGGGACTAAAATAACGACCTCACTAACTAAAAGAAGCAATACTGATCTGTACATTACGCTATATAAAACAGGATTAGTTCTGATACAAGCAGCTAACAGAGAACTTGACAAATTTAAGAGAACTTTCCAAACCCTGAAGGAATCCATAGAAGGTACAAGCCACCAACAACACAGGACCCCACCTGTCGTCACCCCCGACTTCAACGACTCTACCACTAGTAACTCGAACAAAACGGTCGGCCAGGACAATCTAACCTCCAACTCCGGCGATATCACCGAATCTGAAAGCGCATTACCAGAGTTTGAGACAGAAGGGACAACAAAGTCTACTAACATTGGAAACAGAGTGGAGAATCTGGCCCTAAGCGAAGAGCAGAGGCTGCCTGGTCAAAACATCCCCGCGATTGAAGTGACTACCCCAACTCCAAGGAAATCCCCCGATGAAGATAACCACGCCCCCCCTCAACAACTTGGGAAGGGGAGACTCGAATACCTCAGCTCCTTACCCATATATCTACCCCCTACACCACTCAACTTAGGGAATAATGAACACACCCGTAATATTGCCAGTAATGCCAACGAAATGAAGGACAAAAAAGAAAGATCGGCGCCAGTGAGAACGAACCAATCATGGAGAAAAACAAAAGGTAGAACACAGACAAGCAGGGCCTCGGCACTAAAGATAACTTCACGAACACAGAATGAAGTGAAAGAGCTCCAGAAACTAGTAGGTAACCTGGTACAAGTCTCGTCGAAACTCTCACAGACAACTGAAAAAATTTGGGAGATGATGTTAGGGACACACGCTAAAGTCTCTCATATCCAGAATGCTGTATTCAGGCTCAACAGACCAAACAGGACCGATCCCTTGTCAGATGAAGAAGCCCTGGCACTACTCCGATCTTATGAACAACCAGTCCGGGGAAGAGAGGAGAGCATTAAATTAGTACCTATTGACTTCAACCGACCGCCTAGAAAGAATGACAGGAAAGCAATCCACAATAACCTACGTCATATCCAGGTGACAGCATCTGAATCTGATTATGGCAATGTCCCAAACTCACATGAACCTCTGAAATGCCTACTACTAAATTGTCGTTCGGCAACGAAACATGCAGCTGACATAGCTGCTCACATCATTAACAATGAAATCGACCTGGCCTTCCTCACGGAAACATGGCTCAATGAATCATCTTCACCTAATATTGATCTCCTTGTTCCTCCACAATATAATATTGTCAGACTAGACAGACCTAAGAAGGTGGGAGGAGGCATTGCTTGCATCCATAGGTCTGAGATTGAGGTCAGCCAATTCCAATCTGACCCCCTAGAGTCTTGTGAATACCTCGGACTTAATATTAGATCAACAAACAACCAAAGATGTAACCTGCACGCGTTCTACCACCCTCCTGGAGATAACGCAAAGTTCACAGAGCAACTCATGGAGATCATAACAGCCAACTCTAACCCTGATGCCCACAATATATTCCTAGGTGACTTTAACCTCCACTGGGAGGACGGCAATGACAAACTAGTTAAATCTCTTAAAGATTTCCTCATCGAGTTAAACCTTTACACAAGCCTGCACACATCCCACTCATTCACAAGGAGGGACCTTAGACTGGATTATCTCAAGGAATAAAGAGACCTCAATTCTCACCATTGACCCGTGTGATTGGTCCGACCATCACGCCATAACTTTTGCGATACCCACAATGAAAAAAGGCAGGACCATACAACCCCGCAAGGTAAAAAGACTGGTCCGAGACACTAAAGAAGCTAATATTGAACTATTGGTTGAAAGATGTGAGAATGTCTTGAAGCCACCAAACAACCGACTGAATGTCAACGAATTAACGGAGCACTACTCAACCTCAATAGGAAATATTGTCAATGACACCATGCCACAGACACTGAAAAGAGTATCAGAAAAACCCAAAAATCCATGGTTCAGTGAGTCACTGAATGAGGACAGGCGCAAACTGAGAATGGTCGAAAGGAAATGGAGGCAACACCCCTCCTCTCCTGAGCTGATAGCCCTAAGGAATACCAGAAGGCAATATAACAAGAAGATAATTAAATCCAAAAAAGATTTTATAAAAGCTGAACTCGACAATGCCTCAAACAGACCTCGGAAACTCTTTGAGATTTTAAATCAACAGTCGAATAAACTAGCCAAAACAGTTCACGAGAACCCAAAAACTCCCTTAAGTTGTGAGGAATTCTCTACATTTTTCACGGAGAAAACGAAATTGCTTGAAGTGGAGCTCTCAACTGCGGCGATTAACATTTCGACCCCTACCGCACCTACAAAAGAGGCCAATGAGTCCATAGAGAGTCCCCAAATTAAAAATAAGGCCAATTGGGACACTTTTGAATGCTATGACCAAGAAAAGATCGCCAAAACGCTAAAGGAAATCAGACCGAATAACCACTATCAAGACCCTCTACCAGCAAAGTGCGTAAGAGAAATTAGCCACACCCTAGTCCCAATCTGGACTGAGATAATAAATGCCTCACTTACACAAGGGACCCTACCCGACTGCCTAAAAACTGGCCAGGTGGTGCCCATCATCAAAAAACCGACAGCGGATGCAACCGACCCGAACAACTATCGACCAGTGACCAATATACCCTTACTAGCCAAACTTATTGAGAAATGCGTACAATGCCAATTGAGTCAACACATCGCTAAGTTCTCACTACTAGATGATTGCCAATCTGGATTCAGAGCTGGGCATAGTACTGAAACCGTGATCCTGCATATCGTGGACGACGCCCTACAAGCGCTAGACAGAAATCAAGCATGCCTATTGATTCTCCTAGACCGGTCTTCTGCATTTGACACGGTAAATCATGAAATGCTGACGACCAGGCTACAAGAAAGGATGGGCTTATCGGGAAATGTGCTGAAATGGTTTAAATCTTTCCTACAGAATAGGACTCAACGTTTCCTGGTCAATCAAGCAACCTCTTCCCCATGTCCTACTGCCGTCGGTGTCCCACAATGTTCAACATTATCCCCAGACCTATTCAACTTGTATGTTGAACCCCTCACGGAGATCCTTCGGGAATCACAGATACCCTATCACATGTATGCAGATGACACGCAAATATACATAAAGATCGCCTCCCTTGCTGACATTGACCTAATGAACAAGACACTAAAGAGAGCCCTACAATGGTTAACTATGAACCATCTGAAACTAAATGCCCATAAAACTGAATTCCTGTTAATTTCACAGACGAAGAACCGGCCTGAGGTAAGGGAATTGACGAAACTGGTGACCGCGCTGGACTGCACCCCGACCCTAGTCAAATCAGCAAAATCACTGGGAATTACCCTAGATGAGAATCTGAACATGAAAGACCACATAAACTCAATGGCCAAGAGCGCCCGCTTCCATCTGAACTATTTAAGAAAACTGAAACCGTACATCTCAAAGGCGGACCTAAAACTGGCTGTACAATCCCTAGTTATTTCAAGGATCGAATACGGTTGCACCACGTTAGCGGGTCTACCGAAAACATCCACAGCACCACTAAAAGCCTGTCTCAATGCAGCGGCAAGATTGATCACGGGATGGAGGAAATTTGATCACATATCCCCTCACCTCAAAACACTAAACTGGCTACCCTATGAGGCCAGAATCCAAATGAAGATGGCCTGTATTACCCACCGAGCAGTTCACTGCAACACGCCGAGATACCTGGCCAAGAAAATTAAGCTGTCGGGAGGCAACAGACCAACTAGAAGCGTCAACGAATTGCTACTGAGGCCAGCCTTTTTCCGGAAGAAAAAGACCTACGACCGAGCGTTCTCAGGAGCCGCCCCCAGAGTCTGGAACGCAATACCTCCGAACATCAGGAAGATTCAAAATCTGATATCATTCAAACGCGAACTGAAGAACCACATGATGAGCAAATACCTTTCATAGAGTAGCGTACAGATTATTGATGAGAACAGCTTCGCCAAAGAGAGAAGGCCTCAACCTAAACTTCCTGAAGATCAATTATCTGCCAACTGACTGATTTCATGTTTAAACATTGACCACACACATTACTATTACCTCAAACCTATGTGATCCGATATCGATAATCCCTCAGATAATATGATATACGCTCTACCTCATTATGTTTTATTGCCTAGGATCCTGGTTACTTGGCAACACTCCTTACTCCTTAATGCCATTTACACATGTTATTTGCACTGTTAGACTATATAACCATACCTCACCTACCTCCTACTACTAACTGGATGGACGAAAGAACTCTTACTTATAATCTCCCTTACAGCTTATCCTATCGTTCTATATGTCATATATATTTGGTGTTACAATTGCCTCCATAATGTCTGTAATCTATCCCTTACAACTTATCTCAGTGTCTTATACGTCATATTTATCTGTTGTTACAATTGCCTTCATAATGTCTGTTTTTATATTACATGTGAAGCGCTCTGATACCCACGGGTCTTGTTCGCGCTATACAAAACTCTATAAATAAATAAAATAAATAAATAAAGACTCTCTGCTATGCTCCTGAACTTCGTTCTAAACCAATCCTGTCTGAACTGTCTTATCATTGCATCTCTACCTATGTGTGTGTCCCCATCCATTGTACATCCTAGCCATAGGAGAAAGCATACAGTCTGTTAACACAGGTGTTTTGAAGCTCTTCTGGTAAACATTTTAGGGTCATCTTTTTAATTCCAGTTTTTTGTTTGGCTGCCATTATTTTGTATATTCCACTTTCGTCTGGAGTCTGAATCTCTACACCACTTGGGGTGAAAAAGATTGTGCAATTCATTTTGCACAGTAAATCTCTTCCTAGAAAGTTTATGGGACTAGAGTCACACACAACAAATGTATGCATCTCTTTAAAATTGCCAATACGTACTTCCATTGGTTCTGTAACAGGGGTCCTAATCTGTGTATTAGAAATGTCCACTACTTGGATCGCTTCTCCCGAGAGGGGTAGGTTTGGGACGTCTGCTGTTCTCACAGTAGAACGGGTAGCACCAGTGTCCAATAATAAGGTGATGTAATTTCCCTCAACCTTGCCTTCCACATAAAGACCTGACCGATATAACGGTATAGATGCGCCAAGTACGCATTCCTCTTCCCCCCCTCTCAGGTACCGTCAGTAACTGTCTTCTTCAAAAAATGTGTCTTGCAAAAGAAACTGTGGTGTTACCGTATTTTCCTCACCACTTCCCTCCCGAAATCCGGTGTCCACACTGTATTTGGCTTGACTCACAAAATCTGGCATTGGGGCAGAAGGTAACTGATTCTGTATTACCTGTTGCCGTTGCCTCATTGACACTTCATTCTGCATATGTGGATTTAAGTTTTGAGTTTGAACATTATTATTCTGTATTAATTTACACTCGTTTTTCAAATGCCCCAATTTTCCGCACCCATGACTGGGAAACTTTGTATTTGCCTCTTCTTTGCTCATTCTGCCTCTAGGCTTGCCCCCACTACCTTTACCTTGACCTTCCCCTCTTCCTTCATTATTAGCCTGCTGACTTAACTGGAGTTCCTGCTGTTCTGAAAATTTAACTTGTGCCTACATTACCTTTTCTTCTCATTTCTTTCGCCTATTATCAATTTCATCCCGGCAGTATTTTGCATCCTTGAGAATCTCATTGATAGGCTTTGCTTGCCAACATAATTAATGCTATTTAATCATTTGAGATATTTCTGGTTTTAGTCCGGACACAAAATGATATATAAAAATGTGTCATGTCCTTATTATCAATATTTTCCAACACACTATACTGTTTGAACACCTGCAAAAGACGCTCATAGAATGCTTGTACAGACTCATCCTAGTCTTGGTTGTTCTTTCAATTTTTGTCCAATCTGTCTCTTTTAGGGGTACTTTTCCTTTCAAATCGGTTATCACCTGATTATACTTTTTCATAACATCATCTGACGGAGCTCCTGTTTTTGGATCTCTGGGGTATTTATCATTTGGCCAATCTACTGTTATTTTACATCCTGTCCACAAATCTGCAGGAACTACTATGTCAAATTACCCATCTAAATCCTTAAACAGTACTTTTGAAACCTTCACAGACCTTTTGACTTGCCTGTACCATTCTACGGGTTTTTCTCTAAACTTTGGGAAATCATTTGTGAATTATAAAATATCCTGCTGGGACCATGGGACATGTACATGACCTCCTCCTGGAACTTCTCTCATTGGACACAACCTATCAACCTTTTCAGTTTCTTTCATTAAGTACTTGGATGTAGTTTGATTTGCCTTTGCTTCCTCCTATTTCTTTGTCCATCTAGCTTTCCATCAGACTAAGTCTCCCCATATTTGTAACAACGACAATAATATTTTATTTGAAATGTTCAACCTGACACATTCATGTTTTCTAAATCTTTGTCATAAAATTCAGCTCTGTAAGGTTTCTGCAGTACTTTAGATTTATCTGTCAATTCCCATGTCAGAGGCCAAATTCATTAATTTCTCTTGAAATATTTTTGTATTTTGGGTGATACTTCTGCATATGAATAACAACTCTTCCTCACTAAATGAATTTAGTCTTCCTAATACTACATTTCCAGCTATCATTTCTTCTAGTTCTACTCTTAATTTAAAAATGTCTAACGCTTTTGGCTGTGATTTTGGCTTCTCTATGTCTTGGGACCATCGTTCTATTTCTTCTGGAGTTACTACAGTGGCACTTCTCATTCCTGTGAACGTTTCCATCTGCACTTCTCTAGAACCTCCTTGAGTAATTTTCCTGATTGAATCACTCTATGGTTCCCTTATAGGCAAATCTATCATGGAAATCACTGACTCGCACTCACTTGCCTGGTCATCAATTATTATATTTTCTTTTCTGGGTTGTACTATGGGTTGAGTCAGAATGGGAGTTTTAGGACAAGGTTGCTTATCTTCATATAAGGGAACAGCTGGACCAATAGTTACTGGTATTATTTGAGCTTCAGGACTTGTATTCAGTTGGGTGATTTTCTGAATTAATTCACTTCTCTGGTTATTAATTGCTTCTCTTTCATTTTATTGTAATACCTTTTCTATTGTGGTCTCATGTACAATCTGCAGAACCAAAGGTGTGGTAATTCTATTTATTTCTTCCTGGTAAGGTGGTGGATTTTTCTTTAATAAATCCTCAAAATAATCATCTTCTGAATCACCGCCACTAGTCATTAAATGTTTTGTCTTCTCTGTACCTTGTCTTCCTGACGGTTCTTCTGTGGTGGTCACAGGATATAGTCCTTCCACTAACATAGACTGTCGCCATTGTTTCATCTGCTTATCTCTTGTCTCTCGGGGAAATGTGGGATGAAAGGTACTAACATTCCTGTCACATCTGGGTCTGTCTCGGTCAAAAGCCTCAGTCTCCCAATCTTCTAAGGCTTCATATTGCATTAATCTTGGTCTTGGGTCTAATTCATTCATGAAAGTTTGTAAAACTCTTCCATGAAATGTACCATATTCTGGAAATGCCAATATACCATCATCTTTTGTGTATTCTAACCATACCCAAGTGTGGTAGCCTCTTTCCATCATCATGTACTGTGGAAAAATCAGCCCATAACGTTCCTGATGCCCAGGCTGCTGGCGCAAGACGCCTCTTAGTTCCCATCTTGAACAATTACCAAATAAAGAGACGGGCGCTGGAAGCAGGAAAACAAGAACAGAGTTTTATTTCTCATGAGGAGAGCCTGTCATGTCGGACACTCGCATAGTGTCTTCAGGAGGTGCTCTAACAAGTTTCTCTGAGGCTTCGTCTTTTATACACAGGTTTATGGTGCACAAACACCCTTCATTACAATCAAGACATTGTGAGGTATGAAGATGACATCCCCGGTACCCCCCCCCCAGTTCCGGGCCATTTCAACACATGGCTACAGTAGTGGCCTTTACCTCTCATACAATAGGAGGGGGGCTATCACGCCGCTGAGTGTTCTGTCGATTCCTTTGGAATGTGTGCGCCTGATCGAATCTCAGGGGGTGGGGAGGTCATGATCAATAGTAGCTCCCTTTGAAGAGGGGTGAGTGCATACAGTAGTGGGCAATAAACTGTATCCTCAGGCTAAGGGATGACCAGCGGTCCGTGCAGACAATCAGGCTCAGAGGAAGGGGTCATCAAAGGAGGGGTATTCATGGAAGGAAAGGAGGTGTTGGTCAGGCGCGGGGTGTGATTCTCAGAGCCAGGGTCATACGGAAGGGGAAGGGTTCATGACTTGTGCATGTGAGAGTGGGGGCGGTCGGGGTGCATGGGGGATGCTTGCAGGGTCAGGGAAGGGCGCTGATGATCGATCGCGAACAGGGAGACCATGGTACCTAAAATGGCTGTCGTATATATGTGCGCATGGGTCTATGCTGGCGGGACAACACAGTCAGTGTTTCGCAATATCCGTTCTGCTTACGACAAGAGGTACAGTGAACACAAATGAACGCCGCTTATGTGCATATACATTGCCAATTTCAACAGTCGCCGCTTTTTAACATACGCTAGTTCATTTGTGTTTACCCCAACTGATGGAGTGTACATATAGTCATGTGTGGCCAAATGAAATAGCGTTTGTCAATACTAGCAGATCGCATGTAACCATATACAGTCGATACGATTGGCGGAATGCAGTACATATGAATTTACATTTGTTGGATTATTCATACATGGCTAGAGATCGGCATGGTACTTAGTCGGGGTCAATCAAGAAAAACATTCTGACGCATTATAGAATCAAGTTCTGACTTTCTCTCCGGTGACATCAACATACTGAAAAAGTGCTCTGATACCTTTGGGTTTTGTCAGCGCTATAAGAGACTTTTGGAAAACTAAATACATGAGTGACCGATGAAACATTTTTGAAAGCAATAAAAAATGGCTGAGGGAGGAATTTAGTCCGATACAAGCAATAAGTCAAGGCGTGGGTAGAAAGTAAAAAAAAAAAAAAAAAGGGGGGGGGTCTTTGTCACAATGTCTTTTTAACAGAGTCCGTCTTCTTTTGTTGGCTCTGTTGAGCACTGGCGGTGGAGCTATAGGTCCAGCTCGTATTCATCCTTACGCGTTGCAGGGTGCAATCAGTCCTCTGCTATTAGATCACAGTCCTGTTTCCTAACTGATCTTCGTAGGGGTGCCTCATGCTGGGCACCAGCGTGTCTTTCTTTTTCCGTGGCAAAACCTTATTCTATCTAGATGCTGCTCCTCTTTTCTGAGTCAAAAGTTATGCGAAAAGGGCGATGTTGTTGAATAATCGAGGGAGGAGAGGGCGGAGTGGGATCAGATCTTTGAACACACCAAGGGACCAAAAGGAGCAAAGGACGTCGAGCAGGCAGGCCCATCAGTCGGGCTCGAAAAGGACGGGGACTTCAGGCACGAGTGGGTCAGCGAATCGAGGGCTTCAAGGCAGCCCTTCATTCCTTCATCTGCCGAGTTTGAGAGTGGTGCCTCGTCCCGCGTCTCGTTGCTCTGCGACTCCATATTTGGTCGAGGTCACACGTGCTTCATGATCTGTGGCCAGGCTGTGCGTCCCATCCCGCTCCTCTCCTCTGGTCGTTGTATCTTTGAATGGGTACAAAACAAGTTTTTAGAAAAACTGGCAGGAGAAGACTTTTATACATCTCAATTCCGTCCCCAATCCTACGTAGGTGGGGGATATGTTCATCGATCACAGTCAGAAGTCATCACTTATGGAGTATGTAGGAGGGCATTTCTACTCAATTCCGTAAGCCTATTTGGCGCTCAGTCGTGACGTACGTGGGGAGAAATCGGACTAGGTACTGACAATCTTACATTTCCCTTCTGGTCGGCTAACTCTTGCAAGCAGGGGGTTATCATCATGAGAGGGGGGACAGAGGTGAAACATGCTTTACTTGGGGAGCGATAGTTAACCAAGGTCATCAATTACACTTCGGGGATAGCTGATATGGAGCTGGGGTCAATCGGGAGAAGCGGGGACGCTTTGGACATTCGCACTTAAGTGCAGAGGGGTGGGGCAATCTGGGCATTGGGGATTGTATTTCTAACGAACTGAAAAACAGAAGACCATTAACGTTATAGTCCCCCTATAAAAGGCCAGATTAGGGACATCAGTCGTCTTACCTGTCCTTTCTTTCATTACCAACTCGGGTTCTATCGTTTTGCAGAAAGGAGAGGTAGTAATATGGCAAGTTACAATCGTTTTAGTTCCTGTCAATTTTGCCGAGCACCTTTGTGTTCGAAGAGACCCAATTAGGTTTGTGCCGGTGGGGCACAACGTTCTTGCACAAGGGAGGAGGGAACAGGGGGACCCTCAGAGAGAGAGAGAGTTGCCCGCACTCTAAACGAACCAGTTGGTACACGTATGGCGTGGAGAGAGAGAGAGAGAGAGAGAGAGAGAGAGAGAGAGAGAGAGAGAAACGTGTACAATAATGGTCCATTCAGTGCGCACACAACACAGAACAGCAGGGGTTAAGTAATACGGAAACACAGGCAGAGGGATGGCGTAGATCCATACATTACGTACACACGAACTCAGACGGGGGAGACAGTACATGTATTATATACAAAAATCCAAGACAAAACATAGAACAGTTATTGGCCAAAATTATCTTTTCCTGTATGCTGTGCATCCTTAGCATCCTAAGCTCTTTTTACCTTTTTCTTCTCTTTTATTCGTCGGCTGCCTTCACTGGTGGCTTTGATTGTACACACTTATGCCTTTGGCAATTGGTCAAGAACTAACCTGATCGGGCTAAGGTGTTTCCAGCCTGAGGCAACAGTGGGTGTCAGTTGGGAGAACAATGGGGTAGCTTTGAGTTTCATGTCTATGAGGGTGCGAAGAAGGATGTAGTAGATTTTAAATGTAAACCTCACCTCAAAATATTCCTTAAACTTTCCCTATTTAGTTAATTGTAGGATGCTTATTCATTAGTGCACGTCATTTTAGTTGTACTATTCGGGGTGCCAAGCGAAGTTATATTTTGTAGTTTCCCCTTCAGGCTGCCCTCCCAGGCGCTAAGTTCAGGGAGAGAAATAGTCATTGTTTGCATGTCCTGTGTAGGCACCATAATCAAATCCCTTTTTTCCATCTCTTCGTCCGCTAGACCACTATTTTTTTCGTACTTTTTACTCGACGTTCCGATGTGACCTGCAGAAAGAGGGAAAAAGAAGGGGGGCGGGGGCAGCATTTAAACAACATATTAGCGCGCATAAACCCGAAAAAAGGCTTTTACTTACTACATACTCGGCCTATCTCCACGGAGGGCAGTCTCTGTCAACTCGGCATTTAAGCCCAGGTGGACCGCTTAGTGTGGGAGAGATAATTATCGGAAGCCTGTGGATAGCATAGGTCACCCAAGTGTGGTATTACGGATCGTGTGCAGGGGGGGGGGGGTCAAGTGGCACTCCTTCGGGGTGACTTAGGGGTATTTTTAAAACAATTTTCCAGATACAGGTAGCATATAAAGTATAGGTTAAATACCAGGATCTTTTTAGCGGTTGCTTTAGGCTGTACAAAAATGCAAACGACATACAACCAAAAACCTGGACCGTTCAAATTTTGCAACATTTCTGCGTACTATATTTTTCAGCCCTTAACTAATGGAACTGAGCCATTCCACCTGCAATTTAGTTACATCGGAAATAGTAGTCATTTATTCGAAACTTTACCAATTTACGCGTGACAACTGCGTTTGCTTTTTCCAAAAATCTTTAATAAGAATGTCGGTGCACACATACGGGCCCACAACCTCGTGGGCCGGCCACGGAGCAGGCTGGAACTGTACATGTGGGGATACTTAGTAGTGGGAAACTTAATGGAGTCGGCGGTCGTTAATTTCATAAAAAGTGCGACAAGTACAATAAAATCATATCGAAACTTCAGTGTGAGCAAGTATCATAAGCGTTGAAATTCGAACTTTCAATAATCATGATGCGCCAAAACTTAACAACAATTCATTGTCCGAATGTTCAATCTGTACCCATCTCATGTCAATTCATTGTCCTTCATTGTCCGAACACATAATCAGTACCCATCCCATATCAATTCATTGTCCAAACTGATAGTACACATCCTATATCAATCCATTGTCCGAACATATAATCAGTACACATCCTATATCAATCCCTGTGTTTAAAAACTACATACATATCTCATGACACCAAGGCTGAGCAATCGGGGTACAACAAGGAGTTGAAAGTTTTGTTTGTACCGGCGCCATTTTGGGTGCAGCCAGGCACATCCAGGCATAGTCAAAATCTTCACCAATTCGTGGTTGGCCCAGAGCCTCTTTTGGCAGTCCAAAAGTTCCGTTAAAGGGCAACAGAAAGGATCGGCAGTATGGACCATCAGTCAAAAGGGGGAGGGAGACAACAATTTTTTTTTCTACCGGGTCATACTGGGTTTTCACCGGAACTGATCCGAACCGCAGTCTGCAGAATTTTAGTCAGTCATTCAAACTGAGGCTGGCGTCAGCATGGGAGCGCCGACGTCCCGCGGCTACATTTTCATCGTCCCGCAGGCAATCATGGCAGTCATTCCCCATCGGGGGTGTCTGCGGGGGTCGGGGACTCCCGCGGCTCCTATAGAATCTTCAAGGTCGAGGAGAACTTTTATGATGGTGGGACTCGTTTCTTAATCAACAAGCAGCCGGGCCATCTCTTCACCCCGGGCCCGCTCCAGCAGGATCGTCCGCCATTTTACGAGTGGGCGAACCCATGTCGGGTGAGTGGAGCGTTGGGGGTGCCGCCGGGGGCCTCCACCTGGGGAGGTGGGAGAGGCTCGTTCGCGCCGCCTCTCCCTCCCAGCGCACCCCACGCCGTTTTTCCTCAGCGCTAATATACATGATGGCCGGACCAGGCGATGAGAGAGGGGGGGGGGGGGTCGGAGGCATAGGCAAGACATCCCCCCCCGGTGGCCTACAAGGCGCCGCTTCAGGGCCGACCGGGGAGCTTCTACCAAGCCGTGGCTGGACCAGGAGATGCGAGGGGGGGGGGTCGGTGGCACGAGCAAGACATCCCCCCCCAGTGTTGTCGCAGCCATTATTAAAGAAGTGGGGACGGCCGGACCCCGTCGGCCTCGGCTCTTCTTCGGGCCCACCTTACTCGATGACCTCCGGCCGACGGCTAGCAGCAGGACTCGCCCTACATGTGCCGAAGATCTCGTCTTCCGGATGGGCGTAGCAGCGAACCCGCTGCATTTCGGGAGTTTCCAGAATGGGGGTAGGTATCTGTTGACTTGTATCTGTCTCATGTTACCGTTATTGGGGCGTGGCAAGCGGTGGAGCAGACATGTTTGGAGCAGTGAGGGGTGACGAAACCTGGTTGCCTCGTGGCTGCCGTGATGTCAAGCTTGGCTTCTCTCACCATTTTCATGTTTCTTATTACGGGCTTATTATAACGTTTCTTATTTCTGGCGAAACCATGTGTTTTATGGTGAGCTTTTTTCCTAACGTTTTCCTATTTGCAGCGAAATCAAAAACTCATCAGTGGCCTACTGATTTTGCTTTCTTATGTCTTTCTTCCCTTTTTATTCCTAGTGTGTTTCGTGCTAAAGTTTCTGTTAACGGGATACGATAATTACTTCATTATTATTGCATATGTCCTTTTTATTAGGGGTGCCCTCTGGTCGAGCCAGATGACCTACCTCTAATAAATGGTCCGGGTGGAACTAGTTTACCAATCAGTGGGGAGTAGATAGGCCCGAGAGATTACAACGGGGGACAAAGGTCCGCCTTACCTACCCTTCACTACTTGCAAAGATTAGACAGAATATTTATTTTCTACGTTATTTGCAAACAGAGGATACCTCAAAAGAACTATTCCTTGAACAATAAATGTCCAGACAATCAATCAATCAATGGGGAGAAAAACAGGCATGACGGATTACAACGGGGACAAAAGTCTGCCTTACCTATCCTTCACTATCTGCAAAGGGGGGCAGAATATTTCTATTCTTCCCTGTTTGTAGACAGGGAATATCTCAAAGAGCAATAATCGATAAAAATCGATAACAAACAATCAGTGGGGAGAAAGATAGGCATGACGGATTACAATGGGGGACAAACGTCTGCATTACCTATCCTTTACTATTTGCAAAGAGAGAGGAACGTTCCTATTCATCGCTGTTTGCAAATAGAAAATGTCTCAAAGAGAACCAATACTTCAAGTACAATCAATCAATCAATCAGATGGATAAAGCCATCCTACCAATCGGACATAAAGATGTCCTATTTAACCTTACCCGGACCGGACCGTGTGGGCAATTCTTCGCCTTCCTTTTTCCAGCGCCCAATCGTTCTCTTTCTCCATGTTTTTACCACAGCATTCCTGTGGGATTCCAGTCAGGACAGTAGGTCACTTGAGAGAGGTCCGTTCGGAATCGGTGAAGTTCATTCAATCGGCAGCCGGACGAGGGCCCTCTCAAGGCAGGTATACTCCAATCGTTTAGATGTTCACCCCATCGTCTGGACCTCTCTTACCGGACCTTATGTCGCTGATGGACCCAGCGTTGGGACGCCAATTGTGGAAAAATCAGCCCATAACGTTCCTGATGCCCAGGCTGCTGGCGCAAGACGCCTCTTAGTTCCCATCTTGAACAATTACCAAATAAAGAGACGGGCGCTGGAAGCAGGAAAACAAGAACAGAGTTTTATTTCTCATGAGGAGAGCCTGTCATGTCGGACACTCGCATAGTGTCTTCAGGAGGTGCTCTAACAAGTTTCTCTGAGGCTTCGTCTTTTATACACAGGTTTATGGTGCACAAACACCCTTCATTACAATCAAGACATTGTGAGGTATGAAGATGACATCCCCCCCCCCAGTCCCGGCCCATTTCAACACATGGCTACAGTAGTGGCCTTTACCCCTCATACAATAGGAGGGGGCTATCACGCCGCTGAGTGTTCTGTCGATTCCTTTGGAATGTGTGCGCCTGATCGAATCTCAGGGGGTGGGGAGGTCATGATCAATAGTAGCTCCCTTTGAAGAGGGGCGAGTGCATACAGTAGTGGGCAATAAACTGTATCCTCAGGCTAAGGGATGACCAGCGGTCCGTGCAGACAATCAGGCCCAGAGGAAGGGGTCATCAAAGGAGGGGTATTCATGGAAGGAAAGGAGGTGTTGGTCAGGCGCGGGGTGTGATTCTCAGAGCCAGGGTCATACGGAAGGGGAAGGGTTCATGACTTGTGCATGTGAGAGTGGGGGCGGTCGGGGTGCATGGGGGATGCTTGCAGGGTCAGGGAAGGGCGCTGATGATCGATCGCGAACAGGGAGACCATGGTACCTAAAATGGCTGTCGTATATATGTGCGCATGGGTCTATGCTGGCGGGACAACACAGTCAGTGTTTCGCAATATCCGTTCTGCTTACGACAAGAGGTACAGTGAACACAAATGAACGCCGCTTATGTGCATATACATTGCCAATTTCAACAGTACGATGCGGGCGTTTTTGGTGGTGGAATAATAATTCCTTCTCTCGTCTTAATGATGTTATCCTTTTTTAAATAATTCTTGATTTTCTGAAAAAATGATTTTTTTCTCTTTTCTCATACATGATACATGGTCTTCCTCTAATTTGCAGTTCTTGGGCAAACCCTAGATAACTTCTATCAGGGCGATTTCCTATAAATGCTGGATCTAGATGCCACATATAATTACCGCTGTCTATTAACACTGAAATTACAATTATTGCAACTTAATCTATTGTTTACTTCACTTAAACATTTCTCCAATAACAGCGCGTCTCTTATTTTAATGACCAATCAACATTTGTTTTACAAAACTTGTTAACCAATGCTTGTGCGGCTTTTCTGTGATGTGAGTCCTCACTCTCTACACTCCCCCCTACTTTGCAATATTACCTCAGCTACACATCCAGTGCCTCAACCAATCCCAACGCGGCTGTCTGTGATTTCAGTGTAGCACCCGCGACTGACCCCTCCTTTGCAAGGTAATACAACAACTCATTTTCTTTCAATTTTAAATGCACATTTCATTAATTAACAACATAGAAACATTCGCTACTGTGTCTGATTGACTAAATCAAAGAAAAGACAATTTCTTTCATAACAAGTAAAACTTATCCCTTTACCTTTTACACACTACGAGTAAAATCTCTTCCGCTTACTATTCACTCAAGCATCAAATAACCTGTTTCTTCTTCGGACTTACCCTTCCTAGGTGATATAAGGCCAAAGTTTCACTAGCAAACTCTGTTGCTATCAATTACTCTCACTTTTATACCAGAAAAATAAACCCTAACTGGTGCTTCAAGTTGTACCTATTTTTACGCACTTACTTCATCAGGCCAGTAATCTCACTGCAGTGTGGCTTCCATTTACCACCCGCTATTCAATATCCCCGGGGACTTCCAGACAACATGAAACAATACAAACGGGTTTTAGTTAATACATAGATCAATACAAAATCAATATGCAACTGACTATCTATCTTGACTAAACCCAAACCATCCTCTGCTACCAAAGAAATACTGATGGCGCGGTATTACCAGCTCAGTTTACCATACTCACCTGGTCCCATAAACATTCACACCTTGAACCGGTAATCCAGTTTTAGCTTCCTGCCTATCAGAATTTTTAATTCACTTTTGGGACTTATACCTGTACACCATGACTTACCAAATTCTTTGTCACTTGTGCTCTGAGTCCTAAATCTAAGTATCAAAGGAGTTAGAATAATAGGTAAAGAATGACATTTACCTTTAGAAAAAACACAGACTTGGGTAAGTTTTAAACACTTTATATATGCAATATTTTGTGAGTCAAGGGCCACAGTAGTGAAATTAGGAACTTTGCAAGTAAGAAAATAATTATTAAAACAAATATTCTGCAGGATTTTATATAAATACCTTTAGACATTGGTACCTGGGAAGGGTGAGCAATAGAAACGATACAAGGACATACCACACAGATTGATATTTGCCTACAATGATACAAGGACCAACCCTGGCCTTGGGCTGGGACAAGCAAGGGCTCCCGACTAATCAGGTGCAAACAGGACAGGACAGGACAGGAAACCTCAGCAAAGTGCAATGCCAGAGTCACACCCCTCTCTGCGGCTACACTCGGATCCCGACTGGGTAGATCGATTCTTCTCCCTCTAATAAACCCTGACTCAGTGTCAGTGACAGGTCTGTGACAAGTTGGACAATCTAACTAACTGAACCTACCTTAGTTATACCAATTTCCAGGGTATGTACCACCCCACAGTGTTGCAAATGTGTGTATTCCCTTCATTTGATTGGTCAGAAAGGCGAGGAGAGGTCATCACACCATACCAGTATGAGATCATTTCCATTCAATAAAGTTGATCAGTTCCTGCTCATAATTTACTTTCCCGTGCACTTTTATTCCTCCCAGCAATATTATTTCATTTAATATACAGTGTATAAAAATGTGTGCTTTCTCTTCCTCTTGCTCCGGGTTTCTAGGTATGAAAGCCCAAAAATCGGAACAACGCAACTCTACACACACAAAGATTGTGCGTGCCGCACCTCTCAACTGGCCAGAAGCCAACCCGTCCAAGTAGTATACAAAACAATGAGCTACTAGCTTCTGTGGTGTGCACTTCCACTGCCCCCGTTGTCCCCAAGGGGCGATTGTTTATGATCAGAAACAAAGATTCTACCCACTGTGGATTGCACCACCCTATATCTTATAAAACAAATATCAATAGATTTAAAGAAAAATGTCCATCCAATGTCTGTTTGCTTTTGATCTTCTTCATTCAAATTTCATCGGGCAGCCAACGGGTTTCGTTCAAAAGAACTTCGTCAAGGCTATAAAAACATTTAAAAATACGTGTATAATAGGATATACAAGTACATCTTTCAATCCTAGCATTCATATTAACAGCACAAAAGAGAGATACTAAACATAACATTCTCTAATCCTCTAAAACACTCTATTTGATAATACAAGATATACTATCAATGCATCACAATATACCACCGTTATTCACTGTCTTCATAATGATGGAGGAAATTCACACAGAAGACAGTGAATAACGGTGGTATATTGTGATGCATTCATAGTATATCTTGTATTATCAAATAGAGGGTTTCTCGGTATGTTTCCCACGATTGTCACAAACTAGATGGGAACTGGAAGCAATTCAATGTCAGAATCTCTAGGATTTTTATGTCATCTGCACAGACGCAGCCTTTTCAAAATGGAGTTTGCGACACCCTTCAGGCCCAAATGAGAGCTATTCAGTAAAGTTAAAGAGAGACAGCTTAGAATACAAAAATAAATGAGTGCACTGTATACCACTTATTTCTACTCTAACTCCATTATTTTATTTTAACTGTAGCATTAGTAGTTAAGCAGGCCATACAAAATGTAGTTCGAGCAGGAGCATGTGCATTAGTATGCAAAGCATGAAGAAGACATTTTTAATACTAGCGCGCAGCTGCAAGAATTCCCACCAAAAGCAGAGATACGTCACACCACGTAGGTGTGGCAGACGCATGCGCAGAAAGGTTCCCGCGTTTTTGGCGGCCATATTAGTACACTCGAGTTACTGTTAGTAATAGCACATAGGAAAGCTTCCCCTAGATACTAGAAATGTCATGTAATGCAATTGTTAATAATACAAAACATATTGGCTAATAAATTACATGTTATTTCAAGAGGGCCGAATAGGAGCAAGTTTCTTTACGTATGAAACCTTGCTCCTTGAGGCACATCCTTCAAAGGTATTCAGAGTTCTCAGTTAGACCTTTAGAGGAGGGCACAATAGAACTGCTGAGACACTCTCAGTTCTGGCCTCTGCAAAACTGATTTACCTCATTGGCTATACAGTTGTTTCCGCATTGGAGTCTGGATTAAACTTCAAAAAAGCTTTGGTTGCTGCAAGGTGTCTGCTACCCTGGGAACTGGTGCAAGGTTACTCGGGTTGGTCTTCCCACTTGGTGGGGAGATGGATCTGACCTCCTGGAGCACTGTAACCTCCTCCTATGTGGCTGCTGCTTCAGTGGATCCGGTGGAAAGGTTAACCAGATGTTGCCCTTGGTGCCTGCAGGTTTCAGGTAAGTGGCTCCTCCACTTCAAGGGAGATGCTGACAGCTTAGTGAAGTTCTAAGTTGCTGCGATTGTTGGAACAGGAGCAGGTAGGGTTTGGCCCTAGTCCACAAATCTCCCTTCTTTGGCTCTTCTTTGTCCTTCTTCTTCTTTTGTCAGAGGAATCTGGGTGCCTGGTGTCAGAGGGCCACCTAAAAACGGAATTTAGGGTCGTTAAGGGGAGTGAAGGATAGTAACCAATGGGCTACTTAAAATTGGGGTTACTACTTCCCCTATATGACCTCTTCCTATGTTCCAGAGTTCTTAATTCCACCAAAATCAAGATGGTGGAATCCTTCTTTCATGGTGCACAGCAGGCAGCCCACTTTATGGGTGTGACTGGACTGGTAGTGCACCACGCCTTCTTGCATAGCTAACTTCCTGTCTATCCTGATGTCAAGAGAATGTGAGAGACGTAGTTGGTATCTCCCAGGTCTGGGGGAAACCGAGGTTGCATATCATAGGCAGCAAGGGCTTTGAAGTCCATGGTGTTGGTATGCAGATGCACTAGCCATCCTGCTGGAGAAGGTGTGAGCACCTGCCTCCAGAGAAGGCATAGTTACTGGCTCTCACCTGCAAGGGTTCAGAAACATGTCTGTGGTGTCAGGCCGGACAATACCAGTCTGCCAGCACACTAAGAGGCCTGTAGTTTTTCAGAGGGCACCTTTAAGGTACTCTCTAGTTAAATGTTTCAATAAATCCACTAATGGAAAAGTAGGAATTTATTAAGACAAGGTGTTTGATACCTAACACGATAGGTTTCAGTGAAGCCATCATGTAGCTGAGAAACTCATAATGATAAGTGTCCTAAACATGTCCTTAGGATGGCTTCACTTTTCAATTGCACTTTCTAGCAATTGAACTAGACAGTGCAGGGGTAAAGCTGTTCATTCAGGTGTTTCCTGATTTGTAACATATTGCACCCTAGCTTAAGTCTGTAAGTCCTGCTGAAGGGGGAACTTACATATATTCCATGCAATTATTATTATTATTATTATTATTTATTTTTGTAGAGCGCGTAGTCACCCGGAGGTATCCCAGCGCTATCCCAGCGCCTGAGGGCATGACACACAGGGAGTGTGCAAAGTTGTGTTTTCACATTAGTCTACGCCATTTCATAGAACCTGCAATGGTAGTCTGTATGATTTTGGTGTGGTTCCTTTAGGGTGGCACCATACTGCAGCCCTTGGGTATCCTCGTTAGTACCCAGGCCCTAGGTACCAGAGGTACAATCCTCTAGGGACTAACAGAGGTAATAAGGTCTTGCCATCTGGGAAACAATCAAACAGTTGTCTTAGTGAACAAGCATTTACAAAACAATGGTCTCGCCTTTGCAAAAGTTAGTGCTATTGGCATTGTTAATGACAACATTTTTATTTATATGTTGGTTTTGAAAACAGATAAATAAATGGAATGGCATTGTCATTTACAATGCCAATAGCTTAATCCCAAACTGCTGTCTCTCTCACACACACTGCAGGCACACTCACCATCCAACATTGCAGGAGGACCCTAGCAAAAGAAATTCTCAGCAGCCACATTCCAAGGAGGGCTCCACCAGACATTCCAGGGAGGGTCCTAAAAATACATTCCAGGGAGGGCTCTGCAGGCCTATTCCAGCAAGGCCACCATCAGACAAATTGCAGGGAGGCCCCTAGCAATCACATTCCAGGGAGTGCCTCCACCGGCACATTTGGATGGTGGGCACCAGCAGGCATATTCCAGGGAGGATCTCATCAGACATATTCCAGGGGGAGCCCTTTCATGTACATTCCGGGGAGGACCCTAGCAGGCTTATTTAATCGACAGCGCTGGACAGTGAGAAACCCCAGCGGGCACATTGTTGGTAGGACTCAGCATGCAAAGGGGAGGCGCAGTTCAAGCAATTTCAGGCTGCAGTCTTTCGCATGCAGAGCAAGCCCAATAGAGGTATGGGGTGGGGGTGGGAGAGGCAGGATTACGACAGGGACATGTTATCTCTAGCCCCCATGGTTTTAATCAGTCGCATCCAATCGGAACACCCGAAACACTGCTAAAGACCTGTGCCTGTCATCGAGATAGACCCAGTCGGTCCTCGGAGGGTGACTGGACTTACACACTGCAGCAGTGGGGGGTCTGTATGGGTCTCTGGTCCAAACGTGCAGAGGGATCCTGGTTGTATGTGACAATAGCGCAATTTAGATAGAGTTGGATGCAATGAATGTAATTAAATAAATATCTGATGTAGCAGAGAGTTTTCTCATTCACAGGTATGTGTAATCAACAATAGTAACACCCAGCCCCCGCCCCACCCTCGGAAGGGCAAATATGAATACGAACTGTGCACCCCAATGCCTTGCATTGAGTGTGATAAATACTCTGAACGTACTTAGCTTGCCCCCAGCTTGGTAAAAGGTCGAACAAAACGATTAAAAGCTGAGATCCAAAGAGGCTGGCGCCACTTCCCCTCCCAGCCGAAGAACAATTACAAGCATGTGCCGTTTATCACAAAGCACGCCGTGCCCTGCCTGCCCTGCCCGAGATTGGAGCTTGCGGCTTTGGCTTTACGTGTCACCCTGTCTAACATGTCGCCGCCTCACACAGCAGCATTTACCTCTCTCTGGAGCCTGGACACTGCGGGCCTCCCACCTCCCCCGCGTGCTCCATCATCCAACCACACACCCTGAGAGAGAGCGGCCACCCATGGGCACAGCCCCCAATCGATGCCCTCTCCACCCCTGTGAGCCGGCTCGACAGCCATGCAGCTCTCGGCACCGAAACACTCCCGCGTTCAGCACAGGCAGGCAGCCAGACAGAGACTGTGCTGCCAATCATAGGACGGCGCGGTCACGAAGTGCACACTTTTAGGCATTCAAAAGGGCACTGCTCGCATCACAGGTGTTCTAAGGCGCTGCCTGCATCACAGTATCCCGAAACTGCGCTATCATCGTGTCTTGTAAGGAGGGAACTCATAGCAGACGCATGCGTGGTACTGTGAAGCCACATCCGTGGACGGGGCGCAGCGGATGACGAGACATTCACTATCTAAGCAGAAGCTGCGCGTTTCCCTCCACTGCAGTAGACTTTCAAGCAAGTGTAAGACACAGGTAGCGATAGGAAATGCCACCAGACTGCTCCATGCACAAGTGACTCCAGCTGACGGAGACCGCGCCCATGCCAAGCTGCTTCGAGCGCTCTTTTCTCAGCCAACGCTGGAGAGAGCCCACATAGTGGCTTGTTTTAGGCATGCAAGCACCTCTCAGAAAGAGGCGGTATAATACGCTGTATTTACTACTTTCAGCAGCTTAAGGAAACCATAGACGATCAGGTGTCAAAAAAATGTTTCAGGAAAGTGGCAACATTGCCGGAACGGAAAATAAACCTGTTTATCCACATGAATTTTATGTGTGCGCACACACACATAAACACAGAAGCATGGGTACACTGTCACACGTGATACATACCAAATATTAAGGCAATTAAGGTATTCAGGCTCTGAAGCCTCTCTCTCGCTGGAGAAAACAAGCGCTCGCCTCTCTTTCTGCCGTCCCTTTCAGACTGGGTTCCTTGACTTACTGCTGTGGTAAAAGCTTCCTTATCTTCTTTATGGGGCGAAACAGATGGCCCCATAAAGAAGATAAGGAAGCTTTTACCACAGCAGTAAGTCAAGGAACCCAGTCTGAAAGGGACGGGGCTAAAAGATCAATCAATCAATCAATCAAAGCCTTTATAAAGCGCGCTACTCACCCGGAGGGTCTCAAGGCGCTGGGGGAAAGGGGGGGGGTCCGTTACTGCTCGAACAGCCAGGTCTTGAGCTGCTTCCTGAAGGCGAGGTGGTCCTGGGTCAGGCGGAGGTGTGTCGGGAGGGAGTTCCAAGTTTTGGCGGCGAGGTAGGAGAAGGACCTTCCCCCTGTGGTGGCTCTTCGGATGCGGGGGACGGCGGCGAGGGCGGGGCCGGTCGATCGAAGCTGGCGTTTGGGAGCGTAGAAGTTGAGGCGGCTGTTGAGGTATCCTGGACCTTGGTTGTGTAGGGCTTTGTGTGCGTGGGTGAGGAGGCGGAAGGTGATTCTCTTGTTGACCGGGAGCCAGTGCAGGTCTCTCAGGTGTCCGGAGATGTGGTTGCGGCGGGGGATGTCCAGGATGAGTCGTGCTGAGGCGTTCTGGATCCGCTGGAGTCTCTTCTGGAGTTTGGCGGTGGTTCCGGCGTAGAGGGAGTTGCCGTAGTCCAGACGGCTGATGACGAGGGCCTGGGTGACCGTCTTCCTGGTCTCGGTGGGGATCCACCGGAAGATCTTCCGTAGCATGCGCAGGATGTTGAAGCACGACGAGGAGACGGCGTTGACTTGTCTGGTCATGGAGAGGGAGGAGTCCAGGATGAAGCCCAGGTTGCGTGCGTGGTCTGATGGTTTGGGTGCGCTGCCTAAGGCTGGGGGCCACCAGGAGTCGTCCCAGGCGGAAGGTGAAGATCCCAGGATGAGGACTTCCGTCTTGTCCGAGTTCAGTTTCAGGCGGCTGTTCTTCATCCATTCGGCTACCTCTTTCATCCCTTCGTGTAGGTTGGCTCTGGTGGTGGCGGGGTCGTTGGTGAGGGAGAGGATCAGCTGGGTGTCGTCGGCGTAGGAGATGATGTTGAGGTTGTGCTGGCGTGCGATGGCTGCGAGGGGGCTCAGGTAGACGTTGAAGAGGGTAGGGCTGAGCGAGGAGCCTTGAGGAACGCCGCAGATGACTTCGGTGGCTTCTGATCTGAACGGGGGGAGGCGGACTCTCTGTGTCCTTCCGGCGAGGAAGGAGATGATCCACTCCAGTGCCTTCTCCTGGATTCCGACGTTGCTGAGGCGCTGTACTAGGGTGCGGTGGCAGACAGTGTCGAAGGCCGTGGAGAGGTCCAGGAGGATGAGGGCCGCTGTTTCTCCGTTGTCGAGCAGGGCTCGGATGTCATCGGTTGCTGCGATCAGGGCGGTCTCGGTGCTGTGGTTGGCCCGGAAGCCAGACTGCGAGAGGTCGAGGGATCCGTTCGTCTCGAGGAAGTCGGCCAGCTGTTTGTTGACGGTCTTCTCGATGACTTTTGCAGGGAACGGGAGCAGCGAGATGGGGCGGTAGTTCTTGAGGTCGGTGGGGTCGGCTGATGGCTTCTTTAGTAGAGCGCTGAGTTCGGCGTGCTTCCAGCTCTCCGGGAAGGTAGCGGTGTCGAAGGAGGTGTTGATGATGTCCCGCAGGTGGGGTGCGATGACAGCGTCGGCCTTGTTGAAGACGTGGTGAGGGCAGGGGTCGGTCGGAGATCCGGAGTGGATGGAGTTCATCGTGCGGATGGTGTCTTCGGTGCTGATCGGGGTCCAGGCGTGGAGGGTGGTGGTTGGGGGCGGTGGTTCGGTCGTGGCGTGCGTTGGTTGAGTGCTGAAGCTGTTGTGTATGTCCGCGATCTTGTTGTGGAAGTAGGCGGCGAGGGAGTTGCAGAGGTCTTGCGAAGGGGTGATGTCGCTGTTTCCGGCGTTGGGGTTGGAGAGCTCTTTGACGATGTTGAAAATCTCCTTGCTGTTGTGTGCGTTGTTGTCCAGTCGTTCCTTGAATGCAGTTTTCTTGGTGGCGTGGATCGGTTGGTGGTGTTTTCGGGTGGCGAGCTTGAGGGCCGTCATGTTGTCCGGTGTTGGGTTTCTGCGCCAGTCTTTCTCGAGGGTTCTGCAGTTCTTCTTGGAGCTCTTGAGTTCATCGGTAAACCATGGGGCTTTCTTGCTGCCGGGTCTGCTGGGCGGGGTCTTCAGAGGGGCGAGGTCGTCTGCGCAGTCGCTGATCCACTTCGTGAGGTTGGTGGCCGCTCGGCTGGGGTTCGTTGCGCTGGTGGGTGGGTTCTTGCTCAGGGAAGTCACGAGCTGGTCGGCTGTGATCTTGTTCCAGCTTCTGCGTGCAACCTGTTGCTGGTGGTGGTGGGTCGTGGTCCTTGTGAAGCTGAAGTGGACGCAGCTGTGGTCCGTTCCAGTGGAGTCCGGTGGCGTGGCTGAAGGCGATGTCCTTGCTGGATGAGAAGACGGGGTCGAGTGTGTGTCCGGCGTAGTGGGTGGGGGTGGTCACCAGTTGCTGGAGTCCGAGGTTTGCGAGGTTGTCCAGCAGGGTGGTGGTGTTGCGGTCGTTGTTGTTCTCCAGGTGGAAGTTGAGGTCCCCGAGGAGGATGTAGTCAGCGGAGGGGAGGGCGTGCGGGCTGACGAAGTCGGCGATGTCCTCGCTGAATTGTGTGCGTGGTCCCGGGGGTCTGTAGATGAGGGTGCCTCTGAGGGTGGTCTTGGGGTTGATGTGGATCTGGAAGTGCAGGTGCTCGGCGGGTTTGAGGGTGTCGTCGGTGTTGGTCGTGATGCGGATGGTGTTCCTGTGGATGATGGCGATGCCTCCTCCAGGATGGTTGATGCGGTCCCTCCGGATGATCTTGTATCCGTCTGGGATGGCGATGGCGATGTCGGGCGCTGAGGAGGCGTTCATCCAGGTTTCCGTGATGAAGGCGACGTCTGGGGCTGTGGTGTCGAGCAGGTTCCAGAGCTCGACGGCGTGTCTGTGGACGGAGCGGGTGTAGAGCAGGATGCACTTCACGTGGCTGCTGCTGTTGTCCGTCTTGGTCAGTGCCGGTGTGGTGCAGGTCCGGATGCTGGTGAACTTGCAGGAGTGGCAGCAGAAGGGTCCGTGGGTGCGTCTTGGGGTGGCTCGGTAGCAATCCGGGCTTCGGCCGACGTTGAGTGCGATGAGTTCGGTGGCGAGGTAGGTTCGGCGGGTGGGCTGGTGTCTGCGGGATCCAGGGGTCCTGGCACTGGGCGCGGTCCAGGCGCGGACGGGCGCAGACCGGCTTACCTTTGGCGCACCTTCGGCGCTCAGTCGGTGCTTCCGCTGCACGCTTCTGCTGCGCGGTCGCTCTGGGGGCGTCATAAGAGAGGAGCCTGGAGGGCGGGTCAGCTGGGTGGTGGGAGCGGGGCGTCCAATGGGCAGGGGGGGGCGGGTTCGGCGGAGGTCTGTGGCGGGAAGGGGCTCACAGGGCGGCTCTGCGGCGGCTGGTTCGTCCGGCGGGGGAGACCCAAGGAAGGGGGAGGGCAGCAGAGGGGGGTTCAGGCAAGCAGGAAGGGAGAAAGGAAAAACGGGGTGTCAGCAGAGGGGAAGAGCGAGGTGGGCAGCAGCGGAGCTTCAGGGGGTTCAGGCAAGCAGGAAGGGAGAAAGGAAAAACGGGGTGTCAGCAGAGGGGAAGAGTGAGGTAGGCAGCAGCGGAGCTTCAGGGGGTTCAGGCAAGCAGGAAGGGAGAAAGGAAAAACGGGGTGTCAGCAGAGGGGAAGAGCGAGGTGGGCAGCAGCGGAGCTTCAGGGGGTTCAAGCAAGCAGGAAGGGAGAAAGGAAAAATGGGGTGTCAGCAGAGGGGAAGAGTGAGGTAGGCAGCAGCGGAGCTTCAGGGGGTTCAGGCAAGCAGGAAGGGAGAAAGGAAAAACGGGGTGTCAGCAGAGGGGAAGAGCGAGGTGGGCAGCAGCGGAGCTTCAGGGGGTTCAGGCAAGCAGGAAGGGAGAAAGGAAAAACGGGGTGTCAGCAGAGGGGAAGAGCGAGGTGGGCAGCAGCGGAGCTTCAGGGGGTTCAAGCAAGCAGGAAGGGAGAAAGGAAAAACGGGGTGTCAGCAGAGGGGAAGAGTGAGGTAGGCAGCAGCGGAGCTTCAGGGGGTTCAGGCAAGCAGGAAGGGAGAAAGGAAAAACGGGGTGTCAGCAGAGGGGAAGAGCGAGGTGGGCAGCAGCGGAGCTTCAGGGGGTTCAGGCAAGCAGGAAGGGAGAAAGGAAAAACGGGGTGTCAGCAGAGGGGAAGAGCGAGGTGGGCAGCAGCGGAGCATCAGGAGGGGGGAAAGTGCCGAAGGCAGCAGCGAGGTGGCGGAGCGAGGCTCAGGCAGGCAGGCAGCAGTCAGCAGCAAGGCTCTGGCAGGTGGCAGGCAGGAGCAGCGGAGTGGGGGCGACCTCGCCTTGGAGATGGCTCAGCGGTCGCTGAGAAAGAAGAACGTCACTGGGACCTCTTGTCCAATGGCTGGCCACCGCTTAGCATGAACGGTGGCACCAGTCAATGGAGAAGAGGGGCGGGCTTTAACTTGGTAGTGAAACTTACTGAATCTCATTAAATCTCGCCAGCTCGACTGCGCATGTGCGCAGTCTTTCGCAGGCCGAGACCTAAAAAGCACTGGTGGAAAGCAGGAACCCAGTGCACTTCAGTCAAAATTGCATCCGATACCAGACAAAAAGTGGGGGTGACCACGTCAAAAGCAGGCACTTTCCTACAGGTACAAAAACATACCAGCGTGGTAAGGCCTGTGTTGCAAATGTTGTTTCCAAATGGGCCATCCAATCCTAGATTCAGCCATTATGACTTATTATGAACACTAAATGACGTCCATGGATCTATGTGAATTTTGGACTCATAATCTAAAAGAAAGCTGATTCTGACGAGAAAGCATGTTCTCTCTCTCAGTTTCAGGCTGAGCCTGCAGGGAATGTTTCCTGGTTCACAGACAGAGGGGGCGGGGCTCTTTGGCAGTTCAGCTTTTGTCTCTGCACACACAGCAGCTCCTGCCCCTGTCCTGCAGCTCCTGCCACTGTCCCACAGCGGAACAAACCTCTCGCCGTTTCTAGGTGTTTTGCCACCCTAGGCGAGTATTGAAAAATGCCGCCCCCCCCTCCCTTTTACTACCATCACTCTCTCCCCCTGTCATCCAGGCTAGAACTAAAAATATCCACCCCAACAGTTCACTCCATTTCTATCGCTCTCCAACCATGCCAGCTCTGGACCACAACTTTACCCAAATGTTCAGACTGGTAGACCCAGTTAAGCAGAATATATCATACATATGGCTCCCAGTTTGTAGTGATTGTTCCATATAAATACTGTCAGAAAACAATAGATTTTCGTGTCTGTATTTGTTTTTAAGTATGGAAAAATACAGAAAATAGGTTTTCTTCACCCTAGCATCAGTCATGCGTGCCAGATCAATAGCTATGCAAACTGACATTTAGAGAACTTAAAAAAAAGGAAAAAGAACTCCTAATGAAGTTTAAATAAATGCAGCAATACAGCGGTCTATGCTGCTCCACAATGGGAATGATTAAATGTGACTGTATTGCACTCTAAATGCCTAGAACTCGCTGGTCATCCAAACATGAGTAAACTTTTGTCTGTTAAATGAATGTGGAAATATACCCATTGTAGCATCTTTTTTTACACTAAGCACAAAATGACTATGGGCAAATACAGAGAAAATTACCAAAAAAATAAAGTGAATAAACACGAATGGACATGTAAAAAAAAAAATATATATATACCATAAAAACAGGACCTCTAATTATAAACAAATAAATCCATGAAGTGGACTTGATATGTTTAAGCTACCACCATACTGAAAACCATAAAGTTGCAGGTGTGCTTCTCACACTTCATCCATCACACACTTCTAAGCACTACATGGAAACACTTCCCACCCAGAATCAAACAAAGACAAATACTTACCGACCACACACCCTACCCTAGCGGGCTGCCCATGTAGGCAAGCGCCTCAGCACCCCACATGGGGAGGGATGGGCTAGTAAGCAAGCGTTATATAAATGCTGGCCTGAAATACAATACAATATCTATTTCTCTGCACATTACACATTCTGACCACTCGCCAGACACTCCCCCCTCGGACCTTGCCATTTCCGTAGATTTGCCTCGGTCTTTTCGGCAGAGAGGATGCAGGCCACCGCAAGGAGCAGCGCCCAGTCGGAGGTCAGCAGGGCACGGCGGGTCGGGCTCCTTGAACTGGGCATCCTGTCAAATGGCAGGGCAGGCTGCTTCCGTGTTATATTGATTGACAGCGTGTGACCTCTTGATACACGATCCCTCAAGGTGCCCTTGACGGGCAGGCAGTCTGTGGCAGGAACAGGTAAGTATGTTGGCTGCTCCCCCAATGTTCATGGGCATGGGCAGGTAGTGCCCAGCTGGCAAACCTTTCCTGGAGTTGCTTGCAGGATTGAGGGCGATTTACTATCACAGTTTTCACTACAAGGTTTAGTAGGTGGACAGTGGGCGCATAGCTGGCACAGGATTCCTTAAAGTTGGTCTTATTTTTAGACAGTGGGTATCCAGAGGGCACAGGTTCACAGGGAGTTACTCTTGGTGGACAGCCAATGCCCTTTGGCACAAGCTTCTTACGAGTATCTTTTGCTTCTAGAGAGTGGGTACCTGGTTAACACTGATTCACAATTTGTATTTCTTGTTGCTCCTAGTGCCCTGTGTGCCTTTGTAGGTGCAGCCAAGGAGGCCAGTCCGTGTTGCAAAACTGCAAGCAAGAGCGTTCCTATCTTCCGACTGCATGAGGAAGAACAGGCGAATTGCACTGTGGCAACTCCTTCGTTGTATATGGGGGTCACCCATGGGCTCGCTCGTGCTAGGGGACTCTCAAAGCTTCTGCCACAGCTGGCCTAATCTGCGGCCTACTCATTGTTGCTGCTGGTGGCATTAGAGGGGGTGAGGAGTGCACTCTGTGGTCACAGGTCAGAGCACCTCCCTCGCTCCCCTCACCTAAATCACCTATTCAGGTTTATATTTGAGCTGAGGGGAGGTGATAACGAGATGGATCGAGTGCTGACAAGAGTATGCAGTACCTGAAGAAAATGGACTGCGCAGACACCCTTGAGACAAAATGAATGATAAGTATGTTTAACAAGTGTGCTCCTATACAATTAGGCGCCCTGGGCTGTTGCCCAGCTCACCCACACTAAAGGCTGGCCCTGGCAGTAGTGCTGCGGGTCATCTTCCTCCCTGTGTGTCACCGCACTTTGTGTCAATTGTTTCCCGTGCCATATTGTTGTTGTGTTAAAGTGAGAGCCATCGATTTGTCTGACAGGGCGAGGCTGGTGGCACTAGGGCAGCCTCTAAGTGAGGCCCAAACACACTGATTGGACATGCGGTCAATATTAATTGCTATAATGAATCGGATTCAGCGACAGGTTAACAGCGCGCAGCAGAAATTAATAATGCTCTCTCTTTCTTTCTGTGTTTTTTCATGCACGCTAGTGAAAAACACCTACAGGCTGACCGAGCTCATTTGCAAGCAACTCAAGCAATGCGTCTTCCATCACTGGCTTTTGTTATACACTTACCAAAGTGCTGTGCCGTTATGAGACGTGAACTCCAGGTGAAGCGGAGAGCACGCCGTCTCTGCCAGTGAACTGCATGTTAGCATGGCAGTGGAGCACTCTCACGCGCCTGCTGGGAGAGGATTGACTGTCCTGAAATCTGCTGTGTGACGCTGGCGCCCGTAGTACCGAACGTGATGACATGACGTTACGTCAAATTGTAGAAGGCCTACCCAATGGGCTTTCGAGGTCAAACGCAGATCAAGCCTTCCCAAACATATGTTTTTGCCGCCCTCTCCCATTTGCCGCCCTAGGCAGCCGCCTAGTCCTGCCTAATGGTAGAAACGGCCCTGCACAGAGCAAAGGTAAGAGGACTCTGAAGCAACGAACTGATGAGGTGACCCGCCGTGGCCCCCTCTGAGAGGCTGCGTTGATCAAGATCTCTCGTCCGCCCAAAAAAAGCAGGTCCAGAGGGGAGGGGAGGGCGCTGCAGCAGCAACACTGGGCTGTGCTGGTGACCCGAGGGTGAGGTGGTGCCCTGGGCAGAGCTGCCGTTAGGGGGCGCTGCTTGTCTGTCAGTCAGGGGTCCCTGCTTGGAGTCTGCTCATGTGTGACGTCACCAGGTCAGTGTGAGGGGCGAGAGACGCTATTACAAGCCGCCCCCAGCAGCGGTGTCCGTGCCTGGGGTCTGCAGGGACCCCCGCTGGGCAGTGTGAGGCCCTCAAGAGAGCCTCGGGGGGGTGACACTGCCCCGGTGCGAGTCCGCAAGATCTGCCCTGTCCCCCCTCCTTATAGACATGGCTGGCTTGGGGGGACATATGGTACTTGAAATTAAATAAACCCCCCCTGTGGACAGGATACTCCGGATGAGCATCAGTAAAGAGTAGAGTCCGTCAGTGACACTGAGTCCCCCGAGCTGCTCTCTTCTCCGAGGGTGCAACATCCCTTCGTGACCTGCAAATGCACGAGAAGCCGCAGACAAGAGAGATGAGACGAGCCACTGAACATACAATGCAAGAACTCTCACCGCTGGGGGGCGTGTTTCGGCGCGAGTCTGCCTCTTCCAGCCAGTGCTATGAATCAATGCACGTGTAATAATGCGCGTGCACCTGTCCGCGCGGCTGTGAGTTCACACGCATCATGTGCTTATGCAGATCATAACAAAAGCAACTTGAAACAATGATTGCACATTAAACAACGATCTCCGTGAAGCCGGAGATGGTTGTTTGATGTGCCAAAAATAATGGTGTTATAATCTGCATGAACACATCCGAATCGTATGAACTCTCAGCAGTGCGGGGAGGGGCACGTGCTCTTATTACACGTGCAATTGAGTCATGGTTTGGTACATGAGGCAGGTCCCCCCCCCCCCGCCCATTACGCTCAATAACTGTCAATTCATTTAAATTAGATTAATAAGTGCACCAGTAAAAGAAAGGAGCGCGCGGCACGTTGTAAATTTCATTTATTGCCAAAGTACAGCCATTGAATGCCTTTATCCACGTGTGAGCACCGAGGATGTACTCAGTCCAGTGATAAAAGGATGGTGGCAGAGGTGGTGTTTTAGCATTTCGAAGCAGTCCAGAAATATACACAACCACTGTGGTGTACTGATCTGGGCCTGTCTGTAAAGAACTGGAGGCTACACGTTAGCTGTGTTGGTGGTCAGCACACTGCCTCCCACGCCCAGGGCCCTGGGCTATTTATTGATTACACAACGTGCCCTCCGTCTCAACGTCGGGCCAAACCACCAGACGCACGCTTGAGGGGGGGGGGAGCATTAAGGCAGTTATGGTCTTGGGTTACCGTGGTTGCGCCCACCTACGGCAACACTACATTCCTCCTTTACCCCAACATGAAAGAAAGATGAACATAACATAAATTGCCACAACTTTCAATCACAGTCTCTGGAAAATGGCGGAGAGGCAAAAAGGAACAGTCTTACTTGTATGCAGGAAGTTGCACATCTCGAACCCCTTCACAGTCTGCAGCGGGCCACGAAGTCTCGGTACCTTTGGGATGGCTTCGGGCAGGGGCGCAGATTGTACTGGCTTTGGCTGCGCTCGCCCGACGGGGCTTGGGCTGGTTCCTCAGAGTCTTTGGCCTCGGCAGTTTCTGGGTGGCTCTGGGTCACCTGCGACTCATGTCTGCTCGGGGCTGGTGCAACTGAGTCTGTATCCGGGGCCTCTTCTTCGCTGGGAGCGTCCTCTTCTTCTGCCCCTCTTGGGCCTTGGGTTGGTCTTGTGTAGAGTTCCGCCGGGTCAGGGAAACCGTCCTCTTCTCCACGCATGATCCTTTTGAAAAACGACCCAATTCTGGTGACTTTCTCTCTTCCCCTTACCGCCGTGATCATGGTGCCATTGATGTTGGTGACAGTCCATGGGTCTAGCTCGAAAGGGAGGCGGAATTTTCCCCCGGGGTGGCGGTCTTTCACAAGCACACAGTCGCCTACTTGGATGGGGCTGTCTGCCGCTCTCTTCCTCCAGGACGCCTCCTTGTTGGACTTTGTTCGTTGTTCCATGGATCGGTTACAGGGAATCGGAGCTGACGCCCACATGGGATGGTGTGGGAGAGTGTCCATAACTGCTCTATTGAAGCATAGGCGGCTTGGAGGGATCCCCGTGGTGCAGTGGGGTGTCAGCCTGTATTCTCGCAAGAACTGGAAGAGGGCCAGCTCTATGTTTTGGCCGTCTGTCATCGCAATCTGGATGGTCTTGTTTAGAGTCCTCATTAGTCTCTCAACCTCTCTGTTGGCTTGAGGCCATCTACGAGTTATCTTCCGGTGTTTGATGCGGTGTGACTGCAGGTACTCCGCTAGTTCGCAGCTGTTGAATGGGGGTCCATTGTCGGTGCGCAACTCTTCCATGGGGCCATGGGTCGCGATGATCTTTTCTAGCTTCGGGATTACTTCGGAAGCTGCGGTGGAGGGCAGGATCTCGATTTCGGGGTATCTGGAGAAGTCGTCCACCACTACGAACATGTACTTCCCGCCGGGAAGACTGCCAAAGTCTGCGCTGGCACGTACCCACGGGGCGGTCAGTCCTTCCTCTGGGATCACAGGCGCTGAGGGGGTTGGGCAGGCTTGTCGCCAGACACACAGGGCAGCGTTGGATGACTTCTTCGACTTTCTTGTCGAGCCCTGGGAACCAGAGTTTGTTCCGGATGCGATTCTTAGACTTCACAATGCCCTGGTGTGCGCCATGGGCTAAGAGGACCGCTTGCTGTGTGAGACTGTCAGGCAGTACCAGCCGAGGGCCTCTCAGGAGGCATCCTTCCGGCGAGATGGACAACTCACTTCTGACTTGGTGGAGTGCTCTTAGCGTCGCCTGGGCCTCCAGGGTGCGGAATGATGCTGGGCTCTGGAGTGGTTTCCAGTTTCCTGACTGGATGGCTTGAATGGCGATCTGTAGGCAATCGTCGTCCTTGGTGGCTTGTGTTACGTCTCCTAGGGAGATCGGCAGGGGTCTCGAACGCTCTTCAATCATTCCGACGTATTCTTCCGTGGCGTCGGCTTCTGCGGCTTCTGCTTCAGTGACCGGGCGGGCATGCCTCGACAGGTAGTCGGCAGGGTTCCTGGTGCCCGGCCGATACTCCACCGTGAATTGGTATTCCTGGAGCTGGAGCACCCACTTCTCGATGCGAGGGGGGGGGTCGTGAACATGATCCTTGGAAAAGTGGGAGGAGTGGTTTGTGGTCTGTGATTACCACAAAAGGGTGTCCGTATAGGTAGATGTGGAAATGCCGGCACCCCCACAGGATGGCAATGGCCTCCCTATCGATCTGCGAGTATCGTTGTTCTGTCGCAGTGAGGGTCCTACTCGCATACGCGACGGGGGCCCATTCCCCACACGGTTGTTGTTGAGTCAGGACGGCGCCTAGGCCGGTCGAGCTGGCGTCTACCACGAGCTGTGATTCATAGCGAGAGTTGAAGTAGGCCAGAGTCGTGTCTGCTGACAGTGCCGCTTTGGTTTTCTGGAAGGCTTCTTGCTGTTCGGGCCCCCACTCCCACGTGGCTGTGGATTTCGTGAGGTCACAAAGAGGGCCAGTGAGGTCTGATAGGTCTTTAATGAAGCGCCCGCAGTATGTGACCATCCCAAGAAAACTGTGGACGGCGGTCACTGATGTCGGGGCGGGAGCTTCATGGATGTCTTTGACTTTGTTAGGGTCTGGACCTACGCCTTGGTCAGAGAAGTTGTAGCCGAAGAAGCTAATGTCTTTTTGTAGGAACTCGCACTTTTTCCTGTGAAGGGTTAGACCTCGTTCCAGTAGCCTGGCGAAGACAGCTTGGAGGCGCCGGATGTGTTCGTCCAGCGTCGCCGCGTGGACCAAAATGTCGTCGCTCACATTTAGCACGCCGTCCAAACCTTGCAGGACGTTTTGAATAATGTTCTGAAACACCTCTGCGGCGCTTGATATCCCAAAATTGGGTCTGGTATATCTCCACAGGCCTGCGTGGGTGGAGAATGTCGTTATCGGGCGGGAGTCCGGGTTTAGTGGGATTTAGTGGTATCCTGATCTCAGGTCCATCTTCGAAAACCACTTTGATCCTGATAGCTCGCCGATGATGTCGTCTATGGTTGGCGTCAGATGGCGCTCTCTCTTGATCGCGAGGTAGGGGATGCGCATGTCCACGCAGATCCGCATGGCATCCGGTTGTTTCGGCTTTTTGGCTACTACGATGGGCGATACCCATGGAGTGGGCCCGCTTACCCTTTCGATGATTCCGGCCCTCTCGAGCACTCGCAGTTCAGCTTCTACTTTGGGTCGCAGGTGGAACGCGATGCGTCGGTGCCTGAGGGCCACTGAAGCGACTGAGTGATCAATGTGAAGGCGAACAGCGGGTCCTCTCAAACAGCCAATCCCTTCGAACAGTGATATGTGTTGTAGCACGAGATGGTCGAGGCTGTGGGCTTGGACTGTGAGGGCGAAATGGATCAGCCCTAGATCTTGGGCGGTTCTGCAGCCAAGCAGGAATCCAGATCCCTCTTGCCACACGTAGATTTTGGTGTTTAGTTGATGGGAGTCATGTGATACTGCTGTCCGGAAGACTCCGCACAGGCGTAGGGGTCGACTGGTGCCGTAGGCGTACACCTGTACTCTCGTGGGGTGGAGCACGGGTGGAGCGTCTAATGTCCGGTATACGCTGGCCGCCATTAGGTTGATCGTTGCTCCGGTGTCAATCAGAGCTGCCACCGCTTGATCTTGCACGTTTACTGTGCACATAGGCTCTGCGGATGGTGAAGCGGCCAGAGTGTTGAGCATTCATACCACGTGGACGGAAGCTGCGTCCGCATCGTCGTCGTCCATGTCGCTGTTGGTGGAGGCGTCTGGCAGTGGCTCTATCTGTCTTACTCTTCGGGGCGGGCCACTGAGCTTTTTCCTCTGTGTTGACAGGCATACGCTGGCGAAATGGTTGGCTTTTCCACAGGCGCTGCAGATCTTCCCTTGTGCAGGGCATGCTCCATTGTGGGGTGTTGTTCCTCCGCACCATACGCAGGCGCGGTCGTGAGATGAATGAGCTGGGCCTGGTCGTCCTCGTCGGGGTAGTTTAGTGCGTGTGTCGGCGGTACTGGTTTTGATGGCGCACACTGGTTCAACCTTGATTGCGACTGTGCGTTTTGGTTCCATATGCGCTGCTCTGGCTTTCGATAGTTCCCAGGATGTCGCGCATGGGCATGTTGTCTGTTTCCAGGACTCTTTCTCGCAGTTTTGAGGAAGCGCACCCTTGTATGAATTGAGCGCGGATCTCGTCGTCAGCGTCTGGGAGGGTGCATGTGCTGGCTAGCTTTTTAAGCCTTGCATAGAAGACGTCTACCGATTCTTCTGGGAGCTGGAGGGCCTGGCAGAGCAGGAACCTCTCATAATCTGCACTGGCGAATGGTTCGAAATATGTTGTTATGGCGTCGCGTAGAGTGGCGTAGTTCCGGGGCGGGCCTCCCTCCACCACGTCTTTTGAGATGTCGTGTATTGCCTCCCCTCCTAGGTGCAGAAGCATCGCTCGCCGTCGCTCGACAGCGATGTCCGCCGCCACAAAGTAGTTTTCCAGGCGTTCCACCCATTTCCTCCATCTGGCTGCTTGAGATGGGGGTGTGCCCGTGACAGCAAAAGGCTCCAGCGGGGGTATGGCGGCCATAGCCATCCGGGAAGGCGGGAGGGCTATGTGTCCGGGGGTGCAATGTCACCAGAGGGCCAGGAGCAGGTTCAAGTGAGGACAGAAGGCTCTGCAAGGTCCTAATAACGTAGCACGCGAGATGCGTGGTGAATTGCAGGGTCTCCGCCCGCGAGATGCGTGGGAAATGGCAGGGAGGCTGTTGCGTAGCACGCGGGAGGCGTGGAGAGGCGCCCGGCAGCAACCCGTGGTAGGCACAGCGGGCCAGCGCGTGGTCGGGAGCCGGGGCAGATGTCTGCCGGAATGCAGATGAGGCGCTGGGCTGTTGGCACGCACCTGGGGCCATATGGCTGAGTCGGCTGGCGGAGCGGTGGGGCCACTGGCAGGCGGGACCCACGTCTCTGGAGGCACCGGCACAGAGGAGTGCAGGGGGAGCAGTGGTGAGTCCGACGGCCGGGGTGCTGGTGCGGCCATACCGCCGCTCGACAAGGCTGTCGCTGGGTGGCTGGGGGCACTCCGCCGGCGGGTCGTGCCGCGCACGCTGAGCGGGGCACACAGCAGGGCCGCGGGTGCCTAGGACTTTCGTCGGGTTTCTTGGCCCCCAAAGTCCTTCAGTAGAAAAGTGGACTTCATCCCTCAACCTGTAGTGTGCCAGGAGGCGCATCTGCAGAGTGGTGGAGAAAGGGAGGCATGGCCTCCGAAGACATCTTAGCAATCCCACTGTGTGGGACTTACTGGAGGTAACAGGATGGGTTCTTGGCCTCCAAGGACAACCTTGGTGCCAACTACCCCTCCTATTACCTTCATTATGTCCCACAGAGCAGTACTGGTAAGATCTCAAAGCAGGCCATGTCTCCTTTTCCCACCAGTCTGCAAACACGCTCCCTTGTGAGCTCATATATGGGGATTAAAGTCCCCTTTGCTGCTGGGTGTTTTTAGGGGCCAACTAGCCTACCTGATACCTCCAATAAGCCCTAGTTAGTGGAATTGCTAAGAGGTGGACTCAGGCCATGCCTCCTTTCTCACCCACTCTGCAAACTCTACTCCTAGCACACTCTTTTTGGGGAATGAAGTCCCCTTGCCTCCTGAGAGTCCCTGACGGCCAACTAACCCTCCTGTTATCTCTAGTAAGCTCCCACTCAACTGGATTCCTGTTAGTGGTCCAAGGCCACACACCCTTTTTACACCACACTGCAAACACACGCCTGGTGCTCTGCTGCTCGGGGAATGAAGTCCCCTTCAGTGCTCAGTACACAAGAGGACCTCATTGCCCACCAGCAATGCGCCAAGAGACGTGTTTGCAGAGTGGAATAAAAAGGGGCGTGGCCTCGGACCTTATCTCAGCAATCCCACTGGATGGGGTGTACTTGAGGTGCCTGGTGGGCTAGTTGGCCCCTAAGGACCCTAAAGATTCTAGGGTCCTTAATCCCCCAATGCAGAACGCGCGAGTAGATGCATTTCAAGAGCGGTGTAGGAAGGGGTGGGCCTCCGGAGAGATGCCAGCTTCTCTTTATTTTTTTTATTATTAAAAGGGGGCTGTGTGCCACCCCTTCTCTTAATATTTTGTGGGCCCTTGGAACGCCAACCCCCAGGGCCTGAAACATTTTATATATATTTTTTAAACAGGAAGGAGGGCAAATTAAGCCCCGGGCACCCCATCCCCCGGGTCATGGCCACTGTGTCTCATGGCCACTGTGTCTCTCACCCTCCCCTCCTCTTTCCTCCTCCATTCTCTGTCTACCTCCACTGCTCTTACCCCCTCCTCCCCTGAATCTCTCCCCTTGCCTGCTTTTACCCTTACGTACATGTTCTTTTTGCTTGTCTCAACCTTACTTGTCACTATGTAGCCAGGCTCTAATAACTTTGTAACCTTTGTAACAATGTAACCTGCAATTATGGTCTGATACTCATGTAAAGTGCTCTGATACCTCCGGGTCTAGCCAGCGCTATATAAAACCTATAAAATAAAATAAATGAATAAGGAAGGCCGCATCGCCCCCCTCCTGAAGCCTGTATTGGACCCGGGTGGGAGCAGTGCTCCCCCCCTGCCATTGCAAACAACAATGTCCCAGAGGTGGGAAGCCCGGTAAATTGCTGGAGCCCGCGCTGGGGGCTGGCGGTACCTAGGACCATGGAGGTACTCCAGGAGGGGGGCCACGCGGCCACCCTCCTATCAAGTTGGAAGCCCCACGGCCTGGACCTGCAATGGACCCCTGAATTGTATTTTCTCAGTGCCCCGGGGAGGTGGTGGTCGCTGGGGCAGTGTGGGGAAGCAGGAGCCCCCCATGCTACTTTTAATGTATTGCAGCCCGAGGAGGTGGTGGTCCCCAGGGCTTGTAGGGGACCCTCGAGGCCCCCCACCCATATTACACAAATGCCCGGGGGAGGTGACAGTTCCTGGGACAGTGTGGAGGGCCAGGAGCCCCCCCCCCACAGTTTTTTTTAAAAAGCTGCAAATGGGCCAGGTCCTGAGTACATCTAGAAAACGAATCGCAGGAGACTGCACTTTGGTTTTTTTGGTTTTTTTTCAGCAGGATTTGCAGACACTGCACAAATCCACATATTTCTTTTAATGCTTTTTTGGCCCTCAGGGTCCCTGTGGGACCCGCTGAAAAGGCCTCGGGGGTCAGGGTATTTCTACCTAGCCCTCTTTTCTTGTGACTCAGTTCAAACAACTCACAAGATGGCTGACAACACTTTTTGGTTTAGAGTGTTAGCTGTCAATCAGAATCAACCTTGTGCTCAGGAGGCTTCTCGGATCCACTGCAGTCATTAGATATTGAAAGTTTATATTTATTTTTTAATTCCTCAAGAACTACTGAATAGATTAACACCATTTAAAGCAAAGAGTGCACTCTGAACCAAGAGCTACCTCTATTCCAAATTTGTTGTAATTCCATTCAGCAGTTTGGGCTGTAGCTGCGCCAAAAGTTTATTTTTGAAATTATCATGGAGAAAACACGTTTTGGGACCCCCCATTTTTATCACATTTTACAAACATTCTCTTTCAGGAGGATTAAGGAGCTAAAATTTTGCATTTGCACTTTCTTTTCCATTTTGCCAATTTTTCCCTCATTGGGACCGCTAGAGCTGCTGTTTTTGGTGATTCCCGAGGCCCATACGCACTTAAGGAAGGACACGGCATGGACGTGCACAGTGGGCTCTCCGCTGGTGTGCCAAAGGCAAGCTTGTCTGCACCTGTCAGCATCCTGGAAGTGTCCAGCGCCTGCCATTATGCTCGATTTGGTCAAGATGGTAAATCGCAGCTTACTTATAGACTTCTGCAACTGCTAAGGTTACCCCTTGTACGGATTTGTTGGCCCTTAGCCTTAGTCTCCTCTGTGTTAAACAAGGAAAGGTGTGCACAGGGCAGGGCGGTTTCCACACCAATTCGAGGGGCCTTTGCAAAAACATTATTTCATTACCCAGATTTGCGAACAGTAGGACTTTTGATTTCTTGGAAGCCTTGCTCAATTCGCGTTCACTTCCTGGACACGCTGATACCATCTGTGAGCTGCAATGTCAGGATTTTCCGGATGTATTATTTGGAAATGAAACTTTGTTAACAAAATCCTCTGGCCCCACAATTTGCTATGCAATTCCTAAGGGCTTTAAAATATGTAGAGAGGATTGCTTGAGTGGTAGATGAGGGGGTGTGGCTATGATTTTCAGGAGCATCAGAGTGTGGACCTTTGGGTCCAGCAGTCTCTTTCCTCACCTTCTTGTGTAGTGGTTTGTCACCTCTGGCTGTGAGATACTCCCAATTGATTAACTTGGGTAAACTTAATCCTCATAAGGTATTGAATGAGGAGAAGGAGGCAGTATCCCTTCAGGAGAGTACCTCTACACTAGCTCTGACTTAATTTGTATTTAAGCCTACCCATCAAGCAGGTCATGTTTCTGGATCAGATATTTTCAAAAGTACCGCTGGAAGGGGACACTCCCACCCCATTAGTTTGGTCGTACCAGTATATGATTACAGTTTGTTGGTACTGTATAAGAAGGTACCTACCTCAGGCAGGATCAATATCTCACTACATTCTCAGGTGATATGGTCACTTATGCTGTCCTCCTGGATAACTGGATTGGCTCCATTACTTGTGATTTAGCACCTGAACTGCCACGGCAGTTGCGTCCAGTACAGCCTAGAATGGCTATAAAAAAGTACCAGAAAGAGGTCAAAATGGCAAAACAAATCTATTTTGAGGACAGAATCTTAAAGGTTGGTAATAAGTCAAGAGAAAGTTTTAAAATAGTGGAAACCTTTAGGCCCCCAATGGTCTGTGTAGGATGGCAGGTGCCCCCTGCGGAATGGTGTGAACAACTTGCTCACTAGTTCCAGAATAAAATTGGCAATATCCAAGCCAGTCTCCACCCCAATTTTGCAGGTTGAGGAGCTGATGGGTTACAACCAGCAGCCTAGCCAAACTTATGGTTTGACTTTCTCACTGGTTCAATCTCCCTGGAAGGATCACTGTTAGCATTTGCAATCTTAAGTCGGGCCCTCCCACAGAGGTATGCCCCACAACCCTTCTTGCCCTAGGAGCAGACGGCATTAATCTTTTGACTAACAATCGCCTAAATGCCTTGCTATCTTTGGCTACAGTACCCAAGGCCTGGAAGCAGGATACAATTGTGTCTCTGCTAAAGAAACACCAGGTGGATGCCTGATCCATCTTTTTACAGGCCTATTTTGTTACTTTTTGCCTTCTCAAAAGTGTTGGAAAACCATGTCAATCAGCAGCTATCCCACTCTCTAGAAAGCAGATCTGCTGCCTCCAAGCCAGTCTGGTTTCTGCCCTCTTTGCAGCATGGAGACAGTGCTAGTGGAGGTGGTTGATTATATCAGGGGTACCTTAAATGTCGGAGGCAGGGTGATGCTGATTATGCTGGATTTGTCTGCAGCATTCAACATGATATACCCCACTCCACACTTCTGGCATGGCTCCAGACTTTCGGGATCAGGGGCCAGGTGTGGAAATTGCTGGCTTTTTTCCTAGAAGGTAGAGGTCAAGAGGTCTGATTTCCACCGGTTGCATCTGGGTCTCGTGATCTCCAGGTAGGAGTGCCACAGGGCTCTGCCTTGAGCCCCACATTATTTAATATATACCTCACTCCTCTGACTTTCTTGGCAGAGACTCTGCGTGCAAAAATAGGTTAATAAAACAGTGACACCCAATTAATTTCTCCAGGGGTAGGGAAGAAGTATTCCCTGGTGAAAAAAATCTGAACTTATTTTACAGTGGACATCTCATCTCGAGCGTAAGTGTAATGCAGGGAAAGCTGAGCTATTCGTATTTAATACAAGATCAGATGAGCCATGGCAGTCCTTTTGGCCGAAGGATGCTCCACCTCCGCTAAGCCACTCTAGATCTTTTAAAAAACATAGTATTAGGTTTGAAGATGGGCTCTGTTTTCTGGCACAGGTTAAAGCAGTAGTAGGGACTTGCTTTGGTCTGCTGCAAGTGCTCAGGAAGTTGCTCCATTTTCTCTCTCTGCTAAGAAACTGATAGTACAAGCTCTGATAATATGCAGGCTTCACTATGGCAATTCACTGTGTCTGGGCCTGCCTGATTACTTACCAGTAAGCTGCATGTGGTCCAAAGTGAAGCGCCCCAAACGCGTCTCGGCTTGCTTCTGAGAACTCAGGTATCCTTGTATCTTAGAGAACTACATTGACTTCTTAGTAGGAAGATAATTGTTTTCAAGACCTTGCTATTGGTCCACAGAGCTCTTCATTAGTCTGGCGAAGGGTACCTGTGAGCAAACATTTGTTTTTATGCTCCCTGCAGGTGTCGGTTCAGCCAACTTGTTCTGGCCAGAATCCCTCTGATCCATAGGTCTAGAATGAGTGGCATGCCCTTCTCATTTTTGGAATCTTTTCTTGGTAATAATCTCTCAATGGGGTTAAGATGCATCTCATCCACCCTCCAGTTCCAGAAGAAGTAAAAAACATAACTGTTTTTGCACAATTGATGTTGCTTCTCTCTGTTTCTTCCCACTGGTAGTGCAGAGCTCTAGGACACTCTTCGGAGTAAATGTGAGCTTCAGAAGTGCCTTTTACATTATATTACATTACTTCAGCTGAGTCTAGCAACTGACTGACATCTCCATGAGGGGGGTCCAGTTTGTGACGTAGACGGGGTCCTACACTCTTACCCACCAGGTAAAAGGGGTTAGACCATCCAGAAGGGGTGGAGCTCTTATGGTCTGTGTTGACACGTATTATAACTTTTATTTGCTACTTTCTATAAATCATTGCAGCCTATACAATCTATGCAAGAATCACTCTGGTTCAATAAATATTGAAAACGCCCCTTTGTGTATTCTTTGTATATTTCTGTGAGCAAAACAAAGCATGAGTGACCGAGCAAAAATTTGAAATCTGTCACCATGGTTCCTAAGGGAACAGAGTTGTCATGTTCAGTGGGTGCCAAAACTGTTTGCTCCCTGTTCGGGTTTAGAGGGGCTGGCAGTAGGACTGCGAGTCAGCAGGGACAAGGGCCAACATATCCTATGGAGGTTCATGAAATCAGTCTGGAACCATCCTATTTATATGGGTCACAAACAAGCAGTTTCTACTGTTTGGTGGAAAATACACAACACTGCTGTAATCCATTCCACGGTAACCAACTTTAATCCACTCAACCGTAATCCACTGTAATCCACTATACTCAAATCCACTCCCTGTAATCCACTCCAGTACACTCCACTGTGACCCACTGTATTCCACTGCAATCCATTGTAATCAATCCACTGTAATCCACAAATGTTAATTGCACAGACAACACCCACCACCCTGGTGGTTTTATTTTTAGTCTCTGAGCTAGCTCAGTACTGGTGACAGCACTTCCCATAGGTCACCAATACGTGAAGCTGGTGACTAGGTGCTGGGATTTAGGATAAAACTTACTAATTAGCAGGCACTGCAAGGCAGTCCGTACACCCCAAGGAGGAAATTGTGTTTTGCTGAGGCATGAGCTGTCACATTTTTATTTGCAGTGTGTGTAACCATTTATTTTTACAGTTAACATGTAAATATACAAGTTTCAATCTTAGAAGACCACGCATGTGCTTATACACAATCTTCAAGGTCCATTAACATGACCCAAAGGAGCAAAGTGAGCTGAGTGCTAATGGTGTCAAGGTGTGTCGTGCAAGTCACAACTTTCAATCCAAGTCTATCATGCACCTTCATGTCATACCTTTAAATTAAGTAATTATATTTAGTAAAAGTAAGAATTGCCCTCTGTAGCCATGCTCTCTACAGCCCGGTGCAGTCTGCCATCCTGTACTTTTTTCCAACCAGCGTTCTCTCCTGTTCTGTTTTCTATTAGGTACCTTGCCACATACTCGACCTAATTAGGATGTATGACGTTACAACGCATACTTTTACAACGCATACCTTTACAACGCATTTTTTACAACACAAAATCCATTACAACGCATTCCATTACAATGCATGCCATTACAACGATTTTTTAAAAACTACCTTTACAACGCATTCCATTACAACACATACTACCTTTACAACGCATAACATTACAATGCATACCATTACATTACATGTATGGTAAGTATTGGATAGTGTAGGGGTAAAAAGGACTATTCTAACTCCAGGGGGTGCAACAGTAGGGTAAGTGTTGGATAGTGTAGGGGTAAAAATTACTATTCTAACTCCAGGGGGTGCAACAGTAGGGTAAGTGTTGGATAGTGTAAGGGTACTATGCGTTCTGATGGTATGCGTTGTAATGGTATGCGTTGTAATGACTGCGTTGTAATGACATGCATTGTAGTGGTATGCATTGTAGTGACATGCGTTGTAATGGTTGCGTTGTAATGGCATGCAATGTAATGGATGTTGCGTTGTAAAAGTTTCGTTGTAATGGTAGTGCGTTGTAAAAGTTGCGTTGTAATGGTTGTTTCCCCCTAATTATGATCTTGGCAGCAGGGATACTCCATTACAAACATGGCGCCCTATTACAAGTTCCATAGGATATTTTGGAATTGTAATTTGACAGACGGGACATCCGTCATGGTTGTGACAGAGTAATCCGGTCCGCCAAGATTATATTCAGACACCTGCTTCTCGCATCCTCTTCTGTCCCATTGTCTCCTCTTCCCATCCTTCACTGCTGATGTTATACTCAAAGAATACTATGTTATTTAATTTCATCTTCAGCCCTCTTTATCCTTCGGCATGTTCTCCCTTCCACCCTGTAATCTTATCTCCTGTGTTCTCCCCATAATATGTTTTCTCTACCCTGTGACACATGCTGGTCTGTGCCCTCCCACATCCTGTGCTCTCCTATTCTGTTCTCCCTTATCTTGTGCCTGCCCTCATCCAATTTGCTATGGCTTTGGCCGAGACCATGCCTCTTGGTTTTGTCAATGCTTCTTTTCTGATGCCTTTGACAGTCTTTGTTAATGCATGACTGCACCACTAACTTTTAGCTCTATTCTTGTTTTCAGATTTTTTGGGGTCTACAGAGCTGAGCTCCTTTGTTTGCTGTATACAGAGACTCTAAAAAAAATTGCAAGGACAGGATATCCTAGAAAAGCACTGCACAGGTAATATGGGTAATCTCAAGAAGGCCAAGCTAGGCTTTAGGTCCTGGGCACTGTTTAAATAATTCACCACAACTTTGAATTTCTTTTAACCCCTTCGACGCTGATGACGAGCTGGGCTCGTCATGCAGTAGCCTCCTGCTACGCTGATGACGAGCCGGGCTCGTCATGAATAATGGGGTTCACGGGTTTCCAGCACAGGGGAAAAATCCCCATAGCATTCAAGAGGTTAATATCTTAGACCTGGCTCAAAATCATTACTGGCTTTTATTATAAACTGGGTAGCATCATAGAATTACCATGTGGAATTTCCTGTCACCTGATCACAAGTAGTCCAATGTTTCCGCACCCAGATTCCAGAGTGAAGGATCACTGGAAATTCTGGTCCAGTTAAATCACTTGAGACTTCAGCTGCAACAGGTGCTAGGCCTCTGTCCCATTCTCACCTGCCCATGCTTCAGCCTTCCAGGACTCTTTTCCCCCTCTTCTGTCCCTCCAACAACATCCCTTCACTCTCAGTATTCAGAGAAGTCCCTGCTCAAATTTAACACTCACTCAAAGTTGGTGAAAAATATTATCCTTTAACCCCTTGGAATGTGGAATATCAAGCTTAAACCTGCATGGTAATTGGATGCCCACACATTTTCGCCCCTTTCTGGTGGGTCAATCTTGTCATTGCACAGCGCTGGCGGGGTCCTTACCTAACGAAAACATCTAAAGGCCCATCTTTTCCAACAATACTTACTATAGTGTATCACAATGATTTGATAATTTTCCGCTTGCTGTTCTCCAATGTTCTTTAAAATTCTTCGGCCCACATGCATCAATATCGGCTTTTGCGAGTTCTAAATTGCGAAAAATAACGATTCGCAATTTAGAATTAGCAAAAGTCTATGCATGAATATTTTTTTTTTTTTTTGCAATTCGGTAAAAATCGCTATTTTTACCGATTTGCAAAAAAAATGCAAATTTTCAATTGCGAATTCACAATTCCCATTCATTCCTATGGGCCAAAATGCCCATAGGAATGAATGGGAATTGCGAATTCACAATGTGCAATTGCAATTCATCAATGCATTTCAAGGGTGGAGAGGGGGGTCAACATGACCCCCCCTGCACCCATGAAATGTACTTTTCAGCATAAGTTACATACACACATGTCCTAAGGACATGTGTGTCTGTAGCTTAACAGTTTAAAAAATTCATTTTTTTGCATTTTGAAACAATTTCGCAAATTACCACGAAGTTGAACTTCGTGGTAATTTGCACTTCCAATTTTAAAAATCGCACATTTTTCTGTAATGATGCATAGCATTTAAGAAATCGCACAATTGCGATTTCTTAAATGCTAACGCAATTTTAGAAATCGTAAAATAGATGCGACTTCTAAAATGGCATGATGCATCCCAAACAGCACTTTTGCATTCGCAAACGGCTGATTTTAAGGAATCGCACCGTTTGCGACTACAAAAATGCTTGATGCATGTGGGCCATGATGTTTTCCAATCCTCTCATCTTGATATAACTCAGCTACCTTTGAGCATTTCAATGTAAAGTTCCAAAATACTATTAAGGTCCAGGTGCACTTAATAACTGTCAAAATAAATTTAAAATGCAATAAAATCACAAAAAGACCAGACAGCAGAACTTTCTGGTTACCAGCACCTAACCTGCTTTTACACTCTTTCAGTAATGTCCCTTCTATATTGAGTGGGAGTTGTGTGCACATTGAGTAGTACCCACCGTCTCAATACTTGTTCCCAACAGGAACTTAACAATTCAAAACAAAAGCAAAGGTGCACCACTCAAAGAAAACTTTATCAAAAAGGACAATTATAACGTTCATATCCAGAAAAGAGAGTTCTTCAATTTTTTATTTTTTATCTCGCTTTTATTGTTTCATTTTCATTGCACCTAGATAAAACACAGCATTCAACACAACACATCACCTCTATTTGGGATCTCTCGTGTGCAATTCTATAAAGAATAATTTCTCTCACCATGCCTTGACCTCTGTAAGTAGATGTCTGTTGCTGCTGACTCCATTATCCCTTTCACATTGTCCAAATCCTCTCCCCACTAGCCATCTTCAGCCTGGTTTGCCTCTGAGGTGGCAGCTGTGTTGTATTTTGTATTATAATTCTTGCATTTCTCTTTTAAGTTGGCCTATTGTATTTCCCTTTTAATCTATGCTCCTTAGTTCTGTGCACATGCACATCTGTAGATTCCATTTAGGATTGTTTATATGTGAATGTCTTGTACTGGCAGATGCTGCTGGGAACTGATGTAATGAGTACTGTGCTGTTTCTATTAAACCAGTACCAACTTTAACTTGGATTATTTGAATGATTTACAACAAATTTGGCGACGAGGGTGACCAGTACCTACTACTCAACTAACTACAGCACAGGAGTGGTACAACTTTCAATTTTTTTTATTTCTATTTTTAACAATCTTCAACATTCTTGTTCTTGGATATTTGGATTTAATATTCCTGCTACATGGGCAAGCTAACATGAAGACCTGGAGTTAACATTACTGTTTTGTATCCTGAATACGAACATTTTCCTGTTTTCATCGTTTTTCAGCTTGCTGAAAGGAACCTTAAATCAAGCTCTGCTGCCGTCTACATTGCATCGAATCCTCACCCTTTGTGAGAGTGCAGATTTGCCATTGTTGTTGTCGACTATCATTCAAAGTGGCCTGAGGTCAAGCTTATTTCTCATCCTAATACTAGTAGTGTGATTTTATTTTTAAAAGAGTTATTTGCTCGGGAAGGTGCTCCTGAAATGATGATTTCAGATAATGGAGTACAATTCAAATCATCTGAAATTCAGGAATTCTTTAAAGATTGTGGTGTCAAACATATCACAACTGCCTTGTATGAACCTCAAGGGAATGGACAAGTTGAGAGGTACAACAGAGTTCTTAAACAAGATATTATTTGGGCCCGTACTTTTGGTAATTTATGGAGGGAGAGACTTTGGTTATATCGCATCACACCTCATTCGACTACCGAAGTTTCACCTTTCCGCTTTTTAAGAGGCAGAGATCCCATTTCTAAATTATGCCCTTGGTGGTTCAAAAAGAATTGTGACTCTCATAAAACTGCACCTGATATTTCTGAGGTTGGGCAAAAAGTTGGAATTAAGCAACACAAGAGCATATGTGATTATGATATACGTATGAAAGTTAAAACACCTGAGTTCAAATGTGGTGATTGGGTGAGGATTCGAAAACCTGGCTTTATTGCCAAAGGTGATGTAAAGTTTGGTAAACCCATCAAAGTAGTTAAAGTGAATCGCAACAGTGTGGTCACACAAGATGGAAAGGTTTGGAATGTCCGACGTGTCTCCAAATGCATGCCCTTATACTGATGATTTTCTTAAGGGGGAAAATGTGTTGTATTTTGTATTATAATTCTTGCATTTCTCTTTTAAGTTGGCCTATTGTATTTCCCTTTTAATCTATGCTCCTTAGTTCTGTGCACATGCACATCTGTAGATTCCATTTAGGATTGTTTATATGTGAATGTCTTGTACTGGCAGATGCTGCTGGGAACTGATGTAATGAGTACTGTGCTGTTTCTATTAAACCAGTACCAACTTTAACTTGGATTATTTGAATGATTTACAACAAGCTGCCAAAAGACTAAAAAGGTACTTCAAAACTAGAGCAACACCTAGCCACATGCAGACAGGATTGAGTGATTATGTATCTGCAGGGTCTCCACTGTCTCTTACTCTGACAATATTGAGTGAGTGTATATCTGCAGGGTCTTCACTGTATCTTGCTCTGACAATGTTAAGTGAGTGTATATCTGCAGAGTCTCCGCCGTCTCTTACTCTGACAATAATGAGTGCTTGTATATCTGCAGGGTCACCACTGTCTCTTATTCTGACAATGTTGAGTGCTTGTATATTTGCAGGGTCTTCACTGTCTCTTACTCTGACAATGTTGAGTGCTTGTATATCTACAGGGTCTTCACTGTCTCTTACTCTGACAATGTTTAGTGATTGTGTATATCTGCAGGGTCTTCACTGTCTCTTACTCTGACAATATTGAGTGAGTGTATATCTGCGGGGTCTTCACTGTCTCTTACTCTGACAATGCAGAGTGAGTGTATATCTACAGGGTTTTCACTGTCTCTTACTCTGACAATGTTTAGTGATTGTGTATATCTGCATGGGCTCCACTGTCTCTTACTCTGACAATGTTGAGTGCTTGTATATCTACAGGGTCTTCACTGTCTCTTACTCTGACAATGTTTAGTGATTGTGTATATCTGCAGGGTCTTCACTGTCTCTTACTCTGACAATATTGAGTGAGTGTATATCTGCGGGGTCTTCACTGTCTTTTACTCTGACAATGCAGAGTGAGTGTATATCTACAGGGTCTTCACTGTCTCTTACTCTGACAATGTTTAGTGATTGTCTATATCTGCAGGGTCCCCACTGTCTCTTACTCTGACAATATTGAGTGAGTGTATATCTACAGGGTCTTCACTGTCTCTTACTCTGACAATGTTTAGTGATTGTGTATATCTGCAGGGGCTCCACTATCTCTTACTCTGACAATGTTGAGTGCTTGTATATCTACAGGGTCTTCACTGTCTCTTACTCTGACAATGTGGAGTGCTTGTATATCTACATGGTCTTCACTGTCTCTTACTCTGACAATGTGGAGTGCTTGTATATCTACAGGGTCTTCACTGTCTCTTACTCTGACAATGTGGAGTGCTTGTTTATCTGCAGGGTCTCCACTGTCTCTTATTCTGACAATGTTGAACACTTGTATATCTGCAGGGTCCCCACTGTCTCTTACTCTGACAATGTTGAGTGATTGTGTATCTGCAGGGTCTCCACTGTCTCTTACTCTGACAATGCTGAGTGAGTGTATATCTGCAGGGTCTCCACTCTCTCATACTCTGACACTGTTAAGTGAGTGTATATTTGCAGGGTCTTCACTGTCTCTTACTCTGACAATGTTGAGTGATTGTATATCTGCAGGGTCTCCACTGTCTCTTACTCTGACAATGTTGAGTGCTTGTTTATCTGCAGGGTCTTCACTGTCTCTTACTCTGACAATGTGGAGTGCTTGTATATCTGCAGGGTCTCCACTGTCTCTTACTCTGACAATGTTGAGTGATTGTATATCTGCAGGGTATCCACTGTCTCTTACTCTGACAATGTTAAGTGCATGTATATCTGCAGGGTCTCCATTGTCTCTTAATCTGACAATGTTGAGTGAGTGTATATCTGCAGGGGCTCCACTGTCTCTTACTCTGACAATGTTGAGTGCTTGTATATCTACAGGGTCTCCACTGTCTCTTACTCTGACAATGTTGAGTGCTTGTTTATCTGCAGGGTATTCACTGTCTCTTACTCTGACAATGTGGAGTGCTTGTTTATCTGCAGGGTCTCCACTGTCTCTTACTCTGACAATGCTGAGTGAGTGTATATCTGCAGGGTCTCCACTGTCTCTTACTCTGACACTGTTAAGTGAGTGTATATTTGCAGGGTCTTCACTGTCTCTTACTCTGACAATGTTGAGTGATTGTATATCTGCAGGGTCTCCACTGTCTCTTACTCTGACAATGTTGAGTGCCTGTATATCTGCAAGGGTCTCCACTGTCCCCATCTCTGACAATGTTGAGTGCTTGTATATCTGCAGGGTCTCCAATGTCTCTTACTCTGACAATGTTGAGTGCTTGTATATCTGCAGGGTCTCCACTGTCTCTTACTCTGACAATGCTGAGTGAGTGTATATCTGCAGGGTCTCCACTGTCTCTTACTCTGACAATATTGAGTGAGTGTATATCTGCAGGGTCTCCACTTTCGCTTACTCTGACAATGTTGAGTGCCTGTATATCTGCAAGGGTCTCCACTGTCCCCATCTCTGACAATGTTGAGTGCTTGTATATCTGCAGGGTCTCCACTGTCTCTTACTCTGACAATGTTGAGTGCTTGTATATCTGCAGGGTCTCCACTGTCTCTTACTCTGACAATGCTGAGTGAGTGTATATCTGCAGGGTCTCCACTGTCTCTTACTCTGACAATATTGAGTGAGAGTATATCTGCAAGGTCTTCACTGTCTCTTACTCTGACAATGTTGAGTGCTTGTATATCTACAGGGTCTTCACTGTCTCTTTGACAATGTTGAACGATTGTATATCTGCAGGATCTCTACTGTCTCTTATTCTGACAATGTTGAGTGATTGTATATCTACAGGGTCTCCACTGTCTCTTACTCTGACAATATTGAGTGATTGTGTATCTGCAGGGTCTCCACTGTCTCTTACTCTGACAATGTTGAGTGATCGTGTATCTGCAGGGTCTCTACACTGATAGTGTTGAGTGGTTTTATATCTTCAGGTCATTCACTGACTGTCACACTGAAAGGAATAAGTGATTATATGTTTGCTTGACATTTCTTGACTCTCACACCAACAGTAAGGAATGATTATAGATCTAGAAGGTCTCCACTGATTCTTGCACTGACAGACATCAATGGTTAAAGACTTGACTGGGCCACATAGTTTCACACCGGCTGTAATAACCAATTTTTGTTTCTGATGAATCTTTTCTGATTATCACATGAAAGTTATTGAGCGCAGTTTGATCTGTTACGTCTCTACTGATTCTCACACTGACAGTACTGAGCGATTATTGAAACCATATTTAGAACTGTCTAAATCACCATGCTCACCACAGGAAACCAGATTGCAGGTTTGAATAGGCACAATGAAAAGAGATAAGACTAATCCACGTGTGTTTTTTTGTATTTTAGCCTGATCTCCGATGAAGTCATGGCAGCCGAAGTTTATTCTGTCATTAATTTAGCTGCACTTGGCCGGCCCCTTCACCTAGGGATGCTGTATGACTGCCGCAATGATGCCATGATTCCAGGTAAAGGACACCATTTGGGTTTAAGCAAATGGGGTTCAATCCTTAAGGGTGGAGGAGAAAGAGAGAGAGTCATTCTCTATCATATTATTTCTTTTCCCACTCTCTAGTCCTCTTTCTTTGTTCTAACCAAACAAAATGAAAATACGTAAATCCACAAATTCAAATTGATATCTTAATTTGGCTAACAACATTAATTTATTTACAAGTTTTCATGGTGATTCAGACACGTTTTGACAGGCTCCAAATAAAGGTGCTTGAGTAATGAGAATATCTTGCAAGCAGATGTCCTTACCTTCAGGTATAGCCAGGTTGATTTACATGTGCACCCATTACTCTCACTGAGGCATAGCTTGATGTTCACATCTACAGATACACGCTTATTTGGAAATAAACACTAGTCTCGAACAGCAATGTGGGGTGGGCACCCACTCATTAAGAAATCATCAATGTGGGGTGGGCACCCTTAAAGTTAAAGGTGGGCTCCCGCTTAGTCACGCAATGCAGGGGAATCCCCACACAAGAAATTCCTCAGCACCCACGATGCAGCCCAGCACTGCAGATACCAGTTCTTCCCAGTAGCACAAAGCAAAGTGCTCTTCAGAAAAAGTAAAGTGCTCACGAGGCGCTTGAGTCCAAAGTCCAGGGGGAAAAGCTAGGCCCAGGCAGGCCAGCTCACATGGCCCTACAGGAGGGAGGCAGTCCCTCATGGTGGTTCCCCCTGAGGCCCTGCAGCAGCAAGCCCCCCAAGCACAGGAGCAACAACCCTTTCATGGGGTCACAATTTAATTGACACATTCCTTTGTCTGCCCTGGCACAGGGCTTGGGGAAACCAGCCAACACTGGTTCAAGGGGGAATTGGAGCACTTTGTTTACCATGCTCCTCTTTCCCTTTGTTATGTGGGGGCTCAACATCAGACACATCACAGGGGGGCAGAGTCAGCATTCACGAGGGCAGGCACAATCCTATTCAAGGTCAGTGGACTGCTCATCTTACTACTCCAAATGCAGATGTCCCATTCAGCCTAGCGCAGACTCACCCTGTCCCTCCTGGAGCCACACACACCACACCAGCCCCTGGCACTCAAAAGCCAGACATACAATTCACATTGGGCAGGCAGACACATAGCACACAGAAATGCCAACTTCTAAAAGTGGCATTTCTAGAATTAGTTATAATAAATCTGCGCACACCATTGCGTAGCATATATTATCACTATTCCAAATATACCAATAGATCATGCTGCTCCTCTCATATCAGGAATTACAACTGAAATACTTATCAGGAAATCCCCAATGCTTTCTTATGGGAGGGCAGCCCCACAGTAGTGAGAAACCAAAATGGATGTTTGTCACTACCAGGAAATATTACACACTTAAGGTATATTTCCTATCTTTTAGCTGCAATGCACCCTGCCCATAGGGCTAGCTAGGGCCTACCTTAGGGGTGACTGACATACAGTAAAAGGGGGGTCACAGACATGGCATACACTTTAGGTGCCACATCTCAGCAGCAGTGACATTGCATGCACAGTCCCTTCAATAGCAGAGGCCTGAGGTAAGTTTGAAAGGCTACTTTGGTGGGTTGCGCAATCTGCGCTGCAAGCCCACCAGTAGCATTTAATTTACCAGCCCAGGGTATTTGAGATACCACTTTAAAATCCTGTTGGAGTAAAAGCACTTCCCAGCAGGGGGGCAGACTTCTGGGTTGATAGCGACCAGCCTGGTACACCGACCAAAGCAAAGGGAGACTACCGCAACTTGGGGGCAACCTCTAAGGATGCCATTCAGGTACATGCCAGCTCGCCCTCAAAACAAGAATCATGTCTGGGGTGAAAAAGTACAGTGCTTAATACCAAACTCAACAGAATTTGGTGGTACGATAATGGAGCTGGTTAACTCAGGGTTGCCCGGTAGCCTTCATTGAAAGATCACAGTAGGGACATGTGTGCCCACACCATAAATATGAAGCATCATGCCTTTTGGGCTGGAAGAGGCCTACTTTATATGTAGTTTTCCTATATTGAGGCAGTGGAGTGACCCTGACACATGGTGTATGTAGGTTCAATCTTGAGCAGGGAAGCTGCTCATTCAGGCTGCCATAGCAGACCTGCTGACTTCTTTTACTTTGGTCTCCCAGGGTGGCACAAATAGTACTGAAGTGCTGGCGATCCCTTAAAGACCCTGGTCATGGGTACCACTGGTACCATCTAGTAGGGATCTACAAGTGGGGTTAAAGCATCTTGCAATTAGGTGCACCAATTCACATTACCTCTTGAGGCAAAGAGCCCTTAGCAGGCTCCAGTGCACTTTCAGATCAATTAACACAGCATCTAGGCAAAAAGTGGGCTTTGGGAGTTGGCCTAATGGCTAGGGCGCTCGACCTCGGACATGGGGATCAGGGTTCGAGTCTCGGTAACGACGCCAAAATCGCCTGTGATTCTGGGCAAATCACTTAAGCTCCCCGTGCCTAAAATGAATGTGCGTCCTGATGTAACGTAACTGGTGCTATGTAAAGCTCTCTGATACCCGATTCGGTTCGGGTCTAGTTCGCGCTATATAAAACTCTGCAAAAAAAACCAAAAAAACAAAGCGGGCACTTTGCTACAGAGGCGGTGTTAGCGCCTCAATAAAGGATGTTGCTGTAGTCCAGTTGTAAAAGAATTAAGGCCTGGAGTACAATGTTTTGGACTGAAAACAGGAACAAACAAATGATATTCCTCAGCCATTTCAGGACACCCAAACAGGTTGCGGCAACCTTAGCCATCTGTGGCTTCATGGATAGGTTCTCATCCAGCCAGAAGTCGAGGTTATACTTCTTGGAGGTTGACTTCATGACTGCATCCAAGGTTTCTGGTACTGTAGTTCCCACAACAAAGGGCTTCCTCCCAACACCTGTACCTCAGTCTTGTCACCATTGAGTTTGAGCATTAGAATATAGTAAGACTTAAGCTCTCCACTAAGTCTCCACAAACGAATCAATCAATCAATCATGGACATTTATATAGCGCACTACTTACCCGGAGGGTCTCAAGGCGCTTGGGGGGGGGGGTGCTGCTACTGCTCGAACAGCCAGGTCTTGAGCTTCTTCCTGAAGGAAAGGAGGTCTTGGGTCAGGCGCAGGTCGGTCGGGAGGGAGTTCCAGGTCTTGGCGGCCAGGTGGGAGAAGGACCTTCCTCCTGTTGTCGATCTTCGGATGCGGGGTACGGCGGCGAGGGCGTGACTGGCTGATCGGAGGTGGCGTTTGGGAGCGTAGAAGTTGATGCGGTTGTTGAGGTAGCTCGGGCCTTGGTCGTGTAGGGCTTTGTGTGCGTGGGTGAGGAGACGGAAGGTGATTCTCTTGTTGACGGGGAGCCAGTGCAGGTCTCTCAGATGTCCGGAGATGTGGCTGCGTCGGGGGATGTCGAGGATGAGTCTGGCTGAGGCGTTCTGGATCCGCTGGAGTCTCTTCTGGAGCTTGGCGGTGGTTCCGGCGTAGAGGGCGTTGCCGTAGTCCAGTCGGCTGGTGACGAGGGCCTGGGTGACCGTCTTCCTGGTCTCGGTGGGGATCCACCGGAAGATCTTTCGTAGCATGCGCAGGATGTTGAAGCATGACGAGGAGACGGCGTTGACTTGCCTGGTCATGGAGAGGGAGGAGTCCAGGATGAAGCCCAGGTTGCGTGCGTGGTCTGTCGGTGTGGGTGCGGAGCCCAGGGCGGGGGGCCACCAGGAGTCGTCCCAGGCGGAGGGCGAGGAGCCCAGGATGAGGACTTCCGTCTTGTCTGAGTTCAGTTTCAGGCGGCTGGTCGTCATCCATTCGGCTACAGCTTTCATCCCTTCGTGAAGGTTGGCTCTGGAAGCGGCGGGGTCGTTGGTCAGTGAGAGGATCAGCTGGGTGTCGTCGGCGTAGGAGATGATGTTCAGGTTGTGTTGGCGTGCGATGGGCGCGAGGGGGCTCATGTAGACGTTGAAGAGGGTGGGGCTCAGCGAGGATCCTTGAGGGACGCCGCAGATGACTTCGGTGGCCTCTGACTTGTACGGTGGTAGACAGACTCTCTGTGTTCTTCCGTCGAGGAAGGAGACGATCCATTCCAGTGCCTTCTCTTGAATTCCGACGTTGCTGAGGCGTTGCACTAGGGTGCGGTGGCAGACCGTGTCGAATGCGGCGGAGAGGTCTAGGAAGATGAGGGCCGCTGTTTCTCCGTTGTCCATCAGGGCTCGGATGTCATCGGTGGCAGCGATGAGGGCGGTCTCGGTGCTGTGGTTGGCTCGGAAGCCAGACTGTGAAGGGTCGAGGGATCCGTTCGTCTCGAGGAAGGCGGCCAGCTGTTTGTTGACGGTCTTCTCGATGACTTTGGCTGGAAACGGGAGGAGCGAGATGGGGCGGTAGTTCTTGAGTTCGGTGGGGTCCGCTGTTGGTTTCTTTAGTAGAGCGCTGAGTTCGGCGTGCTTCCAGCTCTCCGGGAAGGTGGCGGTGTCGAAGGAGGTGTTGATGATGTCCCGCAGGTGGGGTGCGATGACAGTGTCGGCCTTGTTGAAGACGTGGTGAGGGCAGGGGTCGGTCGGAGATCCGGAGTGGATGGAGTTCATCATGCGGACGATGTCATCGGTGCTGATCCGAGTCTAGGCGCGGAGGTTGGTGGTGGGTGGTGTTGCTGCGGTCGTTGTGTGCGATGGTTGACTGCTGAAGCTGTTGTGTATGTCCGCGATCTTGTTGTGGAAGTAGGAGGCGAGGGAGTTGCAGAGGTCTTGCGATGGGGTGATGTCGTTGTTTCCTGCGTTGGGGTTGGAGAGCTCTTTCACGATGTTGAAGAGTTCCTTGCAGTTGTGTGCGTTGTTGTCTAGTCGGTCCTTGAATGCAGTTTTCTTGGTGGCGCGGATCAGTTGGTGGTGCTTCCGGGTGGCCAGCTTGAGGGTGGTCATGTTGTCCGGTGTTGGTTCCCTTCTCCAGGCCTTTTCGAGGGCTCGGCAGTTCTTCTTGGAGCTCTTGAGTTCGTCGGTGAACCATGGGGCTCTCTTGCTGCCGGGTCTGCTGGGCGGGGTCCTCAGAGGGGCGAGTTCGTCCGCGCAGTTGCTGATCCACTTCGTGAGGTTGTCGGCGGCCTGGCTGGGGTTCGCTGAGCTGGCGGGAGGGTGCTGACTCAGGGAAGCGGCGAGCTGGTCGGCTGTAATCTTGTTCCAGCTTCTTCGGGCAACCTGTTGCTGGTGGTGGTGGGTCGTCGTTCTTCTGAAGGTGAAGTGGACGCAGCTGTGGTCCGTCCAGTGGAGTCCTGTGGCGTGGCTGAAGGCGATGTCTTTGCTTGATGAGAAGACGGCGTCGAGTGTGTGTCCGGCGAGGTGGGTGGGGGTGGTCACCAGTTGCTTGAGTCCCAGGTTTGCGAGGTTTTCCAGCACAGTGGTGGTGTTGCGGTCGTCGTTGTTCTCCAGGTGGAAGTTGAGGTCCCCGAGGAGGACGTAGTCGGCTGAGGGGAGGGCGAGCGGGCTGATGAAGTCGGCGATGTCCTCGCTGAATTGTGTGCGTGGTCCCGGGGGTCTGTAGATGAGGGTGCCTCTGAGGGTGGTCTTGGGGTTGACGTGGATCTGGAAGTGCAGGTGTTCAGCGGGTGCGATGGTGTCGTCGGTGTTGGTCGTGATGCGGATGGTGTTCCTGTGGATGATGGCGATGCCTCCTCCTGTGTTGTTGACGCGGTCTCTCCGGATGATCTTGTAGCCGTCCGGGATGGCGATGGCGATGTCGGGTGCTGAGGAGGCGTTCATCCAGGTTTCCGTGAGGAAGGCGACGTCTGGGTCTGTGGTGTCGAGCAGGTTCCAGAGCTCGACGGCGTGTCTGTGGACGGAGCGGGTGTTGAGCAGGATGCACTTCAGGTGGCTGCTGCTTGAGTTCGGCTTGGTGGGTGCTGGTGCAGTGCAGGTCCGGGTGCAGGAGAACTTGCAGGACTGGCAGATGAAGGGTCCGTGGGTGCGTCTCGGGGTGGCTCGGTAGCATCCAGGGGTTCGGCCGGCGTTGAGTGCGTTGAGGGTGGCGGCGTCGTATGTCCGTCGGGTCGTCTTCTGTCGGTGGGGGCCAGGGGTCCTGGCACTGGGCGCGGTCCAGGCGCGGACGGGCGCAGACGGGCTTACCTTTGGCGCACCTTCGGCGCTCAATCGGTGCTCCCGCTGCGCGCGTCCGCTGCGCGGTCGCTGAGGGGGCGTCATAAGAGGGGAGCAGGGAGGGCGGGTCCGCCGGGAGGCGGGAAGGGGTTAACCAATCGTGTGGCGGGGGGGCGGGGGCCGCAGGCAGGAGGCGCGGGAACGGGTCCGGCAGAGCGGGCGGCCCAGCGGCGGCTGGGGCGCTGCTGGCGGCGTCGGCGAAGGCTCTCGGCAGGTAAGCAGGGCAGCAGTGGCAGGCGTAGAGGAGCAGGGGGGCGACCAGGCCAGAGGCGCAGTGGTCGCTCCCTAGAGGCAGGCGAGGTCCCCTTAAGAGGGGAGCAGGGAGGGCGGGTCCGCCGGGAGGCGGGAAGGGGTTAACCAATCGTGTGGCAGGGGGGGCGGGGGCCGCAGGCAGGAGGCGCGGGAACGGGTCCGGCAGAGCGGGCGGCCCAGCGGCGGCTGGGGCGCTGCTGGCGGCGTCGGCGAAGGCTCTCGGCAGGTAAGCAGGGCAGCAGTGGCAGGCGTAGAGGAGCAGGGGGGCGACCAGGCCAGAGACGAAGGAACATAGATGTTAAATAACATTGTACTTAGGGCTGATTGTTGAGATGTTCCAGAGATAAGGGCATACGATTTCACAAACGCATTGATCAAGAAAATGTGGAAAGTACATTGTTGTAAAAAAAAAAGTTATGCAGTACAAGGCTGTCTCTTGAAGGACAAAGTTAGTCAGTCTCTCTAACAGAGTGTCATGTGACACAGTATTGACGGCCACGCTGAGATTTAATACAATCATTGAGGCAGTCTCCTTATCAAGGAGCCGCATAAGGTATTCTATGATTCCTAGACAATTGGATTTCATATTGTGCCCTGCTCTGAAACCTGATTGAGACAATCTTAAAAAAATAATTGAAAAGTTGTATGTTAACGTGTTTCCCCAACATTTTCAATTGAATGGGCAGCATGGAATTTGATCTATAATGTGACCAATTGGTGGTCCAGATTAAGTTTCTTCAGAGGAGGCAGGACCTTGAATGTTTCCATGCCTGTGAAATATGACCCTTCTGTAACACCAAACTGAGGTCCACGTTTTAGATGTTATGCTTGGTAGGGGAGAAGGGATCTCATAAAGAGCCTGATTTTATTGATTGGAGTTGGTACAGAAATGGAGGAGAGTCCAGCATGGCCCATGAATTCAATTTCTGGCAGGCCTGTGTATCAACTGAGGTATATGAGTCCTTGGTGATAGGAGGTGCCCCTATTCTGGAGCCAAGCACATCATCTGTCACCTGGGATGCTTCAATCCAACCAGCCATTAGGGAATGCTGAATGTCCATTGCCTTTTTGACAAAGAAGTGTGCCAGATACTTGTAATTGGGACAATGCCAGTGGCAGAGATACATTGCGTGGGTCAGGGTGTTCCTTAACTACTGGCCTCAGCACCTCTAGAGCGTCCATGGTAGTTTTTTAGTGCCATTTTGTATTTAGGCTTTTTACCTCATCATAGAAAAGACTCCAGACCTCTGCAGGCCCTTGAAATTGTTTTTGCTGCCCTTAGAGCCTCTGCAAACCTAGGGGCGGGGCAGTGAAGGCTGGCAAAAAGCCTACGTTTGACTAGCAGGGCGGCGTCCAGAGAGCCCTGCATCATATTCCTCAGCTGGATGTTGATCCTAGCCTGAGATCTGTCCCCCACTGTGAAGGGGGCTTGAGAAATATGGATAGAAAATGGTACTGCAAGATGGTCCGACCAAAGTAGTGGCAGCAAGTGGTCAGTGTCTAAATGTTTTAGATTTGAATCTAAAAGATGACACGCTTTGTGAGTAGGGCTAAACTTAATATTGTCTAGATGTGTATTTAAATCTCCTTACAAAACGAAACTAGAGCTTCTAGGAATGTGTGGTGCAAGTATGTCTTGGGAGAAATGTACACCAGTTCCTGGCATATCCATAGGGGCGCTGAATTAATGTGCCAGATAATTTCAGGTTGCGTGTGAGGTCAGTGGAGAAGAACACAGCCTCACAAGGCTGGGTCAGTAGATACTGGATTATGCATTTTTAAATGTCCGCTCACTGACCTGCCCTCTGTTTTTGGCTCGAGGAACTGCTCCCCTGGAACTGCTCCCCTGTTTACGCATCTCACCGCATTCCCTGTGGCTGAGGTCGGCTGGTGGGAGCGTTACTGCATTCGGCGGTAATCCACCTCGCTCTCAGCGCGACCCGCCCAGGTTGTAGTGCAAAGGTTGTGCCCTGGAAAAGCCTACCGGGGGACTGCGAGGCCCAGAAACCACCGCTCCTTGCAGCAGGCGCCTCTTCCCCCGGCGGCCACGCCCCTATTTCCTCCTTTATAATTAGCCAGTCTCCAAGCGCCGCGGGTCGCGCGCGGGTCGCAGCCCGGGGGCGAAGACCGGGCAAAGACCGGGCCGTTTAAGGCCGTTAGAGGCTGGTAGAGACTGGACTGGGCAACCCCTCTGACATCTGTATCCGGACTTCCCCCATTATTCCACAAGCGAATCCAACAAGGACAATAATGGTTCTTACGAGGGGAACTAAAACCAAAACCAAAGCCCCCAGCTCCGTGGGTAAATTGCTTGGCCCTATGGACGACTTCCTAGCGAAGGCCAACACACTTATAGATGAAAGCATCTTAATGATAGAAGAAAGGGTCTCCTTAGATCTGGCATTCGCCAAAAGATCCTCATTAGGTATCTTGGCGGAAGCCAGATCCCCGGCACTGGGAGCCCCAAATGCTGTGATAGTGCCAACACGTGAGAGACGCAGCTTGCCAAATACTGTCGATCTGTCAGTATCCCAGTTTGCGGACTCTCAGCTCAGCTCTGACTTAGAAAAAACCCCAGAATTGCTTCCGACAACACCTTCACAAATCACCTCCACAGACAAAAGAATAGAAAGGGGCAGGAGGGAGGGAGCAATTAGTAAGAAAAGGGCGCCCATAAATCCCTTTACACCGGAAAGTCTGATGCTACCATCTAGCACTCCGCAAAACCATGGTGATAGGTCAGTACAAATAGAGATTCTAGCGTCAGCCCATCAGACAGAGAAGGAACCAGCCCCCCCGAAAGCCTCGGACCGTCACTCCAGTGAACAAGCCCAAGTGGACTTGAAGGTTACGGAGGCTCAGGAACTAACCCTCACCAGCATAGCTGATATAGTTAAACAGGCAATACAACCCTTAGAACATCGATTACTAACTATAGAGTCACAAATCTCCAAACTCCTAAAAAACCAACAGCTAATTCTCCCATCATGCCCACAAAAAATAGGAGAAAATAATATTAAAAATCCAACCTCTACTAATATAGCTAGTGCTAATCCATCTTTGCCCAATCCACAACAAAAGACTCTCCGGATAATTACACCAAATGCCCCCATTAACAAAAACACGTTAAATCCAACCAAAATAGCAAACACTGCAATAGCCTTGCCTACCACCAATAACTCACTGCAGACAATCACTCCAACCTCCCCACGAGTGGCATCCACAATTGCCGCCACCCCGGCAGCACCAAGTAGCTCCGCCAATAAAACTTCAGTCGAGATTGCAAACAAACCAACAACAAAAACTTCCTTACCTCCACCCCCACCACCAAAAACCCCTTCGGACAGACCCAAGAGAAATGCCGCCAGGAATCCTGGTCCCCCAAGACCCCCAGCAGATTTCCCTCCTGAGGCCTCGCCCTATGTGGTGGTTATGGCTGGAGTACCTGAACTAACAGACCTTACCTCAGAACCGAGCTGGTCCTTAATAAATAAGGCCCAGCACTGGCTCCAGACCAACCGCCCGATTCCATCTTCCTGGCGCGGAAGAATTAGATCCGCTGTCAGGGTGCCGTGGGTGGGCAGCACGAGAAAAACCATTTCCGGGGATTGCATTACAATTACATTCGAGGACCCACGAATAGCACACTATGTCTGCGCATGGGAAGATATCACCCCAAATGGAGGAATTAAGATCAAGCCACTTTCCTTCTTTTATCCTTTTAGGCAGGCGGGTGGCTTTATACAGGAGCAGGAGCCTCCCTGGTCTGCCCCATTCCCCAGGCAGGACGACTTATCAATTCCCAGTTACCACGGCCCCCCTAACTTATATGAGCCAGATTATCCCTGGCACATAGTAAGACAACGCCATCAGGGTGGACGATGGGACGACAGAAGGCCCTATACTCAACGGCCCCCTCACAGAGACCAATCTCGGTGGGACCCATGGTACAACATCCCGCTACACAATAGATACAGTGGCCTAGAAATGGTCGACTGACCATCAATAGAAACTTCTTTAAGTGAGCTTCATGCATCTCCCTCTCCACAACCTCTCATAACCTCTCCAGTTCCCAGAAATAATGAACTTACAATCCCAATAAAAGAATCTAATGATGACTCCTCAATAATCACACTACTTTCTTGGAACACCGCAGGCCTCCGAAATAAAATCGAGGATGGTTCCGCGCAGGAGTTCCTAAATTCATACCAAGTAATTTGTCTCCAGGAGACATGGTCCGTAGATGAACTACACCTACAAGGTTACAAAACCTATTCTGTTCCAGCACTAACCAGCCCAATGGGCAGACCAAAAGGTGGGCTATCAACTTATATCTCAAATACTCTACCTCTTAATAAAGTGGCCACACTTTCCCAGGATCCTAATCATCAAATCCTTTCACTAACCCTTGCAAATAAAGAAATAATTATTCTGACTAATATTTATAATAACCTATCGGAAGAAAACTTCATAATTCTTCTTACCACCCTATGTGACAAATTAAAACAGATTCATCACCGGAGATCCGTAAATAAGGCAACCCATCTAATCTGGGGCGGAGACTTCAATCTCCACCCCTGCACAGCCTCCAACCCACTGTGCTGCGGGATAGTGGACGAATTTAACGCCCCAGTAGCGCATTTTGCCCACAATAAACTAGGAAATCTTACTAACACAGTCCTATCGGACTTGGATCTCCACATCGTAAACCACCAGGAGGCAGACCCAAATAAATTTACTCCGACATACGTGGGAAGAGGGCATCAAACCACAGTAGACTTCATATTCCTCTCTCCAAGTCTCATGAATAAAGTTAAAGATTTTAGGGTCATTGTCACTCCCCTCAGTGATCATTCCGCTTTAACAATAAAAATAACTATGCCATCCAACTCCTCTCATAAGTTGGAGATGGCGACCACTCTCACACAAAACAAGATCCAGGTTGGTAAACACAATGGCTTCACAATCAAGTGGGCAAAAATTAATCCATCTGAGATACTGAAAAAATTAATAACTCGGACCTACCCTAATATTGTGAAGTGCCTGGACCTTGCATCAAGTCATAAGGAAGTCCTGACAAACTTTAAATTAATTTTGGACTCTATAAAGGACCTACTTACCTCAAAACCTAACCGAAATCGTTCGACAAAACCGAAATGGTTCAACCATAATTGCACTGCTGCTTTAACAAAACTAAAATCCGCACTTCAAAAGAAACCGCAGGATGCAGCCCAGATCCAACTTTTGAGGCGCCAATACATAGGGGAAAGAAAGCTGAGAACTGCCCAACTCAAGCAAAAACTATGGGAAGATCTTCATAAAGGTGCAGTCTTAAAAAACAGCGAGCTTTTCTGGCGTACAGTCAGAACCCCTTATCTTACTCCTAAAGGCACCCCAAAAATAGAAGTTGCAATTGACGAACACACATGGGTCTCCCACTTCGAAGAGATCTTTAAAAACACATCATTAACAGAACCTTTGTCTCCAAAGCCCCATTATCCCATTTTGGTTCCTTTTGATATTCCAGATCTCATGGACGCACTCCAGAGTAGTAAATCAGGCAAGGCACCAGGACCGGACGGGGTCCCAGTGGACTTCTTTAAAAACAACCTAGACCTCTGGGCCCCCATCCTAACTAGAGTTTGCACAGCGGCAGTGAATGAGGGAATCCTGACCTCCTGGACTAAATCAATAATGGTCCCCATCTTTAAAAAGGGGGACCGTCAAGATGCAAAATGCTACCGGCCCATATCACTGCTGGATTCGCTCGGGAAAGTAGTGGGGAGAGTGATCCTAGAGCGTCTCCAGCAGTGGAGCGAGAACCGGGGCATAATCTCCGATATTCAATTCGGCTTCCGCGAGGGCTTTGGCACTCTAGAGCAAGCCCTAAATCTCACCTTAATAATGGGTAAATACACCCAGGCTACCCCCACTAAGATATATATGGTCTTTGTCGACCTATCCGCAGCCTTTGATTGCGTTTCGCACGCAAAGCTGTGGAAGGTCCTAGCTCAACTGGGAATAGATCTACCCCTTTTAGACCTTCTAAGAGAGCTCTACACCGGAGCAACAGCCAGAGTGCGTTTTGGTGTAAACGGAGAGCTGACGTCGCCGTTTGGGGTAGGGCGTGGGGTCAGGCAGGGATGTGTCCTGGCCCCCATCCTCTTCTCACTCTACACTAACGGCTTGGAGGGGGAGATGTTGAGGGGGATGAAACACTGAAACATGGATGAACACATCATCAGCACCCGACATCGCCATAGCCATACCGGACGCTTACAAGATCATCCGAAAAGACCGCACCAACCAAACAGGAGGAGGCATCGCCATCATCCACAGGAACACCATCAAAATCACGACCAGCACCGACGATAACCTCGCTACCGCCGAACACCTTCACTTCCAGATCCACACCGACCCCAGGACCACACTTAGAGGCACCCTCATCTACAGGCCCCCAGGAACCCGCACTAAATTCAGCGATGACATCACTGACTTCATCAGCCCACATGCCCTCGCCTCCGAAAACTACATTCTATTAGGAGACCTCAACTTCCACCTCGAAAACAAACAAGACAGCAACACCAACTCCCTTCTGGACAACCTGACCAATCTCGGACTCAAACAACTTGTGAACACCCCCACCCACGTTGCCGGGCACACGCTCGACCCCATCTTCACATCCAGCAAGCACATTTCCTTCGACCACACCACAGCTCTCCATTGGACGGACCACAGCTGTGTTCACTTCAGCTACAAAACCACCTTGACCCACAACTGCACACAACCTATTCCTCGGAGAAACTGGAACAAAATCACCTCTGACCAACTCCTCACATCACTCAACCAAAACCCTCCCACCCTCTCATCGGACCCTAACCAAGCGGCCACCAATCTCAAGCAATGGATCACCCACAGCGCTGACGAACTAGCTCCCCTGAAAAAGCGCCAGATCGATTCAGGCAATAAAAAGGCCCCCTGGTTCAATGATGACCTTAAAAAATCCAAGAAGCTATGCCGCACCCTAGAGAAAACATGGAGAAAAAACCCAACCACCGACAACATGGCCACCCTCAAGACGGCCACCCGCAAACATCACCAACTGATTCGATCCACCAAGAAATCTGCTTTCAAGGATCGTCTCGACATAAACGCCCACAACAGCAAGGAACTTTTCAACATTGTCAAAGAATTCACCAACCCCGCCGCTGCATCTAACGACATCACTCCCTCCCAAGACCTCTGCGATGCGCTATCCTCCTTCTTCTACAACAAAATTGCCGACATCCACAACAGCTTCGAGAACACTCCCGGCGAACTACCCTCCCCACCCTCCTCAGATCCCACACCGCCAACTAACAACCTCAGCGCCTGGAACCCAATCACCACCGAAGACACCATCCGCCTAATGAACTCAATCCACTCTGGCTCGCCAACCGACCCCTGCCCCCACCACATCTTCAACAAAGCTGACTCCATCATCGCACCCCATCTCCGTGATGTCATCAACTGCTCGTTCAACTCTGCCACCTTCCCAGAAAGCTGGAAACACGCCGAACTCAGCGCCCTCTTGAAAAAACCCACAGCAGACCCAGCTGAACTAAAAAACTACCGACCCATATCCCTCCTCCCCTTCCCCGCCAAAGTTATTGAGAAAGCCGTCAACAGCCAACTTGCCGCCTTCCTTGAATCCAACAACTCACTCGACCCCTCACAGTCCGGATTCCGAGCAAAACACAGCACCGAAACCGCCCTCATCGCAGCCACAGACGACATCCGAACACTACTAGACAACGGAGAAACAGTGGCCCTCATCCTCCTCGACCTCTCCGCCGCATTCGACACAGTCTGCCACAACACCCTTATACAACGCCTCAGCAACATCGGCATACAAGGAAAAGCCTTGAATTGGATCATCTCATTCCTCGCCGGGAGAACTCAAAGAGTCCGACTTCCCCCATTCAACTCTGATGCCACTGAAGTCATCTGTGGAGTACCACAAGGATCATCACTCAGTCCCACCCTCTTCAACGTTTACATGAGTCCACTCGCCTCCATTGCGCGTCAACACAACCTCAACATCATCTCCTACGCCGACGACACCCAGTTAATTCTTTCCCTCACCAAAGACCCTAACACCGCCAAAACCAATCTTCACGAAGGCATGAAAGAAGTAGCCGAATGGATGAAACATAGCCGCCTAAAACTCAACTCAGACAAAACGGAGGTGCTCATCCTAGGATCATCCCCCTCTGCCTGGGACGACTCATGGTGGCCTTCCGCTCTGGGCACAGCACCCACACCCACTGACCACGCACGCAATCTGGGCTTCATCCTTGACTCCTCTCTCTCGATGTCCAGACAAGTCAACGCAGTCTCATCCTCCTGCTTCAACGTACTTCGCATTCTCAAAAAGATCTTCCGATGGATCCCCCTCGAAACAAGAAAGACTGTCACCCATGCCCTGGTCACGAGCCGATTGGATTATGGTAACACACTCTACGCCGGAATCACAGCAAAACTACAGAAGAAACTCCAACGCATCCAAAACGCATCAGCAAGACTCATACTAGACATCCCTCGCCAAGATCACATCACCGGACACCTAAAAGACCTCCACTGGCTTCCCGTCAACAAGAGGATTACATTCCGTCTTCTCACCCATGCACACAAAGCTCTCTACAAACTAGGACCCGAATGCCTCAACACTCGACTGTCCTTCTACACACCCACCCGCCAACTTAGATCGTCCAATCAAGCCCTCGCCGTAGTCCCGCGCATCCGAAAATCCACCATGGGTGGCAGGTCCTTCTCCTTCCTTGCAGCCAAGACCTGGAACTCACTCCCTACACACCTCCGCCTTACACAAAACCACATCTCCTTCAGAAAAGAACTCAAAACCTGGCTATTCGACAAAAACTGAACCCCCCCCCCTTCCCCAAGCGCCTTGAGACCCTCTGGGTGAGTAGTGCGCTATACAAATCTCTGAACTTGAACTTGAACAGGGGGGCCCAGGACCTCCCACGCATAAACCGCCGCCTGATCCCAGCCCTGCTCTACGCGGACGACGCTGTAATCCTCGCAAGAACTCCCCGAGAACTCCAGAAAGCACTAACCAGGTACACTTCATTCATGGGCAATCTTGACTTAAAGGTGAACGTAAAAAAAACTTTTGTAATGATAGTTGGCAGAGGCCAAAAAAGAATTAATCCCATATTCCTCAATAATCAAAAGCTTGAAGCTACCCCTCAGTACCCTTATCTAGGGGTTATGATAGATGATCAACTTAGCTGGAAGCCAGCAGTGAACACAAGGGCACATCTATTCAGGAGGGCAATTGCCGCCCTAACAACTTTTTCTCAGAGACTAGGCAAAAGACCACCAGTAGAGCTCCTCAAGATTTACAATGCCAAATGCCAGGCAATCGCAACATATGGCGCGGGAGTCTGGGGCTATACTGATACTAGTCCCATCCAGAAAGCTGAAAACGCCTTTTTAAGATTTTTGCTAGCCACCCCCAAAGGCACCTCTACCTATGCAATGCATCTAGAATTAGCCATACCTTATATAGAGGACCTAATCAAAATAGAACCGCTGATGCTGTGGCGCCGCATTTGGAACTCAGACAAAAATGCCCTCACACAAGCCATTATTTCAGATACAATGAACTTGGACAACTCCACAAAAATAAAATGGCTTCTTTATGTTAGGAATTTTTTTAACGATCTAGGCGCTGAGAACTACTATTTGGACCCGGTGTCAATAACAGACATCTCGAAAAAAGATCTTAAACAGAAAGCATTAAGACACCTGGAAACTTTAAGACTTGCATCCATTTCCTCAAAAACGGCAGTTATCCACGCAAATATGATACAAGTAGCCTTTGACATTCACCCGTATTTGGCCCTTCAAATATCAACCTACGAGAGAATGCTAATCACAAGATTCAGGCTAAATACCTTTTTTAGAATGGTTACTTTTCCATCACAAAACTGTTGGAATGCTACACTCCCCCCCTGCCCATGTGACGGTCTGTCAACGCAGTCTAACTTGCATGTGATCCTGCTTTGTAAATACCATCAAGCCCACAGAAAGATCTGGCTTTTACCGATATTAAGAACGTGGGGGCTGAGACAATGCAGACCCGCTCTCTTAAGATTGCAAATGCTGGAAACGGAAAATGTCTGTTATTTTGTTAGTAGTTTTCTAAAATGTATTATGAAACATAGAAAGAATCTCTAAAATCCCCGTCTGTCTTAATTTGAGCGGCTCTCTGTACATTCTTGTACATTTTTGATTAATTTTTTTACTGTGAAATGAATTTTATATGAAATTTTATGTAATATATGTATTTTTGCATTGTACGATATTTTCTGCTCTTTTATGGTTTTTCCACTGCGAATAAGCCGAATAAAGAATTTATTATTATTATTATTATTATTATAAATGTCCTTAAAAACAATGGCAATGCCAACTTATTGTCTGTTCTTGCCTTGGAGTAGTTTTGAGGTACTGCTGCAATAACATCTGGAAGGGAGGCCTCATGGAGCCAGGTTTAAAAACACATCATCAGGGACATGATCCAGAAGAAAATGAAGCAGATACCGTTGGTGGCATGCTAGCAAACAACAGTTAATGCTGAAGAAGTTGAATGTGCTGCCTATTTCACTTCCTATGGTGGACTTCTCAATTCTCTCTGATTGTGAATCAAGAGCTGCATTCCCTGAATTGCATGCAGTGAGTTACTCTGTGGGCTGAATGAATAGTTATAGGAGGAACAGTTTGTGATCTCATTTGCGGGTTTAACGAAGCCCGACAGGCATCTAGACAAATGGGATGGAGTGTCCTCATTTGGTCGACAAAAAATGTCCTTACGTATAACCTGTGAGATCCACTCAAGAAACTAATTTCTTAAACAAGGAATCCAGAATCTTGAAATTATGGAGAGGGACAGCGACCAGTAAAGAAGCTGGCGGGGCTCCTTTGGGAGCCCTAGGCCAGTGATTACATACCTGAGCTATGCATAGCTGATGATGAACTGGTGGTGGGCCAATCAGCTGTTCAAGCTGAAATTATCTCCTTCTACGCATCCCTCTTTCGAGCCCAACAATAAACAATTGCTCCCGAATTGTTAGGAAATAGGGCTAGTCTGTCCTCTATGGCTATACTCCACCATCACATGATCGGTCTTGAAGGGATAAAAGAACCGCCCCTTCCTTAAATCAGTGCTTGGTATCTTTTAGTTTGGGTTCCAGGTGCTGGGTTGTGGTATCTACGTTGTTAGAGAGATTGGTTCACGGGCTCGTGTTCCTTTTCAATTGGATCCCCTCTGTCTCTTTAGTTCTATTTTTGACTTGCCTTTTCCTCTCCCTGGTTATTCAGTTTTTCCCCCTATATTTAGTGCAGTTTAGGAGAAGTCTGTATCCCACCCAGCCCCCCTCCCTTCCCTCACTTTCCCTCTGTTCCTTCGTAATCCTGAAGATTGAGCTGTTGTGTTTTTGTTGGTCATTTGAAGATAGCTGGGGCTCCAGTTTCCTCGGATAACGGCTCTTCGGAAGGACAGTTAGTAATAATACCGAAAGACGCCAGCTGGCGTGTTAGCTGCGTGGATTCCAAGCAGCGTCCTTTACTTCCGCGTTGTGTGAGGCTGTCCACCTCTTTGTGTGCTGCTTGGGCGCTTTCAGTCGCGCTGGGAAGACAGAGGAGCTGCAGATCCCGGAAGAGGGATACGTTTGTTTGTTGTGCCCCCCTTCGTGTTTAAAGACTATAAACACTCGCAAGGACATTAGCTGGGTTTTTTTTATGCCGAGTTGAATGGCTTTTTCCCCTTAAGAGTCCCCGTTTTGGCAGAAAACGTCCTCGAGTGACTTTCCTTTATCTCCTATCCCTACTTGGAACTGGATGCTTCTACATTAGTGGAATACTCATCATCCTTGCTGCCAAAGACCTCCCGAGGCTAATCCTGTACAATTCACAAGTAAGGAGGTGTCTTATCATTGTATGGTGGAGTGTGGCTATGGGAATAAGGGGTAATCATTGAAGCTGAACACAGAAGTAATTGTGTGTACATTGTTTTGTAGGTGCAGAGGCGTGGAGGTGGTGGTTGAGTCTCATTGTCCAGTCCAGTTCAGGGGTGAAGCCTTTTTGATGTCCCTTTCATTTGATTTCCTGTCCCCTGCCCTGGGCTCGGGTGTCCTCTCATATTTGTCTACCTCATGGGAGGCATTTGAGTCAGGGTAGTGGATTTGGGCATACCTCGTTCCTGCAGTGTCTGGGCCCGTGGAATCCAACAGAATACCAAGCCCACGATAAAATACACTGCCCGGACGAGGTATGGATGAGGACTTGGGTGGTCCCATGGGGGGAGCCGAGCGGGCACCTACAATGCAGGACATAGTGGGGGCGGTAGCGGCCTTACAGGCCCAGGTACAGGACTTACAACAGGAAAACGCAGGATTGAAGCAGGAGCTGGGGGCCGTGAAAGCCAGAGAACTGTTGAGAGAGAGGGGACATGTCCCTGTCATCCAGCCAGCTACATTTCAGTATGAAGGCGGGACGGGTCAGAGAGCGGAGGGGGGAGTCCCTGTAGCAGTTACTGTTACGACGCCTGTTCCTGTTCCCTTGGCCCCCCCTGAGAGGTTCATGGGAGACAGCAATAAGTATGGGACCTTTATGACTCAATGCCAACTGCATTTTATTTGCAGGCCGACCGCTTTTCCGGATGACACGGCTAAAGTGGCGTTTACAATATCGTATTTGGCTGGCACTGCAGCACAATGGGCTATCCCTCTTGTGGAAAATGATGATCCGGTATTGCATGATTACCTGGCGTTTAAAGAATTAATGAGGGGTCTGTTTGCAAAGCATGCTTTTATGCAGGCGAGTGATGCGGAGCTCCTCAAGTTAAGACAGGGCAAACAGGATTTGCTAACCTATGTGTCAACATTTAATAGGTTGGTGTCAGAAACACATTGGCCCACAGACAAGAGAACCTCCTTGTTTTATCAGGGTTTATGTGACGAACTGAAAGATGTGGTATCTCAGGTGGTCGTTCCTCCAGACGACTGTGCTGCCTTTATAGATCTGGTGGTGAAGTTAAATCATAGGTTGACTGAGAGGCGTGGTGATCGTAGTCGGGTTCAGGGACCTTGGAGGAGTTATACGAAACCGGAAACAAGATCCATTGGGGAAAATAGGCCTGCTTCCGAGCCCATGGAGATTGGAGGGGTGAGAGGCCCATTAACCATGGAGGAGAAAAGAAGAAGGAGGGAACTGAATTTATGTTTGTATTGTGGGCAAGGGGGGCACTTTGCCCGAGAGTGTCCTGTTAAACCCTCCGGACAGGCATTCAGCAAAAAGGTAGCATGTGTACAGGTGGATTGTAGTCAAACCATGAACAGTGGAGAAGGGGGGACCTATCAGGTGCTGGGTGTGATAGATCAGGTGCCAAGACATTTCATTATTCCGGCACAACTCTTGATGTCGGGGAGTAGGCATGTACCAGTGTCTGTTTTGTTGGACTCCGGAGCGACTGGGAATTTCATTGACATCTCGTTGGCAGAAAAGCTAGAAATCCCATGTCTATACAAAAGACAACCAGAACCTGTGAGAGCCATCGATGGGACTGAACTAACCTCGGGTTCCATTACACGCCAGACAGAACCAGTGACGTTGCTGTGCGAGAATGGGCACTCAGAGTCAGTGGTCTTTGACCTTATTGACGCCCCCTCTTTTGGATTGGTGTTGGGAGTTCCCTGGCTTCAGGAACATAATCCTAAGATTGACTGGGTGCAACGTTTGGTGACTCTAGATTCCAGGCATTGCCTTACACATTGTTACAGGGAGGCTGTCGAACGGATACCTCCCTTGTCTTGTGCAGGGGTGGAGGTGATATCGGTTCCCTCTCAGTATTCCGCCTTTCGGGGTGTCTTTGATAAGGTTAAGGCACAGGGTCTCCCTCCTCATCAGTCTTTTGACTGTAAAATCGATTTGATACCTGACGTTCCTCTGCCTTCTTGTCGCATATATGCGCTCTCTGAACCCAAGGAGTTACATCTGAAAGAGTATCTAGAGGAGATGTTGGGGATGGGTTTCCTTCGTCCCTCTTGTTCGCCTGTGTCATCGGCGATCTTTTTCATTCCGAAGAAGGAAGGGACGTTGAGGGCATGTGTGGACTACAGGGCTCTAAATAAGGCCACCGTGAAGAATAGGTACCCTCTTCCTCTCATCCCCGTGTTGTTGGACCAGCTCCGCAAAGCAACCATCTTTACCAAACTGGATTTGCGGGGTGCTTACCATCTCATTCGAGTCCGACCCGGGGATGAATGGAAGACGGCGTTTAAGACCAAATTTGGCCTATTCGAGTATTGCGTGATGCCGTTTGGCTTGTGTAACGCGCCAGCGGCCTTCCAATACTTCATTAACGAGGTTCTCCGGGAATATCTGGACAGAAGTGTCATCGTCTATTTGGACGACATATTGATTTTCTCAGAGACAGTGGCAGAACACCATGATCATGTATCTAAGGTGTTACAGAAGTTACAGGACCATCACCTGTACGCCAAACTGAAGAAATGCCAGTTCGACACACAGAAGGTAGAATTCCTGGGGTTTGTCATCACAGCTGAGGGTATTCGAATGGACCCTAGAAAGATAGAGGCTATTATTACCTGGCCCATACCATCTACTGTCAAGCAGATCCAGGCCCTTCTGGGGTTCGCCAATTTCTATCGGCGCTTCATCTCCCACTTCTCTGATGTAGTGTCCCCGCTGACCCGATTGCTAAGGAAGGGGTTTCCCTTTGTCTGGTCCACTGAAGTCCAGGATCCTTTTCAACTTCTGCTGCGATCCTTCACATCTGCTCCTGTTTTGGTGCATCCCGATACTGCCTTACCGTTTTTTGTGGAAACGGATGCTTCATTGTGTGCAGTGGGAGGGGTGTTGTCCCAAAGGGATGCTGAAACGGGTCAGATGCACCCCATTGCCTTTTTTTCTAAGACCCTGTTGCCTGCGGAGTGTAATTACACAGTGGCTGAGAGGGAACTGCTGGCGGTGAAATTGTCTTTTGAGGAGTGGCGTCATTATCTCTGGGGCGCTCGACACACAGTCACGATCTATACTGATCATAAGAATCTTGAATTCTTTCGGACTGCTCGGGTCATCCTTGTTGCCAAAGACCTCCAGGCTAATCCTGTACAATTCACAAGTAAGGAGGTGTCTTATCATTGTATGGTGGAGTGTGGCTATGGGAATAAGGGGTAATCATTGAAGCTGAACACAGAAGTAATTGTGTGTACATTGTTTTGTAGGTGCAGAGGCGTGGAGGTGGTGGTTGAGTCTCATTGTGCAGTCCAGTTCAGGGGTGAATCCTTTTTGACGTCCCTTTCATTTGATTTCCTGTCCCCTGCCCTGGGCTCGGGTGTCCTCTCATGGTTGTCTACCTCATGGGAGGCATTTGAGTCAGGGTAGTGGATTTGGGCATACCTCGTTCCTGCAGTGTCTGGGCCCGTGGAATCCAACACGAATTGGCAGAATTCTTTGACACTCTGCAGTTGCTGTGGCAGGAGGAGGGGCATAGGGGCCTACCTCGATGAACCCTTGACAGAGGAGGAGGTGATCAGAACTATTCGAGCTCTGCTAGGGGACAATACCCCTGGCTTGATGGCCTTTAAGCCCCCTTCTATATGGAATACGCTGCTTTACTCGCTCCGCAGATAATTAAAAAAAAAAGTATGACCTCAGAGATGCAGGGTTCCTCGATGCTGGATCCATTCAGTCATGGATGGGCGCAGATGGGCTTGCCGTAGGCGCACCTTCGTTATGCCAGTGGCACCCGGGTTTGCGGCCGTGCCAGGGCCACTCTATTTAGTGGTATGCGCTAAAAGACTGGAGTGCTAACTGTGCATGTGAGTGTCCCAACAATGGACGCTTCCTTGATGGAATATGGATGGACACAAAAATTGTGCTCCTAGCTCTTAACAGCAAATTCTAGTGCAATATTGTAAAGAAATTAAAGACCCCAGGTCCCCCAATAAACAGTATCGCAACGCTTTTGAGGTTTTTTTAAAGAAAAAAGGTTTGAAACATTTAAATGCTGTAAACATGTGTGGTGCTGACAGACACCCAACCTACAGCTTTGCATCATGCCAGGGGCACTCTATGTAGTGGTGTACACAAAACACTAGCCCGCTAGCTGAGTTTGCGAGAGTCTAAACAATGGCCGCTTTCTAAATAAAACATGGGCAAGTACATTACTTGTACTCCTCACTCGTAACAGCAAATTCAAGTGCAATATTTTTAAGAATTGAAAGTCCCCAAGTCCCCCAGTGCACAGTAACACAGTGATGTTAGGTTTCTATACTGCACATTTGTAAGGGGCAGCTACACCAATAAGGTTTCATGGCGCTGAATGGCTCAGAGGCACAGAGACTCAGTCCACAAAAACTAGCCGTATACTTGCCTGAAGAGCCACGTTTTTAACAAAGACCTAAAGCTGGTGTAGGAAGACGAGGCTCTAATATATGGGGAGAGGGAATTCCAAATGCCAGGGGTAAGCACAGAAAACTGAGTTCCACCCTATCTCTTACTATTTAACAGAGGGGCCTCTAATAGGGTTTGAAGCACAAATCTCAAATTGCATTAGGGGACGGGATCCCGGAGGTCACAAATGTTGTACTTTTGCCAGATTGACACTTACAAATAGTGCACCCAGTCTTGAAAAGAACTCTCTGGGACACTGGGAGCAAGTGTAACTTTACCAGCTGATATGACAAAATCTGTGATGACGCCAAACCAATCTAGCTGCTTTTTTTGGACCAAATGGAGCCTCCGGCCCAACTCCTTGGGGAGACTCAAGTAAAAAGAGTCACCATGATCAATATGTGACATGACCAGAGCAATTATAATCTGGATGATCGCCTCAATGGAAAAGTATTTCCTTTTTTTTCGAAGCTAGTAAAAGCAAGATGAAGTCACCGTGCCTATCTGGGGCTTCAGTGAAAGATCTTCATAAACTAAAATCCAGAAGCTTTTAACTGCATTTTTGGTAGAGGAGTAGTGCTCCTCTTTATTGGCCTTACGCAGGGATTCCAACTATGCAGTTTTATCTTCAACTGGTGACCGTTCATTCAATCATGAAGAATTCTGCAGATTCTGGAGAGTCATCAATGTTGTAGAGTAGCTTCATAACATCAGCATACTTCGATATTTTGAACCTATGCTTCTGTGGAGTTTGCACCACCTGACAAATGTACAAATTGAATAAATAGGGGGATAGTGAAGATCCCTGTAGTACTCCAAAATTAAGTCCGACCTTGAAAGAATGGAAGGGAGAGAGGCAGACCAACTGAGAATGGTCTGAGTGAACAGATATTAGCCAATCCAACGCTAGACCCTGCAGTCCAGAGGCCCTGACACAGTCAAATAAGATGTCATGGTCCACTATGTCACAGGCCACTGATATGTCCAAAAGAACTGCCTGAGCCTGAACTTGTCCTGTGTTCCCTACATGGTCCATTGTGGTTTTCCCTATGTTAGCCTAACGGCAGGGCCGGACTAGGAACTGAAACCGGCCCTGGCAAAGTGCTCGACCGCCCCCCCCCCCTTTCCCGGGGAGTTGGGGGGTGCGACCGTGCTCTTTGCTAGGGCCGGTTTTCGGCCGATTTTGTTACAGTGCCGTTTTTGAAGCTATGCTGCAAAAAACGACCCTCTAACAAAACCGGCCCCCTGGGGCCCAAAACCGGCCCCCACCCTCGCGGCCGACCGGGGGATTACCCGGTGCCTGAAACGGCCAGTCCGGGCCTGCCTAACGGTGTATAAAACAGGTCTCAATTGCTTTGCACATGTTACTATATAAACACGTTTGGATCTGTGCCACAAAATCTGCTTTTGTTTCCGCGTTCTGTTCTTTCCTGGGATTTAGTCTGAACACAGTAGACATGGTAAACAACAATGTCCCTTGTTACTTAGTTCTGGTCAGGCACTAGCACCTAGATACAAAACAGAAATGCAGCTGTTGTGCATGAGCATGTATGTGTTGTCATATAAGTATACACAGCAATGCAACACAAGTAAAGACATCATCTGAGAGACGGTCATGGTTGTATCTGAGATGCAGAAATTTCATCTTTGTATGCTAAGTTATGGGGTCTGCTACTTATCCCGGAGAGCTTTGCTGTATAATCAGTTTGCTTCTGTAGAAGGGGAGGGGCTTAGGCTAATCTGTCATAATATGAGAGGGCTTTTTATAATATACAGTTTACTGACTATGCTGATGATATTTTTGTTAGGCAGTTGTTCTGATTGTAAGACGTGTACTGCATTCTAGAGCACAATAGTTTAAATAAACATTTCTGACTTCCTTTGTGTCTCCATCATATTTTAATGTGGACAAGTGCGAGTGTGTGAAAAAAAAAGTATATCCTGTTACTGTGATCCCTGAGAGCGTCGGGAGTGTTTTGGGGGGTCGATCCACTTGTTTCTCTGGTATGGTTAGGGGAGCAACTGAGACACTATAGCTATTCGGACTCGGGCTCTTGGTATTGAGGTGGTTGATGACTCAGTCCATGTCTACTAATGTTATGTGGTCCCAAGCATAGTTCTGTTCCTGACAGAATCCCTGCAACAGCTCTTACCTGCTTCCTCTCTCATATCATCAACTACATAAAGTATGGCAAATTTGGTAGAATGGGATAGTTGAAAACCCGTCTGACAAGAATCTAGGATTGAACTGTCTTCCAGAAAGGACGAATGATGCTGTGCAATGTGTGCCTCCGGTATCTTGGCCAGATGGGGAAATAAAGTGATGGGGTGATAGTTTTTTTAAGACCAAAGGGCCTTCCCCTGATTTTTTTAAACAACTTTTGAGTAGGGACCATCAGGGCATTTTAGGGGTCCAGGTTAGAGAGTTCATTAACCATGTCAAATATTACTTTTATATTATTTTCCGATTTTAATATTTTAACATGAGAAGTAGATAGATTTGGCCTCCTATATCAATTTCTTGTAGGCTTTAAGATGCAAAATAAGCTTCCCTTTTTTTCTGGCAAATATCCTTTCTTCCATTTATGCTCCAATTTGTGCAACTTGAGTTTAGCTTTCTTTAAGTCATCTGTATACCATTTAGAAGCTTCATGGCAGCGGATTGATGTAGTTGGGAGCATTGGAGCATGCACATCGCTGGCTTGTCTGAGCCAGTTAGTAATTGCCCTTCAAATGCATTTAGGGTCTCTCTACAGGGGGGTTGGGACTGTGCCAGAAAATTACAAAAGGTGTTTACGATTAACACATTTTTACAGGTAGTGCCTAGACAATAAGAACATTTCCGTGATCTTATGTTGTGCTTAGAAAATGTAATTAGGTGGTTGTCCAGTCAAGTACAAGGGGTGACCGTGAGATTGAGGATAGTAAGATTCACTTAGTAGAGGTGCCTCAAGATGTGGATTATGTGGAGATTTAAGAACCTTAGATGAGTAAGTAAAACATTGCCACTGGCCCCATACAGATGTGGACGGGTGCAGATGGGCTTGCCTTAGGCATTCACTGCTGCCAATACACGGTAGCATAGTGGTTTTGAGAGTAAAATACAACAAAATAATGTTGGTGTAGTGAAGCAAGTTTAGGCATCTAGGTGAGAAACCTAAACCTTATAGAACTAAGTCAAAACCTTAGTTTATGCAATGTGGCACCCAGCACCAGCATTATCACTTTTTCGGACCTTCGAGTAGTCTTTAAATATGCACTCACAAAAGAAAACATCTTAACAGAAACGCAGTGATAATGCAACCATGGTTTACCTCTTTTAGGGGATAAGGGAGCACCTATGACTGTTTGTTAAGCTTCACAATTAAATGGGTATTTCCCATCTGTGGACTGTCTGTTTCTTTTGAATTGAATGACTTTTGATTCTGTTTGGTTACCATGGCAGCTCCTGTTGCAATAGGAGTACTTTACTGAGAGGCAGTCAAACAACATCATACCAGTATCTGGAAATCTCCTTGACTTACCAAGAGCAACAAAATTGGTTTGGTGGTGAGTTATCACCCACACACGCATGCACACACACATGCATGCACAACCACACACACACACACTCACACACACATACTAGATTGGGTACCTTAGGTAATGAAAGGGCTTAATCGACAATACTAGCTGGATACACACCCTTTCCATGTCCTTAGTCCCTACCCATTGCTGATGTTGTAGGGATACTGAATTATACAGTCTCCTTATACAAGAAACACATTCCGTATTTGCTACGGACCACAAACATTACACAAGCTCTAACAGGACCAGTAATACAGGGGCAGGTTACCATAGAAGCAATCAGTACTAAGACAATAAATACTGTTATCGCAGTACTAAAGTTAGGACTCCTAACGTTAATACTACTAAATTCCTTCTGTGAATACCAAAAGTAGTAAGTTTAGGATTTGATCTCAGATTAGTTATGTGATTCGGCCCCTCACTGTTCTGATAACTGCTCTTCCAGTTCTTTTCAGGACTTTGGTTGTAAACGAGCAGAAAGAGGGTTAGGACCAAGTACCAAAGAAAAGAAGAATAGAGAAGGCAAAAAGGTGACACAGCAGCAGTCACTGAGATCAGTGTATAGAGAAAAGTTAGGACTTTAAAACTCAGTTTAAAAAGAAGAAAGTGACAGTACTTTCTAAGAAACATGCCAGATTAACTGTGGATACTTCTGCAGAATTGGGCTTGGGTGAGAGCACTTCTAGACAGTGCAGCAGAAGTAACAATTACACATCAGACTCTTTAGAGGTTTCCGGTGATGAGTCCTACTGATGATTTCATACAGATTGAGACCCCAGATAAACCTGTAAATCCTCTTAATAGGGTTTACAATTTAGATGGATGGATTAAAGGTCATATACACACAATTTAAGCAGTCTTAAAATAATAATAATAATAATAGTCACATTTATAGAGCGCATGGTTACACTCAGCCAGTGTGTCCCCGCGCTACATGCAACTGCTCCAAAAGCCACAGCCTAAACCTAGCCAGTCCTAATCATTCCCAGGAAAGGGATAAGTTTTCAATTATTTTCTGAAGGTGTCTTCCTGGGCCTCCATCCTAAGGCTCAAGGGAGTCTGTTCCATTGCTGAGCAGCCAGAAGGTGGAATGAGCGCCCGCCCATCCTTGCTCTCTTAATCACGGGGACACACACCAAACCCGTCCCACTTGATCAGTTGGCGTGTAGGGAGATAAGGAGTGAGTAACTCAGACAAATAGGAAGGAGCTGTCTCCTGAATAATACGATGGCAGACACACATTGCCCTTTCTCTTATCAGCAGCCAATGGAGAAGATCCAGTGCTGCCTTCGAAGTGGTCCTCCTCGGGTGCATGAGAACCAGATGAGCTGCTGTGTTCTGCACACCCTGTAATCTATGTATACATTATGTTGTTGCACCTAGATATAAAATATTGCCATAGTCCAGGTGCGATGTCACCAGGGCATGAACCATGGTATTCCTGGCTGCAGTAGGCAACATGTCTAGGGTTTTACCCAGGCTCCTCATGACTCCAAAAAATGGCCTGCTACCCGCCTAGTTTGATACTCAAAGGAGAGCTTTGTGTCTAACCATACCCCCAGGTTCTTCGTCTGAGCACAGGGCGTAGGGGTGGGCCCACATCTCTGGGGCCACCAGGCCAAAGACCACACCAACGGGGCTCCCCCCACCACAAGCACCTCAGTCTTGTTGCCATTCAATTTCAGACAGTTGTTAGTCATCCACACTGCCAGCTCTTCTGGTCCCAGTTACCTAAAAAATATATTTGTACTTTGTAGGCGTGTGTGAGGAGCTTGAATGTGATTCCTTTGATGATCAGAAGCCATTGGAGGTCTCCCAGGTGACCAGAGATGTGGCCTTGGCAGGTGATGTCCAGGAAAAGCCTGGCAGAGGTATTATGAGTGCATTGCATTTTCATTTAGTGTTTTTGGGTCATGCTTTCATCTAGCGTTTGCACTAGTTGAGCTTGCTTCTAACAAGCACCTGGGTGACCGTTCTCTTGACTCGGTCGATATCCATTTGAAGATCTTTTGGAGCAGACAGATGGTTTGGAAACAGGCGGCTGATATGGCATTGATTTGGTGGTTCATAGAGAGCGAGGAGTCAAGGATGACAAGATCCTGGCACCAAAAATGCAAAGTTAGCAGCAGTAACTAATTAGCTACATCTTCTGGTTCATTTTGTTGGGTTTATTTGTAGTATAGAAGAAATATTACTTTGCAAATCTAAATCACACTGTCTAAAAACATTATTTGCACACACTCCTTTTCTTCAGGAATAAAGAAGATCAAGCACACTGCTGGGAAATAAAGGTAAGTAATTAGAGTTAAAAAAGCTCATAACATCAACTGTGCAACACAAATCAATGCCCTGATAACTGTGATGAGGTGGACCTCAAAATCCACCACCTTGCTTTTACACAAGGCAATAATCTAAATGAAGGACGCCAGATGGGATGGGGTTTTGGGATGCTATTGGAGCTTCCGGAAATCCATTATGTAGTGGTACAGCACCCACACCTTCACTGTATGCCCAGGTTGCCACTACATTTATTTTCCCTATCACACTGTGTCACCAGGAAGAGCACAGCAGAAGGTAAGCAAGGAGAAGATGTGGCATAACATCCAGATCAGCCCACCAGAAACCAGGTTAGGGTGGCGGTGTTGAATCAACATTATGTGATTTTGGGTACCATGAAAATGTGTTTTTGTTTATTGCACCTGGTGGTTTGTTAAGTGCACCAACACCTTTGGCTTGAGTTTACGCTATACAAAACAGGCAGAAAACTAATGTTAACATTTAAATGTATTCTAAAAGCAGAAATATAAGGACGATGATCGTAGAACAGGGCCAAACTAGGGGTGGTCCAACCTCCACCACACCACTAATATTTTGGTTGTGCAATGTTTCCAAAAGTGCACATACTAAAAGGCAGCATACTCTATATGTTTGTGACCTTAATGAGTCAGTTCCCAGCCTGTTAATTTTAGTGCAACAAATGCCATAAAACTGAAAGCTGGTACTTTGTTCCTTGGTGGATTTTTGGAAATGTGCACAATACTTGTGGTGCAATGAATTATAAATAAATAACACAATTTCTGTCACTTCCGAAACCAAAAACTATACCTCGTTTACTACGGTAGATATGAGATTTGTGCACCTCCCATTTACATACCTGTCAACTCACGCGGTGCCACCGTGTGACACATGATATCAGCTCCCGTCACCCGGTGAGGAGCCGATATCACACTGTGGTGACGAGCTGAAAACCACTGTAAATAGTGGTTTTCCATCTCAATCTCAAGAGGCTTTGAAATGCGGACGTCCATTAAGGGGTGTAATTAATGAAGGGTTTGAGGCTGATCGGCCATAGGGAAAATTTAGGATCTACCTTCGTTCTTTTTTTTCCCTCCCTCTCCTGCCTTTACATTGCTTTTTCATGATCACATTGGGCCAGAAGATCAAGGAGAGTGCCTAACGGCCAGATATGTCAATGTTGAAACTAAGGATCAAAGTTCAAGTGTTTCTGTCGGCTCTCTTTCATGTGATTCTGGGCATAATGAAGGTGTTTTTGTTTGCTGTAACTGGTGCTTATGTTAAGCGCACACAAACCTTCGGGTCGAGTTTATGGTATATAAAACTACAAAAACATTTGATTAAAGTTACAATTTAGTCATCAAAATACTTAAATTCCTTCATGGTGAATTCACGCTAGATGAATGTGTCCAAGATTTTTTTTTAAAGCAGAACTGTAGGAATTTTGATTCTGGCATGTTCCCCAGTGACCTACTTTCAATCGCACTACTAGTATTTTGGTTCTACAATGTCTCCAAAAATGACCATAGGAAATGTCAGCATACCCTATATATTGGAAACATTAAATGGCCAGTTCCCAGTCACTGATTTTTCACTCTGCACATGCGCAAAAATTGTTTGATGGAACTCTGTTACTTCTTTTTTTGGGAGGAATGTTCACGTCACTTGAGGCACAAAGGATTATTAAACAATCAACCAATTTCCAGCACATTGTCAGATTAGCTAAAGGGCCCAATACTAAGGGGCCGATTCCGATTCGGTAAAATCCCTCCCGAATCATTGTATGGAGCCTTCTTCCCATACAAATCGTACGGAGAACCGTACCCGTATGTACGTTGTAGTACGATGTGTACCCAATGGAGTTTTCCGTACGATTCGTACCAAAGACGGTACGACTCAATGATCCGTACGAATCGTATTCGGACCACGCAGTATGCGACGTCCGTAAGGTTCGAAAGCAGCTTTTTCCGACCCAGCAAGTACGATTCGTGTCGACAACACTCGGTACGACGCTTTTGCCATGGGTGTTTAAAAAGTCTGGAAACCAGATTTCGGGACGAAATTTGTACGGAACGGACCCCCCGTGTACGGTGCATACACCCCATCATTGCAGGGGTACCATGCATCGCGGTACGGTGCGTACACCCCTTGATTACAGGGGTACGGTGCGTATGTCCCTGTGTGTATGTCCATGAATGTAGGTGTACGGTGTGTAGGGGTACGGTCTGTACCCCCCTAGGTCGTACGTGTACTGTGTATGGTGCGTACACCCCCTGCGTTCTCTCCCCTTGAATTTAGGGGTACGTTGCTTATGCGATAGTGTAGATCTTTGTACGAATTTCTCATACCCGACATATCCGTAAGAATCGCGTCCCCATTCCCCGGTCCAGATCGTACTTGGCGGGTCGTACGGCATGTTTACGATTCATACGGTTTACTGTGCGCTTCTACGTGGTACAGACTCACCCTTGACTTTCGTACGGTTTGCGACGATTCGTACGTATTTCGAGCCAACGGATCGTACTACGCGATTCGTACGGATTACTACGATTCGTACGGAAACGGCTACGAATACGAATCGTCGGACGGATTTGTTTCCCGAATAAGAATTGACCCCTAAATTGGAGGACACCAAAGGCAAATAGATTGTTTGGTGGGATTCTATTACTTGGGATTTCTTTTCAAATGTTCACTTCACTTGAGGCCCGACAGTTTTCCAATTTCCAACACTTTTGTCCAATATGCTACCCTTCCTCCTCCACTGTGCACACTCGAAATATACATCAAGATTAAAAGCATTCAGCAACTCAACTATCTGTTATATAATAGCCCATCTCTACCACTGTTTAGACATCACTGTATTGGTTTAGTGCATTTGGATCTCCCAATTTTTTTAGCCACATTGAGTGACACCCTCTCCCCGCACCACTAATCAACTTGTTTTGCAAATGTTACAAAACAAATCTTTTGTCACCAAAAAGGCAAAGCTATCCACTCTGTTCCACACCACACAATTCAACACCACACATTTCCAATTCACACCACATTAATCAACACCAAACTACATAATGCAGCTCAATAGCTCAGCAACACAATTAAACAACATGCCACATATATCCAGTCTACACCACACATGTCTAGACCATGCCACACAATTCAACAGCACACCACATACCTAAACTCCATTACATACCACTCCACAACACAAAATACCATTCCACGTAATTACACTTCATAACACACAATCCCACTCCACATAATTCCATTAAACTCAATACCACGTAATCACTATCCACATTTTTCCGCTGCACACCATGTCACACAATTCCACTCACAAATCCACTCCACACCACACAAATCCACAACTAACTATTCCAATCCAAACCACATAATTACACTACACACCACAGACATACACTCTATAACACATGGGTAAAAGACATTGTCATTTACAATGCCAATAGCACTAATTCAACCAAATGTGAGACCTATTGTACTTCCAATGCTTGTTAATACATGTAAGTCACCCACAGGTTAGGCCCTACACAGCCAGAGGGCAGGGTGCAGTGTATTTAAGAGAGGGACAAGTAATATTTCAGTTGAACTGGTAGTGAAAACCAAGTCAATTTGTTTTTCAATACTGCAAGGTATACATCTCCCACAGGATAACATTTTGTTTACTTATTACATGTACTTTTCAATTAGGAGCAGGTAGGAAGATCGAGTGTGGTCTCTAAAGTATTGTAATATTAAAGTTGGATTTAAGTCCCAATTCTGAAAATGTCAGTTTTCAATAGTTGGTATTCTCCTATTTTAAGCATTTAGTGCCTGCAGCCTGGTATGATGGGTCACATGACTATGTGTAGCTAGCAAGTGGGTTTTGTATATATGCCTCCAGACAGTGAAACAAAGATATCCTAGGTGCTGGCAGGAATGGCCATCTGTGGTAGGATGAGGTGAAGGAGCTTTCACATAAACACAGATTTAACATGCTATCAAATGACAGCTGTGCTCTAGGAATAAATGAAAGGATTTCAAAAAGTACCTTGTGCCATAAAATATTTTAAAGGCACTGTGTTTCGTAAGCAGAGGCTCAGACCAAGCAGGTTAGCTGTATTTCTATGTATGCTCTACTTTAAGGGTCAGCTCAGGGCTGACCAGATCAGACAAGCATTGGCAAAGCCAATTTAGCCGTGATTAGACAGCTCCAGTTAGTCCAGAACTCCGCAGCCAGGTTGCTGTGTAAAATCCCCAGGAGAGCAAGGATTTCTAAGCACCTTAAAGACCTGCATTGGCTCAGAGTGGAGAACCGGGTTCGGTTCAAAGCTCTGAGCTATATGTTCAAAATAAAGGCAGGAACCGCACCAAAGTACTTGCAAAAGTTAGTTAGGCCCTACTCTCCTGCACGTAATCTCCGTTCCTCAAATGGAGCAAATTTTGTGGTACCCAGATTTAAATTGGCCAGAATGGGAGGGAGATCCTTTTCCTATCTGGGACCCGTCCTCTGGAACTCCCTTCCCCCAGCTCTACGAAAGGAGGAAAATTTTGCCAGCTTTAAGAAAAGCGTTAAAATCTGGCTTTTCAATAAATAATCATGGTTTCTGACCGTTCTTGCTTTCTGTGTTGTTGGCTTTTAGTCCAGGCGCCGGGAAACCCTTTGTGGGTATCTGTGCGCATTACAAATGCAAAAAATAAATAAATAAAATAAATAAAGCCACTAGGTATTGCCTATACAAGAGCTTTTTGGCTTTGTCTATATGGTTTAGCCATTTTGTACTCCACTGTGGCTGCTGTTCAGCATAGCTAAACATTTGTGGGGTAAAGGAGAGTGGAGTGGAGTGTCATGAACTGGAGTATAGTGGAATGTTGTAGAGTGGCATAGAGAGTCATGGTGGCGTATAGTAAAGTTGGGTTGTGTGGAGTGGAGTGGAGTGACAGTATACCTATAATGACAGTATACCTCTACTCATGTCGAACAGATATGGAATCTTAACTATGAGCCATTTGTGTAAACAATTATCCAATAATTATAATTGGCAGATGTAACTTCATTAATATGCCTATCTTGCCCAAGTTTCTATACCGGTTGCGGGGTATCCCTCTCTGTGTCCCCAATTTCTTCTTTAAAAACTTAGAAGGTTTTATATGGAGATATTAGCAAACACGCCGTGCACTTCTACCACTTAAGTTCCCCTATACGCAAGGAGGACTTCAACTTCCTGCTTTTAAACTACATTTTTGGGCGGCATTTACTGGGCGCCTCCAAAGCCTTTTAACTGACAAGAAATCACACTTTTGCTACTTTAAAGGAGTCTGATTTAAGTCTGTCAGGTACACAGTACCTATATGGCATGACATTCTTGACTACTGCTCGTTGTCCTCTAAAGATTTAGTGCAACACTCTTCTTTTCTGCTTTGGGATAATCCTACCCTCCTGGAAGTATTTCATGACACAGTCTGAAGCTGAATTCGGACAAGACGGAGGTACTCATCCTCGGACCCACCCCCTCAGCCTGGGACGACTCCTCGTGGCCGACCACACTTGGAACAGCACCGACACCCACTGACCATGCATGCAACCTAGGATTCATCCTCGACTCCTCCCTCTCCATGTCTAAACAGGTCAACGCCATCTCTTCCTGCTACAATACCCTCCACATGCTACGCAGGATCTACAAGTGGATCCCGACCGAAAAAAGAAGAACGGTGACACAGGCCCTCGTCTGCAGCAGACTGGACTATGGCAATGCACTCTACGTAGGAATCCCAGCCAAACACCTACAAGGACTACAACGCTTCAAAAACTCTTCCGCCCTACTGAACGTCAACGTCCCCCACCATAGCCACATCACCCCCCACCTGAGAGACCTACATTAGCTCCCCGTCAACAAGAGGATCACCTTCAAGCTCATCACCCACACACACAAAGCACTCCACAACGCCGGACCAGCCTTCCTGAACAGCAGACTCAGCTTCTACACCCCCACCCGCCAGCTCTGCTCCGCCAGCCTCGCCCCCGCCGCTGCCCCGCGCATCCAACTAACAACCTCCGGCGGAAGATCCTTCTCCTACCTCGCCGCTAAGACCTGGAACACCCTCTCTACCCACCTACGGCAGACCCAAGAGCTACTCCCCTTCAGAAGACTCCTCAAGACCTGCTCTTCAAGCAGTAGCGGCCCCCCTCCCCCACCCAAGTGCCTTGAGACCCTCACGGGTAAGTAGCGCGCTTTACAAGTACTCTGATTGATTGATTGATCGATTGTCACTCAGCAGTGGGGAAGCCATGGAAGTGAATGGCTCGGTCAGCTGTACGATCCTGACGGCTTCCACTCTTGTGCGTCCTTAGAATCTGCTCACCACCGCCAACAACAATTCTTTTTTAAATATCTACAACTAAGGGACTACTTTTTAAGACGACAGCTGGCACAAATACCACATACTCATGACTTACTGTCATGCTTTTTTCAATTTTAATCCGAAATCAAAAATTAGCAAAACTCTATCAATATATAAGAGACGATTGCCAGTAGCTAGCTACCAAACGGAGTCAAGCTTTGGGTATAATTACTACTCCTGTAGAAACTGTTACATTTTAGATTGTTCTATCCATTCTATCAGCTTAAAGTTTCAACAATTTCTAACTATATGCATGCTTCATTACACTCCTGCAAAGATTGTGAACAGCGGATTGACTGCAGCTAATATTGTCCACATGCTTTGCACCTGCCCCATGCTTGAGATTTTCTGGGGGGAAGTAATTCAATTATTCTAGCCATCTGGGCCAGAATTTCTATTCTACTAATAAGGAGATTATACTAGATCTCAAAAAAGAATGTTGACATAGTGTTGAGATCTTTCTTTTCTGTTGCTTTAGCCGCAACTCACAATTGCATTGCAAGAGCATGGATCTCGCTAAACCCCAGGCTTGCTCCGAGTGGTGGTTAGTCATGAAAGATATATATGAGTGGGAACGAGCACTGGCCAATGTCAGAGGTATACAGTCCTTACAAAAACTAGACCGCATATGGGACTGCTTTGTCTGATCTTACTCGTACATAGGATTATGACTCAAGATGTCTCTTTCTCTTTCCTCCAGCTTTTTATTTCTCCTTTTTTTCTTCTCTGCTGGGACTGCAATGTACAATGTAATGTATTAACTTATGGTAATCTTTTTTATTATTATGTACCTTGTGTTAAAATGAAATCAAAATACAAATTTAAAAAAAGGAGTGAAGTGACGGGGAGTATCGTGAAGTGGCATGGAGTGGTGTAGAGTGTTGTGGAGGGAGTAGATTGTTGTAGAGTGGAGTAGAGCTGAGTGGCATAGAGGGGAGTAGAGTGTCAGAGTGAAGTAGAGGGGCATAGAGTAGAGGGGCATTGAGTGTCATGTAGTGGTGTAGAACAGAGTGGAGTGGTGTAGAGGGTGTTGTGAAGAGTGGTATATAATGTTGTAGAGTATAGTGGCATAGAGCGGAGCAGATTGTCATATAGGGGAGTGGCATAGAGTTTAGTAGTTTTGGAGGGTACGATGGCATAAAGTAGGGCAGAGTGTTGTAGAGTCAAGTGGCGTAGAGTGGAGTGGTACAGAGTCATAGTGGAGTAGTGGAGTGAAACAGAGTGGAATAGTGTGTCACAGAATAGAGTGCAGTAGCCGACTTTCCTCTCGAATAATCCTACACTCTTAATTCAAATAGCACTCCCAGGTTACTATACCCAGAGTGGAGACAGGAACATTTCTAATATCCTATACAGGTTAAACTTAATAACAGCAGCGCATGGGGAGGGGTCATCTGCCCATGCTAGGACAAATGGAAACATAGCAATGCTACTGGGGGGCATATTTATGTGCTCTGACATTATGTTAAATAATGTGATGTCTATCAACAGATCATGGCTTCCACGGTTATAAGAAACCTGCAGACCCCCACACAGTCTCCACTATACACTTTAGAACAGGTTTCTCCAACAAGCAGCGTGTGAGCTACTGTTAACTCTCCAGCTACCTGTAAGTTGCTCTCCTGTATGCAGTACAGACTAATGAATGATATGTTTTTGCTTCGGTTGAAATAATATATGCATACCAACATTGCAAAGTATGTATTTGTTATGAAAATGTATGTATTTTCAGAATTCATAAACTGATGTTTAGGGAAATAAAATTTGAGTGGTAAATCATATGGCATTAGGGTGTCAGGAAGAGTGCAACAAAGGCTGTTATATATAACCCACATAAATGTATTACAAATTGGCAAATCCTTTATACATTACCGCTGCCAATCCTGCCTAATGCACTGATGTGATTACTACTTGTAAAGATGGATAAGGTGGCCACTATATACTCTTTTGTCTGCATTGTTACCTATTACAACAGTAGTAACATTAGTAGATGATATGCAGTGAACTTAAGTAGCTCTCATTACAGAAAAAGGTTGGAGACCGCTGCTTAAGAGTCATATATTTCAACCATTTCGGGCAAATAAATTCTGTAAAGTAATATTAGTACTTAGTGGTAAGAATTGATTCATGCTCTTGATTCCAATGGGTGTGGGCTTAGAGAAATGCAGGTGCGCTAGTAGCCTTAAGGATATGCTGCGTCTGTTCCAAATTAGAGCAGTTCATATCTTTCATTTAGACAATGGTCCTGTGTTTGCCCCCGTGGCTTACAGGGATGCAGAATGTCTGCAATTCAGCAATCTAAACAATTGAGCATGCTAATGGCATGATTAAACAAGCCATGACTGTTGGGGAATTGAGTTCAAGTCTTAGTTGGTAACATCAGCAGTATGTAGTTCAGAGAGCATTAAATAACTTGCTGAAATAAGAAAGGGGAGTACATACTCTATACTAGGTACTCTTTGGAGTACCCAGGCATGTACCTGACCTGGATAATTTAAGACGGTGGCGGGCGAAAAAGAGTTTGATCTGGACTAACATTTCAATGTCTTAAAGAGTGTCCAAGATGTCAGAGACACGCTGTTCAGTGTGAAGCCTCCTCAAGCCATCACCACCGAAGGGAAGATTATTACCTTTACTGACCATTGGGCTCCTAAAGTTGGAGATCTAATTTGAAAGAAGATCCATGATAAGCAAGCTTTTAAGGGGGAAACATTGTTTACAACGTGGTGTTTACACCGCACTACCTTTACCATGCAGCCATTACAACACAAATCATTACTACGACTTGCGCTGGATGGTGCTCTTGGTTAAGGAATAGTTAGATTTTCTATTCCAACACCTTCCCTACTGTTACGTGGGCTGGAGTTGGAATAGAAAATTAAATTAATACTCAATCCAGCGCCCTCCAACGCAAGTCGTTGTAACGACTTGCATTGTAAAAACCGCACTGTAAAATACAGCGATCTTAAAGATCGCGTTGTACTGACATACATCCGCTTTTAAGCCATTTTAATGACCACTTATTCTGATAAAAGGCAAACAAACCATAAGTCTGCCATTTTTATCTGGTTTAATAAAAAGCAACAGGTGTCCATAGACCACGTAAACAAAAACTGGTGTATATGGACAAGAACTGCCGTTAACTAGCTTTAGCGGCCGTTTTCTTAATGCAGCCTATTGCCGGAAACTATCGCCCTGTTAGCAATGTATTCAAAATACGTCACTACGTGGCAATAGTATACTAGCCACATTGAAAACTGCTGCTAACACTATCGTCAAGGTGAAACAAAGTTTCCTGCTAGTGGGAGAAAAGTGACAAAAGGCCAATTAGAGGCAAAAAAACTCACCTTACTCAGCCCAACCTGACTTTTTTTGCCTCTGGAGGAAAATAGCCTATAAGACCACCACCAATGGAAAAAAGGAAATAAAACCAATGACATGCAGAATGGAGGAGCCAAAGCCAAGTGCAGCACAGATCAAAAACCCCTCCAAACCCGATAACAGCCACCATGACCAGCCAGAATCCCAGGGGTTGAGGAAATGAAGATTCAGGGCTACATATACAAAAAGAGGCGCATCGCTGGGACAAACCAGTGATGCATCACATTTCAAAGCGACCTCCTTGCAACACCATGGCAGCCAAAACCTTGAAAGCACAAACAGTCCCCTAGGGCCCGGAGGTCTTGTTGCGTCTGTGACCCGGAGTGTGAGACAGAGGTGCTGTGAAATTGCTGGGCCATGACGGTAGACATTAAGGCGTTGGCGATCGCCCTTACCTGGTGGTGATATCAGGCAGGTCGCGTAGAGATACATCGCAGACCTGTGTGAGAAGACTGCCTGGCACCCCTTGGAGCTGTGAATAGTAGAGGCATCCCTGCGCACCAGCGTAGGGAGGTCTGCATTGAATAAAACACGCCACCACTACACTGGGGTGCCTAGAGGAGATTACCAATGGGCGCTCTCTGCATCACAGGCCGGAGGATGTTGCGCTGGCTGGACGCCGTGGAGGGTGAGGCTTCTGAGCTGCGCCAAACGTGTGTGGTGGGATCACTGCAACTTCATGCCTAAGGGAGCCCTGTTACATCACCTGAATCTGGAGGTTCCCCAGCAGAGTTGGCACCAACTTCTGTACTCAGGCATGTGAAATCCTGCCTGGCTGAGGTTCCTGTTGGCTGAGTCACTGATTTGGAAAAAGTGCAGTGCATTGTGAACCGGTGTCAATGTCCAGGTGAGGAGAAGGTGGGACATGTAGTGGAGGAGGCCCAGGGGTGAGTTAGGCCACAGTATGACAACCCATGTGGTCACTACTGTGCAGTACACGGCACAGTAATTTTTTTTTGTTCCATAGAGAAGTGTCCATTTCTGAGTAAATTAAGGACATACAAGGATAATTAACACCATCAATGCTATGGAGATTTTCCTCATGTGCTGGTTCCCCATATTTACCATTGTTCATGACAAGGTCAGCTCGTCATAAGCACACGACCAGTGTACTGCATGACGAGCTGAGCTCGTCATGAGCAGCGAAGGGGTTAAAGGGTGTAGTTGACTATCTAAGGTTGCAATTGAAGGGCAATGGGACTTTGCCCTATCACAAAATGACCGGAGTGAATTTGAAAAGTTCAGCTGCACATTTTTGGGGAATTTGCATTGACAAATAACCCTACCAATTACGAGGAGGGCATTGGTATCTATAAAAACCTTCCATCACAGTGAGGTGAAACCGGCATGCATGCAATACCTTTAATGATCTGGCTGTATATACTGAGCAAGATGGACTCCAAGGCATCTAAGCTGGTTCTCATTTGTTCCCTGCAGACTGTAGATGTGCAAGCTTCCATAGAAGAACTACATACGTTTGACATAGAGTGCAATGACATGCTCACCCTGCCAGCTGCTGTACACTTCTCTGACTTAACCGCATCGCTACAGCGGCTTTTCCCGCTGTGCGCGGCGATTTTAATAACCCCGCAATTCATGACGAGCTCAGCTCGTCATGAGCGCACGGCAGGTTACGCTCATGACGAGCTGAGCTCGTCATCAGCCTGGAAGGGGTTAAATAATAGAATCGAAAAGTTTGTTCGAGGAGGTGGAGAAGAGAAAAGTTCAAGTCAAGTCAAATAGTTCACTAAAGGACATTTTGACAATTAAAGAAAAAAACAATATGAGTACCACAGAACCTTCAGGATTTCTAAAATCAAACATTTTCACATTTGAAACATGCAATGCTTAACATTAATTGATCATGCAAAGCTTGCTACATCATTTCATGCTGGTTTAAACACATTCTATTTTACATTTATTCTTATTGTATGTTTATACTGATTTTATAGACTTATTTTAAATCTGGAATGGTATATTTTCTGTACAAGAGCATGGATTTTACTTGGATGTTCTTATAAAATGGATAGAAATCCCCTATATACATACTATTGAACAAGCAACGTGAGATTCAGATGTACAAGCCAAGGATGTTGTAAAGAGCAAAAGCCCTGACTCCATTTTGTGCAGACCATGACTCCATTTTCTGCTTGATCAAAGGCCTGTTTATCTTTTAGCCTTCGTACTTTGATGAAATATGTAATGAAAACTCAGCCTGGAACACACTCCTTTTTATCTGCGTTTCAAAGACAGAAAGAGAAGATACCATAAAGAGTGTATTCTGAATTAATATATTGTAGTCATACTGGTTTACACTGGCTCGTCTGAAGATTATTATATTAATGCATACAAGTTATGTTTGGAAATTAATGGAAATTCCCCCAAATTCCCCATGTGATATACGAGGCAGTGGCCAATACCATAAAAACCCCATGGCACGGCCACTGAGTCAAAGAGGTCCTGCACCTTAGATTATTACAACAAATCCTGCCAGAGATCCTGACAAAGGGATGCAACACTTTTCACTGCGCCCTTCTTGTGACACCTATACAGAAAGCTGATTCAGAGCCAATTCTGAGAGGAGAGGAGCTGAGCCCAGTTGATGTGTGTTTTCCTTTTGAGGGTACACGCTCTCTATAATTATACTCTCTTTCTGTAAACAGGCATGCTCTGCGCTGAATCCCAAGAACCTCTGGATGCAAGTAAAGGTACTCCATGCTCTCATAGAACAGCAAAGAGAAGTAGTGTCAGTGCCTCACTTTTATTCGTGTTTGCTACTACTCACAACGCAGTAGACGGGGGTTCCTTATACAATCATGAATTTAGCCTGGCAACCAGAAATGGATACGCCCTAAATTGTCAGAAGGTAGATCCCATTGCGTTCATGGGGCAACTTGTACATGAAACGCAAGAGGATTTCAAATCGTGCTTGGCAGAGGAAAACAAAGGAGTTGATGTGATAAACTCTTTTGTGAATATCTCAGCCAAGATTAAGGAAATCCTCACAGTTAAACAAAAGATGGGATTGCATAAAAAAGGGGATGGTTTGATAATGAATGCACTAAAGCACATAAAAAGCTAAAAATAGCTTTGAAAACAATACCCAGGGATAGACAAGAGATAAAGAAAGCGAAACTACTTTATAAACAGGCCCAAAAGAATAGAAAGCAAAAACTAAAAGAGGAAGTATGGCTAGACGTATATGAAGCCTGCCAACAGAAAGATAATGTAAAGTTCTGGAAGATAGTGAACTCCCCAAACCTAACGGTGAGGGATTGTGATAAAGTAGACATAGCCATCCCAGAAGATAGCTGGATTGGTTATTTCAGTGCCCTATATCGAGCGGATATATTTTTAATAGCTAATGAGCAAGGGAGGGATACATTACAAAGAGGAAGTGAGGGGACAGAGGGTACAAATAGGATACAGAAAAGCTTATCGGTATACCCCCTGGACATTAGCTTCACTGTAGATGAGATAACTGCTGCTATATAGAAAAGGGAAACAGCCGTTACATCGCAACTTTTACAACGCACTTCTATTACAACGCAACTTTTACAACGCTGGATCCATTACATCGCATGCCTTTACAACGCATGACATTACATAGCAGATGCTATTACAACGCATGCCATTACAACGTAAGTATAGGTAAGTATATAATTTTATTTTATATTTCATTTAACAGTATTTAATTAATTTATTTAATATTAAAAATAAATAAATATATTAATTTATATTTTTTTATATTGGGTTTTGGGGTACAGGGGTATTTTTAGGTTTCAGAGTTGGGTTTGGGTTTTGGGGTACAGGGGTATTTTTAGGTTTCAGGGTTGGGTTTGGGTTTTGGGGCACAGGGGTATTTTTAGGTTTCAGGGTTGGGTTTGGGTTTTGAGGTACAGGGGTATTTTTAGGTTTCAGGGTTGGGTTTGGGTTTTGGGGTACAGGGGTGTTTTTAGGTTTCAGGGTTGGGTTTGGGTTTTGGGGTACAGGGGTGTTTTTAGGTTTCAGGGTTGGGTTTGGGTTTTGGGGTACAGGGGTGTTTTTAGGTTTCAGGGTTGGGTTTGGGTTTTGGGGTACAGGGATATTTTTAGGTTTCAGGGTTGGGTTTGGGTTTTGGGGTACAGGGGTTTTTTTAGGTTTCAGGGTTGGGTTTGGGTTTTGGGGTACAGGGGTATTTTTAGGTTTCAGGGTTGGGTTTGGGTTTTGGGGTACAGGGGTATTTTTAGGTTTCAGGGTTGGGTTTGGGTTTTGCGGTACAGGGGTATTTTTAGGTTTCAGGGTTGGGTTTGGGTTTTGAGGTACAGGGGTGTTTTTAGGTTTCAGGGTTGGGTTTGGGTTTTGGGGTACAGGGGTGTTTTTAGGTCTCAGGGTTGTTTTTGGGTTTTGGGGTACAGGGGTGTTTTTAGGTTTCAGGGTTGGGTTTGGGTTTTGGGGTACAGGGGTATTTTTAGGTTTCAGGGTTGGGTTTGGGTTTTGGGGTACAGGGATATTTTTAGGTTTCAGGGTTGGGTTTGGGTTTTGGGGTACAGGGGTTTTTTTAGGTTTCAGGGTTGGGTTTGGGTTTTGGGGTACAGGGGTATTTTTAGGTTTCAGGGTTGGGTTTGGGTTTTGGGGTACAGGGGTATTTTTAGGTTTCAGGGTTGGGTTTGGGTTTTGGGGTACAGGGGTATTTTTAGGTTTCAGGGTTGGGTTTGGGTTTTGGGGTACAGGGATATTTTTAGGTTTCAGGGTTGGGTTTGGGTTTTGGGGTACAGGGATATTTTTAGGTTTCAGGGCTGTGTTTGGGTTTTGGGGTACAGGGGTATTTTTAGGTTTCAGGGTTGGGTTTGGGTTTTGGGGTACAGGGGTATTTTTAGGTTTCAGGTTTGGGTTTTGGGGTACAGGGGTATTTTTAGGTTTCAGGGTTGGGTTTGGGTTTTGGGGAACAGGGGTCTTTTTAGGTTTCAGGGTTGGGTTTGGGTTTTGGGGTACAGGGGTATTTTTAGGTTTCAGGGTTGGGTTTGGGTTTTGGGGTACAGGGGTATTTTTAGGTTTCAGGGTTGGGTTTGGGTTTTGGGGTACAGGGATATTTTTAGGTTTCAGGGTTGGGTTTGGGTTTCGGGGTACAGGGGTATTTTTAGGTTTCAGGGCTGGGTTTGGGTTTTGGGGTACAGGGGTATTTTTAGGTTTCAGGGTTGGGTTTGGGTTTTGGGGTACAGGGGTATTTTTAGGTTTCAGGGTTGTGTTTGGGTTTTGGGGTACAGGGGTATTTTTAGGTTTCAGGGTTGGGTTTGGGTTTTGGGGTACAGGGGTCTTTTTAGGGTTCAGGGCTGGGTTTGGGTTTTGGGGTACAGGGGTATTTTTAGGGTTTAGTTTTAAAATACAATCTTTTATTTTAATTAAAAAAATTAATTTTAAGAATTTTATTATTTATTAAAAATAGTTCTTTATTATTAAAAATTCTTTTAAAAATAAACTTAAAGTAATATATGTACTAAATAATTATTTAAAAATAATTTAATTTATTTAATTAATTAAATTTAAATTACTTACATTTAAAAAAATAATAATATACTTACCTATACTTACATTGTAATGGCATGCGTTGTAATAGCATCTGCTCTGGCAAAGCCCCAGGGCCAAATGGTGTCCCGGTCGATGCTTACAGGTCAAACACTGATATTAGGGCCCCACCTTTAATGAATGTTTTAAATAAGTGCTATCAAACTGGTTTTATAAAGACCTGGTCAGATGCAATTTTAATACCTATTTTTAAGAAGGGAAACCGTGATGACCCTAAATGCTACCGACCTATATCACTTTTAGATTCATTTTTAAAGGTGGTTGGGCGGGTAATTTTTTTTTCATTTCAAAAGATTTTATTAATTTGAAGGAGCACATAAGGAAATAGGGTACAAACATTAGTGATACCATTGAAATCAGATAAGCACAAACAACATATGGGGCTAAAAATAAATAGCTCGAGACATATGTCCAATACACGAAGTCTACTGAAGTCAGATAGATAAATCAATAAAAGGAGAAAAATTAATAGTCAGTAGACGTAACTGTCAAAAGTACCACTATCAGGTAGTATATTAAGGGAAAAGGGGTAGGGAGAAGAAAGAAGAGAAAAGAGGAAAAAAGAAAAAGAGAAAGGAAGAGGGAGCAGGAAAGCAACGAAAAAACGGAACAGAGAAAGGAAGAAAGAGATGAGACCGAGAGAAAATGGACTTCCAAAGAACCTTCCTAAAAAGGAGAACAACATTTAAACAGACAAATCAAAGGGAAATTGAGCTACCAACCCTTTCGAGGCTGAATCCATGTATGAATCTAAGGCAGACCAAACACCAGCAGATATGGACGGAGAAAGATGAGCATGATCAACTGAAGTATGAGCACTCCGTAAAAAGAAGACCCAAGCCCACCAGGTATGATAGGAAAGTGAAGAAAAAGATGTCCATTCCATGAGAATGATTTTTACTGCAACAGTTAACAACAGGTCCAACAATTGCAATTCCGTAGAATCCAGAGGAAGAGGGACCGGGGCAGCTAACGGGCCTAATAGAATTAATGGAAAAGAAAGGTGGAATTTAATACCATAAATAAGCATAAGATGTTTGTGTATTAGATCCCAAAAGGGTTGGAGGAGGGAGCACCCAAAGAACATATGCTGGAAATCTCCAGGTAACAAACCACAACTCCAGCACAAGTTATCATCTTTAGGATTTAGCGAATACAAGCTAGTAGGAGTCCAATGAAGGAGATTCATAGGGAAAAATTTAGATTGCATTAGTGAAGGGGCAATTTTATTGCGAAGAGAGAGCTTACCAATAAGCTGCCAGGTGTCGGGAGAAATATGATACGTAACGCCATGATCAAAATGATGCAACCATTTCCGTTGTGTAACAGTTGGGGTAGGTACTAAAGAAGATGATAAGAATTTATAAATTCTGGAGGCTATATGACCAGACCATACCCATAAGTGAAAAAGGGTGATTGTGGGGGAAGAAGGATAAAGGTGCACCTTGGCAAGTGCCACTTTAATCTTAAGGAAGGTATAAAAATCCAAGTTAGTTAAAGAGAATTGATTTGCCAAGGAAGAAAAAGGTAACGGTTGATCAGCAGCATCATAGAGATGTTTAACAAGCGAAATCCCTTTGTTAGCCCAATAGGACACCAGAGAAGGATCAATATTGATTTTTATGTTAGAATTTCACCAAATAGACGACCATCTAGATTTATGCAATGGAACCGCAACCCTTCTATCAATCTTGCAGACCGAAGCAATAGTATCTAAAATAATGGAGCGGGAGAAAAGGATAGAAAGGGTGTTCGTAGTCATAAAAGAAGCGATCGGAAGTGGGGAGGCCAGAGTTTGTTCTATCAACAGCCAAGATGGAATATGAATAGAGGGGGAAGAAAACCATAAAGCACCTTGAGACGCCAAGAAGGCAACTTGGTACTTCTCCCAGTCAGGAAGATTACATCCACCCATGTCACAAGGTTGACGTAAAGATTTATAGGCAATCCTAGCCCGTTTATCATTCCATAAGAATTTAGAAGTGAGAACATCAATCTCATGAAAGAAGGAAGCAGAAAGTTTAACTGGAAGCATAGAGGAAACAAAATTAATAATAGGGGTAATCATCATCTTAAGCGTTTGCAGGCGACCCCACCAAGAAATGTGTTTCGGAGACCAGGTTTCCAAAAGACGCCGCACTTTAAGAATGGTTTGGGATTCATTATAAGAGACTGTAGCAGCTAAGGTAGAACAAAAATAAATACCCAAATATTTCAATTGTTTAGTTTGCCACTTAAAGCCAGCAGAACCCATATGATGATAAAAACAGTACGCATTCAAAGGGAACATCTCCGTTTTATCCCTATTCAAGGTGTATCCAGAGACCTTTGAAAAGAGAGAAATCGTGTCAGAAATAGCAGGGATGGTCAATGCAATGTCATCAGAGAAAATAAGGACATCATCTGCATAGGCAGCAGTTTTAAAGCAATGCGAACCAAAAGAAAAGCCTTTAATATCTGGGTGGAGGTCAATCAGTCTGAGAAGAGGGTCAATGGATAATAAAAATAAAAGAGGGAATAAATGGCAACCCTGTCTAGTACCTTGGCGAAGGTTAAAAAAGGATGATGTAGCACCATTAACTCTTATGTTAGCTCTAGGGCGAGAATAAAGAGACATAACCATCTGAATAAAGGAGTCCCCAAGATTATGGGCACATAAAATCGCACGCAGGAAAGGCCAAGAAACCTTATCAAAGGCCTTCTCAGCATCGAGTGCCAAGGCCGCAGCTGGAAGTTGAGAACGTTTAGCCGATCCAAGAATGTGACAGAATGTTCGAATATTGTCACGTGCCAACCGACCTTTTACAAAACCTGTTTGCGAGGGATGTATCAGATGAGGAATAAAGGATTCTAAACGTTTAGCTAAGATTTTTGCAAAAATGTTAGCTTCCATGTTAAGAAGAGAAATAGGCCGAAAATTTTTGGGATCAGAATGATCCTTACATTCTTTCGGAATCACTACAATTGTAGCATCAGCGGCAGAACCAGAGACAGAGCCATCCTTAATAAAAGCATCAAAGACGGATTGTAATTTGGGAACAATTACAGGAAGAAATGTTTTGTAAAATAGAATAGGGTAGCCATCAGGACCTGGAGCTTTCCCAGAACGAGTATCTTTAATTGCAGCAGTAATTTCGTCAGATAGAAATAGGGCGATTCAAAAAGGAATTATCTTCCACTGAGATCGATTTTATTGGAATTGTCTTTAAAAAGTCTTGACATTGCTCAAAAGATGCCTGATTAGAGGGAGTATATAGTTTATCATAAAAATCACAAAACACCCCAAGAATCTCCTCAGTCTGAAATTTCTTATTACCCAAATGGTCATTAATAGAAGAAATCCTGGAAGATTTACAAGAAGAGTCCTGAAATTTTAATGTAGTTGCAAGAATCTTGCCAGCTCGATTTTTTAATAAGAGTGCTTTAGATTTCTGAGCCTGAAGACCAATATGAGCCCTTCTGGTAATAATAGTATTATATGTGTATTTTAAGTGTTTAATGGATTGTAGACAGGATTTATCCTTAGATTGACAAAAAGAGATTCTTGTCTTTTAATCTCATCAGCTAAATCTGTTAGTTCCTTTCTAATAGCAGCATTCCTCCTTGACATACATTTAATGACCTGACCCCGGAAAGTACATTTAAAGGAATCCCAGAGCACCACTGGTGAATCAACTGAGCCTTCATTTTCAAGGAAAAAAGTTTCAATCTCCTTAGAAAACTCACAAACCTGGGTGTCATCAGACAAAATTTCAGTATTTAGTCTGCATGACCTTGATTTTGTTGTGGGAGCAAAGGACAGCAGCGTGAAAGAAATCACAGCATGGTCCGAAATCAAAATAGGATGAATAAGAGGAGAGGAGGAAGATTGAAGAAGGGAGGAGTGTTCCAAAAGGTAGTCAATACACGAGAAAGTAGAATGAGGGGAGGAGAAAAAGGAAAAATCACTACCAGTGGGATTAAAGAGACGCCAGACATCCTGAAGATGGAGCAGAGAACACATATTAGTCATTTGTTTATGTGACTTCGGAAGACAAAAATGAAAGGCAGAATTCCTATCTAGGATGGGATCCATTGGCAAATTAAAATCCCCACCCACCAGCAAATTACCAGAATGAGGAGTGTCATGCAATTTTTTTGTTACTGCTGTCCAAAATAACGGATCATCCTTATTCGGAGCATAAATATTCATGACAAAAAGATTAACTTTACCAACAGACAATTTAGATAACAGCCAACGACCCTCCGTATCTTGTTCAGAAGAGACAATAGACAAACCAGATTTTTTAGAAATCAACGTAATGACCCCATTCCTTCTGCCACACGCATCTGAACAAGCAACATCTGATACCCACTCCCCTCTCAGGAAAAGTGCCGCCGTGGCCGAAACCTTTGTTTCCTGTAACAGTACAAGATCCGAAGAAAGAGATTTACAGTAGTCCAACATTTTTGACCTTTTAACTGGGTGATTTAGACCCTTAACATTCAGGGATAATACATTTAAGCCAGGCATAAATCGTGTAGAAGATAAGACAGAGAAGACCAGAAGATAATATATGAACAAGCAGAATAGAAGTAATCTTCCAAACACCAAGCAGATACGTTAAAAAGGGGAAGGTTAATAAAGGAGCCCAAGAGAAGAGAAAAAAGCAGAGAGAGGAGAAAAAAAGAGGAGAAAATAGAGGAAAAAAAGATAGCAAGAGAAAAGAAAGAAAAAGGGGAAGAAGAGCAAGGAAGTGAGGTCTGAAAAAGACCAAATTCATACTAGGGGGAACGTGAAAAGGGGGATCAAGGAAGCCGTTATGAGAAGAAATAGAATCAGCAACATCAGCCCCAATAAAAATTATGTCTTGAAACAACTAATTTACAGAAAAATATCTGGAAGAAGCATCAAATATAACAAAATAATCAGAGTCTAGAAAGTCATGAAAAGAGAGTACAAAATAATCAGTCAAAGTAGTAAAATAGACTAACATGTGAGTGAAGAGAGAGTAAATATAATAAAGAAGCATAAAAGAAAAACGAAAAAGATAAAATAGAAATATAAAAAATTAGTCATATGAGAGAAAAAGTATGTGATAAACAGGCGAAGTAACAGACAGTAAGTCGTCATTGATAATAAAAACATTAAATAAGAACACAATAAATAGGCAACAGCTAGTAGAAACCATACAACAGGAAATACCATAGCATGCAAAAGTTATTATCATTAAATAGAAAAAGAAGGAATCTCATGAAAAAACAGTGTAACTCTGAACAGAACCATATGTAAGTATATCACCTTCAAAATCTAGAAACTAATAATAATGTGTAAGGGTAACGAGCGAGAAAAAGAGATAGCGGTGTATAAAGAAAAGAACATCCAATGCAAGGAAACAAAAATTCTAGAAAAATAGAGAATACAATAAGGAGAAGCATCCTAAAACAGTATCTAACTAACTACATAGGGGTACATAATACTAATGATAAGTGAGACAAAGAGAAGAAGCATCTCTCAAAGAAGGAAAAACCAGGAATGGAGACGGAGATAATCGAGCACGGAAGAGAAGCAAACAACAATGAAAACAATTAGCAGTTCATCAAAAATTCTGGAACGACCTTTGAAGGTAATACGAAATTTCGATGGACCAGAGAAGGAAAAGGGAATGTTCATTTCAGAAAGACGTTTCCGAAGATTAAGAAAGCCCTTCCTCCTTATCACAGTATCCCTGGCGAAGTCTTGAGAGATTGAAATTCGATGACCTTCCCAGGAAACCACTTTAATTTTCCTCATGTGGGCAAGAATCTGCTCCGTGTGTTGATGACGCAATGGTTTAAAAATTACCGCTCTTGGCTGTGTGGCAGATTTAGATCGGAAGGTGGGAACACGATGTGCCCTTTCTAGCTCAAAGTCTCTCTGGAAAGAGATTTGTAGAGTAGAAGGAAGCCATTGGTATAAAAAATCAATCATTGAAGAGGATGTTTTCTCTGCATCTTCCGGCAGACCAAAAATGCGCAGATTAGATTAGATCTGCGATTACAATCCTCCTGTTCAGTGAGATCTCTGCGCAATGCCGCCATTGAGCGCTCTAAGTGGGTAAGAGACCGAGATTGCTTCTGCAGATGGTCCTCCGCTCCACTAATACGTGTCTCCGTAGTCGAAACACGAATAGCGAGAGCCTTGAAATCATTCCTGATAGCGGACATCTCCACTTGCAGTAAATCTGTGTTAGTCTTTGTTGACTGCGCAATCTCATGAACCTCATTGAGTCGCGTTAAAATTGCGTCAAGAGTGGTATTAGTGTCTGTGTGAGAAGACTCTGGCGTAAGAGACAATTGTTTGAGTCTTTTAAGCGAGGCACTGGAATCTTTTGAGTCCTTAACAGATGATGAACGGCCCATATTGGCGGCCATTGAACAACAGACACAGAGAAAAAAAATATAAATCCACTTGAGGAAAAATAGAGGCAGGCAAAAAAAGGTTAATGGAAGTGTCTTCCCCACCAAAAACAAAAGAATAGAGCGCACTGAAAGCAGATAAATCAGAATAAGCTAAAAGGGCGGACTTATATGACAAGCCTTTGCAGAAATTAGTAAAAGCACCTTCCAGAGCCCAGCAGGCTAAAGCAGAGACCCAAAGAATAGATAGAACGCAGCTCAGGGCTCAAACGGCTGTACCAAGGCAAGCCAAAACGTGTGCAAGCATAAAGAGCCACAAAATAACCAGCCAAGCAGCGCGAAGGAAAAAATGAGGAA